>NC_079317.1:41235168-41835168 GCF_029931775.1 Euleptes europaea
CAAAGTAGGGCCACAGCTATCTATGCTCTGATCTCAAACTGATTAGACTACTTCAGTACAAAAGAGCCTCCTTTGAAGACTGTTCTGAAACTGCAGTTGCTCTTGAATATGGCAGCAAAACTGCTGACTAGATTATTAGGAATGCATCTTGTCAGTTTGAAATAACAACCGGTGGGAGGCAGGGACTTACTGGCAGTGGGGGAGGCCTACACCAGCGCCTCAGCCTCTTTGCCAGCAATGCAGCAACATCACTTCCTGCACATTTGGGGATGCTCTGGCATTTGGGCAAAAATTCTATGGTAGAAGGCATTTTTGCCATACAATTTTTGTCCAAATACCAGAATGTCCCCGCGTCACCAGTGATGTGATGCCATCCCTTCTAGTATACATCACCGCATTGCCAGGAATGACATTGAGATGCTGGTGTAGTCCTCCCTGCAGCTGGTAAGTCCCCCTGCCAGCTGATTGGTGGTGGGGGTGGATCTGGGGGTGGAGGATCCCCCACCCCCAGTGGAGAGATGGCAACCCTACTTGAAGGCCCCTTGCTGGGTTGCAACTTGATGACACACATGTGTAAAAGGAGTGGGACAAAGGTATCTGAAGGACTACCTGCTCCCTTGTGAAGCTACCAGGGTTACCAGCTCTGAATTGGGAAATTCTTGGGGATTTGGGGGGAGAATCTGGGGAGGACCTCCAAAGCAGCCATTCTTTCCAGGGGAACTGGAACTCTGTCATCTAGAGGTGAGTTGTAATTCTGGAAGATCTCCAGGCCCCACCTGGAGGTTTGTGGTACACAAAAATTAGCGTGCTGTACAGTTAGTTGTGCAAACCAAAAACAGCAACAATCCAAACAATTTAAGTGAAAAAAACAATATTATTTTGCATAAGCAATAAGGTCTTAATTACAAGGATGAAACAAACTGTCATCACATGTGAGAAGGAACACAAAGAGAACCATAAATATTGTTCTTCATTCGTGATAATAGACAAAATAAAGTCCTGATCCAACTCAGTAAAATAATACGTGGTTCATGAGGTTAGACAAATCCAATGTCCCTGGAACAGAAGCCCGGTTGTCTTTCTGTTTCGGCTAATATGTAGCCTTCCTCAGCGGCCACTGTATCAAAATATACAATCAAATATATACAACAATGCGGCATACAACATGGAATCAACAAAAATAGTAACAATATTTTATACAATATTATACAATGCAGTAACAATTCATACTTACACGCGAGCTGATAGTACAGGCTTTCGCGTTGGCAAATTGCACTCTGACTCAGCGGCTTATTTCAAGCCCGCTGTCACGTGATGCGGAGCAAACTCCAAGCATCAACTTTTAAAGAGACAGGTACAAGCAAGTATATATCAATGAATTCTTACAAATAGCATGCCAAATCTAAAGACGTATTTAGCCCATATGGATGTAACGAATTAAACAGGTGGATATATTTGGTCTCTTGGCGCCTGAGTATTAGTTCTATATCAGGCTTCTCGTGTCTGTGTGTGTGGGTAAATCGCCACAACACAAAAAACGATAATTCCTCATCTGTATGATTTTTTTCAATAAAGTGGGAAGTAAGGGGAGCTTCCAAAGTCCGATTCCTCAATCTCGATCTATGCTCACTGATCCTATATTTAATGGGTCTCTGTGTTTGTCCGATATACCAAAGCGGGCATGCGCACCGGATCACGTAAATCAAATTCCGTGAGTCACAATTATTAAAGCTGTCAATACTAAACGTTCGGCCCGTAACGGGATTAGTAATTTCACGAACAGTCAGCATGAATTTGCAACTGAGACAAGAGCCGCATTTGAAATTCCCTTTAGGTAAGTTATTTGTAAGAATTCATTGATATATACTTGCTTGTACCTGTCTCTTTAAAAGTTGATGCTTGGAGTTTGCTCCGCATCACGTGACAGCGGGCTTGAAATAAGCCGCTGAGTCAGAGTGCAATTTGCCAACGCGAAAGCCTGTACTATCAGCTCGCGTGTAAGTATGAATTGTTACTGCATTGTATAATATTGTATAAAATATTGTTACTATTTTTGTTGATTCCATGTTGTATGCCGCATTGTTGTATATATTTGATTGTATATTTTGATACAGTGGCCGCTGAGGAAGGCTACATATTAGCCGAAACAGAAAGACAACCGGGCTTCTGTTCCAGGGACATTGGATTTGTCTAACCTCATGAACCACGTATTATTTTACTGAGTTGGATCAGGACTTTATTTTGTCTATTATCACGAATGAAGAACAATATTTATGGTTCTCTTTGTGTTCCTTCTCACATGTGATGACAGTTTGTTTCATCCTTGTAATTAAGACCTTATTGCTTATGCAAAATAATATTGTTTTTTTCACTTAAATTGTTTGGATTGTTGCTGTTTTTGGTTTGCACAACTCACCTGGAGGTTGGCAACCCTAGAACCTAAATTCCTTATGAACAGAAACTGTGTCTACCCACAAAAAGAAATAGAATGGATCGAGCCCCTGTTATTTGAGTGTACCTTAAACAATAAATTTCGTAGCAAAGCTATCGGACCATTGCTCGAAAGGTTTCCTGGAAGATCTAACAAAATTAGACTTGAATATCTTCTGTCAGATAAGAATCACTAAACGACACGATTGGTTGCCCGGTTTTGTACCCCTGCCTGTAATCACAGAAGAATTGAGAAGGGCCTTTAATCTTGAAGAGTGTTAGAGATTTTAGTTCCTGAAATGACTTAATCTCTAGTATTTGCCCAGGAGAAATGTTGCAGTGTTTAATTGCTGACAGATATGTGTAATTTTAGCTGGCATCTATTAGGACTGTCCTGTGTTTATCAAGATCATTTGTACATACATTTTATTCTTTCTGTAATTAATGTTTCCTTTATATACCTAGTGTTCGTGGACTGTAATAATAAAGAACTGAACCCTAGAACCTACCCAGTTATTAAGATCTTCAGCAAACGGCAAAGGCCCTACCCTGTGGGCCCTCAGTTGCTAATGTCAGGGGGATGGCTGCTTTCTCTCTTGTAGCACCCTTTCGGCAAATGCTGTTCGTGCAACTGTTTACCCAGTACCTAACATTTTGAGTTTGGGGCAACAAATGAAGATGGTATTCATTTCCCCTGACTTTTGGCAAGAGATAAGGGGGAGATTTCCTCCTCACATTTCTCGTACTCTTTTTGTATTGATTTTAAAATGCTGCTTGTTTTCCTTTCACCAATTTCATTGGGGGGGGGGTCATTGATTGTTTTAAGTTTATTTTGGCTCTTTTTGTACACTGTCTTAGGACCTCGTTGCCATGAATATAACCTTTAAAAAGTCAATGGGCTTACAATGGCAAAACTCTGGTTCAGATTGCATTGTACATCTGGCAAACACTCTCATGTGATCATTCCATCTGTGACCAGATCTGCTCATGTCATCACATGGTGAACAAGGTATTCAAATTACTGCTTTGTGATATGATCAGTTGGAACACATGCTCACTTCCTCTATGGGTCCTGGTTTAATCATTTTAATCCACCTTCACTTGCAAGTAAATATCCTGAAGATCACACTCATAGATTGTATTCTTTTGTTCTTTTGTACACCAAAAACATGGTATGAAAAACCTTCAGTTTTGCTTCTCCCCAACTGTTTTCTACACAGGGATACCCTTGAGACTGCTCCGGAAATTGCAGCTGGTCCAGAATGCAGTGGCACGAGTCCTGATAGGGACCCCATGGACAGCACATATCCAACCGATGCTTCAACAGCTGCTCTGGGCCACTGTATCTTCAGGACTGCTGCTCTCTATACACACACCCCTTACGATCCTTAGGATTGGCTGGAAACAATCTATTAGTGATCCCTGGCCCTAAGAATGTCTGGCTGTCCTTGACCAGTGTCTGGGCTTTTTCGGCCTTGGCCCCACCTGGTGGAACTCTGTGTAATGAGACTCGCACCCTGTAGGACCTGGTTCAGTTCCGCAGGGCCTGCAAGACAGAGATGTTCCACCAGGCCTATGGTTGAGGTCAGAAATGGTATCCATCTGAAGCTGGCCTCCCTTCCCTCTCTTCCCCTCTTTCCCCTTTTTCCTCTCCCTTTACCTGGGCATCCCCACCTGTCTTTCCCCTCCTTTCCCCCCATGTGTTTTCCTTTCCTTGTGTTGATCTTGTGGTCCATCTCCTTCCTTGTAGGGAAAATTAATATGGTACCATTTATAGATAAATTTATTAATTTCAGCATTGTTTAAAATGTTTTAAAAATTTGTTTATGTATGTATAACTGTAATGTTAGCCTCCCTGAGCCCGTCTTCGCCAGGAGAGGACGGGATACAAATAACATTTCTATTCTCCCAGTGGTGCTCCATGAAGAGCAATAGTAGCCATAATTGGAGGGGGGATGGCTAGGGTTGCAAGGTCCCTCTTCGCTACCAGCGGGAGGTTTTTGGGGTGGAGCCTTAGGAGGGTGGAGTTTGTGGAGTCCAGTTGCCAAAGTGGAGTCCAGTTGCCAAAGTGGCCCTTTCCTCCAGGCGAACTGATCTCTATCGGCTGGAGATCAGTTGAAATAGCGGGAGATCTCCAGCTAGTACCTGGACATTGGCAACCCTAGGGATGGCGCAGGAGAAGCAGTTTTAAAGTACAGCTTAACGGGCTCAGCTTTCCTGTCATGTTGCTGCCCAGGTTGTGGTGCGAATCTCCCCTTCCCCCACACTTCACTGTGTTGTAGCAGATGGGAAAGACTAGGCCTTCCTCCTGATGACATTAAGTTCAAGGGTACTGCAGAGAATGCAGATCCGTACAGCATTGCTCCAGGGCTTCATCTGAGCCTAGTCTTAGCTCCTCAACCACCTTTTAATGGTAAGGCAGCTCAGCCCACTGGGATATAGAGTAATAAAGAAAGAGGTCTGAATATGAGCAAAATGTCAACAACCATCTTCGAGGCATTAGGAGATTAGTGGAAAGTGTTTCCAGAGCAGGGAGAAGGGCTCCCATTGCCTTCAGGCCAGGCACCTCTCATGCCAGCAATTAAGACTGGCTTTATTCTCCTTTCCCTGAAGCCAGCCTCAACTGTTAAAGAGTATGCATTGGCCTGGCTGGTCCAGAGGAAGGATTTGATTAAGTACAATATCATTATAGATTGCATCTTGTTACCATAGAAACTTTAGAGGCAGCAGGGTTTTTTTTAACCCTTAGGAAGTGGGATTTCTGCCATCAAATATATTGAAGTCTATGACAACATAATTTCTCTGAATGCTTCTATTCAATTAATTGGATTTAGTGCGTGTGTTTAAAAAACTGAAATGCAGATGAAATTTCACAGGGAAAAAGAAGCTGTGAAATATTTTATTGTGGTACGTACGACTTAATGGAGACATTCATAATTGGACAATTTGTTTACCAGCCAAATCCCCTGGGAGACATTTTAAGAGGCATAATAGTAAAATATTGCTAGGAATATAAAGCAGAGGTCAGCTAAGGGCAGGGACGGACAGAAACTAATCCTGTTCCTCCAAGACTGACCCATCTGAATAGCTAAATTCCTATTTTTTTATATATTTAGAAATGCCAGCAATGCAGTTGACCTGGTCCAAGTAAACAGCAATCAAGTGGATGATTTCATAGCTTCCTTTCATTCATTTTGGTCCAAATTATGGTACTTTGACATTAGCAACCCTGGAGATCAGAGCCCAATGCACAATCCTCGAGGGGTTATTGACAGCTGACAGTGTTATGTATCTGTTTCACATGTCTTCATATTCTAGTGATAACTTCTGCAGGAGTTTCACATCATTTGAGTCGGTGTCAATGTGCCCCTATTTTACATGAGGAACCACAAAGTTAACAGGAATATCTGATTTATCCCTAAAACGCTGAGTCAGTTTCTCATTGAAATAAATAGGCCAGTTCATACCATTTCTGACACATGGGACATGTTTCTAAATTAGATTTAGGCAGATTCCCCCGTAGGAATACAACAGAGTAGGTAGTGTGACATTTATTCTAAACGGGCTTGTACCTGCAGAGTTCCATCCTAATCCATAGTCCACCGGGACAACTTTGCCAAAGAATCCAGCCCTTACAAAAAGTGATACACGCAAAAATGAAAAAAAAAATGACCATTTGGGAAATAGCAATGTCAAAGAAATGCTGCCAAGAATCTGCACAGCAATTGCTTCTGTGCCTTCTATGTTTGTTTCAGCTTGCTACTTTCTGGCAAGCTCAAATAATGAATAGTTTAGATGGTGTTAGCTGCAACACAGTCTTTTTTTTTTATGGATTTAAATAGTCGCAAACCAGAACCTGAAATATGCCCTCAAAGAGACATTGAGTAACAAACAAGAGTCACAGAGCAATCATTTGTGCCATTCTTCTTCCAAGTTAGACAAAGGGTGTTATTCTTCTTTGAAAGCTTTTTTTTTAAAAAAAAAAGACTGAGAAAAGTGCATGGCACTTTTGAACAAATTGTGCAACACTTTGTAGGTGGTTTGGCAACATTTGTTGGCAATTGCTCTGCTGGGATTTTCAGTGATAATTTTCATTATCCCGGAGTTCGTTTTGACTGTGTTTGTAAAATACATCGAAAATCATTAGCCTGTGGTGATATATGATACAGAAGACGAGCAAGTGATGGCGTGCCAAATCAAATGGATGGAGAACTTGAATGAGATCATAACGGTTGATGAATGGGAACAACTATACTGTAAGAATCTCAAATTTACGTTATGTCAAGGGATTCATGAAAATTGGCAGAAAATGCTGCATAGGTGGTACCTGACGCCAAGTGACATTCAAAATATGAACACGCAGTCCTCTGGTTTGTGTTGGAAATGTAGCAAAACTAGGGGCACGTTTTACCATTGTTGGTGGACATGCGAATTAGTTCAGAAATTTTGGAAGGGAATACATAAGAACTTAGAAGGCATTATTGGTCAAGGTATATTATATGACCCCAAATTATTTCTACTAAGTAAAACTCCGGAGAATATTAACAAAGATCAACAGAATATGCTGAAATATTTAATCACAGCGGCAAGAGTAGTATTGGCATCTTTATGGAAAACAAACAAAATTCCTACCATAGAGACCTGGATGGATAAGTCTTACGAATATATAACGATGGCACATCTGACTGAATCCTTGCAAATGAATAATCAAAATCAAATTAGAGACAAATGGAAACCTTTCTATGACTATATGGCAACTAAAAAATGATAATAAGACTTCAAGAATTACAATAGATTTAAGATGGAGTTTTTATCCACTTTATTAGAAAACAATTTTCTAATTATTAAATTATCCACTTTATTAAAAAAAATTCTAGAGGGTAGCGCAAAGCGCTATACTGTTAAATACTAACTGAATAATTCATTGCTTGTTTTTTTTTTTGCTCGTTTTTCCCCCCATTCCTTTTTTTCTTTTTGTACCCTTATTTATTGTTAAAAGTCAATAAAAATATTTATAAAAAAGAAAAGAAAAGCATTAGCCTGCATTGTCATCATGTTGGCCCATTGTGTATGTTTCTACCCCATATTCTCTTTACAGAGGCATCTGTTTCATATTTCTTCATATTCTAGCAAGGTCTTCTGCTGGAATTTTCTGACTGATACAGAATGTCTATTATAAACTGGTCTGTTACAATCAAATAACAACACATATATTGAAAAGCCATCAGGAATAATGGTACATTTAGCTCCAAAATCTACAATTCCTTTCTTTTCAAGCTAACAAGGAGACAAATTAGCTACCGCGTGTGCTTCTTGATCAATGAAAAGTTCCTTGAACGTGTGACCAATATTTGTCAGTCCGTCTGGCATAAATAAGTCTGAGGACTTATTGAAAGTGGCAGACAAAATAAAAGCCTATTGCCTGCAACATTTCCATACTTCACAGCTGAAGCTGGAGGTGGGGGGGTGTTATGGGTTTTTTTAAGAACACTTTTCTGAAAGGGAATTTGGTACATTGTATGGCCTGTACTAGTGATTCATTGATCTTTACCTTTGGGTAAGATAGCTTTAGTATTATTGTTGTTTAAAGTATTCCATATAGTAACCGTGGTCTTGGTATTTTCTTTCCTGACGTTTCGCCAGCAGCTGTGGCCGGCATCTTCAGAGGAGTAACACTGAAGGACAGTGTCTCTTCAGTGTTACTCCTCTGAAGATGCCTGCCACAGCTGCTGGCGAAACGTCAGGAAAGAAAATACCAAGACCACGGTCACGCAGCCCGGATAACCTACGAGAACCAATGAACTCTGACCGTGAAAGCCTTCGACAATATTCCATACAGTGTTTTGTTCTCTGACCTAATGGTCCGTGCCATACATCTAATTTACTTGCTAGGTTGAAAAGTTCATTAGTCATTATGTGTTTTCATCTTTGAGAGATTGCCAGGCACCTCAAGAATCAACCGGGAGGCAGGGCAAGCAGGGACACTCGCACAACAGCTCAGAATCCTCCTGGAGAGAAAGATTCCCTCGACCCTCCCCACCACCCAACCCAACCAACCCATGAAAACAAATCATTTGCTGTTGGCTGCCTCTACATGCAGTATACATTTCAGTTCTTCACATTCATATCCATTTCTTCCTCCCAGGAACTCAGGGCCAAGTAGAAGTTCCTTTCCATCGATTTTATCCTCACAGCAACACTGTGAGGTAACTTTCTCTGAGAAAGAGTGACTGGCACAGGTCACATTTCCCCCTTCTCTTTCCCTCAGTAAAGGGGCTGCTGAATGTATAGCCCTTGCCTAACACCCCAGGCTCTACCAGTCTCAGAATCATGCCCCCCCCCCCAGCAGCCCTGGCCTTATCCTGTTTCACTGTCTGATACAAAACTCTATTCAGTCTTGTACCTCCCTCCTGCCCCCCTGATTTCCACCTGCTTTGTCGCACCGGTACTTCCTTCTCTGGTGGCTTCCCTGCACTGGTGCATCAGTTTGAAAATCTTTGTCCTTTGTCGCATCTAGAAGGAAAAAACCTGAGATGGATGAGTGTGTCTGCTCAGTGTCTATGTCTGACCATGACATAGTAGGGATGTGTTTATCTTGGTGACAGGGATTTTGTTATTAAGATTCCTTAGGCTACAGTGTGCGCATTTACTCATACAAACAGTTCCAATGGAGTCAGTGTGCCTGCCGAGCCTTATTATTTCAAGCCTTGTAACATTTATTGCAATGAATCACTTTAATTTTAAATTCACTCGGGCAAGTACTCACCAGTGCCAGGAAGGTCAGTACAATTCAGCTCAGTGTATACAGGATTTCTCCCCACCCCCCTCCTTGCAACTGATTGGCATTCTCAGAGGAGAAGATCTTATAAATTAGTGTTAATAATTTTGGCCTCTGCAGGAATTTCACAAAGAATCTAATGTGTCACAGTAATCACCCCCTCTCCACACTGTGTCTTTAACTCTTGGAGGTGGGATTTGATTAGAGCGAGTTGGAGGATCCTGTTTGGTTAGAAGTGGGTCTGAGCATTAGATTTTGTGTCCTTGGGCTGCATTGCCTGGGAATGGTGGTACTTCATTTGCAATGTCTCATATCCTTCTAATAGAGCATGAGTGACAATACCTATCCACATCATAGAAACAGAAGTGATTCATTATGGTAATGTCCCTTATCACGAACATTACACTACTTGAAACAATACACTCTGCGGTGAAGTAGCTTCCTGTGAATAAAAATACATTAAAGCCATTAGAGTCATCTCTCATCTCACACAGATAGTTGCTTGATGGAGACTGAAGGAAGAGCACTTAGCTTGTTACCTATTCATTCAGCCAATCTTACAAGTACAATGTACAGTAGTTTCATGGGAGTGAAAGAACTAAATAAGATATCTAAGAAATTCTGTCCATCCCTGGCAAGAGGAGTAAGTGGTAACCAGTCCAATGATCCATTCATCATTCCACAATACACTTCCTATTTACCTCCAACTATGTAGACTACATCATACTTAGCATAATAATCCATTGGGCTTGGAATGTGCTGTAGGCATGGAAGGAAAAGGAGAATTTTATAGGCAATAAGTGCCCAGAGAGAACCAAAATAACTCATTCTGGGATTGTGATGGGCCATCATAAAAGCTTGGTATGCATAACTGTTAGGAACATATTCTGGGGAAAAAACAAAACACCCCATCCAGAATAAAACAGTTGAACCTAAAACACCATGCTATTAAAAGCCTTTAAAAAGAAAGTATCTAAATGCTCTGGTTTGACCTTTGTCATGCCACTGTGAAAAAGGAGTTTAAAAGCTGAGAAATAGAAATTTACATTCTTCTCCAAATGCCCTTGTTGTGCAAATTTAGCCAATGGATGGTATTCTTGATAGCATCTTCAGTTTATCTTAGAAATCATGACTGATTAATGGAGAATAAGGTTTGTCAGGCCTCAATTTTCTCTACTTTTTAACAAGTCTCTAACCAGCTTACAATATCACCAAAATATCATTAACAGTCCATCAACAAGATAAAGCAACATGTTAGTGTTCAGAGGCAATCCCCCTCAAAATACCAAACTCCTGGGATAAACAGGGAAAGGAGATATCTTTTATGCCCTGTTTGCACCATCGCTCAGACTTATCCGACTGGCTGCTGGTGAAATACAATACTAGGCTAGGCTGAACATGGGTTTGAACTAGCAGGACACTTCTTAAAGTGAGGGTAATGACACAGAATAGAATCATAGTTAGAAGGGGCCATACAGGCCATCTAGTCCAACCCCCTGCTCAATGCAGGATCAGCCTAGAGCGTCCCTGACAAGTGTTCATCATACATCATGATAGATTAAGTTTGCCAGCTCCTGGGTGGGGAATACCTGGAGATTTTTGGGACGGAGCATGAGGAGGGCAGGGTTTGGGGAGGTACTTCAATGCCATAAAGTCCAATTGCCAAAGCGGCCATTTTCTCCAGGTGAACTGATCTCTATCAGCTAGAGATCAGTTGTAATAGCAGGAGATCTCCAGCTAGTACCTGGAGGTTGGCAACCCTATGATTGATAGAAACCCAGTGTAGCTTACCTCTTCTGCCAAAGCACCACTTCCACAGCCTGATCTTGCATAAATTGTTGTTCCAGCTTCCAGCACTTTGGTCAAAGATGGTGGAATGACTGACAGATACTTGGGCAGCTGGCACTTGTTTTATTTATTCATTCAAAACCAAACAAGAAGAAACAGATGGTACTTCAGTTCACTTCATCTCCAAAAGAGACATTATTTGTTCATGCTAATGTTTGATTCGAGTACCACAATCCTCCTTCTTAAACCATCATTGCTATCCCATAGAGGCTTTATGATGTAGCCTGACAGCAGACTTAGCACTGCTGAGACTTCCTCCATAGCTGCACCTTTCCCTATGCAGTCATTGACTAGACACTACTGAAACAAGCAATTCTGTAGCTACAAACTGCTAACCTTAACTCAGCAATTTAACCCTAGCTCTAGTGCTTTGCTGTATACCGTACTATTCTTTCTCTTGGGATGCTTCACACCACACCTCCAGCCATCCTCTCTCTAAAAAATAATGATTTTTTTAAAAAAATATTTCAGAAATAATGATACTATAAAATAATTGGGAAGAGATTGCCCTTTAATTTCAAGGCTTCTTAAATCCCCATGTTGCATATAAAAGATGCAGCAGAAACGTTTATATTAACCACTGTTTATAGCTCCATATATTTAGTCTCTCTCATAGTGCTCTAACTTTATGAAGCAGAGCAGTACCTAAACTACTGTGACTGATATATTTTCACAGCACTCCCATCTGCAGAGGCCCAGTCTCCATGAGACCAGATGTCAGTTCATCATCAAACAGAAAATCTCTAGAGCCCCAAACAATCAAATAGACCTCACCAGGGAAGGCGGGGTGGGGGGAGAGAGAGAGAATGGAAGGCCATCCGACTAAATGTCCTCAGGCAAAAATCCTTGATGCATCCTACATCAAAACAATCTCACGAACAGAAGCCCAGAAGTATTATATGACAGTCCCTGCACAGTCCTTTGGTTGCTCTGCATCACCCAGGCTAAGCCCAGCAATCCCTCCGTCAGACATTTGGGCTACAAGGGATCACCACAGGCATTATCACTTGCTCTATATGGCTTGAGGGGGATATGGTGGATCAGCACCAGACACCTTAAATGTAAACGTCTTGGAAGCGTTCTAGCTGTCGTTGTTAATATATTACAAGTGGGAGCCCACAAGGACTTGCAGGAGGCATCTCCTTTCCCCTCCCCCATAGCCTCTCCCCTTCTCCTGCTTCCTTCTCTCCTTCAAGGGTTGCCAACCTCCAGGTGGGGCCTGGATGTCTCCTGGAATCACAACAGATCTCCCAGCCACAGAGATCAGTTCCCCCTTAGGGCTGTCAGCTCCAGATTGGAAAATTCCTGGAGTTTGGGGGGTGGAGCCTTGGGAGGGCAAGGTTTGGGGAGGGAAGCCACCTCAGCAGGGTATAGAGTTCACCCTCCAAAGCAGCCATTTTCTCTAGGGGGACTGATCTCTCTCATCTGGAGAGCAGTTGTAATTCCCAGTGATCTCCAGCCCCCATCTGGAAGTTGGTAACCCTAGTTCCCCTGGAGAAAATGGCTGCTTTGGTGGGTGGAGTCTATGGCAGTATGCCCCTCTGAAGAAGAATAGTTGGTTTTTATATGCCGACTTTCTCTACCTTTTAAGAAGAACCAAACCGGCTTACAATCTCCTTCCCTTCCTCTCCCCACGACAGACAACTTGTGAGGTGGGGCTGAGTGAGTTCAGAGAGAACTGTGACTTGCCCAAGGTCAGCCAGCTGGCTTCATGTGTAGGAGTGGGGAAACCAACCCTGTTCATCAGAGTCCACCACTCTTAACCACTACACCATCCTGAGGTCCCTCCTCTCCTCAAACTCAACCCTCCTCAAACTCAACCCTCCTCAAACTCTACCTTTCCCAGGCTCTACCCCCCCGCCCAAATCTCCTAACCTGGAGTTGGCAAACCTATCTCCTTACCACCCAACAGCCAACCTACCTTTGTCTGTCCCTCTGTCTTACGCTTTCCTTCTCTTCTCCCCCAGTAGCATCTGCCTAGGAAAACTGTTGCCAGTTGTGTGGTGCTGGCACCGACAAGGAAAGATCTGGTGTCTGTGACATCTCAGTGGAGGCCTGAGCCTGTGCCCCAACCTCCCTTTTTCTTGTGGACTTGCCAGGCTACCTCAGGCAGGCCAGGATCAGAGGTGGTAGTCTGCTGGGTGGGCAGTAATCCCTTAGACTACCCCCTCCACCAGGTAATAAAGGTAAGGTTGCCAGCTCCAGGTTGGGAAATACCTGGAGATTTTGGGGGCAGAGCCTGAGGAGGGCAGGGTTTGGGGAAGGGAGGGACTCCAATGCCATAGAGTCCAATTGCCAAAGTGGCCATTTTCTCAAGGTGAACCGATCTCTATCAGCTGGAGATCAGTTGTAACAGCACGAGATCTCTAGCTACTACCTGGAGATTGGTAACCCTACAGATAAAACCTTCCTTTTTTAAAAGAAGACAATTATTTTTTGTTAATAATTTGAAAATAACAAGACCACTGTCACACAGCCCGGATAACCTACAAGAACCAATGAACTCTGACCATGAAAGCCTTCGGCAAGGGGATGAAATTGTTCCCTGTTCTCAGTCCTGTGCTTGTAGAAGTGGAAGGGGGAGAGATTTCACCTTTTGTCCTTCCTCACTCCACACACACCCCTTAACTTCACAAATCCCACAGCCCTGGGAATAGGGTTGACAACGTCCAGGTGGGGGCCTTGGAGTTCTTTCAGAATTACAACTGATCTCCAGACTACAGAGGTCAGTTCTCCAGGAGGAAATGGTAGCTTTGGAGGGCAGATTCTATGGCTCACATGCCTGTTGAGCTTTCTCACCTCTCCAAACTCTACCCTCCTCAGGTACCACTCCCAAATCTCCAGGAATTTCCCAACCCAGAGTAGGCCTCCCTACTTGGGAAGGATGTTTTTGGTCACTTGAGCAGAGGGGAAAGCAGGAAAACTTTCCATTCTGTGCACAGAATGGTAAGATATATGCTGTCTTGGTCCATCATGAGGTCAATCTGTACACTAAAAAACTCCAGATTAGGGTTGTGCAAAAAAAGTTTCATGTTCGGGTTTTTTCAGCCCCCCCCTTTTTTTGGTAAACCCAAAATAAGCTGAATACCCATACCAGTAAAAATGTGTATTTGGCTTATTTTCGGTTTTCCTGAAAAATTCGGGCTCATTATAGTCAATGGGTTTTCCCCCTGAAGCTCCAGGGGGGCATTTTTGGTGGTAGAGTCCCTAAATTTGCAGTTTGGCTGCAAGGGACTCTCTTTTGACCCTAACCCTAACCCTCTCCAAACCCCTCCCTCTTCAGGCTCCACCCCCAAAACCTCCAGGTATTTCCCAACTTGGAGCTGGCAACCCTAGTCATGGAAGAACATGACAGGTGTGGCAGTTTTGCAGGTATGAGAGTCCATGGCCGTGAAGGGCTTTGGACCCTCATATGTGTGGGACATACGAGTCTCATCTGCCAGCAGAAAACAGGGTCAGTGCCACAACTCCAGATCAGTTTTAAATAGTAAACATTTACTTGTTGGACAATAATATTTCCAGACTAATATAAGAACAGAAAGAAGAGTCACAAGGGAATATATTGGTATAACCATTTGTCAAAAAACAATCTACCAGCATGGTGTAGTGGTTAAGAGGGGTGGACTCTGAACTGGAAGACTGGGTTTGGTTCCCCACTCCTTCACATGAGCAGCAGACTCTAATATGGTGAATTGGGTTGGTTTCCCCACTCCTACACAGCTGGGTGACCTTGGGCTAGTCACACTCTCTCAGCCTCACCTACCTCACAGGGTTGTTGTGTCCCTTTTTCTTGTGGACTTGCCAGGATACCTCAGGCAGGCCAGGAACAGAGGTGGTAGTCTGCTGGGTGGGCAGTAATCCCTTAGACTACCCCCTCCACCAGGTAATAAAGGTAAGGTTGCCAGCTCCAGATTGGGAAATACCTGGAGATTTTGGGGGCAGAGCCTGAGGAGGGCAGGGTTTGGGGAAGGGAGGGATTCCAATGCCATAGAGTCCAATTGCCAAAGTGGCCATTTTGTCCAGTTGAACTGATCTGTCAGCTAGGCCAAGGCCACTTGCATGGTAGGGAACCCTCAAGGACTTGTCGGCTGGCACCTCACTTTCCCCTCTATCCCCCTCTGTGAAGACAGGAAAAGCCATTCAGTCAGTCGTGATACCCTCTCAACAGTATTTCCTCTTTCCACCATCCTGGCAGCCCCCGTATCCTCTCCCCTTTCCCTGTCTCATTCACTCCTTTTCAGCCATTCACTGATCTATCTTTTATCTGCTTTCCATCTTGAGCTATATTTATTATGTATTTACTTCATTTACACCCCACTTTTATCCACAGTGGGAACCAAAGCAACTTACTTTATTTTCCTCTACTCCTATTATCAGCACAACTCTGTGAGGTAGGTTAGGCTAAAAGTATGTGACTGGCCCAAAATCACCCAGTGAGCTTCCACAGCCAGATGGGGATTTGAACCTGGGTCTCCCAGACCCTACTTTGAAGCTCTAACCGCTACACCAGACTGGCTTTCATAGGATGGCTGCTGTTGAACAGTAGCAAGGAGCCAGGCCAAGTTGAGTCATGGAAGTTGGGTAGAATCAAGTCACCCAGAGGTTGCTTTCCAAGCCTAGGGTTGTCAATCTCCAGGTGGGAGCTGGGGATCTCCCAGAATTACAACTGAACTCCAGACAACAGGGATCGGTCCCTCTGGAGAAAATGACTGCTTTGGAGGGTGGACTCTATGGCATTATATTTGGTTGAGGCATCTCCCCTCTCCAAACCTTGTCCTCCTTGGACTCCACCACAAAATCTCCAGGAATTTCCCAACCTGTTGCTGGCAACCCTAGTCAGGCCTGGCCCCCTCTCCCTTGCTTTTACTAACCACACCAAGCCTTGGAACACTGTGGTTGCCTAGCAACAGTCACCAAGGGAATCTGTTGCTTAAAGCTACAGGTACTCCTTTTGTTATTTTGGGTTTTTTTTAACCCCCAATGTTTTTTTTAAAAAAAGATTTCACATTTTTCTGCAAACCTGGGGCCTTTTTCAGGTTTGTAGAAAGATCAGTCTTGCCTGTTCCCGGCTCCAGTCACCAGATTTAAGTATCCAAAGATTTGGCCAACTTTGGTATTAGAATACAAGATGCAGTTAAACCCAGTCATTGGGATCAAGGAAGGCAAGTAGAAATGGTTTTAATACCCTTCCCCCAATATACAGTAGATATTTTCAATCAGCTTGAAGTCTCAGCAGCCTGTTCTCGGCAAATATCCAAACGGGGAGTGAAACAAGGCTGACACCTGGCACCACAGCAAATAAATTCTTGAAAGATGGGAACTTTTTTTTAAGGACTTGCAAAATAAATGGTAAAAGTGAAAGCACTTTTTGTTCACATTGCCCAGATTCTATTCTCGGCACAACCCAGATATCCAGCTGTTCTTTGTTAATAATAAACAGTAAGAGGCTGCAAAATGCAGGATATTTGTTCTCTTTTCTACAAACTTACACTGTGTAGCCTATGAACTGGTTTCACAGCAGGCAAACCCTTGTAATGATAATTGGGGCATAGAAAATGGTTAAACGTTATTCAACACAGAGCATGAAACATGAATTAATTGCACTGGATGGGTTCCGAGAAGAAATTTAGGATTACCTAAACACAGACCCTTTATTTTCTTAAAGTACATTTTGTCTCTTCTCTGACACATCTGATAAGGACAGTCTGAAGGTGGGATATTGGAGGAGACAGATGTGCTGAAAACGAACAGCTTGGCTCTCGATCAATGTACGCTGCAATGATGCATGTATTGACTTGTATCACAGCAGCTGAAGCCAGCTTGGTCTGCCCCATTTCCTCTAAAATATTTCTTTTCCCCATACTAATTAGAAAGGGTCGAGCCATGTTCCTAGCATCCTTTACTACTCTTACTAAGGTCCATAGGATGATGCCAGAACTTGCCAGCCTTTGGTCCCATTTTGAGGGGCTTATTGCTAAACACATCAAAACAAACAATAAGAAATTCTTTAAGTATATTAGGAGTAGGAAACCAGCTAGGGAAGCGGTTGGACCATTGGATGACAATGGGAGTAAAGGAACTGTAAGGGAGGATAAAGCAATTGCTGAAAAACTAAATGAATTCTTCTCATCTGTCTTCACTGTTGAAGATACAGGGCTGATTCCTTCTCCTGAACAGAGATTTTGGAGAGGGGAAAATGAGGAACTGAGGTAAATAGTGGTAACAAGGCAGGAAGTCCTAGAACGTCTAGACAAACTGCAAACTAACAAGTGACAGGGACCAGACGGTATTCATCCTAGAGTTCTTCAAGAACTCAAATGGAAAATTGCTGAACTTCTAACAAAGATATGCAATATGTCCCTTCGATCAGCCTCTGTACCAGAGGACAGGAGAATGGCCAATGTAACACCCATTTATAAAAAAGGTTCCAGGGGGGACCCAGGAAATTACAGGCCAGTTAGCTTAACGTCTGTTCCGGGTAAATTAGTGGAAAGCATTATTAAAGATAGAATTGTCAAGCATATAGAAGGGCAAGGTCTGCTGGGCAAAACCCAACATGGCTTCTGTAAGGGTAGGTCCTGTCTCACTAACCTATTAGAGTTTTTTGAAAGCGTCAATAAGCATGTGGACAGGAATGAGCCTGTGGATATTGTGTATTTGGATTTCCAAAAAGCTTTTGACAAAGTCCCTTACCAAAGACTGCTAAGCAAACTTCATAGTCATAGGATAAGAGGACATGTCCTCTTATGGATTGAGAGCTGGCTGAAAAATCGGAAGCAGAGAGTAGAATCAATGGTCAGTTCTCACAATGGCGGGATGTGAGCAGTGGGGTGCCTCAGGGATCTGTGTTGGGACCAGTGCTTTTCAACCTGTTCATCAATGACCTGGAATTGGGGTTAAACAGTTAAGTAGCCAAGTTTGCAGATGACACCAAATTATTTAGGGTGGTTAAAACAAAATCGGACTGTGAAGAGTTCCAGAAGGATCTCTGCATTCTGGAAGAATGGGCATTAAAACGGCAAATGAGATTCAATGTGAGTAAGCGTAAAGTGATGCATATTGGGGCAAAAAATCCCAACTTCACATATACACTGATGGGATCTGTGATGGCAGCAACAGACCAAGAAAGGGATCTTGGGATGGTAGTGGATAGCTCAATGAAGATGTCAACCCAGTGTGTGGCTGCTGTAAAAAAGGCAAATTCTATGCTGGCCATAATTAGACGAGGAATAGAAAATAAAACTGCTGATATCATACTGCCCTTGTACAAATCTATGGTGAGACCACACTTGGAATACTGTGTACAGTTCTGATCACCACACCTAAAAAAGGATTTTACAGAGCTTGAGAAGGTGCAGCAAAGAGCAACCAAAATGATTAGGGGACTAGAGCAACTGTCCTATGGGGAGCGGTTAGGACGCTTAGGGCTGTTTAGCTTGGAAAGAAGGCAGCTAAGGGGAGACATCATAGAGGTCTATCAAATTATGCATGGTTTGGAGAGAGTGGACAGGGAGAGGTTTTTCTCCCTCTCCCATAATACTAGAAAAGGGGTCAACTGCTAAAGCTGGAGGGCGAGAGATTCAAAACAGATAAAAGGAAGTATTTTTTCACACAACGCATAGTTAAATTGTGGAACTCCCTGCCCCAGGATATGGTGATGGCTGCCAGCTTGGAGGGCTTTAAGAGGGGAGTGGACATATTCATGGAGGAGAGGGATATTAATGGCTGTTAGTTAGAATGGATACTAGTCATGCTGCATACCTATTCTCTCTAGTATCAGAGGAGCATGCCTATTATTTTGGGTGCGGTGGAACACAGGCAGGATGGTGCTGCTGCAGTCGTCTTGTTTGTGGCTTCCTAGAGGCACCTGGTTGGCCACTGTGTGAACAGACTGCTGGACCTGATGGGCCTTGGTCTGATCCAGCAGGGCCTTTCTTATGTTCTTATGTTCTAGGCATTCCTGGCTTCAAGTACCTCTTCTGCAATGAAGTCCATTGAGTGAGGCAGTATTTCTCAGCCCTAAGTCCCTCACAGGTTTGTTATAAAGATAAACGCCATGTGCATGTTTGGAAGAGGTTAATTGTTCGTTTCATTAGTACTTCAGCCAGTTACGGCACACCCAACGCAGCCATCTTATTACACAGCGAATTTTGGTGTATGTACCAACAAACATCGTTCATCCAGGAGCGCATGCTGCACTTTCTGCTACCACCACTGATCAATAACCAAGAGGGCCTGGAGAACCCCCACACCTATAAGCCACCAACTCGGAAAAGCATCTTCTCACATATTGACTAAAGTAGCTGTTGATTTCACTTGCCAGTGGCAGCTGGGATGTTCAGTGCAAACTTCCCATATGGATTGTGACTGTACATCAAAGTTAATAACTCTGATTTGTACAATTCAGCATAGACTCACAAATCTCACATGAGATCTGCAAAAGTAATGCAAATTCTGCCAAATTATTCTTCATATCTCCAGTTTTCATACATTATTATTGTGGGAAGCCTCAACCAAGCTTTGTGGCCTAGGATGCTAAATGTAAGGGATGAAAAAATCTGATCAATTCCTTCTTCCTCTGTTAATTTTGAGCACACAAAATCCACACATTCATTATTCTTCACCACAAAGACAATTTGCATTTCCGAGTAATGTCATCGCTATGCTTCATGCATTCATTAACCATAAATTAATTCCGCATGCTGCCGCTGACAATAAAAATACTAAAATCAATGTTAACACTTTTATTTAGTCCTCTCCAAGACAACAAGCTGTGTATCCATGACCATTACAGTTTATTACGGCTATTTGTACTCACAATCTATTCTTGGACTCGATGATTAACCCACTCTGGAGTGCTTCCGTCATCCTTCTAGTTATCCCACACCCTCTTTGGAATGAAAGCAAAAGGCTGCTGAAAGTCTCTGACTCTATCTCCACACTGGCCAATACTTTGGCTTCCTACCCTTACAGTTGAGAAAATGTATTTAAATACAAATAAACCATAGGTTTCCCACCAATATATTCTGACCCAACTGTTTTATTTGTCTGTATTCATAAATCACTCTCCCACATTTAAATGCTCTGGGCGATATGCAAAACAACATTAAAGTCAGATGTGACAGATCCTAGGGCGGAGTGGCAGTGCAAAGACCATCAAGACAACTCACCTGAAGCTCTAGGGCACCAGGAAAAGGGCTCTCTGGAGCCAAGAGTCCAGATTGTCCAGTAGAGGCAAGTCAAGTCAAGTGAGTTTATTTGTATAGCCATAGGCTGTTACAAAGTATCCTAAAACGTTTACAAAATTCTAAGAAAACTGATTAAAAATTAGTTACAAGATAAAAAATAAAACAATAGTTATTACGCAATCACAAATCTATAATCATACAACAAAGGAGTAAAAAACTAAAAGTGCTCTCACTTGCTATGCCTAAACAATTTCCTTGTTTGTGGCCTCGAGGGCTCTTCTTAGCAGCCAGGGCAAGTGTTCAGTAGAGAGAATCTGGCCCGGGATACCCACAGCTTTGCGTGGTGGACTTATCTGCCCCACAACTGTGTAGGGTGAAGGAATCCCACTGGGCTTATGTGCCCAGGGAGTCTGGAGGGTGGCTGGGCGGGGACCTAGAGAAGAAGTGTAGTTGGTTTTTATATGCTGACTTTCTCTACCTTTGAAGGAGAATCAAACCAGCTTACAATCTCCTTCCCTTCCTCTCTCCATAACAGACACCTTGTGAGGTAGGCGAGGCTGAGAGTTTTCGGAGCGAACTGTGACTAGCACAAGGTCACCCAGCTGGATTCATGTATAGGAGTGGGGAACCCGGTTCACCAGATTAGAGTTCACTGCTCATGTGGAGGAGTGGGGAATCAAACCCGGTTCTCCAGATCAGAGTCCAACATTCTTAACCACTACACCACGCTGGCTCTCTAGTGAGGAAAAGTGGGACCAGTTATTGGGATGGGCTCTCAGTCTGGAAGTGCAGGGGAGCAGGAAGGTGTCCAAGAACTGAGGGGAAAGGCAGGTCAAGCCAGTCCAGGTGAATCTCCTCCAGGGTGTGGTACAAATGGGAGCCACTGGTTAACCCAGATTGCAACTGGAGGCAAGAATAAAGGACCAGTTGTTGAGTGATTAGAAGCTGGTGTCATTTATTTGGATGGAGCCTCAGCCAACACCGAGTCTGCTCAGATCATCGGTACTGCAAGCACCTTGCCTACCTGTCACAAAGCCTGTGACACCGGATGTTCAAGATCTTTACAAATTATATTTAAAACCAGCAGCTACCTCAGACTAACAGAGTAAACATCTACAGAGGCTGGTGGGAAGGCTACGTTTTGGTAAAATTTAGCAGGTAGGCCTTTCTAGGGAGGGCATTTCAAAGGACTACAGTGGTGAACACTGAACATATTATCCCATACTTTCACTACCCAAACCTCCTTGAAAGATGGAAAAGAGACCAGTACCTCTCTATATAATGTTAGCCATGAAAGGCCTACAAGGGAAGATGCTCCTTAAGATACACTGGCTCTGGAACATTTTGAAACTTATTTCAGTACCAGCACCTTGAATTGTTTCCAGCAAACAATTGGCAACCAGCATAACTATGACAGTGCCTATGGTATACATTCCATATAGCTGTAATCCACCAAAAGAGGCAGCTTCACTTTCTGCAAGGATAGCCCTATGTGGAGGATGTTACAGTAGTTGATACTTGATCAAGGAGGAGCCCTGTTTTCTGGGCAAATCTATAGTTGGTACATTGGGTGGAAGTAATAAAACATACCCAGTACCAACACAGCCTCTTCAGTACCAACGTCCAGATCTAGCGATCCGAGACATCGCACTCGTTAGGCCTAGCAGAGCATGACCATATCTAGCACAGGTTAAACTACCTCCAGTAGGATCAAGCAAATCATTCAACATCTTCATCTCCGTCTTAACTGGACTCAGCTTCAGTTTCTTCACCCTTATCCATTCCATTACTGAGCTGTTTGACAGCTGACACTGTTGTTCTTGGATCAGCACAGATTAAAAAAACAGAGCTGGATATTATCAGCATACTGATTTCGCAGCACTCACCAGCCAGACTTACTCAGCAGCATCATATTGATATGAACACTGGGGAGACAAGACGACACTCCACAAGATAAATCCCACAGAGTGGAACAGAACTCACCCTGTACCACAATCTGGAACTGCTAGGCATATGAGCACATGAAGCTGTCTTATTCTGAGTCAGACCATTGGTTTACCTATCGCTGCCTTGTGGCAGCATCTCTCCAGCATCTCTTGCAGAGGTCTTTCCAGCCCAGTGTCCCAAGATCCTGTGACACTAGGCGTGGAACCTGGAACACTTTGCACACCAAGCATAGTCTCTGCTACTGATCTATGGCCTTTTCCCATTTGACCAGAATCAAATCATTGCCATACAACACTCTAATTTCCTAGCCTTTCTAGGTGACCAATAGCACTGAGTGGTCAATAGAATCCAAGGCAATGAAGCTGCCAAAGAAAACCAACAGGGTTATACTCCTTCAGTAGCTCTGTATATTCTCCATGCTTGAAAACACGAATTCTCTGTCAAATATTTATTATTTGATATTGTCAAATAGAAATCAACTTAACACAAGTTGTGAAGCAATCAAAAGGAGGAGCATTTGCTGCTTATTGCTGCTCTGTGCCCAGCTGATAACAATATGTTCTCTGCCTTGCATGCACAGATTTTGGTAAATAGAGTGCATATTCTGTATTTCACACAGTATATCACCCTTTCAGGTTTTTTCTGCATGTTCATCAATTTAAAATATCCATGGAAGTTACCTGTTTCCTACTGATGAATGTTTTTAAATAATATTGTTAAAGCAACAGGTTAGTTGGCAAGGAACATTGCTGCAATGAGAAGTTCATACACTGGTTCAGTTGGGGCATGTAGTTTATTTTGATGATGCTTGGTTTATGAAACCAGGATTCAGATAATAATAATTCAGATCTTGTCTTGTCTTGACAAGGCTACTTTCATTGTCTCTGTAGCTAAGATTAGGGGTGGTGTCCAGACAAATGGCAAATACTACCATTTTCAGCTTCCTGCAGCAAAATCCACTCATGTCATTCCTCTAGGTCCCCGATTCCCCAGGAGCAGCATTTCATGGAGATCAATGAGCTGCACACATGGGGGGGGGGGGGAGGCAGGGAAGTTTCATTCTGCCACTGGAAAATTTAGTCTGGATCTTACCCATTAGGCTGGTTCCAACACTAGTTTGTCAACCCAGAACTCAGCTTGTAGACAATAACTGAATACCGGGTCTTCTCATCAAATTCTGGTTTTAGCTCCTTTGCGCTTCCCCCCGCGTCTCTCTACAGTGGCCTGACTGCTGTCTTAGCCTGCCCTGTGGCATTCAGCTAATTTGGGAAATTGTCCATTCCTGGTTAATTTGAAGACGATAGATTTTGTTATCTGGCTCCGCCAAAGGTATACTCTGTTCACATTCTTGTTACATCAGAACACGTTGGCATTACTACACAGCTACCCCCAAATACTGCAACTGATGAATGAACCAAAGGCAAGAATATTCATCTCTGTTTTGTGTCATCTATTTCTTAACAAGATCCAGTATTATTGATTTTCATGGCTGCAAGGAATTTACTTCATTAATTGTCCTGTCCAAGACACAACTGCTAAAATTGGGAAGTGTCTCATTATATTATTATTTTGTATCTGCTTCTTATTGATCTTACTAGGATTCACATTATTTGAAGGGTATGAAGGAATTAATGAATTTTTGGGTTATATGTGAAATTATTCATCTAATCTTCCACTTATAAAAGAACTGTAATATATTTCCTTGTCCAGTGTAGTCATTCTCATGTTATTGGCACTGAAAGTGTAGGACAAAATTGTGGGGATCCATCTATAATTGTCACTGGTGATGGACTACTCTTGCCTAGAGTGATTCTATACATTGTTTTTCTAAGCTCCATTTAACCTCTATGGGCCTCCACATGAAAATTTCCTAGTGGATAGCGTCCTCTAACAATAAACACCTTAGCCACTAGATTGAGTAATACAGTTCTATATGCTAATCATGCCTTTCTGCTTCACAAACCGAAAAACACAGGATAGGAATGCACAAAATGAGGGACAATCCAATGGAAGCAAACCTGTAAGTCCATAACCGTTTATGCATGGGTACTTTCACTCACATTCACCCCCCCCCGTCTGTCTTGGTTGTTTTTGGAATTATGCATGAGTTTTCCCTTCCATTAGAGATGACCTCACTGCCAGCCCCCACAAATTCCAGACTTTCCCATTCCTCTGTTAACTCGATTCTTGCCTCTCCCCTGAGCTCAGCCCGGGTGAAATCTCCATGCATAAGACAAAATGCGGGATATACAAGCTTAGTTTCACTCACAGCCAGTTACAAAGCAGCATGTCCAGAGGCAGGGATTCAAATACTTGCTGCTTCCTCAGAGCTCTCCCTGAGCAGAAGAAAGGCTTTTTAAAACCGAAGCTTAGATTTCTCTTTTACCCTTCTTTTCAGATTGCTCCATTTTTTTGTTTTATGTGGCAATTGGGTTGGAGGGAGAGGGAACTTTTCTCTCACTACAGCCAATTACGAAGCAGCATTTCAAGGGACGGGGATTCAAATACTTCCTGATTTGAGTTTGGAGACTGCTGGTGCATAGACTCCCAAGGAAAACATGAAGGGCAAATGGCATTTCAAAAAACAGAATGGCCCAAGTGTGATCAAATATGTAACTTTTCTCACACAAAAGAGAGAGAGAGCAGAGAGAGAGAGATGGAGCAATCTAATAAACTAAATCGAATGTATCAGCAATAAAACAGTTGGCCAGGCTGGAAAGAAGGATAGGCTTGTCATTTGAAATTTGACCACTGGATTCTTGGCTTGCTGGGTCTCAGTTTTCAGTTCTCGGCTCTTTATTCTTTTCTCACCAGCTTTTCTGGCATGGAAACACTCATATGCCAAACTATGCAGGGGAAGCTGTGAATAAGTGTCTGTTCAGTCTGGCACCTTTGAACTTGAGGGATGTGTGAGTTACATGCTATGCAGGATTGTACTGGTGCAGTGGCCAGTAAGAACAAGGCTGGAATGGGAAAGAATTGCTCAATTAATTGCAGAAGGTATAGAAATATTATATACCAAAGCAGTTTGTGATCACTGATCAGAGGAAAAAGGAGTTCCAGTGTTGCTGTAAACTGCTACTGAGCATACAGGTTTTAATTAAACTAGGTGATTTAAACAGGTGTAAAAAGAAAAGAAAAGAAAGTTGTTTTCTAACTTACAAGGCACTATTTGTGTTTGCAAATCAAAACCACACAGTTAAAGAGAGTTGGTAGACTGTAATGACCATATGCTTCTATCTTTTTTTTTTTTTTAATGTGTTCTTATCCAAATCTCCTTTGGCTAATTGGCAGCATATACATTTCCCTCTCCATATTATTTATCTGTTATCTGTCTTTCTGTAACTGCTTGTGTACAAAATATATGCACATATTGCTGCTGTTCATGAGGATGACAACATGGAGTGACATTTTAAGAATCGAGATGAAAGAAACAATTAAAAGTGCTGGGAGGCAAGGGCAAACCAGCCATTGGATTTACAGTGACATTTTCCTGTGGGGCACTGTCCTAGAAGGCCATTCCTGGCCAGGAGGAAGCATGACCAATGTCTAGGAGCACTGCCAGAGCCTTTGGGACCACTGGGCTCAAACACTTTCTCAGCAATGGCAATTGGAGTCAGTTGTCTTTTACCACTTCCACCAGTTTTCAGGACGAAGCAGCGGGTGAGCTAAAATGCATCATTTGCACCACTGAGCTGAGCCCTGCAGCACTGGCTTGCAGCATCACAGGTACGGTTGCCAACCTCCAGGTAGTCAAGGAATCAAAATAATGCACTTGTATAGCTAACAATAAAAGCTCAGACTCAAACTGAAATGCAATTAGGTCTATTCAAAGGAACAACCTTAATTATAAGAATAAATACGTGCTCAAAGAGCAAAAGACAAAAATCAAACAAAATTCACAGTTACAGTATCCCAAAGGTAAGTATAAGTATACAATTTCTCTAAAAGGTAAGTCGAGGTATAATAGGCCAAAAGTCCAAACACCCAACTGGTAAGTATGCACAGGCAACGGAGTAGTTATAAACCGCAATGGGCTTGCCAACCTCCAGGTAGTAGCTGGAGATCTCCTGCTATTACAACTTATCTCCAGCTGATAGAGATCAGTTCCCCTGGAGAAAATGGCCGCTTTGCCCATTGGACTCTATGGCATTGAAGTCCCTCTGCTCCCCAAACCCCACCCTCCTCAGGCTCCACCCCCAAAACCTCCCACTTGTGGTGAAGAGGGACCTGGCAACCCTAACCACAGGGGCCACTCAGCTTGGCTTGCTCCGGTGCCACTTTCATTTCCCAGTCTGTTCCTGCCTTAGGGACTTGTGGCACCTTTAAAAGTTCCAGGCGCTTATTGCGATGTAAGCTTTTGTGGACCAGAACCTATTTCATGAGATACATGAATTGGCAGGTTTGCAGGGGTCCCTTTCTCTGAGAGGCTTTGTGATTGTAAACCTGGAAAATTAGACACAATTTCTTTTATTGACTGCAACAAATATGCTCCTGCTCGAGGTAAGAGGATAACCAACATACATTCAAAAATGGACCCCAGCTCCAGAAGTGGGGATAGGGCTGCTAGTTCTGGACTGAGAAATACATGGAGATATTGGGGGTGGGGCCTGCGGATAAAAGGGTCCCGGAGGGTAGATCGCATGCATCCTGCCAGATCTCATCAATTCCATTCAGATGGACCTAATCCTATCCTGTAGCCAGCCAAGCCTTCTCTGACTTACCTTCTTAGACCTTCTCAGACCCCACCTTAATTTCCAATTCTATAACTCAGTGCTTGGGTACTTAATTCTCAAGCGATCCAGACATCATTTCTGATTACCTTACTTCCGGTTTCTATTCACTGCACCCTCTTAATCCAATCTCGAGCAATCAAGCCTTTGTCACTGGCAATAACCAGCTATTCCTGGGTGTCGCCAGACCTAGCCTCAAGCTACATTTAGGGGTATAAATATAACCCCATTGGCCACAGTAAAATTGCTATCACTTTCCTGGATCCAAAGTGTGAGCCACGATAATTGCGTGTATCGTTTTCCTTGCCAGTCATGCTGGTAGCTACTTGCTTTCTCACAGCTGCCTCTATCTGGGACCTCGCTCTTCACGAAGGTAAATATAAACCCCCCTGAGACCCTTTTATCCTTGTGACCACCCTCAAACCTTTGCTTTCTTAGCTCTGTATGTGTTGGAAATTGTGTGTGTTTGTGCAACAAATTTGATTATTTTTAATAAAATCCTTACAATTCATAAAATGTTTAGTTATTGGGACTCTTTCCATTGGTTTGCTCATCTGGCATATAAAATTGGTTCAGAGATCCCCACGCCAGTCTCTTGCAAAAGCTCTATCAGTCTCCAGCTAATTTCCCCCAATAAAAAGGAGACCCCTGTGCTTGGCGTAACAACACAAGGAACTGAAGCACGTTCATCACAAATACTATGGTTTGTTCCAGACTGGAGCCTCCACAGAGCCTGCCAATTGCAGTGCTGATGTTAAACACTCTGATTCCCTTCTGAGTTCACCAGTGCTCATTAGGCTAGGTGCCAGCTGCAGTACATGAGGTTCCTGGTTCAAGTCCCAGGCCCTCAATAGGATTACAGAAAATGATTCTTGGAGGAAGGAATCCAATTCTGGTCCATACATTGTAAAAGCAAGCCATAAATAAAGAGAGTGAGGAGGATTCAGTATAAATTTGAAGTGACTGTTAAATTCACTGATCTAATCTTAAAATGGTGGTAAGTGGAACATAACATTAAGGACAGACATACTAAAAGGTGTTAGGGATAAACACTTTTCATGAAGAAATTTAAAGAGCTAACATGGTTATCCTTATGGTCACCAACTCCAGGTTGGGAAATTCCTGGAGATTTGGGTGTACAGCCTGAAGAGGGACCTCAGCAGGGTATATTGCCATAGAGGCCCCACCACCACCACCAAAGCAGCCATTTTCTCCGAGGGAATGGATCTCTGCAGTCTGGAGATGAGTTGTAATTCTGACAACAGTCATCCTGAGAGTGGCTTAGCAGCAGGAGTGAACTGGCCATTGAACTTCTAGGGGAAATGTCCTGGTGAGCAATTGCCCCAGGGGGTCTCTTTTAGCTAGGAGCTGCAGCAACTCTACTAGTGCCTCAAGGGCCACTTGGCTCAGAAGCAAGAATGTCCGGTGTCAGTTCACCAACTGCCTCCTTTTGCATTGTTGCCAGTTTGCAATAGGAGATAATGGGTAAGCTAATACCCATTGTCGGCACCACTGATTTGAGTGATTTGAATGATTTACTCTCAGCTTGGCTTGTTCCGAGGTCATTTTCACTTCCCAGTCTACCTCTGCTCAGCAGCCAAGATGAAAAGCCTTAATCTTGCATTGTAAGCACTAAGTGGAGAGGTGCCTGTGTGTGCTGCCCTAGAGGGCTAGGTTGCCATTTCCCAGGTCTAGGCAGGGGAACTCCCACCCTGGATTCCCTGTTCCCTGATGCTGCTCAACGGGGGGGGGATGGGGGGGGAATGGGGGGCGGGTTCAGCATCATGCCAAAGCTGTTGCATTACTTTTGGTGCAAATGGAAAATGATGTCAGCATGTCAGCATGATGCTCTAGGATTCACCAAAACCTCTGTGGTTTAACCATTCTAGTCCAGTAGCACTTTAAAGATCAACAAGATTTCCAGGGTATAAGCTTTTGAGAGTCACAGCTCCCTTAGCAGGGTTGCCACCAGGTCTCTCTTCACAACCGGCGGGAGATTTTGGGGGTGGAGCCTAAAGAGGGCGGGGTTTGGGGAGGGACTTCAATGCCATAGAGTTCAATTGCCAAACCGGCTATTTTCTCCAGGTGATCTGATCTCTATCGGCTGGAGATCAGTTGAATTAGCAGGAGATTTCCTGCTACTACCTGGCAGTTAGCAACCCCATCCCTTAGGGATGTTTGCTACTTAAGGTGCTTCTGGAGTTGAAGCTTGCTCTTCTACATGACAGGTAGTTGCCTGTTTACATTATTATCATGAAAATGACTTCCTCCCACAGAGATCTTCTGAAATTTGGCGGTTACACTGGTAAAAGTTAAAGACACCACCCCACTATTTTAAAATCAGCCTTTGTTTTTTAAAATAATGATTGGCTATTTCAAGTAAAATAAGAAAGGATGTCACCTCCCTTAATGTTAATTTTATCTGGGGGAAGGGTTTTCTTTGCCATCAAGTCAAGACTGACTTATGGTCACCCCAGTGTGGTTTTCAAGGCAGGAGACGTTCAGAGGTGGTTTGCCATTGCCTGCCTCACGTCACGACCCTGGTATTTCTTGGAGGTCTCCCATCCCAATACTTGCCAGGGTTGACTCTGCTTAGCTTCTGAGATCTGACAAGAGCAGGATAGCCTGGGCTATCCAGGTTAGAGCAAGGGAAACTTGCAAGATAAAAACTACCATGGAGTTATGGGCAGCTGAGGAATCTAATAAAAATACACTTTAAAATATGGGTATATATCACTAGATAATAAATTTTCAGAATTCATGCTGAGGCAGAGGCTTCTAGTCACTTATGATGTCAAGTTGTCTGGCCTTGAGGCTTTGCTGTTTATCATGACCTTCTGGATTCTGATGCTCAGAGACAGTGTAAAAGGATGCCATATTACACTGCATCTTAACATAAGCAGCCAATGGTTTTTTTAAAACCCTAAGGAAAAAAGAACACTGAGGAGGGGGAAGCCCTCTGGATCATCACTCCAGTACAGTCAGCATATAAAATGAACCTCAGAGACTCTACTATGGAATTGCAAAGCAACTGCAAGCTTGGAGAGTAGAGAGTAATTTGTCTGAAAGCCTTTTGGATGACATCGTATATAAAGTCACACATCTAGATGGAAGCAGGTGGCATGTATTCCAGTACATGCAGGCAGGTTTTCTTTTCTTTTATTATTATTAGTGTGGAAAATGAAATAATCAGATGAATTCATCTATTCTGCCTAAAGTGTATTCCAGCTAACTCGAGATGAAACAAGAGCTCACCCACCAGCTTATTATGTACTATCAGGAAATTTAGAAATTGAAGAGCTGTACATCATGCACAAAAAGGACTAAGGAAATTACAGTGAGGGATCAGATGCAAAGGAAGACAGCGTTCCTGGGCTGTAAAGGGGAAGCGTGGCTGGAACTGATTTTTCTCACTCTCCATTTTCCCCAAATAACAAACTTCAACTGTCCTTTTTTCCCACAGCATGTAACGGTGTAGGAGTGTCATCTGCCTCCTCAGTCTAGGTAGGCAGGTTCGTGAAGGCTCTTCTTTAATCATACCTGACAAGGTCAGGCAGTTTTCACAAGTGTCACTTCAATCATTCTCTGTGTTTCTGGTGCCTGAAAATTCAAAGAAAATTCAAAGAAAAGCTACATTGATTCGAATGTACATTTGGTTTGATTTCCAAAAGGCTCTCTTCTTCCTTCCTTCTCTACATTAATGAACGTTTACAAGTGACGATATTCCAAACTGAAGGCATTTCCACAATCTAGAGCAAGTGTGAAACCGATTAAACTGCCTTTAGATGCCACTAGCTTTGAATTCAAGACCATAGAGTTCCAGCAGAGATTCTTCTCCCCTTGCCCTTCACTCCCCCTATCTTCCGCTATCTTTATTTGCTCCCCTGTCTCCAGCTTTTCCTCATTCCTTCTCCTGGCAGCCTCTCAAGTAGGTTTGCCAACCTCCAGGTACTAGTGGGAGATCTCCTGCTATTACAACTGATCACCAGCTGATAGAAATCAGTTAACTTGAGAAAATGGCCACAAAACATATACCACAGCACAAAGCTCTGGTATATTTATGAAATTTTATGAAGATTTTGTACACACAAAACATATACTTCTTACATAGTGCCTACTCTGAACTTGCTCCTTTTCTCTTTTGGCTGCAAGTGTCCTCTAAACTGCAGCTATTGCAGTTTTAAAAAACAGCAACAAGATGGCTTATTTCCAATTACTTCTCAAAAAGGCTATCTCCTAAAGTGAAAGTATTTAAATCTTTTCAAAATGTTATTAGTATATCATTCTGGTCTGGGACCGTAATAAATATTTACTTACTTACTTTATTTACTAGTAGGGTTGCCAACCTCCAAGTACTAGCAGAAGATCTCCTGCTATTACAACTGCTATTACAACGAAAGCTGATAGAGATCAGTTTGCCTGGAGAAAATGGCCACATTAAGAATTTGATAAATTGATAGGATTCTGGCCTATTGCAGTGCTTACTGTATTATTACCATGCTTTCACTGCGTTGTCTTTTATCTTTGTAAACTGCTTTCTGCATTGTGATGTGTCATGCCTTAGACAGTCCTCCTTTGTTTATTGGGTGTCTTATGCTGTCTAAGTGTTTTTTAAAAAAAAAATTGTAATCTGTTTTGAGTCTCAACAAGAAAGACAGGTTAGGCTATAAATGAAGTAAACAGATAAATAAAAGTACACATATACATCTGTTAGTAAGCAAGTACCTACCCATGTTCCACTTTACAACCGGGGACCAGTAACTGGATAACTGTGCATTTTCGACCACATGCTCAATTGTACATGTGTTGAAAGTAACATGGGAATTGCTTGATGCCTGTATAAAGAAAAACTGAAGCCCTGTGTAGATGACCCATCAGTGCATTGACTTGTCATGTAGGGAGGGAGAATAGATATGAACTAGCTGTCCTCTCCACCTCCACGCAATCGCTGGATTGTCTGCAAATGCTCAGAGGCACTGCCTGCATGCTGACCCTCTCCCCATGAACAGCAGCGTTCAAGAAGCAGTGATCACTGGAGGTGATGGCGTGGAGGCTGGTGGCAGGGCCAGCAGGCTCATACATGCGCTCCCGCTCCATGTGGTGAATCGATACTAGGGTTGCCAGGTCCCTCTTCGCCATCGGCGGGAGATTTTGGGAGTCGAGCCTGAGGAGGGCAGGGTTTGGGGAGGGGAGGGACTTCAATGCCATAGAGTCCAAATGCCAAAACGACCATTTTCTCCAGGAGAACTGATCTCTATTGGCTGGAGACAAGTTGTAATAGTAGGAGATCTTCTGCTATTTTCTGGAGGTTGGCAACCCTAGTTGATACACAGACAGATCAGTTGCATCTTGAGTGCACACTGTACACGGATTGTATATATGTATATTGTATATATGTCGTATTTTTCTTTATACATGCATTAAGTAATTCTCATATTACGTTTAATGCACGTAGATCGAACATGGCGTTTAAAACCCACTATCAGATCATCCGCTCCCTTCTCATCCTCACAAGTGTACATAGAGGAATGCACATGCAACACTTCAAGTTGTTTGTTTGTTTGTTTGTGTTCAGTTGCTGTGGTCATAGTAGGGTGGAAGTAAAAAGAGGAAACCAATCCAGAGAACTGCTGACTAATAGGCCACAAATTCATTAACTGAATATACTTTTAGCTGATTTAGCATTTAAGAGCAGAGATTGCTGTCTTAACATGCCCAGGCTGACAGCTGGGAGGCAGCTTGCACACTGGCCCAGCCCAACTGAAGGATAAACCTGGGAGGGGAAATGGTAGCAGATGGAAGCCAAGTGCACCTGGGGACCTAGCCATTCCAAAGGGCGTGCTGCGGAACCATTGCTAGACTGGCCCGTTGCTAGCCTCCCAAGTGGTGTCCAGATACACTCATCCTGAAAGGTTAAGACCTGCTCAAAATGAAAGCACAAGCTTTGATAACAGTGTTCCTAAACCAGCCTGGGGAGATAGCGATGATGTGAAGAAGGCAAGAAAAAAAACTGCAGTCCCCAACATTCATCCCCCCTTCCCAAACATTCCTTCCTGGCCCTGAAAATAATGACTTGCCCATCCACCGTGAGCCACAGCAGCAAACAGGAAGCATATCAAATGAAGTGGAAGGGCAGAGAGGCTCAACAAGAACTAGGGTTGCCAGTAAAGTTGCCAACTTCCAGGTACTAGCTGGAGATCTCCTGCTGCTACAACTGATCTCCAGCCAATAGAGATCCGTTCACCTGGAGAAAATGGCTGTTTTGGCAATTGGACTCTATGGCCTGGGCTACCAGGCCCCCTCTCTCCTCCTGTGGGAGCTATTGGGGCAGAGTTCAGGCAAACGCCTGTCACTTCCGGTAAACCAGAAGTGACGTGTGCATGGTGTGTACTCGAGCATGCACGTTTGCCTGCCGGCCCTCAGGTGGTCACCGGGCAGAGGGGTGAATTGCCGGGAGTTTGCCCTCCACCGCTGGGCACCTAGCAAGCCTATCTATGGCATTGAAGTCCCTCCCCAAACCCCACCTTAGTTGCCGGCCTCCAGGTGGTAGCTGGAGATCTCCCACTATTACAAATTATCTCCAGCTGACAGAGATCAGTTCGCCTGGAGAAAATGGCTACTTTGGAAATGGCTACTTTATACCCCATTGAAGTCCCTCCCCTCCTCCTCACCAGCCTCCCCACCCCACCCCAAATCTCCAAGTATTTCCCAAACCAGAGCTGGGAACCCTAACAAGGACAGAGTACAGGCCTTGGCACAATAATTAGGCTTGAGTCAAACTGAAGGGGAGGAGTCGTCTTCTCTCTGGCTTGCCACAAACCTTCATCATTGTATGATGTAGGTGGGTCTGCTGCAAGTCTTATTGTAGGCAATTTTCCTCTTTCAGGGACAGTTCTAGGTTTTGGGGGGCCCACCATGGGCAAAGAGTTCTAAGGACCCTGTCCCCTTCTCTGCCCCATCACCAGGTCCCCTGTTTGTACCCGCCTTCCTTATGATGGATGCATGCCTTCCACCTACCTGTGTGACCCTTCCCTGGATGCTCACAAGTCAACTACCACTCATGCTCAAAGCTGCCTGCAGCCCGTTCAGTGCGTGTTACTGGAATAATGTGTGGTGGAGTGTCAGAAAGTGAGTGGGCAGGGGGAGAGGGATCAGCAGCAGTGGGCCTTGCAGAAGCCCTGGGCCCTGGCAGTTGCCCTCCCTCAGGGAATGCTGACACCAGCCCCACTAATAGGGTTGCCAACCTCCAGGTGGTGGCTGGAGATCTCCCGCTATTACAGCTGATCTCCAGGCAACAGAGATCAGTTCCCCTGGAGAACATGGCCACTTTGGCAATTGGACTCTAGGATATTGAAGTTCCTCCTCTCTCCAAGCCTCACCCTCCTCAGGTTCCTCCCCCAAAATCTCCAGGTATTTCCCAACCCTGGAGCTGGCAACCATCCCCACTAGGGTTGCCAGCTCCAGGTTGGGAAATACCTGGATATTTGGGGGGTGGAGCCTGAGGAGGGCGACGTTTGGGGAATAATGCCTTAGAGTATACCTTCCAATGCAGTCTTTTTCTCCAGGTGAGCTGATCTCTGTCGCCTGGAGATTAGTTGTAATTAGGGTTGCCAGGTCCCTCTTCGGTTTTTGTGGAGGCTGAGGAGGGTGGGGTTTGGGGAGGGGAGGGACTTCAATGCCATAGTGTCCAATTGCCAAAGCATCAATTTTCTCCAGGTGAACTGATCTCTATCAGCTGGAGATCAGTTGCAATAGCAGGAGATCTCCAGCTACTACCTGGAGGTTAGCACCCCTAATTGTAATCCCAGGAGATCTCCAGCCAGTGCCTGGAGGTTGGCAACCCTAAGCCCCACCCTCTTTCACCAAATGCAAAGCACTAATACATGCCTAGCCTAGCGCAAGAGCTGCCATTATTTGTATTGTATTTGCATACTCTGGAAATGAAGTAACAATAATTTGATCGAATGGGGAGTATTATGTTTCGTAAATACAGGCATGTATTGTACCCGCCCCCCCTCCTGTCTCGTCATGTTGTTGTACAAGAAAATCATGAATAAAACACAGTATAATGATACCTTTTTCTTATGTATTTGTTTGTTTAAAAGATTTTAACCCTCCATATAAGACAGCTTACAAAACCCACTAGAACAGGACAATAAATCAGCAATGCAAATGCGCACACAAAGCTAGGGAGTAAATGTTATTTCACCATACTCACCATCAGGATTTTCCTGCCACTCTTCTCCCCACAGAAACAGCCGAAGGTGTACTCAGGAGCCAGATGTTGTCAGTCTCTGGGGGGTTAAGCTGCTGCTATCTCTTTATGGATTTATGCAGTATTTCTTACATTTTTTACTCAAGCTGTCTATGTGGAACAGCTGGGGCTTCCTTGTCCAGAATCTCTGGGGCAGGGAAGAAATTAATCCAGCTCTCCTCCTCCAAACTCCTTTTTCTGAATAACGGGTAGGTAAATATAACCACATAGTGTCAAAACAAAACTCAGCCATTGGGTCCCATTTGTACAAATGCCAAAAGGACAGACTTCTATTCCTTGCAGCGCAGAAACAAAATATTTCCCACATATGCACATTTGTAAATGCTGTGCTAGGTACCTAAATGTTTATTAATGGCTCCCTACAGCGAAGGTTTGATCTTTCTTTTGATAGATACAGCAAGTGACAGGAAGGGAAACCCAATAGGCATGTAAGCAAAAAAAAACAAAAAAAAAACATGGATAATATTCTTTCAAATGTTATGTCAAGAAACACAGACAGGCTGACATCTACATACAGTTCAGATGGATTTTGTATAATTGCATCTTATTTCCCGAGGAGAAAGATGAAACATCCATGTCAGCCTTTTCCCTACAAACACGTAATCCTTACTTCAGGTAATTTCTAACAGTTACTTGCAAAGCTCTTATGTCAAAATGGTCAAATAGGTATGTCTTTTAAAATTTGAAGCTAGCTGTTTTCACACTGAGGCTTTTCTCTGCCTAGGCTTCCAAAGTGGAGTCCTTTTTAAAACATCATGCTCTAACCGTCTTCATTCCAGGTTTCCCCTGTCCGTCCTTAATATTTTGTTTCCAAGATCTGGTTCACACTAATCTTCTTTGAAAGGATGTGGCCCAAGCATGCTAGCATGTTGTGTGAAGAAATGGTGCACATTTTTCTGCTGCAAGGGCCCTGCCCACATCAGTGCCATTTTCCTGCCATCAGCCCCTCATAGGTATCATTTTACCATAACTGTTTTCTAGCCTTGGCACAGCAGGGTTTTTTTGGGGGGGGGCAAGTTCTCTTTTTTAATTGATAATTGCTATTGCACTATATCAATATAATCATCTACTGCCACTTATGTATTTCATTTCAGATTTTCCAGTCTTCATTATAAAAATTGCAGAAATGTAAAGGGAATTTTTTTAAAAAAAAATAATTCGATTTCTATCCCACCCTCAATCCCCAGCCGAGGCTGGGCTCAGGGTAGATAACAACAAGTTAACAGCATAATACAATAAAACCATAAAACCATAGTATGTTTCCATTAAAATTCAAAACCTACATAGCAAAAATTAATGCTTGCGGTTTTTATCTCAATTAAGTGGAAATAGGGGGAAGCTGTAAGACAGTTACTAATTGTGCATTAATATTGCACTATAGCACTATATCAATATATTGCCACCTATCTATTTCAGATTTTAAAAGGACTGTTATAGTGCTATAGCACATGCAAGAAGAAATTTTTTTAAAGGGTCAAGTTCCCCCACATCCATGACAATTACGCCCCAAGAGCCAATGTGGAATCATTCTGGAGCACATGTGGAAGAGAAGAGTCAGGGAAAAGACAGAGAAAAATAGACACAAAACTCCCATATGTAGAAGCTCTATGACCAACCGGCATGCCTCTGCATCTGCAGCAATGATGAAAACAACACAGAGAATCGTTGTGTGGAAGTAGCTAAACACTTTTGCTCTAAAAAGTTAGTTACATTTGCTGGTTTAGAAGTGGTATATTGGTGGATTCTGCTCTGTTTGAATTTGTCTTACCTGCGGCTTTAGGTTTACTTGATCATTACTGCTGATAAAGAATGGGATCACATGGATCCATTCCACCAGCACTGGCACCTTCCTCTGCACAGCAGAAGGCTTTTTTATGTATTTATTGAGTCATTTTCACCTCACCTTTCCCCATGGCTCAAGGCAACATAATACATAATTAAAATATTATACAGCAATAAAACTCCAATACCACCCCGCAACCTAATGAAATCTTGTGAAACCTTAAAATGCCTGCAACCAAAGTTCCAGATAAGTGTGCCTAAGATTTCGCCTGGAATGTATCTTGTAAACTATTGTAAAATCCAATTCGGAAAGGTCTGTTTATGCAGCTCCTATTATGTTGGCATGGGAGAAGATTGCTGAAATTGTCATTCATTACAGAAACCTTTGCCTTCCCGAATCAAGGAACCAAATCTATTTTGTTGTTAGTTCCCATCCCTCCAAGAGCTATGTAACGAAGCGGAGATTCAGTTGAGGAAGCTGTTCCCACCATGTGGAAGGAACAATTGCAGCTGCTAAATTTACCTTTGACAAAAAGGTGTTAAAGATGTAAGAGTCCGGCCAGGGAAGAAATCACCTGTTTGAATAAACAGTCTACCTCAGGGGTGCCATCCTTTTGTGGACAGCAGCTTTTTAAACACTGACAGAAATCAATAATTGAAGTTTTCCCCACTATTGGACCGCCTTGCTAGGAAAAGCTTCACCTGTTGATTTTTTCCATCTTTAATATATCTATTGAGGGAAGGCAGCATGGTACAGCCTGATCTCGCCAGATCTCTGAAGCTAAACAGGGTCAACCCTGGTTAGTATTTGGGTGGGAGACCGCCAAGGAATACCAGGGCTGCTATGCAGAGGAAGGCACTGGTAAACCACCTCTGTTAGTCTCTTGCCTTGAAAACTCTATAAGGGGTCGCCATAAGTTGGCTGCAACTTGACGGCACTTTATACACACACACACACACATTATGTGTGTGTGTGTGTGTGTGTATTATTTATATTAAAGGCACTAAGCTACTGTTTCTTTTATAAAACTGGCAGTTATATTACACCGAAGATTATAGTTCAGCATCATAAAATTATGATTATGAAGCAGCATCATAAAAATGCTGGTTTTAAGATGAGGCTCAAAATAACGTCCCAACTGGAAAATAAAATTAATCTAGGGTAGTGAAGTAATCGAGATGTAGAACAGAGTTTCTTCTCTCCCTTTTAAACTAGAGGAGCTCCGTTAAAAGGTCTGAAATGAGCACTGGTATTTGTTCTTTCTCCTTGGAATGAATATTAAGCTGACGCATACTTCCGTTCACTTGATAAAAGACGTACTCTGCTAGCCACAAAGCCCCTTGTATTTAGGATACAGTAAGGACACACAAATATGGCAGCACGCCCCTTTTCAGGTGACTCTTTCTAAGATGGATCATTATTATTTCATTTTGTAGGCATGCTTTATCTCCACAAAATTCTGTGCAATCTTCTGTTCCATGCTGAGTGGTATAGGCCTGAGACGGTAGAATGGGCTGTACCACTTTAAGACTGTGGGAGAAATCTCACAGTTTAATGTTGTCTTATGGGGGGAAATTGAGGGAGCAGGTTGGGCTAGAACTTTTCTCACCAATATGCTGTGGATCTTTTCCACTTGCAGATTTTTCCTTTTAAACATAGGAAAGCATTCGAAAACGGCTTATCCCACCTGCAGTCAGAAGTGGCACAGTTCATTCTACTGCTTCAAGAGTCTGCTTCATGGGTAGAGCTGGGCTAAAGGTACTGCCTGGAAGGTATCCAGATATCTCAGGGTTCTCCTGCAACTGAAAACTCGTAGGAAATGTCACCACCAGCTGCCTATGATAAGAAACAAAAAAAATTGCATTAAACCTTAAGAGCAACTTTGGCTAAAGGGATAGCTGATAACTGGATACTATTCATTTGGTTTGGGAGGGTTGGGTGGGTAACTCACATCCTTACATTGCTTTTTAATATAACCATTCTTTCATATTTCAGACTCAAAATTATCTGCTTTTCAGGCACTCACCTGTGTCATACTTGACCTGCATAGCAAAGGAACTAATTAAATTGCCTCTTATCAGTTATTTTCCAGCTTCCTCCCAGCTGTGTGCTACCTGTACACTTTGGGTTGTGACCTAACAAGTACAAAATTAAGTCAACTTTAAATACTGCTGGTCCGAAAGCACTGGAAGGGGTTTGAAGTTAAGCATTGACAATATCACACGTGTGGAAGCGATTGACTATTTCACTATGTGAAAATTACTGCACACCAATAGATTAACAGTGGGACAAGAAACGTATCATTATTGGATTATACCCTTCCAACCCACAATACAGCAATACAGGTAACATACTAATTAGAGTGTACTTTTTAAAAAGGTAATTGCACAGTAATTTGCATGTAGTATTTATTTATCGGTAAACCTTCAGTTAGCATACAGTTAAAGAAGAGTTGAATAATTCTGCCACCAGAGCTGAAACTGAATGGAAATGCATTGTAGGATATCATGGGTGTAAAGAAAGAAATCATGGGTGTAAAGTAGATAGACATATCAAATGTGTGTCTTTGTTCCTGAGTCAAGCTCTACAATAACGTTAGTTTATAGGTGAATTTTTTGTGGGCCACCACATTATGAGCAGCATCTATAAATGGTTCAAACCACCCACCTTTTTACTGAGAGTTTTAAAGCAGCTCGTATTCGTTTTTGGACGTGTATTCTCATATTGCTGCTCGGGAACTGTGGTGCACTTGGAGGCAACCCATTGCCTATGCGCACACACATTCCTTTTTTGTGGGTTGTCAGGTCCCTCTTCACCACCAGCGGGAATGGTGGAGCCTGAAGAGGGCGAGGGTGGAGCCTGAGGAGGGGGAGGTTTGGGGAGGGGAGGGACTTCAAAGCCATAGAGTCCAATTGCCAAAGCAGCCATTTTCTCCAGGGGAACTGATCTCTGTCTGCTGGAGATCAGTTGTAATAGCAGGAGATCTCCAGCTAGTACCTGGAGGTTGGCAACCCTACTTTTCTTTTCGTCTATGTCATGTATCGTGGTGCCTTACCAGACCACTGGCTCCTTGCACATGCTCTGTATTTGCCAGTGTGGAACTCCTCACAGAGGAGAAGGAGGCGCAATCGCTGGTTGTTGTATGTCGTAAATCACATTGGCACTTACAAAAAGCTCAAATCAATTTCAGTAATCAGGATGGTTTCATCAAGACCAAGTAAGGGGTTAAAGTAATCAACTTCCAACAATGCGCCAACCACAGCTTCTGCCTGGTTGGATGAATACTAATCAAACAGATGCAAAAATCACATAAACTCAAAATACACATCTTGTTTTTAATTGCAAATGGAATAATAATACAGGGGCAAGTGAATTGTCATACTAAAATAATATTTACGAGCAAGAAATGTTCTTATTATGAACCCATCCCTTCCCAATTTCTAAAGAGTATCTGAGCATATTTTGTCTCTAAACAACAAAACCCTTGGCAATGATGGGCTGGACTTGGGCTAAATCCCAGCTCGGCTGGAAATCTCTATGGGTGGCTTAGGTGAGTCGCTGACTGTCAAACCAATCAGCCTCCCATGATTGCTGTGAGGATAAAATGCTACTGACAGGATGAAAGGTGTGATATCAGTATTACAAGGAGAGTTGCCTAGTGTGGAATCATTGAGGGGCAAGGAATAGAGCAGGAGATAAAGAAGCCCCATGAAAAGATGAAAAGAGAGTAAAGGGGGGGACATCCATTGGTCCTGGGTTTAAAATGGGTAAAAAGAAACAGGGTAATTGTTAATGTCTGTGGAAAGATTAGACAATTTTCTTTGCTTTGTCCCCTGTATACATAATGCCGTTGCACTGTTTCCATTTGTCATGCCAAATGGAAATGTATACCATTTGTCATGCAAGACTCTCAATTTTGTAATCCCATTTTTTAATTTCATTGCTGGTTGTATGCATTATCTTGCTCAGATTGCATTGTTTTCATTATGTAATCTGTCTTGAGGCTCCACGAGAAAGATGGACTATAGATTAAGTAAGTAGACAAAATAATCAGACTGGACTCCTTTGCAGTTCAGAGGGGACATTTGGGAACCAGATTAGCATTGCTGTTTTAGTCAATGGCAAATCAAGCATGTTCAACCTCATCAACACTGATAATTTGAAACCAAGATGCAGTGGCAAGAGGAGGGAAGCTGGGAGCTGCAAGAGAGGAGCTGCACCCAATTTAAATGGGCAGATGAACTAGCAGGGCCTCTCTCTCTCTCTCTCTGTTTGCGTAGGTAAAGCACAAAGGCAACATAGGTAGGGTTGCCAGGTCCCTCTTCACAACTGGTGGGAGGTTTTTGGGGTGGAGCCTGAGGAGGGTGGAGTTTGGGGAAGGGAGGGACTTCAATGCCATAGAGTCCAAATTGCCAGAGCAGCCATTTTCTCCAGGGGAACTGATCTCTATCGGCTGGAGATCAGTTGTAATAGCAGGAGATCTCCAGCTAGTACTTGGAGGCTAGCAACCTTAAACATAGGAGATAGGAAGGGGGTGCTGGCAGTGGCAAATCAAAGAGATGAGGGCACATTACACAGTTCGGTCCTCACAGTGCTCCGTCTTTTTTATCCACACACGCACCCCTGTGAAGTAGGTTAGATTAAAAAAAAAGCAAGCGTTGTGGCTGATAAGGACTGGAGACTGGGATTCCTCAGCTCCAGTTCAACACTCTAACCAGTACACCATACTGGCAGCATTTTATCTTGGATTAGCCGCAGAATTTCTTAAATTGACAGAAAATTCTGTGCAAATAAAATGATAGATCTTTCAAAGATGCCATTTCCACAGTAACTTTCCTTTGAGCTCAGTTTGAATAAACATGCACATGCCTGGGATTTGCAAAAGGTTTTCCTAGCTAAGAATGAATGGTTTGGTATTTTAAATTTACAACCAGAGCAGCCTGATGTTCTGTGACTTTGCTGGTATTCGCTGAACCTGTACAGATAGCAACTTAACGTAACCTTTGCAAGAGGACTGTAAACCTTTGCAAGAGGACTGCTGTCAGAATTGACGCTTAGGTCCCTTTCACACTGTCACCTTATTTTACTTTGAATCTGTTTCTGCCCCATCTGTTTTTTAATCAGGATGGTAACATTTCTTTTCAGACAGCAAATAAATCCATTTGCAAAATGCTCATGGAACATTGCATCCATTTCAGAAGGTACTGCATTTTCCTCATTTTTCAAAAGCAATTAACTGATTGGTCAGTTTCTATGTCTCTTGTTACCTTGCCTCCCTCCTTTTCTCTTCTGTTGATTGGACTATTCTAGGGATGCCAGCCTCCAGGTGGACCTGAGCATCCATTGGAATTACAGCTCATATCCAGACTACAGAGATCAGTTTCCCTGGAGGAAATGGATGGTTTGGAGGGTAGGTTCTATGGCATTATACCCACTGAGGTCTCTGGCCTCCCCAGGCTCCATCCCCAAATCTCCAGGAGTTTTGCAACCTGGATCTGACAACCCTACCCCCCATCCCCTGCCGGCAAGCCTACTCCCCTAGTAACATATTGCTTGCCACCTGCCCCCCATTCCCCTCCTGTACTTGGGTGGCAAACTGACTGCTTTTTACACCTTCCATTTAATGACAACTTTCAATGAGTGTTTGGTGCAAAAGTCATTTCCCTTGCAAAAGTGTCGCTGGGCACGGATCGATCATTAGTTGTTGGACTGCATTAAATGGGTTAACACTTAACAGGTGATCAATGGTTGTTTATTGAGGGGTGAATTTAGGAAGCAAATACACTGATAGAGTGTTAAACGTTTGGAAGGTCAGTATAGATATATTGCTGCATTGTCCATGGTCTTTTTTTAAAAAAAGCAAATGGCAAAGAGAAAGGGGGTGACAACTTTTGAAAGCTCTGTGTGCCTTTCAGATGAAAGACAAAAGAGATTCCACAGGGCATCGCAGGGAAAACGTTGGCTCTTAAGTGGTCTTATAAACTTCAAGAAAAACATGAGCCTGAAAGCTAAAAAACACACAGTTCTTTTCAGAAGCAAAAACACAGCACAATGCCCATGTGAAAGTGACCTTAGTTTATGAGCATCTCTTTTCTTAAATGTTCAGATAGCACAACAATCTGGCAGACAGCAGAGAAAGGATTAAAGAGAAAAGAGGCTGAAAGTAAGAGAGAAGAGAGGTCAATAGAATTGTAAGCGGACTAGGATCCTGCCTAGAATTTCTGCACGCTCGGGATGGGGGTGATTTTGGCTGATCCCTCCACTTCGTGCAGCAGACTTCTGATTTCCCCCCAGACTATTCCTGAGGGTCCCCATCCCCCAGCAGAGCAGCATCATATTTGGGGATGTTTGGAGCTTCTGAGGGAGGGAGGAACTGGTGGAAATCACCCTGCCTTGAACTCTAGGAAATTCTAGGTGGGATCTAAACTAGTATGAGAGACGATACAATGTCTGTACTGCATATATGACTAGGGTTGCCAACTTCCAGGTGGTGGCTGGTGATCTCCTGCTATTACAACTGATCTCCAGGCAACAGAGATCAGTTCACCTGGAGAAAATGGCCACTTTGGTAATTGTACTCTATGGCATTGAAGTCCCTCCCCCCCAACCCCGCCCTCCTCAGGCTCCACTCCCAGAATCTCCAGGTATTCCCCAGCCCAGATCTGGCAACCCTATATATGAAGCAGAATGAAGGCAATTTCTGTACTCCTTGCGCGCATGTGAATTTGGAAGACCTTTGTCTCTTAAGGAATTTTTAAAAGTTTGTAAAAGGCCTGTGGTTTGGGCAGCAACGGTTACATCACAGCTGGCCTTAGGGTTGCCAACCTCCAGGTGGTGGCAGGAGATCTCCTGCTATTACAACGGATCTCCAGCTGATGGAGATCAGTTCCCCTGGAGAAAACGGCCGCTTTCGCCATTGGACTCTATGGCACTGAAGTCCCTCCCTTCCGCAAACCGTGCCCTCCTCGGGCTCTGTCCCCAAAATCTCCTGCCGGTGGCAAATAGGGACCTGGCAACCCTAGCTGGCCTCCCTACCATTACCTTAGGTTTATTTATTCATGCTAATGTGATTGGCTTTCAATTATGCTTGAATTGGGTCTGGATGGTGTTAAAAGGAGACTCTCAGAGGATGTTTTTGTTTGGGGGCCTTTAGTGGCTCTCAGAGAATCCTGGGCAAAGGCACACCTGTCATTGTGGAATGGCTTTGTCAAAGCCTGAACATCTTTTTTTAAAGTATCAACATTCATATTAGAATTAGATCTACCAAATTAATATCCATGGTGGGATCAAAAGAAGTAGATGCTATTAATATACAAGTTGGTCGTTTTTTCCTACTTCCCTAGAACCAGAAGATACACAAACATTAAGCAGAACTTTCAGTAATGAGCTTTAAAAAGAGTAACTGCAAACGGTTTCTTTAAGGTTGTCTTCTGTATAGTTCAACAAACATAACAAGGTATTGTTTGGGAACAATAACTAACCAGTTGTAATGCATCTACTGGCACAAGAGCATGCTAACATTTTTGCTGCGCACTTTTCTAAAAAAAATTCTGAACAAATGTTTTTGCTTAGCCTAGCCTACTGATACGTGTTGAATATATCTTTGCCCTCTTTTTTAAAAAAACTATAACCACTATAGCTTCTTTTTTGTTCTACAGAGAAGTGTCAATAATTAATGTAGTGTGAAATTTTGTTTTGTTTTGCTGTTTAAAATCGGTTTAGAGTTGCATTTAGTTCTGCTACAAACGTCTTTTCCTAGGACCCTAGCAGCAAAATACAGAAAGGGAAGCTTTCCAGAAGTCATTTACATACAATAGTGTCCCTTTTTTTTATAAGAAAGGCAGAACAAGAAGGTCGTGTTGACCATGTGTGACTTTTCATCCAAGCATACTATGTGTCTTTTTGGTCTTTGCAATTGATGCTACCGTGCCAAGCTTACTTTAACTTGCCAGCAATATAAGTGAAACACTATTTCATGGCAAACATGCACTGTGACTATACTAATTCAGAGGCTGGTTTAGCAACATCATTTATGAAGTCATAATGAACTTTGAACTATTAGAGGTCAATTCCATGTGGTGCCGGCAGATGTGAGATAAATTCCATGTAGTGTCTTTCAAATGCGAGTCTGCCCAGTCGTGTCTGAAAAGAAGACATGATTTAAAGCAGCATGTCTAAGATGGGTCTGGGCACACCTGGTAGTCCGGGAAGGTAGTCCAGGGAAGCTGCTAGTCCTTCCAAGCTACCATGAGCCCATCTGGCTAATATGAAAACAGCACTCTTCGTTTTCTAGGATATGGACATGGGCTCTCTCCCTCAGACAAAGAGAATGGAATTTACTTCCTCCTCTTTTGTAGGGCATTCCCACTTGCAGACACTTAGTTTTCCAAATTACTTGGATTTGAAGCACTAGCCAGAAAACATGCTAGTTGGCTGCTGGGGCCCATAGCTCAGAAACTGTAATCAGTTGGGTGGCACCAAGGAGGTAGAGTTCTAACGTAGTCCTCATAGTTACTTCTGGAATAAAATTGAATTGGTTTTCACTCTCTTTTCCAATGCAAAGGATTTCAACATACAAATAAAAAAGACACTCCTGGGCATCCAGAGACAATAATAGGCATTCATAATTTTCAGTTGAATACCAGAAGTGTGATAATGGTCTTCTTCTATGAGCAGTTCTGAATCATTTTCCAGGTCCTTTCCTACCCCTGTTCAGCTAGCTACCATCAATAAATTATTACCCAATTAAAGAAGCTTCTTGCTGTTTGTAAATTAAAGTTCAATCAAGTTAGAACATGGCCAAGCCCTTTTGAGTTTTATAGAATCAGCTATGTATGACATAGGATGACTTTGTATGCCATGTACATATGATACAATATCTTACTTATACTTGCTTTTAAAGTTAAAATGATAGGGTACTTACAATATTGTTTGGAGAATGTAGGCCTCCATGAGGCATGTTTGGTTTGCATGCACACAGGGAAAAGGGGCTGTCTAGTTTGTGATGGGCACCAGCAAAGGAGGAGGGGAGGGTTTGCAAGTCTGCAAAAAAAAAATGTAAATCAAAATGAGTGTCATTGAATTGCTAAAGTTTGGGAACTTCTGATTAAAGAATCAAAAGAGAATGTGCATAGGATGTGCTGAACCAACCAGTTCTTAATATTTGATAGCTGACATCTTATGAGATTAATATTTGAAGCATCACTAAATTCCCTCTCCAAAAAAGCCTAAAACATTCTAATATTGAATTTTGTAATACAGTCTTTGCATTCAAGATCTGAATTTTGGTTCAAACATTCTCTTTAGCAGCTGGCAAAGTTGGAAAATGTGCAAAACATTTAAATATTTGCTTGAGTTTAGTCAGTTGCCGCTTCGCAACCAGAATGTTATTAACAAAGGGAATTTGTGTAGACCTCTGAATTTTGGAAAGCATGAGCTGTCACTGTGACATCACTTCTTGTTCTATTCTATTCCCCTTGTAGATTAGTATTTAACATGCTGCTGCAGTTTGCCTTTTCTGCAAATCTCAGATCCCTTTATTCATTCTCCATTTGGACATCCTGTTTAGTGAATTCCTTGGCAGCTCCCAGGAAGGGTTTCTTCAGTTTTGTTGATGTAGTTGTTTGAGCTATGCACACTGGAACTGCCATCTAACTTCCCCCAGCATTTCAGAGACTTGAAGATATTGCAAGAGAAATCAGATCCAGGCCCCCACAATACCAGTTGGTAAAGTTCCTGTTTTCAAATTAGATTAGGTTTAATGCTTCCTGACTTCCATCTCCTTTTTGTGCTTTTGAATCAAATATGTCTTTGTTATTTTTCCTACATTTCTTATATACTTCATACTCAATATAATTCTACTCTGATAGTGTGGGTCTTTCCTAGTCTTGTTGACTGAAAGAATAGGATGAAAATTGCCAGAATCAAGTCATACAGTTTGTCGTAGCTTGTACCATTCCAGCAGGTGAGGGGGCATGTTTGAATGTTGTACCATAGAATATAATTCTCTGGAAGGAAGAACTGTATCATAGGGACCAGTTCACTCCCTTTTCCATAGCAGGGTATTCAAATGTACAACTCTCCCCACCTGAAGTTGGAAATGGTACTATCCAGGAATGGCTTTACCATTTGATTTTGTTGACTGTGTAAGCCAGGCTGTAGATACAGTCAGACAATGGAGGCCCTCCTCATTGACAACATCCACTGTTGCCTTCCTGGAGAATAGAAGCATAGCTGGCAACATACCATCTTCCCTGGTACTGAAAATAGAAAGATTTTCCATTGCTGTTTCCGTCACTGCTTCTGTTATTTGGCTGATGCAATGATAAAGCACCTGCAGTGAATCTCACAAATGAGGTATGCTAATTTAGTGTGCTCAATTTGCATAGCGATAAAGTTGACATAGAATTTTGTTTCTTTTAATGCACACAGAATGAATGGCAGCCTTACCACCAAAGGGACCGAGGCCGCATTTTGTGGAAAGCTGGCAGTAAAATGATTCTATAGAAACAAAAAAAAAGAGGGCAAATGAGGGAATCCACACTGAATTATCTGATCAACACAGGATATAATTTTCAGAACATTCATCCAGTTGCAGCAAGCATATAATCCTCCCACAAAAGACTTGAGAATTTGAAGTCCAGTGTTGTCTGGATCCGGTGCATCTGGAGCTTCCCCAAACCACCCAACTACATTCATTACAGAATGCTACATTATGCTTACCATGTGCTACAGTGGTGATTTGCACATCAAAAACCCAACCAAGATCATGGTCCGAGACAAACAGGAGATTTTACAACCGAAGCAATAGTTAGCTTGAAATCCATACAAAAGCTGCATCAGAACTTCAAAAGAGATTGATTCAGCAAAACAAAATGTTTATATTGCATCAGTGCCCAGATTCTCTAAACATGGAATCTCTGACAATAGCTGATACTGAAGAGGCAGTGTACCAAGATACATCTAGGTTGGCTTTGCTGACGAATTAGAACATTCTGGCTTGCAGTAGAAAGGTAAATTAACCTTGTTCTGTCAACCAGCACTAATTCCTCTTCCAAGCATATCAATATAGTTTAAATTTCTGCAGTTTGGGTTCTTAAAATATAACTGACTATACTTCAGAGCTGCTTTAATAGCTAAATGTATACTTTTACCATTGGAAGACTGAGGAAGCCCCAACAACAGGATATTGGACAGAGGACATGTTATTTTTATTAATATTTTCTTTTAAAGAAAACTTACAAATCAGCATGAAACTTTGAATTGACATGATCATATTTTGAAGGAATTTTTGGCGATGTTGGAGTAAGAGATTAATCCTCTATGCCATAACTTTGGACTGTGACTGTAGTTCAGGCACACACTATGCAGTTCAAAGTAGAGTTACATCCTTCTAAACTTATCTTATATACTAATAGTGAAGTCAGCCAAATCTTTGCATACTTAAATCCAGCGACTGGTGCTATGAACGAGCAAGATATATCTTTCTGCAATCCTGAAAAGGGCCCCAGGTTTGCAGAAAAATCTGAAATCTAAAAACATATATACACTGGGGAGTACAAAAAACTAAAAATGATAAAAGAAGTGCCTGTAGCTTTAAGCAACTGACTCCCTCAGTGACTGTTGCTAGACTAGCACAGATTCCAGCCTTGGTTCTGCCAGTAAAAGGCAGGGGGAGGGAGCAGATTCCACACCTATTTTGGTCTTTGAGGGAGGACTCACTGGGGCCACACCTGGCAAAGTTTGCCAGTTCCAGATTGGGAAATTCCTGGAGATTTTGTGGTCTGAGGAGGGTAGGGTTTAGGGAGGGAGGAGGCCTCAGAAGGGTGTAATGCCATAGGGTTCATCATCCAAATCACCCATTTTCTCCAGGGTGACAGATCTGTATAATCTGAAGTTCAGTTGTAATTCTTGAAGATTTCCAGGTCCTACCTGGAGGCTGGCAACCCTAAGCCTGGCAGTAACTTCTGTGTGACTTGATACCACCTGACTTGCATGATTCAACTAGGCCTAGCTGCTTGCTATTGTTCAACAGCCGCCCTATGAAAGCTGGTGTGGTGTAGAAGTTAGAGTTTCAGAGTAGGGTCTGGGAGACCCAGTTTCAGATTCCCAGGTTCAAATCTTGTTGTGGAAGTTCACTGGGTGATTTTGGACCAGTCACTTACTTTTAGCCTAACCTACCTCACAAGGTTTTTGTGTGGATAAAAAGGAGAAGAGTAACGTAAGCTGCTTTGGTCCCCACTGTGGAGAAAGGTACAGTACAAATGTAGTAAAATAAGAAGTATAGGTTAAGATGGAAGGCTGATAAAAGGGAGGTTGGTGAATGGCTGAGAAGGAGAGAATGAGGCAGGGAAAGGGGAGAAGTTATGGGTCAAGAAAACATGTTATTGTGTCACACATGAACACACATGAAGCTGCCTTATACCGAATCAGACCCTTGGTCCATCAAAGTCAGTATTGTCTACTCAGACCGGCAGTGGCTCTCCAGGGTCTCAGGCAGAGGTCTTTCCCATCACCTGCTCGCCTAGTCCCTTTAACTGGAGATGCCGGGGATTGAACCTGGGACCTTCTACATGCCAAGCAGATGCTCTACCACTGAGCCACAGCCCCTCTCCAAAAGAAAACATCTGTCAAGAAAACATCTGTCCTGAATGCGTTACCAATCGATTTAATTGAGTGACCCTCAGTTCTAAGGTCATGAAACAGGAAGGGGGGAAAACCCTGTTTTTGCTGTATCCACACCATGAAGCTTTTGTTCCCATGTGACAACCAAACAGGAACAGTTTTTTTTTTTTAAAGCGTCTACATGGTTTGGGACCATCTGAACATACCTGACCACTATGGTCATTTTCAAGGGTCCTGCTTGGGGTATCCCCATCATCCAAAGTGAGATTGGTGTGTCTATCTCTCTATCTCTCTGTCTGGCTGTCTGTCTCAAACTTTCCGCTCACATCAGTGCCATTTTATTGTTATCATCCCTGCCATTTCCCCATGCCACTGAAGGGCTTTTTGCCAGGAGTTTCTTTTAAATTTAGTATCTGCTGTTTTGCTGTAATGATACAGAAAATATTTTTTAATGGCAAAAAGCCTTCTGGTGGTGCAGGTCATGGGAAATGGTGGGTAGATGTGGGATGACTAAGAAAAACATGGAGCAAACCCACCCGTCCTTTTCACTGCAAGTGTCTCTGCAATGAATGCACAGTAGGAGGCATCACTACGTGGAAGCAACCGTAATTTGATTGCTGCTATTCTCCAGAATGTATGAGATTTGCACCTCAGTGATTCAAGAAAGAAGCTTAAAATACGTAAATGAAATTACATCCAAACTAGATCTAATTCTGCACAAAGACTATCTTTTCATAAGGAAGTGTCACAATACAAATCACTCTCTTGATTGCCATTCCCTCGCTTCAGAGATAACAGCTTACATGCATGTTGTGATTAGTCATAAGAAGCAGTAAACATAAGAAGCAAATATAATCTTTTTTTTTAATCCTATTAAAGTCAAATCAAACCTAATTAGATAATCATAAGATAAACAGCTTGGGTGTTATTTTGGCTTCTTCCAAACACTTAAAAGAAGAATCTGGTTTAATGGAGCACAAAGATTATGAATAATATAATCTTAAGTGGGCAAAATATCTGCTTACTAATGCCGGGGGGCGGGGGGACTTGGAACAGTGATTTCCAGAACATCAGAGTAATGACTACACACCTTTGACTTCTATGCCTTGCAATATGAACTGATATTGGATGGCATTTCAAATTTTTGCCCACATTCTGGCTGTGGATGCTGCTTTTCTCTTGGTTTTTCACAGCAGCTGGTATGGAATGGAGTGAGCAGTGAACATACACAACCTTTACGGTGCAATCCGATAAGAGTTACTCCAGTCCATACCTACTGAAATCAACGGCCTTAGACTGGAGTAACTGCACAATACTGTGATGTTAGATTTGTTTCTGAGAACATGACTTCTTGTATTTAGCATTTCATCTTGGGAGCCAACAATCTGCCCGATCCTATAATTAAGAAAAATATGATTCACTGTACAACCCTATTGATAGACCTGTCTTCCATAGAACCCATCTTTAAAACCATCTAAACTCTAGTGGCCATCACTATATCTTGTAGTAGCAGATTCTACATGTCCATTGCACATTGCACGAAGTGACTTAGACTGGAGTAATTTACATAGGCCTGCACTGTTAGTCCTCTGCTCCAGTCAAGAGGGTCAACCTGAATACGTAAATCCTAGTCCAATGCTTGTGCAAAGTTTTTAAGATACATGAATCATCTCCATGCCTACTGTTATGGAAACATTGCTGTATTATCTTCAAAGGTTCCAAAATTTTTGTTGCCAATAGGCTTGCCAATGCCTGGTTGGGAAATTCCTGGCGATTTGGGGAGGGCAGAGCCTGGTGCGTGTGGGATTTGTAGAAGAGAGGAACCTTAGCATGGCACAATGCCATTTGTCCACCCTCCAAAGCAGCCATTTCTCCAGGCTAACTGATCTCTATAGTCCAGAGAACAGTTTTAATTTTGGGAGATCTCTAGGGCCCACCTGGAAGTTGGCAACCCTAGTTGCAGATCATGCAAATTGCATGGAAGCTAAGTTTTATTAGATGACATGTTACATTGCTTCCACATGTACAGATTAGAGTACACTTAGTAGTAACTAGTTTTCTAAATTTTGCTCATCTAACAACAAAGCCCTGTCAGATTCCTTGGATTATCAACCCTGCTGAGCAACTGACAAGGCCCCTGACACATCCCAGGCTTCCTTCCATTTTCTTCTCCTGACAGCTAGACCCTTTGCAAACTATCCTTGACATCGGCTGCTCTCTTTCTCGCTCTCTCCCTACTCCTCATTAAACAGGTTGCAGATTAATAAAATGAAGGTATACACCAAGATGCAACAAAGGTGTTTGTTCTCCAGGGCATTTAAACTTTTGAAGCTTCAACCCTACAGTCTTCTCAGCAGATACTTTCCAAAAATCCCATTAGGCATACATTCCACCATTTAGGAACTGTCACTCTGGTTACTCCTGTAATAAATTATGACTTCCAGGAATTAGTCCAAGTTCTTTTCATACTGTATCACTAAGCTTGGAGTATTTGTCTTAATCAAAATGCAATAAACATAATCAATTTGCTGCTAACAAACTTCATTTTTAGAGCTGCCACTATCATCAAGTGGTACCAGACCTCCCACAGAGGCAGCTACAAAGTTACCAAGGAACCAGAAGTAATAAATTTTAGTCTGAATGTGCCTGTGTAAGCACGAGGTGCAATTACAGCATGCCAATGAGATGGCTAAAGCTAAGAATCTGGCTACACAGCCTCTCTGTATCTTATCTTAACAGTTAAAAAAAAGTGCCATTCCATTCCATTGGCCCATCAAGGCAACGTAACTGAAATTCTCTTTAGAACTCACTTGTATTTAGCATTTCATTATATTTATTGTGTGAAGGGCAGAGATTTGGGCTGCAGTGATACATCAGTGGAAAAAAAGATTGAAAGGTACACTCGAACTTGGCATGCATACCGAGCCAGTCTCCTTAAGTGTCTGCAGTGTCTAGACGTGTGACATATCTGTCCATCATCAAATTGAATTTCCACACCTGTGAGAATGTCCTCAGAGTTTGGCAATTCTTTGAAGAGCCAGAGTGGTATAGTGGTTAGGAGCGGTGGACTCTAATTTGGAGAACCGGGTGGATTCCCTACTCTTCCACATGAGCAGCGGACTCTAATTTGGTGAACTGGGTTGGTTTTCCACTCCTACACATGAAGCCTGCTGGGTGACCTTGGGCTAGTCACAGCTCTCTCAGAGCTTTCTAGGCTCACAGGGTGTCTGTTGTGGGGAGGGTAAGGGAAGGTGATTGTAAGCTGGTTTGATTCTCCTTTCGGAAGAGAGAATTGGGGTATAAAAACCAACTATTATTATTACTATTATTAATAATAATAATCACAGTATGACAAACATTATGACCTTGGTACAAAATTAGGACCTGGTACCCACTGTCACTTGGGACAAAACCCAGCTGTAACCCATTTGATGACAGTAACCACATTGCTTGTGTTTTCTCTCCCGCTCCATAAAAAGCTTCTGAATTCCATCACTAGGTTAGGAAATTCAGTCAACTATAAGGCCTTGGGGGGGGGGGTTTGTCAAGTCACAGCCAACTTATGGTGGCCCCATAGCATCTTCAAGGCAAGAGATGTTCATAGGTGGTTTGCCATTGCCTGGCTCTGTGTTGCAACCCTAGACTTCCTTGGTGGTCTCCCATCCAAATACTGACCAGGGCCAACCCTGCTTAGCTTCTGAGATCTGACAAGATTTAGTTGGCTTGGACTAGCCAGGTCAGGGCAAGGCCATACTAAGGGACAATTTGTTGGTAATTTTCCAGCTCTAGAACTCTCAGAGTTTCAAAATGCTCTCCATGATGTGGATTCTATTTGCATACAAATACATAGAAATCTGCCTGAAATCAGGCTGTTGGTTCAGTAGTGTTCTTTCTAGGGAAGTGGAGCTGCAGGAGGTTAACCGTCTTCTCTCATGTAGTTTTCCCTTGATCTAAATTGCCCTCTGCCTCTGCAGCTATTAGGTTCGAGGGATGGTAATTACCCCTTTCCCCAGGACCACTTCCTCAGTCAAATTAGCAGCCCCCGCCATAAATTGTACCCCTGGAGATGCCGCACCTTAGGATATTAGTCAACTATTTTAAAAAGCATAGTATATAAGCCATATTTGTTTTGAATCGAATGTAAAACATATCTGCTTATTGTAAGCACTGCAAAAATAAATGTGATGAATGTGCTTCAGTGAAAGATTTATTCTTTCAAGTGCCACATATTTCTTCAAAACAGCCAAAACAGACATTGCTCATAGATTTAAAATGGTTATCTTGCATCCATATAAAATCTTTGAATTAAAGTTTCTGACCACATGCATTTGCCCTTCAAAATAAACTCAGGGTAAAAATAAAACCTTCCATTATTCGTCTGGGGGAAACACTGTTAAGATATTCTTAATATTTTTCTTACATGAGTAGCAATAATAGGTAGCTCTTATCAACTCAGAGGGGAGGGACCTGTCACTTTTTGCAGATTTGTGTGTGTGTGTGTGCATTGGTGTGACTGTGAGGGGGCGGGGCAAAGTGTGTGCGGGGGATGGTGGTTCCAGCTGCTGCCAGGCAGGGTGTGTGTGTGTGTGTGTGTGTGGGTGTGTCAATCCCAGTGTATTTTTTAGCACGCACTTTATCCTCCAGCCTGCGGGGGGTTCAAGAGCATGTGGTTAGGTTGCCAGAATCCAGGGGCTGGAGATTACCCAAAACATGTTAGAAGCTTACAGAGATCTAGAGACATAGAAGAAAGCAGGCAGGCAGGCAGGCAGGCTGTAGGGAGAGCCCAGCCTATTCTCCCCCCACTCTTTTGGAGAGTCAGAGCCAAGGTCCTGAGCAGATTTTTGCACAAAGTCTGCTGTGGACAGAGAAACTCCCTTCCTCCCCTTTTAGACTACACAGCTAAAAAAAACTCTGCTTTGAAAACGGCGTTTTCCTCTCAAGAGGAGCCAAGGGGAGTGCATGGAAAAAGCACATGAGGGCTGTCCTCTGCCTCCCTTCATTCCAGCCCTACGCGTGGTTAAGAGAATTTTGTAAGACTGTCTGCAGCATGCCCACTATAAAAATCCTTACGCTAGAGGGGTTTGTAAATCCACCCCAGGAAATAAACATTACCGAGATTTTGAAAGGTAAGACAAAACACTTTAATACGACTTCCTAAACATACTAAAAAGAACAACAGATGTTTTCCCCACCATCTTACTTAAAGATTTATTTCATTGATTGAATATCCCCTACAATTTTTGACAACAAACTAAGATATAAATAATAATATACATTAGAAAAGGGAAGCTGAATTTCACTTTACTGGAAAAACCACCATGGAACACATAATGGTAACAGAATGGGGAACCCATTTGGGTCTATTGAATTTAGCTGCAATCTAAACCACAGTAAATAAAGTGAAGACAAAACAAGCCAATGCTATGAATACCATAACTGCAGCAGCTGACAATATATGATAAAGGAGCATTATTTCCATCTAGTTACTAACTAGCTCTTAAAAGTCCTTTCCTGTTTGGCTGAAGATACAGGACGTCATAAAATATGGTTCCATATCCAGAGTTCTTACAGAGAAACACAAGCTGTTCAAGAGTTCTGGCACATGTAACAATGCAAGATGAGGCAATCATCCTTGCTCACTAATCTAAACCAGAAAAAAAGATTATAGAAGATGAAAGAAGCAAATAAACAAAAATAAGAACAGAAAAATGGTCTGAATGTCCTTCACCGGTTGCAATGGAAATCAACCTGAGCATGGCAGAATGGCTCATGGAAACCCAGGAAATCACATCTGCACAATGGAATGGCAGCCTTGGAACATGAGGCATTGCTAAACAGTTGTAAACTAGTGTGGTGGAGAGGCAATTTCAAAGACATGCCAACTGGGAAGGGGGTGCTGATTCCACCCCCACCTACTGCTTTGCCAGGCTTACTCCTGTTATCAGAGCCCATCAAAAAGAAACTCAGCACAGGGGAGACGCAGCAAAAGGGTATGGATAAAGAATGCCCTACCCTTTCCTCCTGCTTGACACTTGAAACTCTGTCCTTCCTTCCCCTCTCCTGCCATGGTTTATTTTTATTCAGCAGTCCACTGATCCTCAGGAATAAAATATCAGGGGGCTTAGCAAGCAGCAGAAGGAAAGGATGTCCCACTCCATGTGGTCTGCATACCATTCTAAGTTAATATTATACAGTGATTCTGAATGCAAACTATCACATACATCTGGCCACTCTAGATCCAGTTGCACAGTGATTGCTGGGGTGTATCAACAGAGGCATTACATCCAGATTGCAAGATATCAAAGTCCTGCTGTACCCTGCATTGGTCAGATCGCATCTGGAATATTGTGTGCAGTTCTGGAGGCCTCACTTCCAAAAGGATGTGGACTGAATGGAGTGGGTGCAGAGGGGAGTGATGAGGATGATCAGGGGCCTGGAGACCAAGCCCTACGAGGAAAGGCTGAGGGACTTGGGAATTTCAGTCTGGAGATGAGGAGGTTGAGGGGGGACATGATTGCTCTCTTTAAATATTTGAAGGGCTGACACTTAGAGGAGGGCAGAGAGCTGTTCCTGTTGGCAGCAGAGGATAGGACTTGTAATAATGGGTTAAATTATGGGCAGGGATATTAGGGATTATTTTTTTACAGTATGAGTCTTTCATCTTTAGGCCATTGTTTTTGCAGTGGAAGCACAAAGCTCTGGTATACTTATGAAATTTTATGAAGATTTTTGTACTCACAGAACATATACTTCTTACAAAGTGCCTACTCTGAACTTGCTCCTTTTCTCTTTTGGCTGCAAGTGTCGCCTAAACTGCAGCTACTGCAGTTTTAAAAAACAACAACAGGATGGCTTATTTCCAGTTGCTTCTCAAAAAGGCTATCTCCTAACGTGAAAGTATTTAAACCTTTTCAAAATGTTATTAGTATATCATTCTGGTCTAGGACCATAATAAATATTTACTTACTTACTTTAGTATATTCCAATACATCATGTTCCGGAAATGAAATATGGTCAACATCCCAATGATTGGAGAATGCTGTTTTCCATACACATGTGCTAATAAAATATTGTGAAGCAGGTGAATTTTTGCCCATACAGGAATACACAGTTTTAAAACAGTAACTGAAGTATCAGCAGCAAAGGTAACGTCCAAATAACCTATTACACATTCCGAGCAAGCAATACTATTCCGGTTTCAGAACAAATTGTGCAGCATTATATATGGCTTACAGCTGGATTCCCCAAACTTATTTGGTCTGAGGGCACTTTTGAGAAAAAGCAGTGGTGTGTGCCACCACAAGATAGATGCTGTAAAGGCAGGACTAGTTACAAAATGACTATCATGGGAGGCAGAATTGTCTCTTTGCTTTGGAGAAGAAACACTGGGGGTTACCGCACTTGTATTCCCAGTGATGTATTAAGAGTTTGAAAACATTATTAAAAATACTGTTCGCACTTTCTGTGTATTCCCACAGATGTATTAAGAGTTTGAAAACGTTATAAAAAATACTGTTCACACTTTGTTTGGCCCCTTTAGCTGTGAAGACGTCTTTATAAGCTGTGAATTCCATACTCCGCTAGAGTGTGTAACTGTGTTATGGGGGAGATAGAAAGTATTGACCATATTCTTTTGTACTGTCCATTTTATTGCGAAATTCGTGCTGCCCTTTTAGATCCTTTTCTATCAAACTATGCTAATCAAGCCGACGATAGTAAGATTAACTTGTTGTTATCCTCCCGAAGTTCTGAGATTATTGAATCTGTAGCCAAATTTATTGGTGATGTAATTAAGAGGCGAGGTAACATGATGTATAATGGCTAGGTGTACTCTTTTTGATTGTCCTTGATATGCCAATAAAGGTACTGAAACTGAAACTATAAGCCGTGGTATCCAAAAACCCTTTTAAAGCGATGTTTTTTAAAACATTTTCAAACTCTTAATACATCACTGGGAATACAAAGCGTGGTAACCCCCACTGTTGGGTTTCAGTTTCCAAAGAAAAGGGAGGGTTTTCTCCTTGCGCAGCAACAAGAAGAGAATGCCAAGCTCAGAGACTTAAGGAAGTCTTGGTCTATGGCCAAGCCATGAGAGCACAACTGTGGTGGTCCAGCCTGGGAGGAGCTGCTGGGCTGGTAGGCAGGGTTGCCAACTCTGGCATGGGAAATTCCTGGAGATTTGAGGGGGGTGCCTGAAGAAGGGGGCATTTAGGGAGGGGACAGAGCTCAGCAAGGATATGATGCCATACAGTTTGCCCTCCAAACTTGCCAGGGGGACTGATCTCTGTAGTCTGGAGATCAGTTGTAATTCTAGAACTTCAGGCCCCACCTGGATAGGGTTGCCAACTTCAGGTTGGGAAATACCTGGAGATTTTTGAGGCGGAGCCTAAGGGGGGCGGGGTTTGGATAGGGAAGGGACTTCAATGCCATACAGTCCAATTGCCAAAGCGGCCATTTTCTCCAGCAAAACTGATCTCTATCGGTTGGAGATCAGTTGTAATCCCAGGAGATCTCCAGCTGCTACCTTAAGGTTGGCAACGCTACACCTGGAGGCTGGCTGGTAGGTACTGGTAGGTGAAACCTGAAGCTGGGTTTTTTCTTTTCCGTTAAAGGCCCTTTGGATTTTATCCCCCCCCCCAAAAAAAAATCAGAAAGCATACAGATGGCAGAACACACAGAGCAGGCACCATGGCATCTGCAGGCACCATGCTGGGGACAGCTGATTTAGAGAGATAGTGGGTTTTGTCTAACATTCTGCAACATATATTTGCTGATACACACAGCAAATGTTGTCTATCATGATCAAATACAGTTCAGGGGAAGGATTTCTGAGTTTCAGAACAGCTGACTAATAAGCAATATTATTTTCCCCCTATTCCAGTTCCTTGACATTGGTAAGCAATGCTAGACTGACAGTACCAGCCTCCCCTATTTATCGATTGGGACAGAGCGGACGCAAGGCTTTATTAAAAGAAAAAATTGGAACTGTATAGCAGTATGTGATCGTAATTTGTGTGCATAGACCAAATTGCTACAGTGCACTCATGTGTTTTTGCCTTATGTGTAGTTTAGAATCATATTCCATGACATTTAGAAGCCAACATAATCTGTGAAAATCCTCAGAACTCAGAATCTGACAGCATTAATCCAGAAGAGTGTTATGTTCAAGTTCTGCACAAGAAATATAAAAAACTTCAACAAAGTTTCATTTTGAGTGTAGGATTTAAAAAAAAAGAGAGAGGAAAGGGAAAAGACACACATATTTCATATAGTATTGCCCTGTAAGATCCCTTTTAAGAATATTATACTGGATATTTTCTGGCATCGCTGCTCTTACCACACTATTGACCATTTCAAATGACTTGTCACTAAAGGGGTCCCAGTGTTCTAGAACACTTTCTTTCCCCTTTAAAATACTGGTAAACATTCAGTAGAGAGTACCGGCAGAGTCAGAGGGGAGGGTCTTCGGCAGGATGAGGAAAAATGGGGTCTGAGTATACAGAGGAGCCTAGAATGATCTCTTTGCCTTTCACATTATAATCAGTCACTTTTATAACAGCTGGTGGTGGAAAGTCATAATGTTTACATCAAGGGATGTTCAGAGGCCTGCCTTTGTGTTGCGACCCTGAATTTCCTTGGTGGTCTCCCATCCAAATACTAACAAGGGCTGACTCTGCTTAGCTTTTGAGATCTGATGAGATCGGGCTAGCCTGGGCTAGCCTGGGCCATCCAGGTCAGGGCTTTTTAACGGCTAACAACACAATTCTTGCAAGAACTGCAAAAATGTTCCTCTAGAATGGCACTGCCCCCCCCCCAAGAATTGTACACTTTGTATCTGGTTGGTTGTATATAGAATAAAGTCCTGAGTGTGAAAGAAGGGAAGACCGTGCCCTCCCAGGTCCTAACTTGCAGTGTAAACTGCTGCTGGTGGTGATGGTGGTAGCAAATTCCAGCTTGCAATGGATGGGCATGGCTTCCAATATGAAGGTTTAATAAAGATATATTTCCCTTCCCGCATTGCAAAGCCACCTTATAACAGCCAGCCTCATATAGCAGAGTATCAAACTAGAAACTAAGATTACTCTGCCACACAATTCACTGGATGGCTCTCAGCCTAACCTACTTCAAAGAGATGTGGTGAGGATAAAATTAAGGGAAGGGAAGAACCGCCCCAGAAGAATAAAAGTATCATTCTTAAATTCAGCATGAACAAACAAATGGTCATTGGAACGTCTGCCACACAACTTCTTTAGGTTGCAGAAGATCCCAGGACATGTCTTATGGTGAACATTTGGTTGTGATAGGACATCTTTTAGGTCTTCTCATTGCCTCACAATAACAGAAAATGAGACCTAGAACATACATCTGGCTATATATTCTAGATGAAGTTTGGAAGTGGGTGTACAAGCCACCTTTTTTGGGAAACTCATTGGCCAGCAATGATTTTGTCATTGAGAAACCACAGGGGTTTCCAGACCACTGATTAAAAAATACTCTGCTCTGTGCTGTTCTTCAGCAGGCAAATTCTCTTTTTTAATCATTACAATCCTGTAGGGCTGGTTAGACTGCACAAGAGTGGCTCACCAAGGCTCCTAAGTGAGGTCTATGGCCTAAGGAGAGGTTGGAAGCTGGTCCTCCCCTCTCCCAACCCCACAGATTCATACCGCCTCTTTTCCTGTTTGGTTGCTTGCTTGAGCTTTGGGTGTTGGCTGTGGCATTTCATGACCAACCACTGAATTCTAACAAGCCTGATCCATTGTGTGTACTGCTGGAGTAGCACAGCACTGTAGCTGTTGTAAGCCAACCACCATAAACCCATCCTGAGTCACATCAGGCTTGTCACTGTCACCACTTTCCAGTTACCTCAGACCACCTGCTTGAGGTAGGCAAAGGCTTTATACCAAAGGCCACCATGAATTAGAAAAGAAAGCTTCAGGGTATGTCAGTGTGTAGCTGCACCTGCAGGTAATTCAAGTAATACTAAGTTCGCACTACCATCTTTTGGCCAATTCTTGTAGTCACTGGCTTTCTTCTGCTATTGAGCCATTTATTGTGCATCCTATCAGAGCTTCTGGAAAAGTAATCTATAAATATACGTAGCATAGCTCCAGGTGAAAAAAAATACCTAAGGCCATTATGGCCTCACTGTGTGTGTGTGTTAAGCGCCGTCAAGTTGTTTCCAACTCATGGCAACCCTATCAATCAATGTCCTCCAAAATGTCCTATCTTTGACAGCCTTGTTCAGGTCTTGCAAATTGAGGGCTGTGGCTTCCTTTATTGAGTCAATCCATCTCTTGTTGGGTCTTCCTCTTTTCCTGTTGCCCTCAACTTTTCCTAGCATGACTGTCTTTTCTAGTGACTCTTGCCTTCTCATAATGTGACCAAAATACGATAGCCTCAGTTTATTTTAGCTTCTAGGGTTAGTTCAGGCTTGATTTGATCTATAACCCACTGATTTGTTTTTTTGGCAGTCCATGGTGTCAGTAACACCACTTACTTACTACTTGAATGTAATTTATACTAGTCTTTAGTATAATGACTATGCTATAAAAACAAAGCAATTGAAGCAGCTATAGGTTCAAAAAGTGGAAACCCACAGGGACTTGCGGGAGGCATCTAAACCCACCCACCCACCACTATTTTCTCTTTCCTTATCATGAAAGCCCCCATAGTTCTCTCCCCCTTTTCCTGCTTCCTTCTCTCCCTTTAGGGTTGCCTACACCAGGTGAATCCTGGAGATGTTCTGGAGAGTGTGTGTGAGTGGCCCCTGTTCACCCAGCAAGCCTCTGTGGCAAAGCGAGGATTTGAACCTGAGTCTCCCACATCCTATTCAGAGTTCATTTTAAAGACTTGTGTTGTGCTATCAACTGAAACACTTTTGATTAAATACCTTGAAGATTCATAGGACTCAAAACCCCCAAAACCAACAGATTTTAGTCTTGGCAAGATGTTTACCAGCTTTTTCATTACTTAATATAGTTTGGCATTATACATTGGTATGGTCATCACTTTATCAAGCACTTGTTGCTAGTAATTAAAATATAGTTTATGTGGCCATCAATCCATCAAAATATCAGGGAAAGGTACTTAAAAAAAAAGAGTGCAAGAATTGTAATTCCTATATACTCAGGTTGTTATTTTGTGTTTTTTAAAAAGAGGCTCAGCTTTAATTTGCTCCCCCATCAGTAGCTTTATTTAGCACACTAGCTAAAAATAAAACCTCTGCAGAAGCTACTCTTAAGAGAAAGAAATACCCATTTAATTACATTAATAGCACAATTATATGACATGTACAATTATACTATGACTAACAATTTTTAAGAGAAGCCTCTTCCTGCTTAGTAGAAAAGGTTTAATTGCACTAAATGGTTGGCACTTTCATATAACGATCGTTGCAACGTCAAACCCAGCTGGTATTGAAGCTCTTGCCATCCTTCTCTCACTTAGTGGGATCCTGTAGCAGAATACGCTCAGGTCAAGTACAAAAGAGTAGCTACACAGGGGGACAGGCTTAAGCCCGCCCCCAATCATGGGAGAGTGCTAAGTTTGAGCCTAATGGCAGGGGGGCAGTGGCTGCTTAATGCCTTTCCCCCTCCAGCTGTTTTCCCACTCAAAATCAGGCACACCCGATGCTCCTTTCCTCCTCTGGGGGTGGACTCCTAGAGGTGGAGGGAAGGTGGGCCGACCTCAGTGTTGCAGCAGTAAAAACAAAACCTAAGATTGGATTGACTGCTGAGAGTAAGGTTGCCAACCTCCAGGTACTAGCTGGAGATCTCCTGCTGTTACAACTGATCTCCAGTCAAGAGAGTTCAGTACACCTGGAGAAAATGGCCCCTTTGGCAATTGGACTCTATGGCAGTGAAGTCCCTCCCCTCCCCAAACCCCGCCCTCCTCAGGCTTTACCCCAAAAACCTCCTGCCGGTGGCAAAGAGGGACCAGGCAACCCTAGATGAGAGGCATTTTAGAATATTGTTCCTGAGCTCTCTTCCAGTATTATGATTAGCATTTCAAAATATTACAACAAAGTGGACATGAGCCATAAAAAGGCATATTATAATTCTGGCAAGACAAAACTGTATTTTATTTCATTTGTTTGATTTGCAGGCGGCCCATTCCTGACTAGGTCAGGCTCTGAGCGGCTCACAACAAGAACGGCACACAATAGATAATATAATTAAGTACGAATTAAAATTACTTTCCATCAATTAAAATATCAATTAAATGGCGGCGGCGGACTATCAGCAATAAAAACAATGTTGGGCAGGCATCCAGGGGAGATCTCAGCTAACAGCAACCCTTAATCAAAACGGAAAGGAAGGGAAGGGAGGCCAGCAGAATGGAAACCGTGGCTGCCCTCAGTCATATGCCTGGTGGAACAGCTTGGTCTTACAGGCCCTGCGGAACTGTTTAAGGTCCTGCAGGGCCCTGATCTCACTAGGCCTATAGCGTTCCACCAGGCTGAGGCCAGGGCTACAGAGCTACAAACTATAAGCAAGCAACACGTGCAGGTGCCCGCCTGGCCCACGAGTGCCATTTTTGTGCTACTTGCCAAAATTATGCACTGCTTCTAGAGCTGGAAGGAGACCAGATGTTCTGCTCTGGAAAATAAAATGCAATTTTGATTTTATATAATTTTCATCATCACTTACCAACCACTCACCAATGGTACAGACTTACTGAAGCGTACAACTCTGTATCAGTGATGAAACAAAATGGTCGTACCTAACAAACTTTAACATGTATAAATACTCCCCTTTGTGCTGCCAAGGACAATGATGGGAGATATGTGGAACGGTGGTAGTTCTGCAACACTCCCAGGTCTTCTGTAGCTCAGCACTCTTTTATAGGAGGCCTATGAAGAGGATCAAACAACAAATGACAGTGCCAACAACTTAAGGATGGATCAACCAGCATCTTGCAGTGGATTGAGATGCTCATGCGTGCGCCTTTCTCCCCTCCCCTCGCTGCAACCGAAAATGCTTCTCCTGAAAAGAACAGGAATTCAGGGTATAAATTGGGCTGTAGCAAATGGGGGAGTTTAAGAATGATTTGTTCGACAGCGAAATCATCTTCCTAGGGAGGTGGTGAGCTCCCCCTCGCTGCCAGTCCTTAAGCAGAGGCTGGACAAGCAATGTCAGTAATGCTCTAGGCCCATGTTGGCGAACCTATGGCACGCGTGCCACAAGCAGCACGCTGAGCCCTTTCTATGGGCACGCGTGGAGCCGCCGCCCCCCCGCCCGTCCCCCGCCCCCTCCTCACGGCCTCGACGCCATCTGCCTCCCGCCGCCCCGCTCCGCCTTAGCAGCAGCAGCAGCGCCGCCGCCCCACCCAGGCGCCGCTCCAGACCCGCCGCCACCCACTCATGCTCCGCCCCAAGGGCTGCCCTGCCGGCTGCACCACTACGCCCGAGTCACCCCCGCCCCCTCCTCCGTCCCCTTGGCTGCCCGCCCCCCTCCTCGCGGCCTCAGCGCACGTTTCCGCCGCGCCGCAGCCAACTTTGTCGCGGGGGCGACTCGGTGGGCGTAGCGGTGCGGCCGGCAGGGCAGCCCTCGGGCCGAGCATGAGCGGCCAGTGGCGGCGGCGGGTCTAGAGCGGCGCCTGGGTGGTGCGGCGGCGCTGCTGCTGAGGCGGAGCAGGGCGGCGGGAGGCTTGCGGGAGGCTGGCGGCGGGCGGCTCTTTCGCTTGGACTTGCCACTGAGATGCACATTTCCCCCATCCAGATTCTCAAAACTGCATGGGGGGGGCCGGTTATTGTCCATTTGTGTATGGGAGGTTTAGCCTTGGCCTTGCCACTGAGATGCACATTTCCCCCATCCAGATTCTCAAAACTGCATTGGGGGGGGGGGTTGTCTATTTGTGAAAGGAAGGTTTAGCCTTGGACTTGCCACTGAGATGCACATTTCCCCCATCCAGATTCTGAAAACTGCATGGGGGTGGGGTTTGTTGTCTATTTGTGAATGGGAGGTTTTGCATTGGACTTGCCACTCAGATGCACAACTCAACAATAAGCCCCCCTGCAGAGTTTTGAGAATGCAGATGGGGAAAATGGTGTTTGTCAGTCATTGCCATGATTTAATTTTATGGATGACAAAGGATAGCACAGTTAGTTCTGAAAATGAAATCCTTAATTCTCTGCCAAATAATTTTAAGTCAATGAAAGCACTTGGGATTGCTTTCCTTACTTTGTTTGGATCATCTTATGCTTGTGAGCATAAGATGTTAACGTATGAGTTGTTTTTTCTAAACTAAAACCTCAGTATTCAGGTTAAATTGCCGTGTTGGCACTTTACGATGAATAAGTGGGTTTTGGGTTGCAGTTTGGGCACTCGGTCTGTAAAAGGTTCGCCATCACTGCTCTAGGCTGATCCTGCATTAAGCAAGGGGTTGGACTAGGTGGCCTGTATGGCCCCTTCCAACTCTATAAGAAAATCACATTCCACAGGTGGGAATGCTCCTTTACACACAAATGGTCTGATAGATTCAAGCCATAGCATCTGCATCCCAATCCACTGCTTATTGGTGCTATGAGGCACTATGTAGGGCCAGGGGGAGCAGTTTTTGCTCAAGCAGTAACCTTGATTTGCATGTGGAAAGTCCCTTGTTGTTTAGAGTTTCACTAAAGCAGTGATGGCGAACCTTTTAGAGACGGAGTGCCCAAACTGCAACCCAAAACGCACTTATTTATTGCAAAGTGCCAACACGGCAATTTAACCTGAATACTGAGGTTTTAGTTTAGAAAAAACAACTTCCCTGGACTCCCCGCTGGGCAGCGGGGAGTCCAGGGAAGGGGGCAGGGCCTTTGAACTGCTCCACGCTGCCTGCAAAAACTGCATTAGAACAAAAACTGCATTAGACCTACTATAGCTGGGAACCAGACATCCATAGTGGTACCTTCACATTCAGAGGCAGTCTACCAGTTGTGGGAGGGCTGTCTTCTCCATTCTTAAGGAAGTCCTGGAGAGACCTAGCAGGCATTTGCTGGAATCAGGAAAGTTTTCAGGGAGGGATGGAGGGAGGAAAAGGAAAGGAAGAAAGGAAGAGCTTTCTGGCCAGGGAAGGAAGGGGGCTTCTGGGCTGGTGAGTAGGGCGGCAGCCACCTCGTGCGCCAAGGAAAGGGGTTTTTGGTGGGGAAGGGGGCTTCTGGGCCAGCATGAGAGGCAGCTGCAGCCTCGCAAGCTGAGGAAAGGGGCTTCTGGCGGGGGGGGGAATGAGGCTTCTGGGCCAGGACACTGCCACTTTGTGCGCCCAGGAAAGAGGTATTGGAGGGAGAGGGGAAAGGAGGCTGCAGGGCAGCTGCCTTGCAACCCAGGAAAAGGGTTTTTGCCCATGGAAGGCACCGAGGGAAAAAGGGAAGGGGGCTGGAGGGCCGGCTCGCGAGGCGGCAGCCGCCTCGTGCGCTCTGCAAAGGGGTTTTTGGCCGGGGAGCGGGGAGGGAAAGGGAGAAGGGGGCTGGAGGACAGCAGCCGCCTCGTGCGCCCTGCAAAGAGTTTTTTGGCCAGGGAGAGGGGAGGGAGAGAAGGGGGCTGGAAGACGGCAGCCGCCTCGTGCGCTCTGCAAAGGGGTTTTTGGCTGGGGGAGGGAGAGGGAGAAGGGGGCTGGAGGGTGGCAGCCGCCTCGTGTGCCCTGCAAAGGGGTTTTTGGCCGGGAAGGAGGGGAGGGAAAGGGAGAAGGGGGCTGGAGGGCAGCAGCTGCCTCGTGCGCCCGCAAAGGGGTTTTGGCCGGGGAGGGGGGGAGGGAGAGAAGGGGGCTGGAGGGCGGCAGCCGCCTCGTGCACCCCCCAAACGGGTTTTTGGCCGGGGAGGGGGGGAGAGGGGAAAGGCTGGGCGGCTGAGAGTCCAGGGAGGGGGGTGGGGCCTTTGAACTGCTCCACGCTGCCTGCAGGCAGCGCAGAGCAGTTCAAAGCTGGCGGCTGGGAGGGCAGGGGCCCCGCCACCCAGCTGAGCCATGTGTGCCAGCAGAGAGGGCGACGCGTGCCGGAGTTGGCACGCGTGCCATAGGTTCGCCAACACGGCACTAAAGTATTCATCTAAAAGGATGCATTCATAAGAGAATTCCTTCTATTTGATGAGGGCATTTTTATAAAAGGATTAGAGCCATAGTACAACTGAACAGTCCAGGAGGGCACTTAAGAAACAGGATTGCTGTCTGCTGCAGTGGTTACTCTAGGTATCATTTTGCTTTTACTCCATTATCTTCTTCCCTTGTAATTCCACTATATCTTGCCTAAACAGTTGTGATTTGCCTTGTATACTAATACTGTAACACTAGTCCAATTTCAGTGCTCATTGCTTGTCTTATGCTCTATGATTGCACTGTTTTTAAACATTTTGTAATCCTCCTTGAGTCTCAGAGAGAAAGGCAGGACATAAATAAATACATCGATTGACTATCAGTAGCTGAAACTGAACTCTGACCATTTTAGCAACACAACTTTGTTCAGTAAAAATATCCTCTTGCTTTCTTTGTGTATTTAAATGTCATGCCATTACATCCTACATTGTATACTATATAAACAATGCCATAAACTAAAGATATGGAGAACTTCATGGAGACGATTATGGAAGCTGAAGTCCTGGGTAAGTTTTTGTTCACCCGCTGTGACTAACTCTATCAGCACAAAAATAACAATGCAAAACTTAAGGCAGCAGAAATGCCGACAAAATCTTCTCAGTGCGTGGTGGATAAAAGGGCAATTAAATCTTTTGTTTATAGATTCAGGGCTATTATATCCTGGGGGAAATATATTCATATATGTAATCATCAGTAATTAATTTTTATCACTTATTTCCTCCCTTGGCAACCTGATCTCAGATACGTCTGATTTTTAATGAAGAGCTTGTTGCTTCGTTTTGGGTTTATTCAGGCTCAACAGGATACAAGGAAACGGAGTAATTTGCTTAGCCGATTACAATAAGGAATTATCTCATGATCGAGCATCAGCTGATAAGAGAATGCATCAAGCAAAAAAAGCCAATTTTTAAGAATGTGGTTTCTTGGCTGAGAAGCATATTGTGTCTGGCGATATGATAACGGCTCATCACAACGGAACAAAATAAACGTATATTTCTAATGTTCATCTTCAATACAGATGAAAGCTACAGACTAACAACTGCCAACATTTGGTAGCCATTTTTGTTTAAGGCAATCTACTTCCGTAATGATGGTAAGACCTAGGGTGAATCTCTCCAAGGCAGTGATAATCAGTGGTTCAGGAAGTACATGTGGGTCTTTGACATTCCAACCTGTGGTTCTTCTGAGAGCTGTTTCCCAATGTGACACCTGCCAAGTGTTTCAACAATGTGAGGTCCTTGCCCTGTGGGGCTTGTGGTTGGCAGGTGATCCCCACCTTGAAAAAGGGACCACTGGAGGAACAGTTAAGCTGCAAGCCCCCTTGAGTTGCAGGCCTTATGCCAGGGATGGAAGTAAACATGGCTCTACGGGATGACAGCAACTGTGAATGCACATTTTGCGAGCCATGGATTGAGTACCACTGCTCTAAGAATTCCAGTTTAACTTTCGTGGCTACTGAAGAATGTACTGAAGGTCTCCCATCACTGACCAGTGAGATACCCTAACTTGTCTTGCTGTTAAAGGTTATGGGAAGTCCACTGCAAATACTCAGCATATGAACTGCAGCAATACTTCTATTACTACACTAGATGTAGATAGGTGTGGATATATAGGTGTGGATAAAATAATTCACTGCAATACTTTTCATGTTATAAAATGGGAGTTTTATTCTTAAATACAAAATATGGTCTCTTTTACTGTACAACACTGTTTTCTTCCGATTCTTCTATGACATGCTTTACAGGTAAGACTCCAATCATAGATCCACAAAACGATGATGTCAAGCTGGAGAAACTGGCAATCTTTTCACTATTTCAGCAGCAAGTTTCAAATAGGCATTGGCCTGTAAACGTTAAAAAATTAAAATACATTTATTAAATAAAAATACAAGATGATGTAAGATGATTTCACACAGAGACACTACAATCTGGCTGTCTGCTGACAATAGCAAAAAAACTATCTTCTCTCCTTCTGCCACTGCGTGAGCGGTTATGTCATACAAAGAGACTGGGACACTTTCAATGTACAGGAAAATGAATAAACAGACTGCTGGAATGAACTGCAGTTTCAGTAGGGTTGCCAACTCTGGGTTGGGAAATACCTGGAGGTTTTAGGGGCGGAGCCTGAGGAAGGAGGGGTTATAGAGGGGAGGGACTTCAATGCTACAGAGTCCAATTTCCAAAGCGGCCATTTTCTCCAGGTGAACTGAAGTTTCAGTTAAGTGTCATATCACTCTGCTGTGGTGGAGGTACCATGCATAGGCACCAGATGAGCTCTGTGTGGGCTGGAAGGGGAACCATATGTAGAAATACTGGGTGACACAGTACTAAGCAAAAAGGGGACATCAGTCACAGGGAAAACAAACAGGGAGCCAAGGAAAGGTAACTAAAAATAAGTTGATTGATAATGGGTAAGAAGGATAAAGGAGGCAGAAGCCTGAGTTTTTAAAAAAGTAGCCAAGGAAAAAGGGAGCTAAGGAAAACCTCATACAGAGCCAGTGACAAAGCTAGTTAGTTAGTGTTTGCAAGGCAGGCAAGTTAGCCTTTGAGGCCAGGGGACCATTGGGCCAGGGAATCAAAAGGGAAACCAAGGAGACCTTGGGAGCAATCAGCTTAGTTTCAAATCCTAATAGCTGGCTGCTCGTCTGCAGCATAAACTCATTAATATGTTTTAAGACATATATTTGAAAAAGAAATATCCAGAAACATCAAATATGATCATTATTTATATTATACTTGCATATCAAAAATACTGAAATATTACACTGTGATATTAGAGCAAAATTTATTGCTTGAGTTCACATAAACTCAGCTATACAGCCAGTCTCTAGCCAAGACTCAGTGCTGGTATCTTTCCAGGAAAATGCTGATGTGCTGTGGCTGTCCTAACAGAAACAGATACTCAACATTCCTTTCATCACTATGGTTGTCTGAAATACTGAACGAATAACGGAGAGCCAAGAAAGGGTCTCATAAGAGCCATATCATCTCAACAGCCTGGGAGATGAGTTGGGTTGATGCCACTGATTTAAACTGCTTATAACTTAGTCTTCGATGCAGTAGGATTCACCAAGATCATGAAGCCATGCCTTCCAACATAACATGATACTCAGCAAAGACCATCTAGCTTAATAATATCTACTCTGATATGGCTCTCCAAAACCTCAGCAATTGTAAACAAACCTGAGTGCAAATTATCTTGCCTACTCCGTGGTAGTGATGGTGGCAAATGTACAAAAATGTGAACAGGGTGGTTGAAGGCCAGTAACTCATGCCAGGCAAAATTAAGGTGTTATACATTAATGACAAAGCCATGTGAGGACAAAGGAGCCAGTTTGCCCTTAAAGAGATTGCATTTCCTGTGAAGGAGCAGGGTTGTAGCTTGGAGATTCTGCTGGATCTTGGCCTACACTTAAGAGGTTCAGGTCTACTCTCCTTCAGCTGATATATCAGCTATCGACATTTCCTCAAAATGTGTGATTCAAGCCTGGTTACAGTGATCCATGTTCTGATCACAAGAAGGTGTTTTATAAGGGGCTGCTTTTGAAAGCTGTCTGAAAAACTTCAGCTGCTCCACAAGAGGCAGCCAGGCTATCATTAGGGGCTGGATACAGGGATTATGTAACCCGTTTGTTGAAAAAGCTGTCAAATAGTTTCTGGATTTGGTACCTGAAGGACCATCTCATCTCATACTTGAAGGATCATATCATACTCTTCTAAAATCCTTCTGTGTGTCCTGCCTGCTGAGATGAGTCAGGAGGCAACCCAAGACAGGACCTTTCCAGTGCTGGCACCTGACTTGACACTTTACTCTAAGTGCCAAGTAAGGTGCTTGACCCTATGAGGAGAGACTTAAGGAGCTGGTTTTGTTTAGTCTGGAGAAGAGAAGGTTAAGGGGTGACATGATAGCCATGTTTAAAAATTTGAAGGGATGTTATGTTGATGAGGGAACTAGCTTCTCTGTTGCTCCAGAGACTAGGACACAAAGTAATGGATTTAAACTAAGAGAAAAGCGATTCCACCTAAACATCAGGAAGAACTTTCTGACGGTGAGGGCTGTTCAACGGTGGAATGCGCTGCCTCGGAGGGTGGTGGAGTCCCTGTCTTTGGAGGTCTTTAAGCAGAGACTGGATGACCATCTGTCTGGAGTGCTTTGATTGTGGGATCCTGCATGACAGGGGGTTGGACTGGATGGCCCTTGTGGTCTCTTCCAACCTTGTGAACTTGTAAGGCCCCCAATTAAAATATTTCTCTTCAACTAGGCTATTAACTGAAGGCTTCCATCTTTTTAGAAGCTATTTTTAATGCTTTCTTCTAGCCGGAGGCTATTTTATGAATACCAATTTTAGGATGCTGAATATTGTTTTTTGTTGACAGGGTCTTTCTTATTTAATGGCTGGTTTTAATATTGATAATTTTTTCATCTTGTAGGATTTTATTGTTGCACTGTTTTTGCTTCATGAGTTGCCTCAAGCAGGTCTCCAGAGGAGGCTGCAAAATAAATGCATTAATTAACAATATTTTACAGCCATTGCTCTTGTATAACCTGAAAGAAGCAGAGAAACACTTCAGCTGTTGGCAGGCAGCCACCTTAAGGACTTTCTGCTCCCATTAGTTCTCTGCAAAACAGGCCTGCTATAGAGTTGAAAACTTCGGCTAATTCTCATATAGTATTGACAGGGCATGAGCAGAAGATTATGTAGAGGGAAGGCTTTTATTGGTTTCAAGGTTGTTAATTGGAGACCACAACTACATATGGTCATTATTTAGAAGAAACAAAATCCTTATGATACACAGAACTGTAGATTATTTCAGAAAAAAAGCTTTTTTTGCCCTTGCTAGCACCCATCAATATGTAATACTAGATCAAAACAGAAACTAGTCTAGATTTTGCTTTTTACATAAAGTCTATACATACAGCCTTTCCTTTTTCTTAGTAGTTTTCCTTTTAATGGGGCATTTATCTGATAAGAATGCTGGATTCAACTGTTGGTACCATCAGTACCAAGAAACACAAGATGAATTGAAATCAAACAAGAAAAAATTCAGCGGTTGATATGGAAAGGAGAGATTTACAGTTTTCATTTATCTTCCAGAACTGTTTTCATATTAATATGTTAGATTTAGAGATTTGACCATTGGGGGGGGGGTGTCTGGATTTTCTGAAGGGAACAGCTATAGATCATCTTTCTGGAAAGCAAAAATGTATTTTCCCTAGCATAAGGGGAAAGCTGACAGTTTAACATTAATAGCTTGCTGACCAATCATTTGGAAACCAAAGACCTGCTCTGCAGTGAACAGAAAAAAAAAAACAGAACAAATAAAAGGGCAGAAACCCATTCACTATATACCCATCACATCAAGCTCCTTTTAGTGCCTCAGTCTACTCAGATTCTTTAAACATTTTCAGATTTATAATGTTCCCATGTTCTGTCTTTCAGACACTTTCTATATTATATAGTTTCCATTTATGCGAACGTTCAACCAAAGTATCCTTGGAGCGCACAGAGAAATCAAATATATGGATAGAGTATTCTTTGCAGTTTTCACTATGCATTTCCTACAGTTAATGAAGCAAGGCGCTTTAGAACCAAAAAGCAGTTTTACTTTGCCAGCTGTGGGAACTGAAGCAGTAAAAATGGAAAGGAAGGCCTATCCACTTGCATGATTCCCATATGTATACAAAACAGCCCCTTCATAAGCAAAGCAACTAGGCATACCAGATGCGATAAGTTAGCAAACACAAGTTCAGGATAAAGTTCTACCTAATTGACTTTACATTCTGCTTTGTCCCAAAAAACTCCTGATAGCTTTCTTCCATGACGACTCAGGACATGATCCCAGAGTGTGGCTGAAAGGCAGAGCAGCTCTGCCAATGATAACTCTTGAACTGGAGACCTTGGAATAGCTCCCTCCCCTCATGTATGATGCCTTGAGCTCCAAACCAGAGTCTACGCTCAGATTTACTCTTTGTAGTTAAACACCCACGCTAGCATCTGGCATAAAGTATGGGAAGAGCTGAAAAATGCTGCTCCTCCCCTGCCTACCATATGCCTAGTGAAGTGTTGGGGTTGTGGATAAAGAAAAAAAACTGGAGTAACTATTTCTGGACTAAGAAAACATGTATGGTAACTGCTGTGACTACAAGATTTGTAACACACTCTTCTGTCTTGCCCAATTGGAATAATATTTTAGAAAAATGTTCTTTTGAAAGTTCTTGTCAAGGTTTTTCTTGACAGTTTGGCCAACGGAAACTTTAGAATAGGACAATGTTGGACAATTTTGATTTCATCTTGGATAGGCTGATAAATAGTAAGCTCAATTATCTCAACAGTTGTGGGAACACTCCACTTTTTACCTCACTGAAATGTTTTTTGGCCATAATATCTTAGTTGGGTAACACAGATTGTCTCAAGGAGTTATCCCTCCATTCCCTGGTGAAAACATTGTTCGAACTTTTATAAGCTATACCACTTTATAGTTGTAGCCAACCATCTTTTACTTTCATCTGTCCATCTACCATAGAATTATACTGAAACTTCCTTCAAGGTTGTGCAGCTTGATCCAATTTTTTCTTTGCATTTTATACAAGTATACTGATTAAATTGCTTCTTATTCAAATAATGGCTTACAGTAATCAAACAGATGCACAGAGAAAGGTATTACAGTCATTGCACCACTATTATAGAAAATACATGATTATTACAGAAAATGGATGAACTCTGTTGAAATTTTGATTATTGGCACAAAAATAAGGGTTTCCAGTTGTCAGATAACACATGCAAACCCTTTCAGCTTTAAAATCCAAGATTACCATGTTAAACTCACCATGTTGCTTTCAGGCTGTGACACTACAATTGGCTTCCCACTATCAGAGGTCTCTCTTATGTTCAGATGTAGTGGAATGTCACCTGAATTAAGAATGTAAACATCTATAAAGATTCAGTAATTCATAAATGTCCCTAATTTAACCAGTGCTAAAGATTGTTCCAGAGCAAAAATTAGTATATTGAAATTAAAATCAGCTGGAGTACTCTCTTTCTCTCTCTCCTATCAACTTATGGCAACCCCATAGGATTTTCAAGGCAAGAGACATTTGTAGGTGGTATCCCATTGCCTGCCTCTGTGTAGCAACCCTGGTATTCCTTGGTGGTCTCTCATCCAAATACTGACCAAGGCCAACCCTGCTTAGCTTCCGAGCTCTGACAAGATTGGGCTACAAAATAATTACAGCTATTTCAAATCTATTCATACTTTTGGACAGATTAAATACTGCTTTGCAGTCATCTACAAACAACAGATATTCCTTTCTCACTTGCTGAAATTAAAATGGAAGCATCGTAATATGCAGTATTTATAAACAGCATTCAGTATTAAAAGTACTTCACAATTATTATTGTGTTGTAATCCTTACAACAGCCTTGGAAGGAAGGCCTGTACTATTAGCCTCATATAACAGCTGGGGGGAGAGCTTAAAAAAGGCTTTTCTGAGACCACCTAGTGAGTTAGAAGCAATATTTGAACTCAGTATCTCCCAGATCACAGCTCTTTGCAACTATACTCTACCAGTTCTCCATACAAACAAAAATTCATATATAGCTTATTTTAGTATGACGGAAGAAAACAAGCCAAAACCTCCATGCATTATTGAGGATTGCTGGTTGGTTGGTTTTGCTTTCAGCTCAGCAGCCTTCTCTCTCTATCCTGGAACCAGAAACTGGCTCCAGAGAAGCTTGTGCTCAGTACACTGCTATGCCAAAAACCAAGCCAAAAGCCCAGCTGGTAGATGACGTCCACAGAGTTAAAGCCCAACTATAGAACAACTACAACCCCCTCCCAAGGTTTCAAGATAAAAGTTCCTGTTTTTGGACATGAACACCAAAGCAGCTGAGCTCAATCAGACCAAATAGGGTTGCCAATCTCCAGATACTAGCTGGAGATCTCCTGCTATTACAACTGATCTCCAGCCGATAAGAGATCAGTTCCCCTGGAGATAATGGCCACTTTGGCCATTGGACTCTATGGCATTGAAGTCCCTTTCCTCCCCAAACCCCACCCTCCTCAGGCTCCGCCCCAAAAACTCCAGGTATTTCCAAACCCGGAGCTGGCAACCCTAGTCTAAATGCCTCTGGAACCCACAAACAGAGCATGGGGGCCAAAGGCTCCCCTTGTTGTGTGTGTCCCCCAGCAGGGGTATTCAAAGACATGCGTCACATGTTTCCATCAATACTGCATTCATTCCTTATGGATTTCCAGGGCTGGATCACCCTAATCAATATTCAAAATGTGTGCTTAAATATTTAATTGCCAAAAATGAAAGAAGTTTTATTGTTATTAGATGACTACTGGTTTAATTAAAGGCTAGTTACATATTCAATTAATTTTCTCTCCAACGGTTAACAGCTGTATATTGTGCTTTTATAATCAGCAGGGGTCTGCCACAGAAATAAAGAAAAATTATACATTAACATGCTAAATATTCTCATTTTTACAAAAAAAAAAATCTCTATAGAAAATAAATGTTTGAGATTTCAGCCATTACAACATTATACACTAATTGAAGTCATACATCAAATCCAGATACACACACATATATATGTATATATAATGAGATACAGGAATAAGGGCTTTTCTTCTCTTCATAACTTAGTTCTACAGACAACTTTAATTACATACTATAGCTGCATGAGTAACACATGCCCTGATTCACAACATTTTTGCACTGATGTATACATCTGAAAACTATGGAAATTTTAGTGCCAGAGCTTACATGCCAGGAAAGAGACGACACAAGCAGGCTGTAAAACTGAAATGAAAAACATCCACGTAGCTTCTCAACTGGAATTTTAAAAGTGAATTCTCATCATTATAAAAAAACAAGAGAGAAACTCACATGTACTCATGGGGACAGGAAACCCCATTCCTTTACTGGCCCTTACTTCCTTCTTTCATGGTCATCCCCCCCCCCACATCTTCAGTCATTGCTTTTTCTTTCCCCTCCAACTCTCAAAGTGCCACTTTCCCTCTTCATTCAAACTGTCCTGTCTCAGCTGTCTCTCCCCAATCCACTCTTTACCGTAAAAAAATGGGGTTGCTAGGCAACTCCATAGCGCCGACCGTGATCTCATGAGATCTGTTGGGATTTTTTTAAGTTGCAATGTGTATGGCTATACACACATTGTTTCTTTAATTAAGGCATAGGTTAAACCCCCAGGTTTGTAAAAACCTGGATTCCCCAAGTTTGTAGAAACATCTCCCTTTTTTGTACCTTGCCCTGTTGTGCAGATTTACTTTCACCACATTTACTGTGGTGGTGCAAAGAGTTGCTGGCACTGCCACAGCAAAAGCAACTTGTTGTTGTTACTTAACCCACAGCTTTGGTACTGCTAAAAGAAAAATCCTGCTTAGTCTATTGCTGCAAAGAAAACCACAGGGACACATCAGCTCCATCCAGCTATCAAAAAGTATCCAGGATTCTATAGCAACTGCATGCCCTCCCTACACCTGTTGAGTTTCATAGATCAGGTTATCAGTTTGCTAAATAAATGCAAGGTGAGATTTTGGCCTTAAAAAAAAAAGAGGGGAAACTCATTAATTTGACCATCTGTGAAATATTGACTATGTGTGAATATTAACACTAAGAATCAATGTAGCATATTGTATTGAACTAGGATCAGGGAGACCTGGGTTCAGATCCCTGTTTTCCATGACAGTTACTGGGTGACCCTGGGCCAGTCACTGTCTCTCAGGGTTGTCCTACCTCACAGGGTTGTTTTTGGGATAAAATGGAGGAGGGGAGATCCAAGTACTCCTTCCTGAGCTCCTTGAAGAAAGGATTCAGAAGCTGGTCAAAATGCTCTACAGTTGAAAATAAATTCCATAACACTTTTGCTCCCTTTGTTCTTCCCGGCACTTAACTTGCTGTACACCCGATGTAGATATACTTTTTTCTTCTGCTGCTGACTAGTTATTTGCTTCTACCAATACAGGCATCTGTCAGAAGAGAAATGAATCTACTCTTAGATGGTAGAAGCCTGGTCACTAGAGGCTTCTCACTGAGTAGGATATCTAAAGGCTGAAGCAAAGACCCAGGCTCTAATTGTCATCACGGCTTCGAGCAGACAGCTAAGCGAACTCAACTATGTACTTTTAATTATGAATTTTCTTGGTCTGCTGGGTCTTTATCAGCCTCTGATGTTCTGATGAAGGTTTCTGTGAAGTCAACCTCCCAGTTCTTAATGAATAACCTGTTATGAACTGATGCCACTGTAGCAGCGCATGAAAACTATACAAGTGTTATCTCATCCACCAGTTTAATTAAGGCATGCTATGTTTTACAGCTCATTATTAAATATCAAAGCATTCAACACTGTTCTCCATCCTATTTCCATTACTGACTGCAAACACCTTCCATAGTAAGGGATGGAGCAAATTCTTCTGGCCAAGCTCCCCGGTGCTGTCCATCTCAGAGAATAGACATCTTTCCCCCGAGAAGTTACCTGCCCCCCCTCCCTCAGGCTGAAGAAGTTCAGAGGCTGCTTTTTACACAGCAGACAAGCCGCTGCCCCTGCAGATCCTGACAAGATGAGAAGCAGGTTATACACTGCTAGCAGTTCCTCTGACAGAAGGGGGATGCATAGCAATTTCCAGTGATTGTACTCTCCCGCTGCAGATCCCCCACTTTGACCCCTATGCTGTTTCTATTCTCACACACAAGACTACGGACTTCTTCCTTCATTAGGAGTGCAATCCCAGAACAGGTGACGCCTTAAATCCTGGGTCCGACCTTCCGCTCATCAGTTGCATTTCTCTTGCCTTGAAAACTTCAAGAAGTCGCCATAAGTCAGCTGCGACTTGATGGCACTTGATGGGGAGGGGATGGAGCATCTGCTTGGCATGCAGAAGGTCCCAGGTTCAATCCCTGGCATCTCTAGTTAAAGGACGAACAAAGTAGGTGATGTGAAAGACCTCTGACTGAGACCCTGGAGAGCCACTGCCGGTCTGAGTAGACAATACTGACTTGGATGGACCAAGGGTCTGATTCAGTATAAGGCAGCTTCATGTGCTCATGTGCACCACCACTTGCATTTCTTGCACAAGATCTCAGGCAACTGATTTCCGGGCACTATAATATATAGGAAGAAAAGCACTAGGTGTTGTACAAATTCTTGTGCAAGCAGAGATATGCTAAGTCTGTTTAAATTTCTACTTGCGTATCACTGGATCCAAGCCCATGTATTATAATTTACAGTAAACAAATAACTCTGGATTGCACGCAATGTTTCTTCTAACTTCTGCTCCATTAGAGAATTGTTTTAAATCATGATTATCTTACCTAAAACATCCAGACCAAGATCATCTGCTAGGTTTCTCACACCATCAGTTCCAAAAATATGGGTTTCATGATTACATTTTGGACACTGAAAAACACTCATGTTTTGGACAAGACCCAAAACCTGGGGAATTAAAAAAAAATCATCTGAAAGATAACTGTATAAAATGTAAAATAAAATGATGAAAGAAATTAACTAGCCACATATAGTTGGCACATATAAATATTGCATTCCACCCCATCCTAAGAAAAAGTTAAGTAGATTTCCTTTAATCCAGTTCCAGTGCAAAAAGAGCGCCTGTACACAAATGAGCATTCAGGCATAACTTGATTATAACTTTCAGCGTATCTTCAAAGCAGCCGTTAAATAATAAACTACGGAAAGAGTAACAGCCTTATCTTTACCAGGCAGCAGATAGATTAAGTGTGAGTCGTGAGAACATACAGGAAAGTGTGAAATCAATGGAGTAATAAAAGAAGATCTTATAGAAGAATATAAATCACAACTGAATAAAAATGGGTAATTTCCTTTAAGTATAATGAAATTCTTCTTATGTTCACATGTCATCTATGGGATAGTGAAACATCCTATGTTATTTAATCGTAAAATGTTTAATTTTTATTCATGTTATTTAATCGTAAAACCCTTCTCCCAACCAGGAAGAAGTTTCCAGGCAGGAATAGAGACTTCTGGTTACTTTGTTATGAAAAACAACCTATTTGTTTTTTAACAAAATATACCAAGAGGAAGCAAATTGTTTTTATAACAAACTATACACGATACTGTTGCAGTTTTTTTAATTGTTCAGAAAAACCTTTCATGGAAGTCATAGCTAATGACTGCAGAATTTTAGGCAGATTTCATTGCTTGGTTCAGTGTATACATTATACTATTGCGCCACATCTCTAATTTTGTAATCCAGTTTTGTTTCATTGTTTGTTATATGCATTATACGGTTTTACAGGATGTGATATACTACTTTCTAATTTTGCGATGCCATAGTATTGCATGTTTTATTTTATGCATTATACTGCTCGGATTGCATTACAGCATTTTTGATTGTGTAATCCGCCTTGAATCTCAGTGCGCAAGGCAGGCTAGGAAGAAAGAATGAAATAAACTCGGCAGAAAGTGCTAATACCGAATCTGCAGTCATCCCCCAAAGAAACAGAAACTACCAGAGCCTCAAGCTAGAGCCGTTTTTGCCCCCTCCACCCGCTTTAAAGCTGCCTGCTTTTGGACTCTCTTGGCTCATGCTTCAAACTCTCACCAGGCAGACAAGTTTAAGCACTTCTTCCCATTCTGTAGTTAACTGTGAGCTGACCATCTAAATGGACGTGGTGATCCCTGCCTTCACTACTTATACATTAGAATTCATTGTTAGCGGCTAGATCACGTCAAAGCTAAAAGGAAGTCTTTGAACCACATGGCCAATAATAATAATAATAATAATGGACTTCACTGGCTGTTTATAAGAAAAGATCTTCAGAAGAAGAACTGTGATTTGCTATTCTCTCTGAAACAAGACGACACATTTAAAGATCAAATAACCGAAATAATTACATAAGGCACACTGGTGACAAAGTATTAAAGGAAAACCTAATGAACTTACATTAGATATATCCTTTTAAATGACAAGTGGACCAAATTAACTTATAGAACCTGTCAGGAAAGTTGGCTAGACTGTACATAACATTAATGCCTGCTTTTTTAAATAAGAACAAAGAAAAAACTAATTATATTTTATTCATCACTCAAAACAATTTCTGCATACTAGGATTTCACAACAGAAATAACACTCCGCTTTCCTATTAAGACTATTATTTGTAACAAAAATGTTCCATTTACAAAATGTGATGTGTAAATATTGGGTTTCATTTGTGGGATTCTGGAAAGGGCCATGGTTAAGTTTTAGAGCACCTGCTTTGCACGCAAAATGTCCCAGGTTCAATCCCTGGCATTCTCAGTTACAAAATGATCAGGTAGTCGGTTATGTGAAAGACCTCTGCCGAAGACCTGAAGAGCTGCTGCCAGTCAGAGTAGACAATACTGACTGATTTGATTCAGTAGAAACAGCTTCACACACACACACACACACCTGTACTTTCAGGGATTGTCGGGGAGGCTCTAGGCTGATCCTGCATTAAGCAGGGGTTGGACTAGATGGCCTTTATGGCTCCTTCCAACTCTTATGATTCTGATTCTAAATTTAAGAATAAGGAACTTTCCCCATGCAGTTATGGAAATTGACATTATCACAAAAAGTAACTTCTGCCAGGCCTCTTTATGTAACTGTTGAACTGGGTTGCCTTCTGTGCAGAGGATAGTTGGCTGCTTGTTCAATTTAGGGTACATTCAGATATAACCACTAACAGAAGTCAACAAGTGAATTTTGTGTGATGGTCAGGCATTTCTCTCAATAAAGATGTAGTAGCTAAAAGTGACAGATGCAATTTCCCCAGATACAATAATAGAGAAGAAATCCAGGCCTACCTTGCAGGTATGTGTCTAAGATTTTTTTATTATACATAAATATAAATTTTAAATGTGTGAGAGAGACAAACAGGAACAAGGCAGACTGTTCTTTGATATTACTTCCAATGCTGTCAGAATGTTATCTCAGTCAAAGCAATGCTGTAATTCTTTCAGGATGCCCCAATCTGTTCTAAAATTGCGATCAATGGGAATAATAGCAGCCACATTTGCAAATGTATCAGGATAATGAAGGATTCAGCTCCATTGTAAAATAATCAACCTAATGAGACATGCCCTTTCAAATCCACTGAAATCATGAGGCTTAGAAAGGTGTGATCCTGTTTAGGAGGTCATTGTTAGACTTTTTAGCATATGTTTTTGGCAACATCTTAGGTTCAGGAATTCCAGTTTCAAAATTCCAATTGGGATGAAGCAGACAGAAACTACATTAAATTCTTAATGCAGAAACACTTGGAAGGTGTGGGTGTGTTTTAAATATTAAATGTAATAATATAACCTATACTGGGTGTCTCCTGGGTGACCTGCAATACTGTAGCCCATAGCCAGTTGGGTAAAGGTTAGGGTTGCCAACCTCCAGGTGGTGGCTGGAGATCTCCTGGGGTTACAACTGATCTCCAGGCGACAGAGATTAGTTCACCTGGAGAAAATGACTGCTTTGGACTCTAAGGCATTATATCCCATTGAAGCCCCGCCCCAAACCCCATCCTCCTCAGGCTCCATTCCCCAAATCTCTAGGTATTACCCAACCTGGAGCCAGCAACCCAGTTTAGAGTCCATTGTTCCTATTCCTCCAAACACAAGCAGAACTCAGTAAAGCCAGCTGTTTATAAAGTCCTTTAGGCATACAGTGCAAGGAAGTAGCTGACAGCACTCTTCCTGCCTCCTGGCTCAGAAGTTCCCCTTGCTTCTCCATCTGCCATCCTCAGCAAAGCCCCTCCATGCTGCTTTTAAGCCTTGCCTTAACAAGGACCCTGGCTTGGCTGACAGGCTGCCTCACCTACTGCCAGCTGCTGATAATGGTTGCTGGCTCCACCTTCTCCAGGGTTAGGGTTGACAGGTCCCTCTTCACTACCAGCAGGAGGTTTTTGGGGCCTGGAGAAAATGGACAAAGCGGCCATTTTCTCCTGGTAAACTGATCTCTACTGGATGGAGATCAGCTGTAATAGCAGGAGATCTCCAGTTAGTACCTGGAGGTTGGCAACCCTATTTAGGGTTGTTAGCCTTCACCAGCTCCATCTGGAGTTTGTTTTGCCTTTTCTAAACAGGCTTCTCAGAGCTGCTGGTGTCCCCTTTTGCTCCCAGCCATGTCTCAGGGCTTTCTTCACAGGACACCTCCTGGCCTCCAGTAAGTGGCTTCCCTCTCTAGCCTGTCCCTGTCACAGTATGTATGGTAGCTGACATGAAATCCAGATACATGAGACACTCTATAAAGTGACCATGAAGCCCAGGTGTAGAATACCATTACATGGAGGCAATGAAATGACAGATTCCACATGTTTGTACAGGAACTAGCTTGCAATTTCCCCTACCCTTCGAAGGCAGCAATACTACAAAGTAGTGCTCCAGTATCCTACTACATACCTCATTTGTTACTAGAACATGACGGGTAGCCGTGTCTATCAATAGCAATAGAAAAAGCAAGAGTCCAGTAGTACCTTAAAGACTAACAACATTTCTGGCAGGGTATGAGCTTTTGTGAGCCACAACTCACTTTGAGCAGTAGCTCACGAAAGCTCATAAACAAAAACAAAAAAACCCCTCTTAACATCAATTCTACCTGTGTGTGTGTGTTAAGTGTCGTCAAGTCACTTCCGACTCATGACGACCCTATGAATGAAAGTCCTCCAAAATGTCCTATCTTTGACAGCCTTGCTCAGATTTGCAAATTGAAGGCTGTGGCTTCCTTTATTGAGTCAATCCATCTCTTGTTGGGTCTTCCTCTTTTCTTGCTGCCCTCAACTTTTCCTAGCATGACTGTCTTTTCCAGTGACTGGAATTCTACCTACCAGCTTCAAAATTCCTATATAATTATGTTTCATTATTTCATTTACTCCCCCTTAACAGTTCTATTAATATTTTACAATGTATGAATATTAGACCTTTGAGTTATGGATGTTCAGCTTTGGTGTGCATGTATATACAAATCATGGAATCCATTAAGTCCATCTGCAAGTGTTTTGTTCCCAGTGGCATTCCAGGCTAAATGTGCATTCATTAATAAGTGGCAAAACCAGTTTTCATTTAGGATGCAATGCTCGGCCAGGTGTTCTCACTGTAGGATGCTTGCTTTAAGAAGTCCTGGGCTATTTAAAACTTACAAAAGCAAAAAAATAACAGCCAAGTAATGGGAAGGAGGGAAGGATTTGGGGCCTTAGTTCACAACTTGATGTGCGCACAGCAACATGTAACATAACTAATTGTGAGGCCTACAAAGGGGAAGAATAAACAATTAAAAGTCCGCATTCCTCAAACCCTCCCATACAAAATGGGAGGAAAGGGTAGAAATACAGCTTCATATGCTGTATAGCTTGATTGCTAAGATTCAGGACCACAGGGGAGCACAAGTTACTTAAGCAGCCTCAGAGTTCAGCAGTCTCATGCTTAGCGTCATCAACAGGCCTCGAGAAACATGTCCTGTCCCTTTAACCGAGGCTTACTGTGTGAAAATGGGTAGCTGAAGCTTTTCATGTCAAGGAGGTGAATAACATGCACCATAAATAACATCCTGTCAAGTGTCTGTCACAAGGACAGGTTATTATTTTTTTCCCTCCAGGACGATGGTAACCCTACCATGCCATTGTGCTCTATGGAAATGTTCACAACATCCATTCCCATGAGCCATTCCAAACTATAAGCGAGCACCGGTCCCTTTTGCAGCACAGCCATTAGGAGTATGGCTGAGCATGAAGGAGATTAATTAAGAACCAGAGTGCTGTTTTTAAAATTGTAACCAATCCTCTACCACAATAATTTTAGCTTCAGAGCATGTAAGATCTTATAACACCCTTCTGACTAGCTGAGGGAGGCATTCGGGTAAGTAGACACACGTTTCACAGTACAGATTCCCCATGGCCCTCATCTCTCCTCTAAAAGATACTATAACCTTGTCGGTCAAGCCAGCCAGTTTTCCCATTCTCTTTCATTTTCCTTTTGGACTTCCCCCTCCTTTAATGCTGAACAGCCAACTTTTTGTGGCTCTGGGAGAGCAAGGAGTATACTGAATGCTCACTGGACAGTTTTTTGAAAGGGGGCAGAATTATTTTTATTTTTTAAAGAAAATTATGAGCTAACATGGGAATCCACTCAAGTATACAGCAGACTTCAGTGTGTGGTCCATTTCACAGTGATGTTGATACGCATGGGACTATCAAATTCACAATTAGGAGGGTTTATCCTTAAAAAATATATATACAAGTGCCATAGTTCACACATTATCTTGTTGTAGTCCTTACAATAGCCATGTAAGGTAGGCCAGCAATAATAACAGCTCCTAGCTTCTTGGCAACACTGCTTTAAGACCATAGCACAGTATGGCACGTTACCTATCTTTGAGTTGCTCAAAATTAACACACAAGCATTTTAGAATGTCTGAAACGCCAGTTTACCCATTTGCTAAGGATATTCGTTTTAAAGTGCCTGACCAGAACCAAAAGCTTCTGGGAATTTCAAAGATTACAATATTTTCCAGTTTTCATACTTGAATTTTGGATGGGAAAAGCAAAAATCAACGTTAAATATGTGTATGAATTTAACTTTGAGAATGCTGGATATGAGCACAGGATTGAAACATGTTAAATAAATATGGGAATTAAGAAAATGTTGAAAGGAATAACAAAAATTGCTAGGGAGAAGGGGTTCAAATTTCCAGGTTGCTTGATATAGACTTCTAATTTGGAGGATTCTGGCTCAAGGGAAACATTAGGGAACATTTTAGGGGACCTAAGAAGAATTTCAGTAAGTACATTTCTCAAAAAAGGTGAGGTTTGACACTTGCATCTTTAAGCAGAACTTTACAGACTGCAACTTTACAGACTGCAACCACTTTGAGCAGTTTCCAAATCAATACCCACAGCAATAGGAAAAAAACCTATAAGAATAGGATGTCCCCATGTATAAATTGGTAGTGCATCTTACAACAACCTCATCTTAAACACATTTTAAAAGGCTGGGAGAAGTACAAGGGAAGGTATCAAAACTTACTTGGGAACACAAGATGAGACTAAGCTTGAGTCAGAGGTGTTTGACAGTTTTTATTGCAGTAATTCACCTGGCATAACACACAAGCTGCTTTTCCATTTAAAACTGGCTTGTGAATTCAGTGCGAAGGGTGTGTGTGTGTGTGTGTGTGTGTGTGTGTGTGTGTGTGTGTGTGTGTGTGTGAAGTGCCATCAAGTTGCTTCCGACTCATGGCGACGGTATGAATCAATCCTCCAAAACATCCTATCGTTAACAGGCTTGCTCAGGTCTTGCAAACTGAGGGCCATGACTTCCTTTATAGAGTCAATCCATCTCATGTTGGGTCTTCCTCTTTTCCTAATGCCTTCAATTTTTCCTAGCATGATTGTATTTCCAGTGACTCTTGTCTTCTCATAATTATGGCCAAAGTACGATAGCCTTAGTTTAGTCATTTTAGCCTCTAGGGACAGTTCAGGCTAGGCTTTATTTGATCTAGAACCCACTTATTTAGTTTTTTGGCAGTCCACAGTATCTGTAACACTTTCTTCCAACAGCACATTTCAGAGGAATCTACTTTCTTCCTGTCAGCTTTTTCCATTGTCCAGCTTTCAAACCCATACATAGTAATAGGGTCACAGTAAAACCTGCCAAAAACACTTCTGGATGGATGCGCTGACTTCGTTTGGCTGCCCATGACTGTAGCATAAAACTGCAATCGTGTGGGACTGCTGAGATATCAATGATATTAGTAGAATATAATGTCCTCAAGTAGGCCTAGATTTGCCACGATTCTTAAGCCAGCACTCATTTTTGTTAAAGGGCCATACTGTTCATCTCTTAGAAAGCAGATCTTTTCCTCTCTTTGAATGTGGAAAGTTACTGTCAAACTGCCCAGAGAAGCCACTGTATTTATTTAATCACCCACCACTTAAGAATATTTAAGTGACTCCTAGAATCCTGTAAACAACCAAGTATGTCCCTTGCCCTTCTTAGACATAGAGTGAAATATCTGCTTTCCCTGTATGTTCACATTCAGTGTGATTATTTCCTAAAAAGTAAACCTGTCTTATTACATTAATGCACCCAGCATAAATGTTCTGTATGCTAACTCTCACTCAAATACCTTGTCATGCTTTCATTACTGGCAAGGAGATACCTTTCAAATGTTTATATAAAGAACTGAGGTATACCTAAATACTTAAAGAACAGAAAATAATGATTTATTGCAGCCTATTTGGAATGGTGTGGTTAATAACTAGCATTTTTGTGAGTTTCTGAATATTTAAGAGAACTGGTTGCAGCAGATAAAAATCTTTCCTGTCTCTCTCACAAACACTCACACTGGCCAGTAGCAAATCAAATACTGAAAATCAAGTATTAAATATTTTTGCTTACTGTCAGATATCAAATGTTATAACTTGTCAGAGTTCCAGCAACAGTAAATATCATTTTATGTCTGAGTATTAAATGATGGTAAATCTTTGGTTGCCATCCCAACACATTCTCCTACCATATCCCTTCATGACTTGGCAACAACTGATCTGAGAGACTGCCTCTTTCCATATGCTATATGTGCCAATAAAAAATTGTTTCATGCGCTGCATATCATGATAATCATACATCTCCATCAATCTTTTAAAGACAAGTTATAGCTGCATGAGGCCCCAATTCAGGGCCACAAAGAAGAGGAGGAAGAAGAGGAAGAACAGTTGGTTTTTATACCCCACTTTTCTCTACCTTTAAGGAGTCTCAAAACAGCTTACAATCACCTTCCCTTCCCCACCCCCCAACAGACACCTTGTGAGGTAGGTGGGGCTGAGAGAATTCAGAGAACTGTGACTAGCCAATGTCACCCAGCAGGCTTCATGTGGAGGAGTGGGGAAACAAACCAGAGTTCACCAGATCAGTCCACCGTTCATGTGGGTGAGTGGGGAATAAAACCCGGGTCTCCAGATTACAGTCTGCTGCTCTTAACAACTAAACCAAGATGAGGCTTAACCTTTCTATTGCTGGATGGTTCTGCTAATCAATATCTAGCTCTACATGCCGCATTAGTCTTTCAAAGGGTGGAGAAGATGGGGACTTATCTTCTGCTATTTTTTTTAAGGATGAGAATTTGTGCAAGGGTGAAACAGTTAATTCTGCTCTCCCAATCCTGCATGGCTCCAATCTGAATCAGGGCCCTGCACAGCTGTAATTAAACTCAAAAAGATGCTGGGAAGATCAGATTAAAAAGCCATTGAGGAGGAGGAAGAGGAGAAGAGTAGTTCATTTTTATATGCTGACTTTCTCTACCACTTAAGGAAGAATCAAACAAGCTTACAATCACCTTCCTCCCTCACCCTGTGAGGTAGGTGGGGCTGAGAGAGCTGTAAGAGAGCTGTGACTAGCCCAAGGTCACTCAGCTGGCTTCATGTGGAGGAGTGGGGAAACCAGCCCGGTTCACCAGATTAGCCTCCGCTGCTCATGTGGAGGAGGGGGGCATCAAACCCGGTTCTCCAGATCAGAGCCCACCGCTCCAAACCACCGCTCCTAACCACTATACCATGCTGATTACTGAAACAGTGGTATTGTTATGATGTGGTTTTAATTGGTTTAAATGTTTTGGGCATTTCCTTGAGCATACCAGAGGCAGGATAGAAACATTTTAAAATAAATAAATAAATAAATAAACTCCCTTTGCAGAAATGTTTTAAAGCATTGCAAAATTACTTGTTCAGGCAGGCTTTCCATTTGGTAGCAAGCTGCTCTGTTTGAAGATGTACTATGCTTCAACGAATGCTTGAGTGCATGTGAATGTTTTAACATCTGGCTCTAAGTTATGCTTTGGCCACCTGGGGCTTTCCTTTAAAAAAAAAAAATATATCAAGCAGGCTATACATTCTCAACACTCAAAATACTGGAATAAAAACTCAATCATCATCTTAGGTAAAATATTTACTATAAATATCAAAAGCTCAACAGATACTCAGTATTACTTTGCAGAGGGAACTGTGAGAAGAATTTTGGAGATGGAGCTTCAGCCTAAGCACCAATGCTAATTACATTGTCAAGGTGAACTCCAGCTGTCTAGAGGAAACAAGGCAAAACAACAGAATTCCTCAGGCAAGATTTCTTCCACATGACTGTCTAAAAAGGGATGATTGATATTATTCTTAATGAAGTTCAATGATACCTATGATGAAGAGTAACTGCTCCTTATAGGTATGCTTAGGCAAAAGATTACTAGTTAGCTATACTTCATTATTAGAGCCACACTGAATGTTTTTCCATTTTCAGATTAAAAGTAGTACTTTCTAATTGCCTCCTTACTTGAACTGAGTGTATAGTCCCGTCCCCCCGCCCTTCTTTATCCTGTTTGTCATTATAGTTTCCCTGCTCTACTGCTGTCTTGGTGCTGTTTCTCTCCCCCCACCCCGCACCTTATAGTGAATTAAAAGACTTTATTCTTCAGAATAGTCACATCAGCAATCTGAGTCAGCAGCAGATCACGTGGTGAATGAGATGACATTACAATAGCCAATCAGATTCAGCTATGATGCATCACTGAGGCCCAACTATCAGAAATCAAAGGGAGGAAATTTTTTGGAAGTTTCAGAAATGTTCACAAAATTGTGACCCGTTGCCCTTTAGAATCAATCCTATTCAACATTTAGCTAAGTAGCTCAAGACATACATAAATAGAACAGAGAAAGGAAACTAAACGAGCAGAGTCAGAGCAAATCTCTCTGACTTGTAACAGTCTGAACAATACAGAGGCTACATTAATTGTCTGCATTTTACATTTTATGATGATGTTTCTTTCTCAGGAACATTCTGCCCCAGATATCAGATTCTATGAGTAAATTCTGTGCTTGGACTATGCAGTTTTTGATTATACTACAAGTCTGATGCATTGCAAAATATCAAACACTTACACATCTACTTTATTTTTGATCTTTTGAATTTCATTGCATCTGAAGAACCATACCAAGCTTAACCATTTAGTAGTTCTGCCAACACCAGTGACCATCATCTGTAGCTTTTTTCAAACAAATCTCTTTGAGGGGGGGAATTAAATGGATTGTATCCTACTTCTCTGCTTAGCTAAGAGTGCAACACTGTCCCAGTAAAAGAAGCTCTTCTGCCAGAGGAAACCTGGGGTCAGGCCCCGTGTTCAGCTGAGCAGAGTGGCAGGATACAAACTCATCGTGTTGTTAACCCCTGAGCCAAGTCTGATTAAAGATCAACATTAAAGCACATTTAACTCTCCCCTCCCCAACCTTCACCATTGTCTATTTTATCTATTAAGTGCTTTTACATCTATATGCCCCCTTTCTTCCATGATAAAGGCAGCTTATGTGCAGTCCCGGAAGGTAATGACCAGATGCAGATGGGCATTGCTTCAGCAAATAGCTGCAGTTTATGCCTTCAGAGCGAGATGATGATGGAGTCAGGGTTGCATTTAACTTTTGCTTTTCAAACTCTGTACGGTGCCATGTTCTGTGATGGCAATATGTGTGTATATACACACACACACAAATCTATCGCTCAAAAGGCACAGAGTTCCTCTACAGTCCACAATCCACCCAACCCTTTTTTTTAAATTACACCTATATCTAGTCTTAGTACAGCTTAGAAGGGAGCATCTGAATAGGATTGTACTGTTAAATATACAAGGTCATAGACATATCTTCCAAAATGTCTACACCACTGCATATTGAGTCTTTAAATCTATTTAGAATTGATGTAGTCCCATAATACTTCTGTTAATTTTAGAAACTATGGCAGCAATTGATTTTTCTTTCTAACTAGTTCAAAATTTTCTTCCTGGACACCTCATATTCTGACATATAAGTTACTTTGCCCCATTTTCCATTTAACCATTCACAATCTTTTACATATTCTGTACATACTACAGTTATATAATGGGGGGGGGCGTAAATCTCCCCAAACACAGGAGAGCTGTCCACACTTGTGCAGATAATGCTACTCTATTGGCCTGGCATGAGTAGAAGATGGAGGGGGAGCTGCTACCACATCAGCCAAACAGGTAGATGTGGCAGCAATGAGGGAAGATGGGGATGGGCAGAGTGGAGGGGGGGTCACCATTTCCCCCCACTACTTGCAGAGTGGGGCAGGTGAGCACATTGGCAGGGGGGAAGAGGAATAATGGGTGGGTCTCTGCCAAGGGGGAGGAGGTGGGAGCCCAAGCTGCTGCCACTGCTTGAGCCAAGGGGCAGCAAGGGAGCAAAGAGGGTCTCCCATGAATCTCTCAGGTCCTCTGCTCATACTGCCTAAGTGCCATCAATTCACATCTCCCTGCACTTCTACTAATTGTTGACTGGCCTGAAGAAGGCTACTCCATAAGGCATTACTTCTTTTCAGCATTTACAACATATATTGTAGGGGTACTGAAGATTTATTTTGGCCTTCTGTTTTCAGTCTTCAGGCATCAGACTAGTTGTGTTTCTAGGAGCAAAATTTCTTAAGTCAGCACTATCTAGAAACCCTCCATGTCTTTCAAAGATTTCCTATATAGTGTTGGATCTTGTGAATCCTTTCTGCTTAATGGGGAGTGTTCCTCTGGTGGAAAGATGCCTTGTTCCAGCTGAAGAGGAATGTTCTACCAGAGGCATGTTCCACCAGAGGAACCCTCCCTGCACAAGAGAAATGGTCTACTATTTAACAGAAAAGATTAATAGGATCCAGCCCATGAATTGAAAGTGCTAGGCCAAAGAGTACATTGATACCTGCTGGTCTAGTGAAAAGACAAGGGGGGGAAGAGCCAGACACAGAAATCCCACCTCTACACAAGCATTTTGTTAAACATTTAAATCCCCTAACACAGAATGTTCATATGCTCAGGAGTCTCAATGCTGTAAAAGTAAACCTTATATGTGATGACTTAGTTAGGTCTTTAGTTTTAAAGAAGCTTATTTCAGAATAATTTGTCCTTAGGTATATTTAGGAATGCAAAGCTGTATTAAAATACATCATAGTACTACACCCACAATCACGTTTGTTTCATCGCCCTCAGTAGCCACCTGCTGTTTCCAGAATGCTGCCAAATTGTTCCCAAGGTACATTACAACAAAGTATATGAAAAACATCAATTACTCAAGCTAAATATATGCAGCTTCTCAAGGAGTGTCATTATTCAAATGGGTAGTTTTAATTTTTTTTTTTTTTGCATATAAACTGATCTCCATTATTTTAAGGGGCAGACCTTGTCAACTGCCCACCTATTGGCCATTCCTGGCCCAACACATATATATCCATGATTTAGGAGATTCAAATGCTTACAGGCACATTCACTTTTCTGAACATCTCTGCTCCTTTACGGGCATCCAGTAAAGCTATATCCTGAGGAGTGGACACAATCACAGCCCCTAAAAAGAGAAAATGTGTACATTACCATTACAAGTAATGGTGTAAACATGATGGAAGAGCCACTTAAAATGGACAAATACTTTGAACTTTGCTCAGAGGAGTGGAACGATCCACCCCAGTATTATTATCCCTGAAATTATTAGGATATTTTGTTCTCTGGAAGAAAAAGATCCATATATAATGAACTGTGTTACAAAAAAAACTAATATCATTCCATGAAGTTTCACCCCACAGGGTTTTCAAAGCAAGAGACAAACAAAGGTGGTCTGCAGAGGCATAGCAGCTCCAGATGGTCTCCCATCCAAGTACCATCCCTGCTGAGCTTCTGACCTCTGACAAGATCAAATGAATCAGGGCTATTAGGGCTGCTATATAAACATAATGCATACCCTTTATTCTAGCGCAACACAATATAGACAACATATAAGATGTACAGCATCTGGTTTTCTGAAATGTCAGGAAGGACATAAGAAACCTGCCAGAAGAATGGGAAAAGCATTCATATGTGGACAACGGAGACTTCTACTACCATTCATACAAGACAATTGGCATGGGAGGTACAAATGACACTGCATCTCAGTTGGGCTCATATGAAGAAGCCATTGACACATTCTTCCCCTGAATCCATGTGTACAATGTCTTATAAAAACCAAAGGACATGACAAAACTGTTTCTTCCTAAAAGGCAGTCTGGTCTATGCCTAAACAGGTAATTGTTGTATGTGGAGGGGGATATTATAAAATGGTGACATGAATGCAGAATTTTGCAAGAAATGTAGAGAAGCCCACGATATTTGAGAAATGGAAACAAGTGAGCCAAAGATCTTGGCTATATGACTAGAGAGAACTGACGGCTGGGTTGAAGAAGTGGCCCATCAAGCCAACTTGGCTCTTTTTAGGCCTGTGGTGAACTGGACTTATCCACATAGAAGAAAAAGAAGAAGAGTTGGTTTGTATAAGCCAACTTTCTCTACCACTTAAGGAAGAATCAAACCAGCTTACAAACTGGGGAAACAAACCCAGTTCACCAGATTAGTGTCACCACTCATGTGGAGGAGTGGGGAATCAAACCCAGTTCTCCAGATCAGAGTCCACCGCTCCAAACCACCACACTTAACCACTATACCACAGCTTTGCATTCCTAAATAGGGAACCAGTGCACAAGAATAATTTATTTCATGCAGACAGCAATTATGGAGTGAATCTGAGGCCAAGATACATCTGTCCTTGTTTTTAGAAAGGTATTTCTGGACTGATGATGATCTAGTCTATGTCAAGTATAACCAGCATAATTCACACTGCATTTGAGGAGGCCATCTAAAGGCTGTATACAAATCACACCTTTGGATATTAAGTAATTGTTTAAACTGTAGGCCAAGCTACTTACCAACTTTGAAATTATTATTCCCTTACTATTCCATGCTCCCAAGTGAAATTCTGAAAGTCAAGCTTTCTTATTCTCTCCAATTATATTTCTATAGAGCAACGCCCCCTCCCAAGCCCACAGAAGAACCCCACCATTATATACAGGATCAACCTAGTCTCTACTATGAAGAAATTACTCCCTCCCATTTCTAACTAATTTATTCACTCCTAGGAAAAAGATTTCTTTTTCAAATATTCAGCTGTCTCATTGAGAAACAAGAATCAAACTCTTCTCCCCCAAGCAGTGTTGCCTCTCCAGGATTAACAGGATTGATAAGTATGAAATTATTTTGATCATTAAAATCAGCAAATGTGACTGAAATTCACTCGAGATGCAGCACTACTTAAGAAGAATGTATAATTTTTTCCCTAATCACTTTTCAGAGATGAACTATATTAAGGATGATTGAATGTACAAGACATTGCACGGATTATACTTCTTTCGACATGTGCTGATGTTCGCTCACATTTCTGTATGCAGAAATTCATGCATCTGCCTTCAACAGATAAAAGTCATTGCTAGTTTTATTTACATACAGAGCAATCCTGAGTGGGTGGTGGTGGTGGTTACGCAGCACCTAGGGGCAGCGCCGCCATGCTGCCTCCTATGCAGTTTGAATGCCCGCGCTGAAGCTACAAACTGCCCTTTTCCTAAAAACCCAGTGATACCATTCGGTTCCCACCATTATTAGTGGCATAACTCAAGGCCAGGCAAACAAGGTGTTCCCAGGCTGAAAGGGGCTTTGGCCCCACCCTGGGAACGCACCGATTGACGCCAGTGAGAGGCACTGTAGTGCAAAAATGCAGCAGTAGCAACCATGCTGGCACCCATGCGGGGCACAACTGCATAGCTCCTCTGTGGAAGCATAAGTTTTCCTACGCTGGCGTTTTTGCCTATCTGGACAGCATAAGTGGCACTTACACCGCCACAGGGGTCAAGCTGCCTAATAACCCCTTTCAGCCTCCCCGCCCCCACTTCAGGAACGGGCTGTCTTTCCCTAAAAACCATTTGATTGAAAACTGCTATTACTGTGCATTTGCTAGACATCACTTAAGGCAGTGGTTCCCAACCTTTTTGGTATGGTGACCCACAAATCTAGATTTACTTTGTACAGTGACCCTTCCAGGGCTGGCCTGAGGCTTTTTGGTGCTCTAGGCAAACTATGACCTTGGCACCCATCTATTCCAGCATTCCATTTTCTATAGAGCCCAACCAGATGTTTTTGAGAAAACAACAAGCATCCTACAAAGGGAACAAGTAAAACAATTTAGATATCTGGGACTGAACTTCCAATATAATAATAATGGGACTTTCCACAAAAACTATACTTTGTCCCTAGCCAAATGCAGTATTGAGGCCATAACCCGCTTTTTCTATGTTCACAGCAGTCAAATAGTTCCTGCTGTCTTACATATGTTCAAGGCTAAATCTATGGCCCAACTTCTATAAGGAATTCCTATTGGGATAAGTGCCTTTAACCAGGATACTGAGAGGGTCCAGTCTTCTTTTCTGCGTCACATTTTAGGTGCCCCTAATTGTGTTGGGTAGTCGCTTATTGAAAACAATCCAATCTATTTTCCTGCAGAAGATACTTGGAATCCCAAGATGAGTTCTGAACGCCCTCCTTAGATTAGAAACTGGAGTGATCCCCTTGGAGGCCAATATGTGGACCCGTGCACTTAACTATTGGCTAAAACTCATATTTGTCAGATAAGGCTTCTGACAGCTCCGGTCCCAAACAAGATGGTTTCCCCGCAAACAAGATAGGGTTCTCAGTGCACTCCTTCCCCCCCTCTGTTTTACACACGAACTTCGGCCAGGGATTTACATTTGTATTGGGACCCGCCCGTGTAAATCTCCCATCTGATATCGGGTCCCGCGCACAAAGCCGGGAGCTCGGCCATCTCCTCCACTGACTGCTCTTAATGGTTTCTGTTTCAGTTTTACTTAAGTCGTTACCGGCAGGAAACGACTACATTGTCTCTTTGTTCCCATAATCCTATTGTATCAGTCCTATATATGTATCCTCTCCACCCCAGTCATGTATTCCAGCCTTGTTTGCCTCCTTACTGAAATCATTGACTTTCGGAATAAATCTTTGAATCGCTGCTCTGCCTGGATTCGAGTTCTATTGCCTGAAACGCCGTGTATTTGCTGAAGCCTGACAATATTTAACCCTACTGGCCTAACTCCTTTGACTCTCAGTGATAACTATTGCTCAACTTGCCAAAGTGCAATAGAGAAGCTTAAAAAAAAAATGCCTTTCTCCACAAGCCATATTACCCCTGGGATACCAAAATGCAAAGGAAGTGGGATCATGCCCTTTAATCAGATAGGGCTCAGATCCATAAATACTCACCCATCCTGCAATACATTAAACCTTTTCATTCTGCAGACTATCTTGGATCCCTGGAAGTATGTAAATACTGAAGGGCCTTTACTCTTGCACGTTTCAGTGTCCTCCCTTTCAGCCTTCTCCCCCCCCCCCCCGCACACACACACAGTTTTCCTGACCTGGAACAGTTGTGGGGGTGGTATTTGCTCCAATGGGGGAACTTACTTGTATCCATCAGTACCTATGATGAAATGGGCAAACAGCAGCTTCGCTGGGCCATCCCAGGTCAGAAAAATAGTGTACATGTGTGTGTGGGGAGGGGAATGGAAGCCCCTTCATACACACCACAGTTCAAATCCAGATTGGCTCCGTGTGCTCTTGGGAACTGATCCCAGTTGGGGACACGCAGAACACATCTATAGAAAGTCCATGTGGGGGAAACACATGTGAATAAAGCCTCAAGTAGAAAACATCAGTCTCTATTCAACACTATTTACGAGATGTGCAAAATAAACTAATAGCTGCCAAATTTGTTCTCGCTTCCATCTTGTTCAATCCAGATTCCAGTCCCCTGGTAGCCATGTTTCTCTCCTCCCTAGCCCATTGATGAGCCAGAAATACCCTTCTTCCTCCTTCTCACAATCTTTGAAGGTGCTCTCCTGAAATTATCTGCCTTCCATTAACAAAACATTCCTTGAACACATGAACACATGAAGCTGCCTTATATTGAATCAGACCCTTGGTCCATCAAAGTCAGTATTGTCTACTCAGACCGGCAGCGGCTCTTCAGAGTCTCAGGCTGAGGTCTCTCCCATCACCTACCTGCCTAGTCCCTTTAACTGGAGATGCCGGGGATTGAACCTGGGACCTTCTGCATGCCAGCCAGATGCTCTACCCCTTCGCTCTACCCCTCCCTCCCTCCCTTCCTCCCATAATACCTGGTAGAAACTTACAGTATGTTGGATCGAGAAGATCGCAGCAAATTAAATGGTTACATGATTTTGGGCCAATATTAAGAAAACCCCATTGTCTTGCTGGTTACATATCATTACATATCAACTGCCATTCTCCCAGCCAGGCAGACTGAACGGTGATTCAAGAAACCTCTTTGGTAGCCACATCTGGCTGGAAAGGATGCCTTAAAATAGCCTCTGAATATCAGAAAAATGTAAAATAAATATTTTTATTCCAAGCTCCTACTCCTCTCCCCCCACTTTCCTGTGGGGTGAGTTGTCACTTGGCACCACAGTAAATCTCCACTAATGGCAAGGATTTATGTCAGCAGAATGGGACTTCATCCCCTGCCCCTGGATACAGCCTAAAATGCTGTCTGAAATGTTTTTCCTTACAAATAGGGGACCCTCTAGGTACAGCATATCAGGAGAGTGGGGGGCTGCACAGGGGGGGGTGAAATCCACAAAACTCCCCCCACCACCACCATTAGCAGAAATTTACTGCAGGATCCGTGCCATCAAGTTTCCATTTTTTCCAGCACAATATTCAATACTTTTTCATTTCCAGCTGCTTTAGATCTTAGTAAGATCTACAGTTACCTGCAATTGGGATATTCTGTGAGATTGACAATTGTACATCTCCTGTCCCTGGAGGCATGTCAATTACCAGATAATCCAGTTGCTGCCAGTCAACCTAGAAAAAAATACAGATCAAATTATTTAAAAAGCATCTTAATTTATTTCTTTATTATTTGACTTATAGTAAAAGCCGGGCTAACGAAGAGAACTATACAGCCCAAACCTACTGTGGTCTTCAACATGAATGCAAATCATTTTGATGAATCAAACAACTATAAAGTGAGTGCTGACATCAGTTTCAGGCTCCAAGAGTTGTTACCATTAGCTCAGGCAGAAAATACAAGGTTAGCGTCCCAGCAGCAATTCAGCCCTCTGAGGCCAGATATCCGAAGAAGTGAGCTGTGACTCACAAAAGCTCATACCCTGCAAGAAATTTTGTTAGTCTTTTAAGATGTTACTGAACTCTTGCTCTTTTCTACTGCAACAGACAAACACAGCTACTCATTGGGATAATCAGAGAAGTGGGTCGTGGAGATCCATAATATTAATCACAGGAACAAGGTTAGTCAGTTGTAGCTACATTTCTTGCTGGTGAAAGCAAACAACTCACACCTTTATTCACTACCTGGAGCTCCAAGTGGAGTTTACCATCCTTGCACAGTGCAAACTTTTTGAGGCCAAAGATTTTCTGTTTATGTCCACAACTTGCAGTCTACCATTCATTTATTTGGGAACAGTCCATGTTCACATTCAGACCCAATTTACATCCATAAAGGTGGTAATTTTAAGAAAATGAAATGTTCAAACCAAATAAACCACAATTTAAAATACTACTTTTAGATCACAGCAGAACTTTGAGACTACGAGTACTTATCTTCAGTGTACTGATTACCTGTTTTTACATATGCAAATATTGCAGAGCTAAGTACTGACCCAGAATGGTATAGTGGTTAAGGTGTTGGACTAGGACTAGCACCTGGGAAACCCAGGTTCAAATCCCCACTCGTGCCATGGAAGCTTGCTGGGGGACCCACAGCCCTAACCCTGGCTAGTATTTGGGTGGGAATCCTCCAAGGAATACCAGGGTCCTGATGCAGAAGCAGGCAATGGCAAACCACCTCCCAATGTCTCTTACCTTGAAAACCATATGGGGTCGCCATAAGTCAGCTGTGACTTGACAGCAAAAACAAAACAAAACAAAACAATGCAGCTTCTTTGAAAGGGTTGCAACACATTTTAAATGACGGCACTGAGCTTATGCAAAGTCACAGTAAGGCTCTTTGTCTTGCTAACAGCACATTTAAAATCAGAGACTTCCCCTTGGATGAACTTCACATAATCTTTGATTAAAGTGAGAGTTATGTTTTTTAAAATTAGACTCTAAAAGGTGTTGTCAGAGAAGGTGAAGGAGGCTTGACACGTTATATATAAACAGATCTTGCAACGCTAGATTCATCTGTATTAGTACAGTCTAGTCTTTTAATCAGTGACAGTATCTGAAGAAACAGAAAAAGTGCTACTTAGATTTTATATTATAACGCTGTATTACTCACTGCTTTAAATTATTTTTAAAAGTGAATGAAATTTATAAGGCCTTGGGAAATCTATCATCTATGGCTGATTTGTCTTTACAAAACTACCCATGCTTAAAGAGTCATTACTAATGATTTGTTTTAGCAAGTATGCATGATCAGAATATTGTCGAAGGCTTTCACGGTCAGAGTTCATTGGTTCTCGTAGGTTATCTGGGCTGTGTAACTGTGGTCTTGGTATTTTCTTTCCTGACGTTTCGCCAACAGCTGTGGCCGGCATCTTCAGAGGAGTGCCATCAAGATGCCGGCCACAGCTGCTGGCAAAACGTCAGGAAAGAAAATACCAAGACCACGGTTACACAGCCCGGATAACCTACGAGAACCAATGTATGATCAGGATGATTTTTTAAAAAATTGAAGCCAAGAAAAGCCAGTAAAAAAAAAAAAAAAGAACCACATACAGAAGGATGCTTTTCAGTAGCTGAATAGTGCTCAGCCACTGGGCTCCCTTCTGCATGAATTTTATCTCACATTTCCTTCAAGGAGCTTAGAACAGCATAGACTGAACCTTTGTTTACACACTCCTCACTTCTCCAAGCAGCGAAATGTTCCAAAGTTCTGCTGTACACTGCATTGGTCAGGCTGCACCTGGAACATTGTGTGCAGTTCAAATTAAGCTGTGTTCCTCTTTTCATAAATGCTTCTATAGGGTTAATCCATCCTGGTGTTTTAACTTCCCAACTTTTCATAAATGCTTCTATAGGGTTAATCCATCCTGGTGTTTTAACTTCCCAACATCTTTTATACCTTTTCCAAATCTGTAATAAACTATTCCTAATAACATGAGAATTAAAATCTCTATTTACTTTATCTTTATCATACCAGAGATATGCATGCCAACCAAATCTTATGTTAAAACCTTCCATTTCCAATAATCTAGGGTTCTCTAATAGTATCCAATTCCTTAACCAACCAAAACAAACTGCTTCATAATACATTCTTAAGTCTGGAAGACCCAAGCCTCCAGTTTCTTTTAATTCAATTAAATTGTGATAAGCTATCCTATGTCTTTCTTTTCCCCATAAAAAATTCAAAATTTCCTTCTTCCAAACTTTAAAAATCTTTACTCCTTTTATAATCGGCAAGTTCTGAAATAAAAAGAGCATCTTTGGTAATACCATCATTTTGATTACTGTGATCCGTCCCCATAATGATAACAGTATCTTCTCCCATTGCTTGAGATCTTTAACAATTTGTTGCCAAATTTTTACATAATTATTCTGAAATAAATTAAGATTATTTGGAGTTAACCATATTCCTAAATACCTGACTTTAGAGTCAATACTAAACCCTGTTTTACTAGTTAGGTCTGCTTGTTGTGATAGTCATATTCTTTACCAAGATTTTCATTTTGCTCCTATTTATTTTAAATCCTGCAAGCTTTTCATAGACCTCTACAACGTTATTCCATTTTTCCATTTGACAATTAGGATTAGTCAAGATACACACTAAGTCATCTGCATATGCTTTAACCTTATAATGATTTCTCCCAATTCTTATACCTACAATATTATCATCTTGTCTAAACTTAATCAATAAAACTTCTAAAACTAAATTAAACAATAAAGGTGAGAGAGGGCAACCTTGTCTGGTGCCCTTTTGAATTTCTAATTGTGGTGATAGTACTCCATTAACCATAAGTCTAGCTGTTTGTTGAGTATATATACTCTCAACTGCTGTTTTAAAACCAATACCCAATCCCATATGTTCTAAAAAATTTTCATAAATTTCCAATTAACATTATCAAAAGCTTTCTCTGCTTCTAAGATCATAGCCATTGGGGTTGGAGTATACTCTGAGTATTCTAATAAATCTATCACCGTTCTAACATTTTGACTGATCATTCTACCAGGTAAAAAACCAGTTTGATCTTCATTTATATAATCATTTAATACCTTTTTTAGCCTCGTGGCTAAAAAAAAATTGTAATCATTATTTAATAACGAAATAGGCCTATAAGGCATTTCTTTCTTTTTCAAAGCAAGAAGATACAAGATTACTGACACTCTTAAAGCTGAGCAATTTTTGAGAAGATATGACAAAGACCTCCCAAAATCTTCAAAACAGCCTGTTCCAAGAGACATACCAGAAGAAGATAAATCTGAACAAGCATCTGGAGGTGTTCACCCAGCAGAAACACCTTCAGAAGAGAATGACGGCTGAGCTGTTTTCTTTAGAAAGACTACAAGGGGGAGGGTGGGTGGGTTTAAATAGATATAAATTGGGGGAAAGTAGGGATGGGAAGAATTGTAAACTGATATGTTAAAAATATTGTCGTGGAATATTAATGGTTTGAATTCTCCCAAAAAGAGGAGAAAGGTGTTTTATCATTTACAAAAATCTAAGGCCAATATTTTTTGTTTACAGGAAACACATATTTTACCCAAGGATGTAATAAGATTGGAGAATCTGAAATTAGGGAAATTATTTACATCCTGTAATGGAAAAAAAAAAGTTAATGGAGTAGCTATGTATGTTCCTTTGATATTGGGACCTAAGTTAATTTATAAGGACATGGAAGGTAGAATTTTGATAATAGAAATCACAAGTGGATATCAGAAAATATTGTTGGTTGGTAATTATGCTCGTAATATGAAACAAAATTTTTTTTTTAATGATTTAGCGTTGATATTGGTTGAGTATGGCACTGAGAAAATGATTTGGATGGGAGATTTTAATGGGGTATCAGAACCAAAATTGGATAGATCTGTAAAGAAAAAGAAATTGGTAGGTTGCCTGGTATTTTTCCTAATATGACGAACCAATGGGAAATGTTTGATATCTGGAGACTTATAAATGGAGGTAAAAAGGGTTATAAATACTTTTCACACAGACACCTTACCCATTCAAGAATAGATATGATATGGCTTTCTAAAACTTTAATGAATAATTCAAATAGCCCAGAGATATTACCAAGGGTATTATCTGATCATAATGCCATTATGATAAAAATAAAGATAGGTGATAAGAAATATAGACCATGGTCAGTAAATGATTATGTATTAAAAAATAAAAAGATTGTTGAAAAATTTAAAATAGATATCCAAAATTATTTTTTTGAAAATGTTGATAAGGGGGTTATAGACATGACGGTATGGGATGCTGGTAAAGCAGTAATTACGGGACTTTTGATTCAACAAAATACAAGGTGGTTTAAGATGAAAGAAAAACAAAAGAAAATATTATTGGAGAAAATTAAGTTAGAAGAAATACAAATAAAAAAGCTCAAGATAAATTAGTTAAGCAAGAAAAGGTTAACAATATGAGTTATTAATAACAACAGAAATGGAAAATAGAATTATGTTTAATAGGCAAAGATTTTTTGAACACGCTAATAAACCTGGCAGTTTAAACAAAGGGAGAAAAAGGTGCCAATAGTAAGAATAAGGAAAGAAGGCAAAACAATAACTGATAAACATAAAATAATGGAGACATTTGTAGAATATTATACAAGCTTATACAGAGAAAAACCAGCCTCAGATAAAGAAATGGAGGTTTGTTTGAAACAATTTTATTGGAAAGGTATGTCACAGGAACAGAAGGATTCGTTAAATTTACCTATAGCCCCTGAGGAATTAAAGAAAGCAATTGGTAAAAGTAAGTTAAATAAATCTCCAGGTTCGGATGGATTTACGGCATTTTATTATAAAACTTTTGAAGAACAAATATCTCCACATTTATTGAAGGTTATGAATTTGTTTATACAGAATGGTTCTATTCCACAAACGTGGAAACAAGCAAATATAGCATTAATACCAAAATTGGATACAGATTTGTTGGAAGTTAAAAATCGGGTAATCTTTTAGACTTACCTTCTAATAAAATATTAATTAAATATCTTCGGCATGGCAATGTTTAATCTGAATCATCTAAAGTGTTCTTTCTTCACTGAATGTTGTTTCATGCTTCATTATAAGACTCTCTTGGCTCGTCAACATGTTACATGAGTTGATAGGTTTGTAATTAGTATGCAGCATACGTTAAGTGAGCTAACTGCATTTGTAACCAGCTTTGTTCTCTATGTTTGTTTTCTGCTTCAAGAAAAGGTATCTTTGGTGTTACGAATTTTTCCAGTACAAGTAGACAGAAGTTCCAAGTACCCAAAGGTCCACAGAAAATTGCAAAAAACAAAAATTGATGTAATATTCTTTATTAAGACCAACCACAATAATATAAAACCGTGTAAGAGGGTCAAGGTCTCCAGAACTCTTCAGCTATCTGTATGTTAAACAAATTAGGAGTACAGAGAAACACAAATATCTTAAGCCATTTTCTTGAAGTTGTTTGTCTGCTTCTATTTGGACAGTCAAGCAGATATGAAAGGTGCAGGGTGGAACCCTTAAGGGCAGAAGACAGGGATAACAACGATAGCCCTTCCATTGAAAAATTAAATAAAAGAGGTGAATCAAATTTCTCTAATACAAAATGGAACACACAAGTTCTTTACTTGAAATCTTTCACTGTGTTTTGTGTCATTTTTATTGTAATAAAAGGTACTATGTGGATTTGGTTCTGGGGGTTTTCTTGAGCCAACATAGCTACATGGAACCACTTAGAAAATGCCATAATTTAGCCAGTGAAGAGAGGGATTCTAAAACTGGAAGCAAATTACCTGTGCTGTTTACATAACTCTACCCGATTTGACTCCCATTGTCTCATTCGGTTCCTGGCAAGCTGGAAAGCAAGGCTCAAGGGTCACAGGCAAACAGGCAAGAAGAAGCAGAGAGGATCCAAAGGTCAAAGCAGGAGCTGGAGGCTAGGGAGTGCTGGAGCTTAGCAACAAGCTACTATCTAGACAAAAGCACAAGCTGGCTGAAAACAGATGTTGAACCAGGAAATGTTGGGACTTAACTGCAGGTTTATACGGGGAATGGAGAGTCCCACCCTATTCTGTAGTCAGGGCTAGGCCCCTGATCATGCAATGATCTAGAGTTAGGGCCTTGATACTCTCAAGATCTAAAGCATCTTCCTACTGAGAGAAAGAGACTGGAGTGTGGGAGGCCCCATGCTGACAAGTGTGCACTCCTCTACCTGGTCCAAGCTCCACCACTTGCCCTTCGCCTTCTCTGTTCCTAGGGGAGACTCTGGAAGTACAGGAGGTGAACAGGGCCACTCGGGGCTTTCCTGGTTTACTGGTTCCAAAACTTGAATGGAAGCCTGTGTTGCAGAGGTGGCTGGGGGTCTTTTCTTGGAGCTTCTAAAATGCACAAAGCCTAAGGTATAGCAGGGGACCTCTCTTCTTCTAAGGAGTCTTATTCCTAGGTACAGACTAGGCCTTGACACCCAATGACTCTTTACCTAGTCTATCAAATAAATCTCTATTTTTTTCTACACTCATAGTCTTTTTTTGTTATTACCTATCTTCATACCTTTCACTTGTAAATATGGGATACACACACATACTGATGGCTTTTTCATGGCAGTATTCACCAGTACTAAGTACCAGAACCTTTAGGGGTCTCTTCCAAGTTCTGAGGAGGGAATTGGTTAAAATCAGTTCAACCTTATGACTATTGGCACCTTTTTTAAAAACAAAATGTATATATTGTCGAAGGCTTTCACGGTCAGAGTTCATTGGTTCTTGTAGGTTATCCGGGCTGTGTAACCGTGGTCTTGGAATTTTCTTTCCTGACGTTTCGCCAGCAACTGTGGCAGGCATCTTCAGAGGATTAACACTGAAGGAGAGACACTGTCCTTCAGTGTTAATCCTCTGAAGATGCCTGCCACAGTTGCTGGCGAAACGTCAGGAAAGAAAATTCCAAGACCACGGTTACACAGCCCGGATAACCTACAAGAACCAAAAATGTATATATATTTGTTTTCCTTCAAGGAACTCAACATGACATACCTAACCCCACCCTGTTTTTATCCTCACAACTACCTTGAGAGTTATCCTAAGAGAAAGTGACAGCGAAAGGTCAGCCAGCAAGCTTTATAGCTGAGCAGAAAGTGAGAGTTATCTAAGTCCTGAATGGTCTGGGCCCATCGTATCTACGGGACCGTCTCTCCTGGTATGCCTCCCAAAGAGCATTACGCTCAGAAAACAACAACCTGCTGGTAGTCTCCAGCCTGCAAAGTGTCCGGCTGTCCTCAAACAGAGCCAGGGCTTTTTCGGCCCTGGCTTGGCAGAACTCTCTATCCAGTGAGACCAGTGCCCTATGGGACTTGGTACAGTTCCGCCAGGCCTATGGTTGAGGGCAGCAATGGTTTCCCATCATAGCTGGCCTCCCTGCCCCTTCCTCGTCCCTTACTTCATCTGGGTTGATTTGGTGGGGCCCCTGACTACTCTTTCCCGGGCTGGCTGCAGTCCTATGTGCCAGTGAATGGGCGCCATTTGGATTTTAATGTTTGAGACATGATGGTTTTAAATTTTAAATTATTTTTGTTTTATGATATTGATTATTTTATGATGTTTTAATGGATGTTAGCCGCTCTGAGCCTGATCTTGGCGTGGACTGAGAATGGGATTTAAGTTAAAAAATAATAAATAATAGTCACTACATCATATTGGTGTATGGTTTAGGGAAGCAGGCCTGGCAGCCTTATTAAGAAACTTCTGAAGATTCGCCTGACTTACAGCTAGCTGTATATAAGAAGGAAAAGCAAATATAAGATTCCTTAAAATGATCCCAGCATCACCAATGGTCCTGATCTTGATGTTAGCAGGAATCAAATTAGTATATCACCACTAATCCTATTCCCAAATCCATATTTTTCTTCTTCTTGTGAAGATATACTCATGTCAATAGAATGCTATGAACTAAGAATAGTGTGCCACAGTCGATGAGATTTGTCTGAAGACGGAAAGTGCCACAGAGCACTGATCCAGCAGGTAAATATCAAAAGCTTGTAATATTTACATATTAAGAATGCCTGCAATGATCATAAAAGATAGGATATAAAGTTCTCCTGTTAACTCTCAAGAGATAAGCAATTAATCCTTTTTGAGAGAGGAGACATACGAGCTTTGAAACTTCACAAGGTAATCTAAGACTTCATATAATAAGATATGGATGACAAAGATATATTAAGAATAAAAAGAAAGCATTAGTAAGAGAGCTATGTCTCTTCAGAGAATATTTTTCACTAACTACTATTTTATTGGATACTTGGCTATATGTTCACTATGGGGGATAAAACCACAGACAAGATGTTAACAATTTTGGTTTGCCTTATTTATTTTAGATAAACTTAAACCCTGCTTTTCTCCCTAGTGGGGCCCAAAAGGTGGAAAAGGTGGGTATATAATTTTACATCACTGATTGATTTCCCCCCTAAAACAATCTACATGCAAGTCCTGTATATAAACAACATTCTGCCAGGTCATAGGAGGCCTAACAGCCCTTACATTCTGGATCCGTTCTAAAATATGTGTCTACATGCAAATACTTCTTTGAGTAGGAATAAATTAGCTCAGATTAACACAACATTATACTTAAAGGAATTCCTTTTTGTAAACAAACAAGTGAGTGTTGGTTACAAAATTGTACCTGCAACACCCATCATGTCACTGGCGTGTGTGTGTGGAAATGCTAAAATGTTCACTACTTCAGAATGCACAGTGTTGCAAAACATTTCAGATACTGAAAATGTAATTGCACTTTGCTTAATAGAATTCATCTTTTTTTTAAAAAAGATTTTTTTCTTGACATTTATTGTTAGAGCGATGTAATTAACTGCCATGTTGTTCTACTTACTTCCCCCAACCAATTCAGAAACATCATTACTGCTTCTTTATAAATTGCTTTAATCAATCACTATGCATGTGTGACAAATTAATAATCAAAATTTTAGGTATTCATAATATGCATTCCAAGTATAATGGAGATAACTGTATTTAAAATGCTCTGTGAGTCTGCAATATGTATTAACTGAAGAGTAAGCAAAAAGAGAAACTGCTAACTTTGAAGCAAAGTTTTTATGAACAGCATATAACCTTTATTTTATTAAGAGACACTCTTGCAGTGCTCCAATCAAGCATCACTACAGACTTGGTGTCAGCCGAAGAATTAATAAAGTGTCTATCTCAGAGCAATATTTGTCACAAAAGCTAGGGGCAGATAGCAATGCTTTAAAATTGATAGAAAATCTCATACCTGGAGGTCAAATTTCCCTTTTCTCTGTGGGCCAAGCAACTCTCTTACAACCCACATTTGGCCTAAGCCTGATTTTCTCCTACACTAGGTTCATTCCCAACAGCCACATAAACCACAGGTAAGGTTTCTAAAGCTTTGCAGAGGCAAATAGTATTTCATGAAATCATTACATATTTATGACCCTTTGGCCTGCAAGAAATACAACTATTGCCTATCCAGGCTTGGCAAAATTTTAGTCAGGAATGTTGGAATAACCAGGTAGACAGAAGTTAGCCTCCACTTTCTTCTCAAAGAGATTAGGACAGCAAATAGCTCCCATCAAGTAATTCCCCCAATTCTATAGCCAAGATAGCATTAAGAAGAAGTGAAAACAAAGAATCCAATGTTTCATATTCCCAAGAGCCATACCAAACCACACTAAGGCCTTCTATTTGGCTGAGAAAAAACATTCCATAGCTTCCAACTTCCTTCAAACACAAAAACTCAACCCCTGTTTTAATTGTGCTCGGGAACCAGGTGGTACGGACAAACCTAAACAATGTGTATGCATAAAGTTATTGGCTCTTCAGAACTCTGGGTTACAGCCTAACATGCTGGTGTCCTGAGACATTCCTGTCTTTCACTGGACGAAGACTGCAGACTTAGCTGAACACAAGAGTAGGATATAACCCTCTATTCCACTGTATTATATAATTTGCTTTCTAATTATTGTGGTGCAGCTGCTTCTCAGGGAACTGCTCGACCTTCTACCCAAATACACCCTGCATAGTAATGAATGAGATTGGGGGCTGGCTGTTACCCTAGGAGTACATGACATAAGTCAAAGGGACTGCTGGCTACTCAGCTCTGTGCTGCCAGGTGTCCTGCCATGCAGCCATTCTACTTACTGCATCAGAATGTACTTAGTGTTAGATTCAGAACTGTGAACGAGGAAAAACAGGCAGGAAGGGAGGCAACGGGCAGAAGGGATTGGCTGGGCACACACTTTAATGAGTGCATCTGCACATCTCCCACAGAATGCCAGGAAGCTGGAAAGTGAAGCGAGTGGGATCAACTGAAAGCAGTTCAGAGTGACCACAGCGATTAAACAAGTCTGGGTTAGTTAAAACTCCAACTGGACCATGGCCCCGAGAGAAATGGATGCAGACAGCCCAACTCTAGAAGGCAAAAAGTGCAGGAGATGCAAGTTCCTGGGACCAGAGTGACTAGGTTAAAACATGGAAGGAAACACCTGTGTCAAGTACCAAGGCTAAAATATACCTCCCCTCAATCCTTATTTTTTCATTGTTTCATTCTCAGTGGGGTCATGAGTGAATAAAAATAGACTCCTAAGCTATTTTGTGCACCTACACACTCCTACTACGATATCATTCTATTTATTTGCCTCTCTTACAGTCTCTTGCAGAAACTCAAATCACCCATCTCTGAAGACCTGCAACATATCAGTGCAATTCTGAGAAGTTACACTCTTCTAAACCCACTGAGTTCAATGAGCTTAGAAGGGTGTAAATTTGCTCAGGAGTGCACTATAAGTGGCTTGGGCTAAGAATAACATTTTCCCAGGAGATCCACATTAGAAAGGTAAAGGTGTGCAAGCACCAGGTCATTACTGACACATGTGTTGACGTCACATCCCAACGTTTACTAGGCAGACTGTGTTTGCGGGGTGGTTTGCTATTGTCTTCCCCAGTCATCTACACTTTACCCCCAGCAAGCTGGGTCCTCATTTTACTGACCTCAGAAGGATGGAAGGCTGAGTCAACCTTGAGCCGGCTACCTGAAACCGACTTCCGTCGGGATCGAAATCAGGTTGTAAGCAGAGCTTTTGACTGCAGTACTGCAGCTTACCACTCTGCGCCACAGGGCTCTCATCCGCATTACCTGTTCTTTATGATGTAAAAGTAGCACTAGGGCTCTGATACACACTTGGAATAATTATGACCTATTAATCTTAATTGTACACCAATAAAATGTCTTTGATATCAAAGTACAGACTGGCAGACCATGCATACGATCAATTTCCAGACTATAGTAATATCTAACCATGAGGTCAGCCCTGTTAACCTTGATTCAACAAAATACATGGAGTAGAAATATAAATGGTTGAAGGACTGGTAAAAAATCCCCTGAACCGCCCAAATTTCATAGGAGGATATATGCTAGCAACTAACTTCAATATTATTTTATATGAAAACAATATAGTAGAAAGTGCAACACATTCTCACCATAAGAAAAAAAGTTCAGAAATCACCCAAACCCCAATATGAGAGATTAAATTTCCTCAAGCCTTTGAACTTGAGAAGTAATGAGAAGATAAATCTACTCTCTAAATGTTGCGTAACACATTAACGCCTTTTGCTTTCTTGCTTATTGCAATAATTTTCACTTGCTAAGCACATTTAACAGGGATAATGCTTTTTTTTTTTTTGTCTGAGAGCTCCTGGTAGCAAGCTAAACACTGTATAAAATCCAAACAGAAATTTGTCACTATAATGTAATGCCAGTGCACGTTACCTATTATAAAGTTTCCATATAATCAAAACTGGAGTGAAAACTCTGGCACTTCTTTTTTTTTTTTTTTGGATGAATCAAAGCTCCCATCAGCAACTGCATGCTGGTATCAGTCACATGTTGTTAACTTAGTAAATGCTAATGTGATGGCACTATACATTATCCATCTTTAAAGAAAGGCAGTATCACCCAAATCTGAAATGTATATATTGAATGCTCACGTTATTTCAAACATATTGGAAGGGAGAAGCCAACATTCTACTCCTGTGGTTATACTCAATGTATAACCTAAAGTAAAGCAGGATACATTACCATTCCATCTAGAACACGTTACATATATTGGTTTCATAGCACAACAGGCAGATACATAAAAGAATATATTTAATCTGCTACTCTATGAGGTCTGAATAGAAAAGTTTATACAGCTGCCAAACATTGCTTTTCTTGAGTTTAAGTATCCAAGGAATTATGGCACTCACACACCACAGAAACAGAAAACTGTACTCTAAAGTAGAGCCATATCTGGCCCTACCATTTAAAGACTGCAATTATAGACAAAGTTGGGCCATTGTAAATGTCATGCTTGACCAGTAAGTGATGTACATGGGGATGAAATGCATTTACTGAAGGCTCTCTACTGGAAAATCTCAAAGCTAACAATGATAGATTCTTCCCACTGATCTCTTAAAAATGTTGTCTCATAGGTAAACATGAGCGTTTATTGAATCTAATATTTACTACATGCACCTTGAATTCAGTAAAATCATCCCTATTGCTTACTGTTCTAAATACAGTTATTTTATGTAAACATGACACTGTGATAAGGTAGCACCTACACCAGCACAGGGTCACGCAGACTCCAAAGGAGTTCCCCCCCTTCAGGAATGGGCTGTAATTCTGTTAAATTTTACACAAAGAAAAATGAACATATAGCTAATGATGTGACACAGTAAACCACAATGGAGGAATAGATTTTATATCCTGAAACTGATGGTAAAGGACATTTTACAACATTGCCTGTTGTTGATGTGGAAGTCTATGAATCTCTTATCTTGGATGCAATAAAATGCATTAGGAATATTAGATCTGACCAAGTTAATTATCTTGAGATCTTTATTTAATATTTTATATCCTTGCTTCAATGTCTGGGAGCCCCTTCAATTCAATATATTATGTCATAAAGCAAGATTAAGGTAATACAGGCTTGTTATATTGATCAAGAGAATGAGGAGACTGAAGAGAGTTCAGTCATTCAAGAGTTCTGACAATTGCCCATAATATTAACAGCCCTACAGTTTTTCAACAATGGGTAACACTAGCAATAAGATCTAGAATGCCTTAAACACACATACATGAAGTTGCACACTCTGCTAGTCACTTATAAAAGCTACCTTAACAATAGATTTCCCTTTGTCTTTACTGGGATTTACATATTGCTGTTTTCCTGTAAAGAAAATTCAATTTGTCTTCATGCAGGATTAAGGGGTTCCTATTTCACACACAAAACTGGGATGCCTGATTGGGGACAAGTCCTTGTTAAAGCTTTCTACAGTCACAAGTGAAATTCCATTATCAGGGAAAATCATTAACAGCACCTGTGTCAAGGAACTACATTTTTTTCTCAGCTGCTGGAGTACAATTGCATTTTTAGTTGCTAGGTAACAACCAACTCAGTATATACTATAAGCAACATGGACAAGGGAAACTGCCATCTGCTTCCCATTTGGGAATTCCATTGACTAAACCAATAGTGCAGCTACTGCAAAGAAGGAGGAGGAGGAGGAGTCATCCTTGGTCTCTGAGGGCCTAGTTTGCTAGCGTAGCAGGTGCTAACACCAGCAACATGCCATTTTATGTGTTAGAAGTAAAGCGACCTTGTAAGTATACAACACATAAAGGCCTTCAGAGCCCCAAGCACATTAAGAACCACTTTTTTAAAAAAAGTACTTAACATATACATTCTACCCTAAATATTATCAGAAACCCAAGATTATTCTCAGTATTATATTTACAAATAATTCTGGTGTGCTGCACTTATAAATGATCAACCATGAATTTGGATTCGTCAGAAATTTCCACTAACAGAAGAGGTTTCTATCACGGCAGTGAAACTTTCTTACCTCCCCTTCCTTCTGCAGCCCAAACTGCTGCTCATGAGGGAATAGGGTATCAGTAAGAATAGAATGAGAGGGAAGTCAGAGGTCTGCTGCGGAAGAAAGAATTGGCAAAAACTGCTGTTCCCTTCTCCTTATGGAAGTCCTCAGTTGGATCCAAACAAAGATTCACCATTATGGGAGCCAGCCTAGGGAATCACTGGCCACGCACGTGCCCACCTCATCCTTTCCCCACTTGTCTATGACTGGGAAATTAAACACTTAAAAAAAAGAGAGTAGTTTTCTGTTCTCTCCAAATCATGAAATATATGGTTTTCCTTCTGCCCTCTAAACAGGATTCCACACTACAGATGTAAAGTTTTGAAGCCACTGGGAGAAGGGGGTGGGGACTTTTTTAAGTACTTTCTCATCAAATCTAAACTTATTTTACTCCTTTAACATAAAATGCATAATATATAATTTCGCATATAAAATTGTATTTGCCATATTTATGTGGACAGGATTCTTGGAAGCTTAAGACCTACCACCTGCTTATATGACCCCTGCCCCTCCTGACTGCTTAAGGCTGCCGGGGGGGGGGGGCTGGCAGACTGAGTCTGGGAGTCCATAAATGGCTTCCTGAGACACAGGATGGTTGGTCCTGTCTCAAAGCGGACTCCCTCCTAAAGAAATCTACTCTGGACCATTCTTCAGCAAGGTGACTGAATAAGTGGTGGCTAGCCAACTTTGGAGATACCTGAATGAAGCAGATTGTTTAGATCCATTCCAATCTGGTTTCAGGCCTGGTTATGGCACTGAAACAGCCTTGGTCACCCTAATGGATGACATGCACCAGGAAATGGAGGAGTGTGTTCCTGAACATTCTCAGCAGCTTTTGATACCAACAATCAAGGTATCCTTATGGTTTGCCTTTCAGAACTGGGACTAGGAGGCAATGTTCTGTGGTGGTTCCGGTCCTACCTCAAAGGTGGTGCTGGGGCACTGCTGCTCTGCCCCTTGGCCTGTGGGGCTCCCCAAGGTTCCATCTTGTCCCCCTATGTTTTTCACTATCAATGTAAAGCCTCTGGGAGAGGTCATCTGGAGATGTGGCCTGAGCTGCCACTAATATGGAGATGACACTCAGCTCTATCTCGCGCTACCAGCAGATCCCAGGGAGGGTGTGGAAACCGTGAACAGGGGGCCTGGAGGCAGTTCTGGAATGGATGAGGGCTAACCAGATGATACTTAATCCTGAAAAAACTGAGCTGTTACTGGTGAGGGGAAGGCCCAGGAAATGGGTTATCCTCTGTTCTGGATGGGGTTGCACTTCCCCTAAAGAAGCAGGTTCGTAGCTTGAGGATGCTCCTAGACCCAGGCCTCCTGTTGGGAAAAGGCCAGAGGTGCCTTTCAGCAGCTTCGGATGGTAAGTCAGTGGCCCTTACTTGATAGAAAAGATCTTGCTCTGTGGTGCACACCCTGGGAACATCTAGATTAGATTACTGCAATGTGCTCCGTTTGGGGCTGCCCTTGAAGACTGTCCAGAAGCTATAGTTGGTACAGAATGCTGCAGCCAGAGTGTTAACTGGAGTGGGTCATTGGGACCATATCGCTCCAGTCTTGTCTCATCTACACTGGCTTCCAATTTGTTTCCAGGCTCAATTCAAGGTGCTGATATTGACTTTTGAAATCCTACACAGCCTGGGACCAACATACATTAAGGACCACCTTCTCCCCTATGAACCTACCCGCTCACTCTGGTCATCCTTGGAGGCCCTGCTTCAGTTGCCCCCACCATGTGAGACTAGATGAGCATTAACCTGAGAAAGGGCCTCCTCTATTATGGCACTAAAACTTTGAAACTCCCTACCCTGGGAGATTCATCAGTCTCCCTTTACTGATGTCTTTTGCCAGCAAATGACTTCTTTATTTTGTCTGGCATACCCCCAATAACTGCTATTGACCCTCCTTCTAGTGTTGTTTGTTTGTGTGTTTAATTGAATTTTATAACTTTAACTATATTTTTAATTGGGTAATGTTTTAATGTTTTTATGTTCACCACCTTGCAGACCCTAGTTGGGTAGAAAGGTGGCATAAAATGTTTAAATTAATTAATTAATATTTATGGAATTTTGAAGTACTAAATTTCCTCATTTTATACAATCAAAACTGAATATATCAAATACATATGTGTGTGTTTGTATGTGCGTGTATGAGTGAGAGAGAGAGAGAGAAAAAAAAGATACAAACTGCTGCAATCTATGCTATTTTAGCACATTTAGCTTCATTTTGCCATCTGAGATGTAGGGAATAAAATTTGAAAATGCAAAATAACTTTTTAGTAAAACAGAGATGATGTGTTATTTGGATAGAAACATTTATGCAGTTGCAATAATTACTAGCAGCATCAAACTGAAAACAATTAACTCTTCGATAGCGTATTACTAACATACATATTACAGACTATTAATGGCAGAGTAAAGTAGTTTCATTTAAACAGTGAACATACCTTTGAAAATAAGATGTATATGTCTGCAATATATGCAAGAATTATTATCTAACACTGCAGATCATCTTCCATAAAAATCTTCATACTACATATTTTGATTAATTATTTCACTCATTCCAAAATTCACTCATTCACTCATTTTGTAGGAGTTCTTTCAGAGCTTCCCACTGGAAAAATGGGGGGGGGAGTCTTTGGAACAAAACCACCCCGCCCCATTTCCAGGACTCTATTTTAAACCATTGCTGATTACTGGTTTGGAAGGCAGGTACAACATGCCACAGTTTGGAATTTAAATGCTGCAACAAACTACAGTTTGCAACAGAAACATTTCATTTCCTTGCTGTGTGTGATGGGAAGAACCACATAAATCATACGATTCCTTAGGCTCATTCCAAAAATTACAGATTGTGTAAAACTAACCACTGACAATGCACATAAACACACACAAAAGGCAAAAGCCTGGATTCTTAGAGTTAGGCATTTGGAAGGAATTAAGGCTGGAACTAGAAGACATAACTACAGCAATTACACATCCCCTTTTCCACAACAACTAACAATGTGTGTCATGATATCATCACACAGTCTCCCTGTTCATCACTCCATTAATCACTACTCATGGTAGGGCAAACTACTATGTAATGAAATTAAATAATCTGTTGTGGGGAGTAGACGGCACAGGGTTCTACTGTAACATCCAGTTGAGCAGTTTAAGGATGCAGATATTGTTTAAAATAGTAAATTCCATTGTTGTTCTCAATAATTCAAGTTATATTTTCAGTACTGCAGTTGTTCTTTAATATGCTTTTGTTAGCTAGTTTTTACTGCTGGCTAGAGTGTCAGACTAGAACTGTAAGACCTGGGTTTCATATCTGAAACATGGCAGAAGTTCGCACTCAGGACTGTCACTCTCTCTCGACCTAACTTGCCCCACAGGACTTCTGTAAGGATAAAATTAGGGAGCACCATGTACAAATGCACTGAGGTCCATGCAGGAAAGAGATAAAAACATGTGATAGATAATAAGCACTTTTTTCTCCACAGCCTATTTTTGTAAAAAACAACAACATATATTTCCACAACCCCTTACCTGCCTCAGCAGTTTCTCTATGGCTGACATCACCATGAGGCCTCTCCAGACAATGGGTACAGTTTCTTCTACCAAGAAACCCATAGACATACTACAGGGGTAAAGCAAACATATTTTTCAACTTTCCAACATGATCAAAGCAGTAAACAAAGCAAGCATGTAAAACAGATCAATTTGCTTACCATGCAATTCCATAATTGACAAGAGGTCTCATCAAGTTCTCTACAATGGAAATATTTAAAAAAAAATAGTTATTTCATGCCCATACATATTTAAGCCACCTGCCCTGCTTGTGATGATGTTTAGAAATTCAAACCAGCTATAAGAGGAGCATGCATTCCTTTCAATTCTGCTGCAAAGCCTAAACCCAATGCAGACATAACGTTTAATCCCGGTAAACTACCTAGAGCAAATAAACCATGGTTGAGACCTCAAATGTACAGCGAAACCAGCTTGCCTTGTGGAGATGAGACCCTGGAGATATCAGAAAGACCTGCTTGCCTGCTTCAAGCAGAGCTACTAGATAGGAAATTACCTTGATCATAGGTTCCTGGATGATCAATCAACCTGACAATTAATGGCAAATTGTATAATGGCAGTAATGGCAAATTGTATACGTTCAGTTATGCAAATTGAACGTCTAATACTGGCTGTTTGTGAATTTTGGCTCGTTAACCATAAAAGGTAATTGACCCCTGAACAGTTTTCCCCTTGAGAAATCCTGTGCTTCTAGCAAACCATACCATGTAGCCTGTATTGTTTATATGAAAAGCCAGAACAAAAGTCACCGCATAAAACAACCGTTTCCTGTGCCAGGGAGAGATGATACTGAAGCCTTCAGCACTTTTGGTTTGGTGCTTTTGCTCTACACTAGCCAGGAATGAAGTGACTGGAACCTCATCTCTCACTACTACATCCCTTTTTCTCTTGTGCTTCAGTATTTTCAGCAATACTGGACGTTCCTATCATTTCTGAGTAAGCCAAACACAAGTTGCGATTTATCAAGACAATCTTCTCTATGTGTTTGAAAGTTTAAACCAAGTCTCAAGCCAGTGCCATCCATGTATTTGTTCAACAGTCCCTTAGACTTCAGGGAGGCTTGTCAATGCAGTACAGTAATACAGACAAAATGTCATTATCTCTAATGGCTTGATGGTTGCTTTCTCTGCAATCTGTATGATAAAACATGCACATAGAACATTGAAGGAACATCTGCAGGGTTCTATTAAAAGGAGACGGTACACAGTTAATGCACATCTGACCTCTGCATCTGCCAACTGATTTAGTTTATAAGTCTTTTTCATGTTCCCAACTTGTGCACACTGTGGGCAGAGTCAATAACAAGATCATTACTAGCTGTGCTATATACACAACAGGAGTCAGGCTTTTTATTCAAAGCTATGAGGGTTGCCAGGTCCCCCCTGGCCACCCATGGGGGACAAGGAGGTAGGATTGCCAGATGCAGGTTGGGAAACTCCTGGAGATTTGAGGATGGAGCCTGAGGAGAACAGGGACCTCAGTGGGGTACAATGCCATAGAGTCCACCCTCCAAAGCATCCATTTTCTGCAGGGGAACTGATCTCTGTAGTATGATGAGCTGTAATTCCAGGGGATCCCCAGGTGCCACCTGGAAGGCATCTATAATTCTGGCAAATTAACAGTGACTAGCTGTCAAAGACTAGCTGTCAAAGATAGGACATTTTGGAGGACTTTCATTCATAGGGTCGCCATGAGTCGGAAGCGACTTGACGGCACTTAACACACACACACAGCTGTATAAAGCATAGTTAGCTATTCTAAAGAGGTGCCACGGCTGAATTCCACACCACCTTTCCAAACAGCACCCCCACCCAGAAAAGTCTTAGTCTGTAAGTCAAAGATAAAATATGCAGGAGGAAAAGAACAGTAACACGTAGCTGACACTCGGAGGTTTGTTCGATAGTAGATTCTGTGGCTGAAAAGACTAGCCACTGTTCAATTTTAAAAGCTGCTTGTCTTTTCTGTAATATTAACTATTAGAATTTTTCAAAGCTTTGCCGAAACAGCCAGTTCTTTCTTACAGGTGTAAATAATTTTTTGCATCGTTATTGTAGCATCACTAACTAGCCAAACATCATACATTGTCGAAGGCTTTCACGGTCAGAGTTCATTGGTTCTTGTAGGTTATCCGGGCTGTGTAACCGTGGTCTTGGAATTTTATTTCCTGACGTTTCGCCAGCAACTGTGGCAGGCATCTTCAGAGTAGTAACACTGAAGGACAGTGTCTCTCAGTGTCAAGGGTGTAGGAAGAGTAATATATAGTCAGAAAGGGGTTGGGTTTGAGCTGAGTATTGTCCTGCAAAAGTATTGTCCTGTAAGTATCAATACAGGACTTGATACTTACAGGACAATACTTTTGCAGGACAATACTCAGCTCAAACCCAACCCCTTTCTGACTATATATTACTCTTCCTACACCCTTGACACTGAGAGACACTGTCCTTCAGTGTTACTACTCTGAAGATGCCTGCCACAGTTGCTGGCGAAACGTCAGGAAAGAAAATTCCAAGACCACGGTTACACAGCCCGGATAACCTACAAGAACCAATCATACGTTGGTTTGGATACTAAGGTCCCATTCAACTGATGAAGCAGCCAGTCCTAGGACAGAATGGTTTTCCATCTATGAAGGAAGGGAGGGAGTGTCCCACATTGCTTCCCATACTGTTCCTCCTGGTCTAGTGACTCACAGCACACTGGAGGCGGTGGCACAGAAGACTACTCTGCCTGCACTGATTAAGATCCAAGTCATTGAAACATCTCTATGTTTGATAGGTAGGCAGGAAATGGCAGGTGCAGTTCTTGATAGTTCATTATTACAACTATTCATTTCTCAATTCCCAAATTATATTTCAGCGTAGAGGTACTAAACAGGTACTCCCCTCCACAAACTTAAAAATAAGACTGTAGCAGGTAAGTAGTTGTTCCAAGCTCACACAGAGGCTTAGGAATCCATGCATCATGAACACAAGCTTAATGTAGAGCTGAAATGTTAGATCAGGTTTATCACTATTCAGATCATTATTATACACCTCCTCACTTCTTCACGATGTCTCGTCAGGAAAGGCACAAAAGACTCTTGCTGCCAAGGCTAATGGTATCATTTGCTGTAACACTATCAAAGGGGAGTATTGCAGTATATACATGACAGATGCAGACACTGTAACGGATGTTTAGGTAACATAAGCTTAGATAATTTAAGTAACATAATGTAGGCAAAAGGCAATTAAGAAGAAACCTACACAAATGTGGTAATCAGGTATGATTTCTACTGAAGGGCAGAAGATTCTCTACCATAAACAATTAGGATTTAGATAACAGCATACACTTGAATCACGGAAACACAGTATTTTCTTACAGTAATTTATGAAAGAGTATAAAACACATGCTGCCTGATTCCTTTACTCATAAAAGGATTGTTACAAATGTGCTGAGGCAAACATAGTCGTTGATATTTATTTACTTGCTATCTTTAAATCCCACCCTTCTATGAGTTACTTAGGGGTGCACATATTTACGAAGATTACAAAATAAGATGTTATGGGTAACATGGGTTACAGGATAACATGTTCAGCTCCGTGTCACAACCTGAAGTATCTGATAAATCCATTAGAATGGAGAAGTCAATCAATTAACTAGGGAAGTTGGTGGATTAACTCACAATAACTGGAAACTGAACCAACTACCTTTATATCCGAGCATAATTTCACCTACTTTTATCTTCCGCCACTTTTCAAAAGGCTAGCCTATTGGGCGGGGCAGGGGAAATGCCTTGACCTGGATGACCCAGGCTAGCCTGATCTCATCTGATCCTGGAAGATAAGCAGGGTTGGCCCTAGTTAGTATGTGGATGGGAGACCACCAAGGAAGTCCAGTGCTGCTACATAGAGGCAGGTAATGGCAAACCACCTCTGATTGTCTCTGGCCTTGAAAACTCTGCAGAGTTGCCAAAAGTTGACTGTGACTTCATGGCAGTTCCCACCATGGAAAAAATAACAAAAGGCACTGCTGAATTTCAACGCATAGTCTTTCCCTAGTCCATATGGCCACAAAAATATCAATCTGGTTGTACAGGAACACATCCAGTCAATCTATGATTCTTGCAACCCCACCAGAAGATCCCTTCAGATTCACCGCATACAACCAAAAATCCCCAGGGTGCCTCAGCACTTTTGGCAAACCAGCCTATTCTTTATGAGTGAAATGCTGGAGCATATAACAGATGGGACTTGTAGTACTTAGATCTTAGCTATTCAACAGCTCAAATATATCAAATATACCAGAATTCTCAATTTAACTTGCAAATTAATGGTGATTTTGTAAAGCTGGTAGAAAAGCGGAGCTGTCTTCAGTCTAGCAAGTTCAGCTCTTAGAATGCTATCTTGATTGGTGTTCGGTACTATTTTCGAAGCTACTAAATCAACAATAAAGGCTGGGATTTATAAAAATGTGCCTAAAGCAAAGCACTGACAAATGTAGTGGATGCTAGTCTTGAACAAGCAACTGAAAAGGATTCATTTGGATCCCACAGTAAATCTCTGCTGGTGGAAGAGATTTCCATCCATAGAGCAGGACTTCCTTACCTCCGTTGCAGCCTAAACTGCTGTCCCTGGAGGATGATTCCCCCCTCCCAAGGAACAACATGAAAGGGTAGTTGGAGCTTTACAACAAGGGAGGGATCAGCAAAAATGAAACCCTTTTCAGTTAGCAGAAATTTTCTGTGGGATTCAACCCATTATTTCTTACTGAGTTTAAAACAAAAATTCAGCTCTATCAATTGCTTTAAAGCAGGGCTTCTTAAACTTTTTCCACTCGCAACTCCTTTTCACCCGAGAAATTTTTATGTCACCCCGGGTATACATGTATATAAAATAGGTATACAAATCAAACATTTATTGATAATAAATCATAAAGAAATGTTTTTAAAAGAAAAAATTCACTACCCCCACATTCAGTTACGCAATTCCATATGGGGTCCCAACCCACAGTTTAGGAAGCTTTGCTGTAAAGCAACCATCTTAAATATATACATATTTCTTATTTATGTAAAATTTTCTCCACCTCAACAAAATTAGCTTGATTTTTATGCTTATTCACACAAGCATTCTACACAGCCTCATCATATTTAAACATTGTTGCTGTTTGTGTCAGCCCTTACACAGTTGAGTGCGTCAGCATAGCTGCTTTTCCTAGGCCCATTTTAAAAAAAAACTAAGCTAAATACCTTTCACCCAATTTTCTGTGCTAGTAACAGTTCATTCAAAGATACAGATTATTGCATTACTTTGAATTTCATGACCAATTATAATGCCTTCTCCAAAAACCGCTCATGTGTGGATCTGTGTACCCTAGATACTTTCTTATTCCAGCCATGCTTTATGTTCCATACTAATATCTGCCCAGCTCATAAAACTCTATACTGCTATAAGCTAGCAGTCCACTTACTGTAAATTAGTCTATCATTACGGTTTGGTCTAACGTAGTCTCTGATGGGCCTCTGTCAAAAGAATATTAGTCCCTTAATGGCCCTCACTATTAGGAGATGGTGTCCAAATAATTCTTGATTAACATACTCAAACAGAGCTCAAAGGTGGTCGCCCAGCTAGGTAAAGGCAGGGGACACAGAAGTATGTAAGTGAAGAAACAACATATGGAAATTTTGAGCATTTCTTTATTTACGTTAGGTAGTAGACAGATCGCCCTGACCTGGATAGCCCAGGCTAGCCTGATCTTGTCAGATTTCAGAAGCTAAGCAGGATTGACCCTGGCAAGTATTTGGATGGGAGAACTCCAAGGAATACCAGGGTCCTGAGTCAGAGGCGGGCAATGACAAAGCACCTCTGACCGTCTCTTGCCTTGAAAACCCCACCAGAGGTTGCCATAAGTCAGCTGTGATTTGATGGCAAAAAAAAATTAGACAGAACATTGGGCATTAGCTGACAGTTAAGTACCGTAAGTATCGGGGGGGGGGGGGCTCCCAGTTTAGGAATCTGATGTATGGTATCACATCTGCTGCCCTGTGGGAATGTCTGTATGTTTCACTTTTGCCTTTACCTATTTATAAATAAAGCAAATACTGCAAAACAACAACAACACCATAATACTTGTATAACACTGCTCCGGGAATTTGTCACTGCTTAAGAAAGGCTTTTTGTATGTCTTCCTAAGAGCAACTCATAGTGACAGCTCTTATCCAGGTTGGTGCCCTTTGGGAAAGAGCATTAGAGACTAAGGGATTTTAGTAGCATTTGCTTTATTTACAAATATACAGGCAGAGCGCAAGTGGAAACAAAGAGGCACACCTACAAGACAGTAGATCCACTATCCCAAAGAAAAACAGATGCTGCACCCCAAGGTACTTCAATTGGCTCACAGCAGAGGCTGCTCCCTTCTCTTCCTGTCTTTTCCAGCATCTCAATTTCCCTCTTTTCACATCTCTCCCCTCCCTTCAGCTAAGGGAGGGGGGCTAATTTCTTCCAAGCTCTTGGAGGGGAACTTGGCCAGAGCTATTTCTTGACACTTAAATACTGAAGATATATCTACAATTGTTAAGATATGTTACCATTCATTTTGTCATGGAGGACAGACTCCACAGTAATTAGAATCCCAACCAAAATTGGACAAAGTTCTTGACTAGTTTACAATGAACTGATATACTGAATAACTTTAGGTTGTTCTTTCCTCCTCAGAATGCTCATTTATGTTAGAAACCATAAAGTGTCATAAAGTTTTATATTCATGAATTATAGATTAAATCTGGCTCAAAACGGACAAACTAAGTACTATTGGGGGGTGGGGGTGGAGATACTAATCTAGTCAGCATGCCAAAGATTATCTAAGAAGAATGCTAGAAATCCATCATAATACATATCATAATACAAGCTTTAAAGCTGAACATTGAATTAGCAACTAACCTGTGTGTTTTTTTTAAATTGAAACCTTCAGTCATCACTACCATATGATCCAAGTATCCTTAATTACCTGGGAAAGTCACAGGTTTGTTATCCTCTGCCACTGGTACTTCATTGTGACCAGATTTTGTATCACGGGGGGTGGGGGTGGGGGGGCGGAATCACTGAGAGTTACTATTGTCGCTGACTCTTGTGTGAGAGTACAAAAGAAAGATTGTGTATCTTTAGAATACAGGTGGAAGTATGATTGTCCATTTGTCAGCCTATGTTTGTTGGTCCTGGGATTAGAGAAGAGGAGCTCTCTTTCATTATTTCTGGATTTCAGATTCTGGGAATAAACCTAATGATTCTGATGGAAATTAAACCCTGACACAATGCTCACTTCCATAATATGCAATTCCACATAGTGAGAACTGGACAGAGTTACTCCACTAAGACCAAATAGCGTAGTATCAGTGCACTGTGTTATAAAATTAAGCCAAAATCATTAATTGCATTTCTTGATGTCAGTGTTCCCCACTTGTAAAATGAGGTTAATTATAACGAATTAGGAAGAGGAGATAGCAAGCTGAAATGTTTCCTGAAGTTGGACATATTATTACTGAAAATCTGTGTTCCTCATCTGTAAAATGGGATTAATAAACTGTGGGTACATCTATGAGATGGGGAGGGAACCTGTACCAAGGGAAGTCTGTGGGCTGGTTCATATTACAAAGTCCTTGTATCCCCCCACATGGCCTCTAAGGGAACTTTCAATCAGATGTGTGCTAGGAATTCCATGCATAGATATTGTCGAAGGCTTTCACGGTCAGAGTTCATTGGTTCTTGTAGGTTATCCGGGCTGTGTCCTTCAGTGTTACTTCTCTGAAGATGCCTGCCACAGCTGCTGGCGAAACGTCAGGAAAGAAAATACCACAACCACAGTTACACAGCCCGGATAACCTACAAGAATCCATGAATAGAACTTAATTCCCAGGCACCTGAGGGCCCAATTCAGATGGGGGGGGGAGTTAAGTCTTCCCTGTGTCTCACTTTGAAAACGGCACAGGGGTAAGAGAAAGATAATGCTTCCACTCCCTCTTGATCAAACTGGGTCTGTTAGCACCTGGTAATTAAGTTCCAAACATAGAATTTCCCATGAATGTCAGATCAAAAATCTTCAAGACAGCCACATACAGGACACAAGGATTTTCTTAATGCGTGAATCAGCTCTCTGTTTAAGAATTCTATCGCACAGAGTTAACCATTGTCAGGCAAGCAAGTGTGAAACCGGAAAGGTATTGATGACTAAGGTGCATTGTACTTAAGATTTCTTCGCCATGAATTAACCATGTAGGTTTTGGCTAGTCACCTATTGCTATACCTCAGTGTTTCCAGCTATGAAATGGAACTAAATGTCTTGTACGTAGTATAAAAGCTTAATTTCTTGATATGTATGCATGATACCTATTTATTAGAGCTGCTTTGTCTGAGCCTGCCTTGCTTGCTTTGATCATCTGCATTTAGTGCTCTATGTGCAATTTATGTTGTAGCTGGAATTGTGTTGTTCCCCAGCCTGATTCACTGTTGACTACCAAGTCACACCCCTGGACCCACCCAGTTTGCTGCCAGATGTTATCCCAGCACCCTACAATCCTGGGTGTAGCAAGAGTCCTCCTTACTAAGGCCAAAATCAAATAAAATGCTCTCACAATGAGGTAACCACGAAATGTGCAACCCCCTCTGCCTAAAGACTTGTCCTGTGACTCCGTGAGAACACCCAGTACCTGGACTAACAAGATGATCGGTTCTTAAGAGACATTAACAGACATTCCAGCATATTTCACAAATCCCAAAAACAAAGTACCACTAGATAGGTCAACCAAGCATCCCTCTTGAATAAAATAACAAAGATAGGATAATCTCTGTCACAATTAGTAGAGCTGCCACAGTAAATTATCAGAGACAATTTGTAACCTTCTACCATAATCACATGATCAGGAAAGGATGCAAATTTAGATGTTAAACCAGCCAGTTTTTAGACTTGCCCTAGAAGAAGAGTTGGTTTTTATATGCCAACTTTCTCTACTAAAGGAAGAATCAAACCATCTTACAATCACCTTCCCTTCCCCTCCCCACAACAGACACCCTGAGAGGTAGGTGGGGCAGAGAGAGTGTGACTAGCCCAAGATCACCCAGCTGGCTTCATGTGTAGGAGTGGAGAAACAAATCCAGTTCACCAGATTAGCCTCCGCCACTATGTGTAGGAGTGGGGAATCAAACCCAGTTCTCCAGATCAGAGTCCACTGCTCCAAACCACCGCTCTTAACCATCTCACTATGCTGGCTCCCTAGGTTCAGTTTTACCCCTAAACTGTCCTTCACCATTATGACACTTGCTGCACTTTCACACATGCCAAATAATGCACTTGCAATCCACTTTCAATGGACTTTGCAGCTGAATTTTACTGTGTAAAATAGCAAAATCTACTTGCAAGCGATCGTTAAACTGAATTGAAAGTAGACTGAAAGTGCATTATTTAGCATATGTGAAAGTGCCCTTGCTGGACGATACTCAGACTGAGATCCGGTGTGGTGTAACAGTGTCTTAGACAGGGATCTGCGAGAACCAGGTTCAAATCCTCACTCTGCTATTGAAGCTTGCTGGCTGACCTTGGGTCAGCCTAACCTACCTCAGAACACTGCTGTTGTGAGGGGAAAATAGAGGGAGAACGATGTATGCCACTGTGGGTCCCCTCTTCTCATTCCTCCTTGGGGACCACCATACTTACAACTATACACAAATGGCTCTACTGGACTAGCTGTGGGAGAGACACATCAGTAAACAACAACTGCTCATATGAGGGACTGCTGTTATTGAATTGCATTTTTAAGTTACTCTCTCTTCCTTGCCTTCCTCTAACCCTTTTTTTGTATCCAATAAAATTGATCTTATTACTGAGAAATGCCTCTCATTTCTTAACACTACTCCAAAATTTTCTTGTGTACACACGGTTTTAGGATTCCCAAGCCAGCGAATGGGAGGAGCATTTGGGAAAGCTGCTTACAGGTATAACCCGGTTGTCTGGACCTCACAGGTCTAGCCCCAGTGTCTGGGTATTATGATACATTTAAAGTGATAGGTATGCAAAAAAAATAACAATTAGTAAATGTAGTCATACAGATAGCAGTACCAGATTTTTTTTCTGAATGATAATATTTAATGGGACATTAAATCTATTTGGCTTAAAAGAAGAAATTCAGTACTACTTTATACTGGGGCAGGCATATTGGTGACTATTACTGCTCTTCCTATTCAGCTTGAACAAGCTGGCTTTATGCTGACATTCAAAACATACAGCTCTAGTAACTGTTTCTTCAAGGAACAAAAGCTAAAAGCTTTATTATGTCTCATAATGTTCAGAGGGCAAAAATTGGGCACCATGGGATTGGCCAACTGCCAGCAATTGTCTTAAGGTATGCCTTACAGGGCAATCTAAAAATAAAAAAAAGATAATTAAAAAAATTAAATCTGTTTTAATTTTATTAAGTTTAAGATATAAATAACTCTTCTTGTTAAACTAATTTATTTTAAACTGAGTGTATTCAAAATCTAATATCTCCAAATAATATGTCCCCTTATGAAAGTCTGCTTTTCTTAGTGAAGAAAAAACTGTGGGGGAAATAATGCCCTTATATTCACAGTTTGGATATTTATATCATGGAATGATACTGGGACTTATGCCAACCATCACACCGATATCTAAGTGACTTTTTACACCCATTTTATGTCTCAGAGCTACCTGATTTCTGCAATTGGCTCAGTATTCTCATGGTAAATCTATAAGTGGGGAATCTTCAGGGACCTGCAGAGACCACCACATACCCCCCCCCTCTACTCCCCTCCCCACACTGTTTCCTCTTTCCCTCCTTCTGGCAGTTTCTGCATCCTCTCCGCTTTCCTTGTTACCTTCTCACTTTCCATACACCAGCTAACTTACTTTTTATCTGCTCCCCCTACTGGACTACAGCTTTATTTTTTTGTTTATTTATGTCATTTAAACATATGCCTTCCTTCCCAATGGGAATCCAAAGCTGCTTACCTCATTCTCTTCTCCTCCATTTTATCCTAACAATCCTGTGAGATAGATTAGGCTGAGATTTACCATCTCAAGATCACCCAACAAGTTTTGAGGGCAGCGTGGGGTCTTCCAGATACTAATGTGACACTAATTGCTACATTACATTGGCCCAATGAGTCCTCCCTTCAGTGCGGGTGAGAGAGGACCAGGGAGGACTGGGAGGCTAAAACAGACCTGGAAAAGCTCCTGCCTCTCTCCCACATTTTACTGACAGAAACCAAGGCTTGAAAACTGTTAATACTGTTGTGGTTTCCTAGCAACCCCCAAAATGGCTCTGTGATCTCAGAAGACATTCAGTCTTAAAGCTACTGGTGCCACTTCTATTACTTTGAAGGGGCTTAACCCCTCAATGACAGCCAGCATTGTGTAGTGGTTAAGAGTGGTGGACTCTAATCTGGAGAAGAGGGTTCGATTCCCCATTCCTCCACATGAAGCCTGCTGTGTGACCTTGGGCAGGACACAGTTGTCTCAGAACTCTCTCAGCCCATGCAGAAGCAGACAATGGCAAACCATCTCTGAACATCTCGTGCTTTGAAAACCCTATGAGGTTGCCATAAATCAGCTGTGATTTGATGGCACACACACACAACCCCCAACATATGTATGTATGTATGCACACATGCAATATGTGTGTTTATATATTTAGTTCAGATTTTTTCCCTGCAAAACTGGGGCTTTTCAAAGGTTTGCAGAAATATCTGTCTTGCCTGTTCATAACCCTAATCTGTGGATTTAAGTATCCACACTCCACAGCCTGCTCAGAGATAGATATGATATGACTCAACTTTACTTCCATCTCATGGTGAACAGTGATCTGGCTAGTCATTACCATCCACCCATGGCATTTGTTGATACCATTTTTTTTCCTTTGAGGTGGCACTGGCCATAACAGTAAAAGCTGGAGAAGGAGATTGGAAAGACTAAAACAGAAAAGAATGATGGGGGAAAGAGCCATCAGGCATTGATTCCAATAATTTGTCATGGCTGCTGTTTCTCAAAGAAACCCTACTTGGAATCATAAGCATTAAATTATATAAAAATATGCAATTAATTGTATATCTTGTCTACAAAAATAAAAATAAAATCATAGTGCACCCCTCTGAGGTTATATAAAGGCTCTATTTAGTTTTAAATCAATATGATTTATGGTAATAGCAACCACTTAGTATACACTTTTATTTAAGACGTATCTAAATTATGAATGGATTTTTTACATTTAAATCAATTATTTAAATCAGCCTTGTCTTCATGGCAACTTAAACCTCCTTGATTTAAATCAGTATACCATATCCATTACTTTCAGCAACTGTTACATACACTGTAGGCTTTCTGTACTCCAGGTTGGGCAATTCATAGAGATTTGAGGATGGAAACTGGGAAGAGAAGGGTTTGAGTAGGGAGATGACCTCCGTAAGGTATAATGCTGTAGAGGTCACCCTCCAAACCAGCTATTTTCTCCAAGGCAACTGATCTCTGTTGTCTGGAAATCATCTGTAATTCTGGAAGATCTCCAGGCCCCACATGGAGGTTGGCAACTCTAGACAAAACCGGCAGTTCCTGTTCTAATTACAGCAAGCACTGCCCCACACACATATATATCAGCTACATCAGAAGTACTTGGTTCCTTCCACTTCCACCTGTATATAGCTATTTTCAGGACCTGCCTTTCCATTTGAACGAATGCCTAATGGACACAAAAAATAAATGACTGAAGGAAAAAATCTGAAAAGGAAAACATTAACAAGATAGAAGCACAAGGTTATAAATTAAAAACTGCATATTTCATTCTTGCTTTTCTGCACTTAATGATGCAATATCCTATCCCCTATAACTATACCTCCATTATTCTATTAATCCTGCTCAGAACTACCACTGTAACGTTTTAAATAAAAATGAGAAGAGTGACAAAAGACAAAACTTACTTGATGACACTTCTGGACTTCCTTTCAAATTCATCATTTTTGGAATGGAAGGGCCATATACATCTGCATCCAGCAAACCAACAGCTTTTGTCTGCGGAAGGAAATATCATTCTCCAACAAAGATTCTTCAAACAAAGGGCAACAAAGATGGTGAGGGGTCTGGAGACCAAGTCCTATGAGGAAAGGTTGAAGGAGCTAGGTATGCTTAGCCTGAAGAGGAGAAGACTGAGAGGGGATATGATAACCATGTTCAAGTACTTGAAGGGCTGTCATATTGAGGAGGGTGCCGAGTTGTTTTCTGTTGCCCAAGAAGGTCCGACCAGAACCAACGAGTTGAAATTAAATCAAAAGAGTTTCCGTCTAGACATTAGGAAGAATTTTCTAACGGTTAGAGCGGTTCCTCAGTGGAAAAGGCTTCCTCAGGAGGTGGTAAGCTCTCCTTCCCTGGAGGTTTTTAAGAAGAGGTTAGATGGCCATCTGTCAGCAATGCTGATTCTGTGACCTAAGGCAGATGATGAGAGGGAGGGCATCTTGGCCATCTTCTGGTCACTAGGTGTGGGGGGGAGGTAGTTGTGAATTTCCTGCATTGTGCAGGGGGTTGGACTTGATGACCGTGGTCCCTTCCAACTCTATGATTCTATGAAACAGCAGTAGAACTATGCATGCCAACCCAAGTTAACGTTAGCTACACTTTTAACTATGATTACTTATTAATCATGAAGTATGGAGCTTTACACCAGTAAGCACTAAAATCATGCAACACAATAAGGAGATGAGCATACAGGATTGTCCACCACAAAGCTCAATGCACGCCTCACTGATGCAGAAGATGCACTTATCTGTTCAGTTAATCTGCAATGAATTGCAAATAGAGTTGGATCATTCCCAATACGGCATACTAAAGGTAAGATGAAGAAGAGTTGGGTTTTATATGCCGACTTTCTCTACCACTTAAAGGAGACTCAAACCGGCTTACAACCACCTTCCCTTCCTCTCCCCAACAGACACCCTGTGAGGTAGGTGGGGCTGAGAGAGCTCTAACAGAGCTGTAACTTGCCCAAGGTCACCCAGCTGGCTTTGTGTATAGGAGTGGGGAAACAAATCCAGTTCACCACATTAGCCTCCACCACTCACCCACTCATGTGAAGGAGTGGGGCATCAAACCTGGTTCTCCAGATCAGACTCCACCGCTCCAAACTACTACACCACGCTCTTAACCACTACACCACCAGGCTTCCTCTTGCTAAACTACAGAATAATATTAATATTAATAGAAAATACTGAAAAAATTAGCAGGGCAAATAGTAAACAAAGAATTTCTAGTATTTGAAATTTATTGTGGCAAAAGATTTTGGGAATCACAGAGTTGGAAAGGACCACCAGGGTCATCTAGTCCAACCCCCTGAACAATGCAGGAAATTCACAACTACATTCCCCCCCACACTCCCAGTGACCCCTATTCCATGCCCAGAAGATGGCCAAGATGCCCTCCCTCTCACAATCTGCCTAAGGTCATAGAACCTGACTCCATTTTGGCAAATGAAAGAAACAGCACTGTATGTGTGTCATATATATACAGACACACACAAACCACACGCACGTGCAAATACAAAGAAGAAGAAAAGTCTGAAGATAACTAGGCCAACTGAACATGAAATGCTAGAAGTCACATTTCTCTGCAGACCCCAAATGTACCCAGGATGAAATCAAAGAGGTCCAACAGTGGCCATAAAATTAAGATAGCAAGAAAAATAGCACTTCACCCTCGGGATTGGCCCACCTGAAACCATATGGCAAATCTCACCGTTGCTTTTTTTGTCAGGGGTGGGGTGGGATGGAAGGTAATTTGTGCTTTCTGTAGTTCAGCAGTGCTGATTTTGTATTTTTTGTTGACAGCAGTTGACTTTCCTGAACATTAGGTTGTGGCAAGGTTCATTTGAAGGAGTTTTACGGATTGTCTTTATGAAATTGTTAGATTAATTATGCTGATCGCTCCTTCAGCCCTTCAGGGATAGGCAGGGTACAAATGTTTTAAAATAAAATAAACAGGGATACTGTGAAATATTGCTTTCATGCCCAGATCTACCCAATTGTGTAATTAGGACACAAAGGAATTTGCCAACCAAGTCAGATTGGTGCTATCTTCTTTATAGAATATGGCACAGTTTATTCACTGTAGGTTTGTTTTAACAAGTTATTTCTTTATGGGCACTTCTGAGAAAGCACACATTTGCAGTTCCTGATCTCTATTTGCAGCATGCTGTTAATCCAAAGGATATGGGCTATTCTGTTAAGGGGCACTGGGCACGATTACCTTCAGGTGCCTTCCAACTATATGTTGCTGTAATATATTTAGAAAGATGACTGAGTAGAATTGCTCTCTGCTACCACCGCCTTGTTGGAGAACACGCAGTAAATTGCAGGAAAGGAGGTACGGATAAAACATTAGAATGGTTTCTAACTATAAAGTGTTGTTGGACAATGAAGCAAGTGACTTAAGAACCATGTGAATTATTTCCCTTGGATACTTAAGAGGAGGCTAGATAAGCTTTACAGTTTAAGAACAAGCTCCCCTGTTCCAGCAGAGAATGGGGGACTAGTCAAATCTTAAGACTATGATAGTCAATCATTTCGGTAACACAGTTAATTTGTTTTACTCAAGACTGTTTATTCTCTGCTTTAGACAGGGTGGAAATGCTGAAGTCCAATGCTAAGTGAACTCAAATGCGGACCTGAGAAAAGGCTAGGGTTGCCAACCTCCAGGTACTAGCTGGAGATCTCCTGCTATTACAACTGATCTCCAGCTGACAGAGATCAGTTCACTTGGAGAAAGTGGCTACTTTAGCAATTGGATTCTGTGGCATTGACGTCCCTCTCCTCCCCAAACCCTGCCCTCCTCAGGCTCCGCCCCAAAAACCTCCCGCCCATGGTGAAGAGGGACCTGGCAACCCTAGAAAAGGCATATTCTGCAATATGCATACATCACACATACGTATCTGAAATTTCTTTTACTTAATTGGATTGATAGTTGGATTGAGAGCCAGCGTGGTGTAGTGGTTAAGCATAGTGGTTAAGAGCGGTGGAGTCTAATTTGGAAAACCAGGTTTGGTTCCCCAATCCATTCCTCCACATGAGCAGTGGACTCTAATCTGGAGAACCAGGTTTGATTCCCCACTCCTACCCATGAAGCCTGCTGAGTGACCTTGGACTAGTGACAGTTCTCTCAGAACTCTCTCAGCCCCACCTACCTCACAATGTTGTGGGGAGGGGGAGGGAAGGCAATTGTAAACCACTCTGAGACTTCTTACAGGTAGAAAAAAGCAGGATATAAAAACCAACCTTCTTCTTCTGATGGGTCAAAATTATGGATGGCTCAACATTATGGATGGCTCAACATTATTCCAACCTTCTAACCAATCTCCTAAACATTAGCAATCCTGCTTAATTCCCCTCTCCCCAGATTTGATACACAATTAACTAGATCAGATTTGAATCTCTTTATTTCATGGCTTCTGCTGCAGAAACTGGTTGATTACTGCCAAATTAACCTTTATTTGATGCTGTGCAGATTACAATTTATTTACAAGATTCTACAAATTTGGATGGGTTTAGTAAACTGTTCTGTCCACACCCAGGGACCTAAGGCAGGCAGCAGTCAGAGCAGGGCTAGCAAGCATTATTGGAATTGTTGATCCTGCAACAGACAGAGCTGAACTGAAGTTATTTATAGAAGTGAGTGCTTGCAGTTGGAGCAATGGCCTGGAGTCCGCAGACACTCACAGTTGGACCTTGTCCACATCCTGCAAAGCCTTATGGTGGCTCTAGGTCTCCAGATGTCTCGTGGTCGGCACAGAGGCTTCGGGACAGCTAGTCATGCACTCCACCATCTGAGCTGTGCTTCTGCCTCGTCTTCATCTTCTATGCTCTTGGGATCCTGGGACAATCTGGAGTCCTTGGCAATCACCTCCTCTCCTTCATGGGTCCCTCAGCAATCTCAGGTTCTGGTGGTGGCTTCTGATCCAGGAGCCGCAGAGGGCTACAAGTTTCCTGACAGCCCTGATGGTCTGAGGGCCCAGGCACCTCAGGACTTGTCATGGTTTTGTCCTCCATGGTGTCCTTGTCATCTGATGAAGAATCATCAGGCCTAATCCCAATTGCCCCAACAATCATTCCTGGCAAGCTTTCTTGCTTCCTGCTTCACAGAGACACAGTAAGTGCATCCCTTTTGTTCCCACTGCCCCAGTAAGGGTAGGGAGGAGCAGTGAGCAGTTTGGAGCAACCTTCCTGCCCCAATCCATGACACTGACAGTGTGTCCTGACACAGGAGGTACCCATTTTAAAGGAGGTATTCTCTTCTTCCCTATGGTGTCAGGATATTTTTTAAAAGATCTTATTACTTCAGTGGTAGCACTGCTGGCCGCCAAAATTATATTTACAGTTCCACTCAAGACCATTAAGTGTGGACCCCCAAGTCAAAAGCTGCTAAATTTTCATCAGTTTTTCCTCATCTCCTCCCATATTACCAAGCCTGCCTTTCAAGCCCTGTTCTTTATGCCCTCACCTTCACAGACAGGGCATTTTTTGTGGTGGCACTTAGTCTTTGGAATGCCTTCCCCCTCAACCTGCCTACTTTACTGTCTTCTAGGCGCCAGGCCAAAACATATCTTTTAAACCTTGCTTTGAATTAGCGGGTTATCTTTTTAGCTCCTTTAATGGTCTGAGGGTCTATTTTATAGATACGCCAAATGTGCTCACAAGCTTTCCCTGCCTTCCTGACTTGTTCAGGAAAACCATACTGTGATGCAAATCAGGAAAGAAGAAAGGGAGTAGGAACATGCAAGAGTGTAGGAGGGGTGTGGTTCAGTTGTAAAGCACCTGCTTGGCATGCAGAAGGTCCCAGGTTCCATCCCTGGCACCTCCAGTTAAAGGGACTAGGCATGTAGGTTATGTGAAAGACCTCTGCCTGAGACCCTGGAGAGCTGCTGCTGGTCTGAGTAGACAATACTGACTTTGATGGACCAAAGGTCTGATTCAGTATAAGGCAGCTTCATGTTCATATGTTCATGTAAGGAGAATGTGCCTTTGGATCATTCATCTAACTGCAATTTCTGTAAACCACTGGTTGGCACGATGGCTGAAGAAGGAAAAAAGAGAAGGGGAATGAGACCCAGCCTGAAAAACAGAAGCTGAGTACCTAAGTCAGAGTACCTAAGGTTGGGTGGGATAAATAAAATAAAGAAAGAAAATATAATTTATTTAAGGCGCTATGTCAGGATAAAAATTATTTTAAAATATCGTTAAAACAGCACAATGGCATATCCTAGGTTAATATACTGTAACCACATGCCAGACGCGTTTTGGCCTGTTTGGCCTTCCTCAGTGGTCAATTGATACCCATGTAAAACATACACACATATTTACAGATATATAAACATATATAGTCATTTATATATCAGACCAGGCATGTATGTAGGTTTTATAGTATATTTCCAATTATACAAACATCTGGTTAGATTGTCTACAAATCGTTATACTGGGCTGTATATGACTCCCATATAAAATGTGTGTGCAATTATCAACTAGGTGAAACGATGGCTGAAGAAGCCAAAATAAGCCCTTAGCTCTAATTCGTGACACCATGACTTGCACTGTAGGACTTCTCATGGATTGTGCCCCAGTTCATTAGTATGTTGTTTAATTTACTGCTTCAGGTTCCAAAAGGACTCAGAGTGCCCCAAAGTCTTTTCGTGCCAATTTTTCTAACGAGTACAAAAGATATTTAAAGGAATGACTTTCACAAACTTCAGATATGGCAGAACATTCATTGTGGACACAGGTTTGTTTTTTTCTGTCCTACTACTGTCTCTGATGAAACAGGATGTACAGGTTTTTGAACCACTACAAAACTTTCAAAACCTGTTTGAACAGATAAAACAGTGGGACGAGAGAAGGGGAGGGGGGAAGTGTACTGGTAGACAATGGCTGTTACCACACTAGGTATTCCCAGCGATGTATTAAGAGTTTGGAATTGTTATAAAAAATACTGTTCGTACTTTGTTTGGCCCCTTTAGCTGTGAAGACGTCTTCCAACCATTTTTTAACCGTGGCATCCAAAAACCCTTTTAAAGCGATATTTTTTATAACATTTCCAAACGCTTAATACATCGCTGGGAATACCTAGTGCGGTAACAGCCAATGACAACTTTTCTACACCGTCTTTCAGACTTTAAAAAATTGCATACAGCCACAATTTCACACCATGATTTCACAATCCACCACTCCCTTTCCCTAAATCTCTTGATGGATATTCAGTTGGGCAACAGTTCCATTTAAGTAACCGTGCAGATCAAAGCAAGTATCTCATTTAGCAGTTTTTAAGAAATCGTGTTTCTTTATAATGTACAAAGCTATTTAAAAACTCACTGGAGCTACTCAGACAGATTATGCTGTTTCATGTCTACTGTATGAAAGCTGCAATTTAAGAGATCGAGAAGCCACATTTTCATGCTAGATTTCAAAGACTTCAGCACCATTTCTGAACTCCTTTGTTCTCAGACAAAACACATAATTTACCTGATTATGAAGATTCATGACTCATTTCTTTTATCTGCATCCACAGCTAATCAAACCCCCTTCAAACAGTTATCCTAATGCTTTATCCCCTAATTACCGTTTGAAAGATAAATATTTGGAGAACTGCCTACTTGGTGTTCAAACCTCAGTAGTACTGTTTTACAGCCTCCCTCATTTTTAACAAAGAACAATTGTCTGAAATGGACAGTGGCAGCTTTTTTCCGGTCTTTATAGCTGTAGTAGGCTGAAGTAAGCTTTTGGGTAAGAATGAACACATGAAGCTGCCTTATACTGAATCAGACCATCGGTCCATCAAAGTCAGCGGCTCTCCAGGGGCTCAGGTAGAAGTCTTTCATGTCACCTACTTGTCTAGTCTCTTTAACTTGAGATGCCGGGGATTGAATTTAGGACCTTCTACGTGTCAAGCAGATGCTCTACAAACATTGAGCCACAGCCCCAATGGCAAGGTTTTTTTTAATGATACTGCGCATATTTCAGAGAAGGACATATTCTTGGTGAGCCCTTGACTAGATGCCATCAGGTGGGTCCCACCTGATGGTCTCCCTTCCATATACAGGGCACATGTGGGGGGGGTCAATGCCCCATTGGTGCAAGCAGCTGTGCAGTTGCTCCTAACAATCATTGCCATCCCATTGCTCACATTGCCCAGGCAAACAGGTGAGCATCCATAAAGAGCCACCCCACCCCCACTTTCTGGCCCACTTCGACTGGGCAAAAGGCTGGGTAGCACCAACAGCAATATCCCAAAGCAGGAAGAGGAGGAGTTAAGTATTGTGACTATAGATAGTATTGGGCACAAGTGTAGGCACACACGACAGGAGGGATTGGGACCTTCTCTTCTTGCAGTGAAGAGGATGCAGATCCTTGCCACCATTGGGCCCGTGGGCTGGCACTGTCCAGCCCCTAACCCTGAGGAAATAGGAGGGAGAACTAGCAGGCAGCAGCTTCTCCTCCTCTGCAACACCTCTGTTCCGTCATTCATCACAGCTCTACGATTATTTGCTCTCCAAGAGGAACTAGTGCCTCCTCTGCCTCTAGGTGAGTATAAGTAAAAAGTTTTTTTTTAAAGAAGGGGTGGGACTAAGTGACCAGTTTACTACTGCAGAAGCCCAAACATAAATCTAAAATTAAAAAGTTAACCTTCCCTTGGCAGAGTTAGAGAATGTGTGTTCCTATTTTATTCTATGGAGCCAACATACTGCCCTAAATAGGATAGCACAGTCAGCTGATATTACATAAGAATAAAAAAATAACAAACCAATTCATAAAATTAACCTTATTTCATGTTGTCATTTTTAATTTTGTTCTATTTGTGGGGACCACATCATTTGCTGAGAAGGTTATAAGGGAGAACAGTGTGTAATTTACTGGATGATTTCAGCGAGGCCCACGGCATTCAATTTCATAACTGTGTTTTGTGCTAAAGCCATACCCAGACTATTTCAATGGGATCTGCATACAATACATACAAGCCAATATACGTCTTAGGTGGCAACAATAACTAGGGTGGGAGATCTCCCAACCAACACTGATACAGACCCACTCACTTTAATGACTGAAGTGACAACAGTAGCAAATCATAACAAACTAAGAGCGCAATCCTAAAAGGGGGGGTAGATCCGCGGTGGCCAGGAGCAGCGGAGTTGTGCCGCCTCCTTAGAGGCTTCCCAGACGCAGCAGAGAAAAAAAGAGGGTTTTTTTTTCAAATTAAAATACTGAAAAAGGGGAAAATGCCCATTGAATAAAGCGAGGCTGTGCCATCAAAAAAAAGGTGGAGAACCCCCACCACAGCCCACCGGGGCGAACGGGGTTAGGAAGCTGCCTAAAGGCAGCTCCACCACCAAGAACGCCCTGCGACCAACCCCCCATGCCAGTGTGAGCTTTCCTTTCAGAAAAAGCTCTGCCGGTGTGGCTGTGCTGGCGGCAGGGGCCAGCAGCACCTGGACGCCGGTGTGTTTGCCCCCGCACCGGCACCACCTTATTCCATGATAAGGTGACACCAAAGCCAGTGCAGGGTCACACCGGTTCCAAAGGCACTTCACCTCCCCTATCAGGAATGGGGTGTAACCCCTGTCCACAAATTCAGGAAAGAACCATTATATTGACTCCTATTGGGTTATTGTGTGATAACCCAAATTCAGCATTCCTTGAATGGAATTATTGCTCCAAATCAGCTCTAGCCACATGGACTACAATTGCGCCAGAATATGAGGGAGATGAACTGAAAACCAAACCATTCTAAATGGGTAGCATCAGCATTCAGATGGCCAGCCAGAATTTTTATTTTTTGGTTTTGACTGTGAGCCCAAGCTTACCTTTCTGGGCCTTCATATCTCTAATTTAGCCATGTCCCACACCATAGTTTCAAGGTTGCATAAAAAACACTTCTGTGCACAAGGCATGTGGTCTATGTACGGAGATTGCGAGCATAGCCTGCTATAACAACCTTGTTCTTCACTACGTGGGCTTAGTATACTCTGATAGCATTTGTCTGCACAGAGCTTTTTGAAATAAGTTATTTAATCAGAATCTTCTAGCAAAGATTCCAGATTATTCCTGTTGATTGAAAGATTCTGTAGCTACTTCTTAGTAGCAGATGTGGGCCGACTGCTGTATTTGCACAATTTCACAAAATGCAATTGTAAATCAGCATTGCACGGATGTGGTAGTATGAGACAACATACTGCTAGCAAGCATTAGGGAAATCTACTAATTAACTGGGAAATGTGCATGTTACTCTTACTGTATGAGCTGAATTGGAGGAATGTATAAAGGCACACAAGAGAAAAGAGATCCAGATGAGCTTATAATTACATATTTTATCTGTAGTTTATATTCCCAATGGGCCTTTAAGTAACATGCAGACTGTAACTTTCTGCACTCTTGAAGAGAAATTGTTTGTTAAGCCAGAAGCATCCCTGGATATACTGGAGACTCCTTTTGAAGAGCCACTCACTACAGCCCCAACAGCTGATTGGCGGCAGAACGCCACAGCTCCAGGGGAGGGGAGGGACATAGCAGAACTACAGCAGCAGTCAGAATAGTTCTTATGTCTCTCACAAGGGCATTTTCCCTCGCAAGAGGCTGGCAGCTGACAGAGGCATGCTGGAGCATTGCCATCCAAGGGGCCCGGCAAGATGGCTGTCTCTCTCCCCAGGAAATGCTGGGTATGACCAGGTGAGAGGAGGAGGAGAAAGGTGGAGGAGAGCCCCCTGCCTTCTAATCTCTGAGGCCTGGTGGGACCTCCTGAGACTAGGCAGTCATACCCTTGCACTACACATGAAGCTGCCTTATACTGAATCAGATCCTTGCTCCATCAAAGTCAGTATTGTCCACTCAGACCAGCAGTGGCTCTCTAGGGTCTCAGGCAGAGGTCTTTCACATCATTTACGTGCCTAGTCCCTTTAACTGGAGATGCCGGGGATGGAACCTGGGACCTTCTGCATGCCAAGCAGAGGCTCTACCACTGAACCACGGCCCCTTTCCTCCCCACGGCCTATGCGGGTCCCATACTAGATGGCCTGTAGATAGAGCATTCCAGGTGCTGGTGTGTATGGATTGCAGGATGGTGTACCTCGTTAAATGTGGATGCCTCTCACTGTTCATTCAGCTGACAGAAGAGTCTGCTTAAGTAGCAAATGAAAAGGTCAAGCCATGTCAAGTATTGCTTTAAATAAATGGAGTACTGCGGCCAGTCTTGGGTCACTAGAGCTGGAGCAACTTTGAGTTCTCAAGTAATAATGGCTGGCTCAGTTAATTAGCGGCCAGAATATGTGAAGTCTCTTAAATACTGTGCAGAAATCTCCAAATCTCTGCTTTTTCGCTGAGGTAACAGGCTGTATCCTGCTTAGTTTTGACAGAAGATTCCCTTTCATTCCACTGAAATGGCTGCAGTCAATTCCACTCCCACAGCAGCCCGTGGGGGAACTTTGGGTTATTCTGCCAGGCTGACATGCTAGGGTGGCTGCGTGGCCACAGACAATTTATTGTAGTAGAAACAACTCAAATTAATAGAAACCAGCCATAATAGGATTGAGATTGCTTGTTTATGAACACAGTCTTTTCGTGAGCAAACACCAGCTGTGCGTGACTAAGGATGGCACAGATCCAGTTGAGAGATTGTGCTTATGCTTTCACTGTGTGGGGGGAATCTCTCCATCCAACTTGCTTTAGGACTTCCTTTTTTATCAAGGCTCATGATACAGTCCCCGTGTGGGCAAGGGAGCCTCGCCCTTGTTGCTCTTGACAGGGAAAGCCCTTGAATTTCCAGTAGAATAAATGGGATGAGGAGCCTCATATCTGCATGGAAACCTGGGTGTGGCCCAAGAAATTACTTCACTGCAGAGGCGTTTGGCTTTGATATATAGGTAGGACTGGTTATTGGTAGGGTCAGTTTGGGGCCAGTTTCTATTTCTCAGCCTGACTTTCCTCACAGGGTTGCTGTCAGTGAAAAGGAACCATAAAAGCCATGGGTCAGTGGCAGAGCATCTGCTTTGGATGCAGAATGTCCTAGGGTCAGTCCTTGGCATCTCCAGTTAAAAGGACCAGGTAATGGGTGATATGAAAGACAACTGCTATAATCAATAGAGAGGTAGCCTTCAGATAGAGTTCAAATAAACAAACCAAATTCCCCCACCCCGTTGCACCGTGGACCTGGTAATGACATCATGAAATAAAAAGGAAAAACAAAAACCAAGAAAACGTTTACTTTTGCCGTCAAGTAAACAGCTGACTTGTGGCGACCCCATAGAGTTTTCAAAGCAAGAGATGTTGGAAGGTGGTTTACCATTGCCTACCTCCGCATCACAACCCTGGCATTCCCTGGTGGTCTCCCATCCAAATATTAACCAGGGCGGACCCTGCTTAGCTTCTCAGATCTGACGAGATGAGGCTAGCCTGGGGCTACCAAGGTCAGGGATTTCATGGACTCTTCTATGACAGCCCACTAAGCACCACCAAATTTTGTTCCTGGGTATTAGCAGACCCTCAGAAACAGCAGAGGGAGCACCATGGAGGTCTGTACTGTGCATGTGGGGGAGGAGAAATCAGCAGAAATCTCTGCCCCCTCTACTGCAAAATCAAATGATGTTCCAATGGAGAAACCGTGTGTATGGGAACATGTCACTGCCTCTCACAGGATTATTGCAAGGATAAAATGTGTGGTAGGATGCATACAAGGAGCCCCATGGTGCAGAGTGGTAAGCTGCAGCACCGCAGTCAAAGCTCTGCTCATGACCTGAGTTCGATCCCGACAGAAGTCAGTTTCAGGTAGCCGGCTCAAGGTTGACTCAGCCTTCCATCCTTCTGAGGGCGGTAAAATGAGTACCCAGCTTGCTGGGGGTAAAGTGTAGATGACTGGGGAAGGCAATGGCAAACCACCCCGTAAACATAATCTGCCTAGTAAATGTGGTGATGTGACATCACCCCATTAGTCAGTAATGACCTGGTGCTTGCACAGGGGACTACCTTTACCTGGGAGGCATACCCTGAGCTTCTTGGAAAAAGAGTGGATTAAAAGTCACAGTTTCTAATAAAAGTACTTAGAAAACCTTACATGGCTCCATGTTTTCCAGAACACCATTTTAATGAAGTAAATAATAAACTGAAGAACAACAGACTGTGGAATTAAGGGCACAAAAGAAGTATTACTGTTAATCAAGAAGATTCTTTCTAAATACTAAATCTCTTTTTTTTTTGTGTGTCGATTGTGAACCCTCTGCAATATCCTCAGGCATTAATTATGAAAACATTTTATCTGTGATTTTTCTGAGGACTTGCCAGGTGACTCCCATTAGTGTCAATCATGCAATTAATTCAAATACACAGATTTTAAAAATTTATTTCCATATAAAACATTAATGCCACATCTGCTACCCCTAAACTGTTTCTGTCCCTTTTATTTCCTGCAGGCTGGATGGATTATCAACAAACTGGAACTTTTTACTGCAGTTCTCAAGCTATCTGTTAAGCCCACGAGGTGCACTTTAACCTCACATCGGCTTCAATTTAATATTATGCTTATGTGCTGAAAGTACTTGCATGATTTTTATGAAAAACCAAACACATTCACATGGGATTTGAATTATACTTATACAACATCAGCAAAAGGAAGTATGACAACTTGGATTACTACCATGAAGTATGACAACCTGGAGTACTACAATGAACTAATCCAGTGTGGTATAGTGGTTAAGAGCGGTGGACTCTAATCTGGAGAACCGAGTTTGATTCCCCACTCCTCCACATGAGTGACACAGTCTAATCTGGTGGACCAGGTTGGTTTCCCCACTCCTACACATGAATCCTGCTGGGTGACATTGGGCTAGTCACAGTTCTCTCCGAACTCTCTCAGCTTCACCTACCTCCCAAGGTGTCTGTTGTGGGGAGAGGAAGGGAAGGAGATTGTAAATTGGCTTGATTCTCCTTAAAAGGTAGAGAAAGTCAGCATATAAAAACCAACTCTTCTGCTTCTTCCTGTATCCAACATACAGTATTAGCTAATGTAGCATACGAGGGTAAGGCTGGGAGTTAAAATGGCTGAGTGGCCCCTGCCATGCTAAAAGCCATCACTGCAAGGGCCACTCAGGTCAGATCTGGCCAGAAGAGCCAGTAAGCAGTATTGGCTCACCTGCCCTAAAAAGGACAAAGATATTTATCACATAAATAATCACAATGTAGTCCGACGGAAGTCGGTTTCAGGTAGCTGGCTCAAGGATGACTCAGCCTTCCATCTTTCCGAGGTCAGTAAAATGAGTACCCAGCTTGCTGGGGGTAAAGGGAAGATGACTGGGGAAGGCACTGGCAAACCACTCCGTAAACAAAGTCTGCCTTGGAAACGTCAGGATGTGGCGTCACCCCATGGGTCAGGAATGACCCGGTGCTTGCACAGGGGACCTTTACCTTTTAGTTGTGAGCCTACACATGTAATATGTATCACAAGTTTCATCGCATCTCTAAAAATATTTACACATGTACACTGCATTAAAAAAATCCTTATTACTGCAGAATTTAGCGACACTGCTATATCACCAGAATTTTTGAACTTCTGCATCCTCCGGAACAATATTTTAAAATGTCTGTCGCTACAATCCAATTACTAAAATGTTTACAAATATTAAAATAACAATTATAAAATCGCTTACCGAATCATTTGCTGCCAATGCAAGAGCTACATTTACTGTAAAAGAAAAAGGGGGAATGGGGGTAAAATTAATTGAACAAAATCCTATTTATTATTTATTTATATCATAAAAGCCTGGGGGAAAGAACAATAGCTGAGCTACAATTTACAACTTAAGGTTTTTAACTTAACATGACTAATAATATCTTGCAAAGCATACTCTAAAATACTTTAAGCACCCTAATCAATAATATAATATGATGGGATCCTACCATACCTTACCAATAAACCAAACCCAGATATTTATTTTAAAATGGAAGAAATTCTTTCATTGTGACATTTCAGATCAAGAATGGGATACAATATTTACATCTAGGCTGATAGCTAATGATAGATCTCTCTGCTATGAATTTATCTAGTGATCTTTAAAGCTGCATAAGCTAATGGCCATAACTACATCATGTGGCAGTAAATTCCTTAAGTTAATTATGCATTTGTATGAATTAGTAGTTTGTTTTCCCTCTCCTGCATTTACTGCCCATATATGTCATTATGTGACGTTGAGATCTAGTATTATGAGAAGGGGGACATATTCTTGCACGTAAATTTGCACCTAATATTCCTGTGCATAATTTTGTATGAACCTTTGTCATGTATCCTTAACTGGCTTTTTAAATTGGGGGGGGGGGAATCAAAGCCCTTTCATTTTCTGAGAGAAGGTGCTCTAGTTCCATGATCCTTTTTATTACTCTTGTCTGCATCTTTTCTAGCACTATCCTTTTTGAGACTGGGTGACCAGTACAGCACAGTACATAGCAAAGATCTACCTAGGATGTTACAATACTCGTTGTTGAACTTCTCTTTGCAGAAACCATTGTGATTCATTCTTTGTAGGACTTGTTTGTCTATATGCCTGAATGATGCTTCTGTCTTTAATACTCGTCCCACTACTTTATCTGGAACAGATGTTCGCTAACTGGCCTGTAATTTCTTGGCTTCCTTCTGGATCCTTTAAAAAAAATGGTGTCCCTGTGCTGCACAGCTGTGCTGCTTGCAAAGTATCCCTAAATATATCCCTAAACCTATGGCTAACTCTCCAGTTTCCTGTTGTAGCCAATTAGAGTAATAGGTCTTAGCTATTAGCAAACAGTGTGTGACTCAGCTACTATGGTGATTCAACAATGGCGGTGATTAAGAGGAAGGATTAAATTTAGCTATAATTCTTGAGTCTTTCCCTATATATTTAGTTAAAAGTCTCACAATCTGCTTGATTATCCTGTCTTGTTCTGCTATATAACTTCTGTAACAAGATCTTCCTCTGGCACAAACTATTCCTTTTGTATTAACTTCAGAAGATTTTGTTTATATTTAATCTGTAAAACAAACTGCACTTGTTTCGATAAAACTGAACTTGCTTTCTTCTGTCAGTCACAATGAAACCTCTATGTTCAGAGGCAGTGGTGCATCTCTGTACATCAGTTGCTGGGCAGGGAGTCAACAACAGAAAACTATGCATTTGTTGCCTGAGGATGTTCCACACCATTGGCCATTGGGAGAAACTGTATACTGGACTAAATGGACCTTCGATGGGATCCATTTGGCTTTTCTTCGTGTAAATACCAAAGGAAAGCAAAGAACATTAATAATTTGAGATATGCTGATGACACTACATTATTGGCAGAAAATAGTGAAGATTTGAAACAACTACTGCTGAAAGTTAAAAGAGAAAGTGCCAAAGCAGGACTACAGCTGAACATCAAGAAAACAAAAGTAATGACTACAGGAGAATTACACAACTTTAAGGTTGACAATGAGGAAATTGAAATTGTTCAAGACTTTCTATTCCTTGGCTCCACCATCAACCGAAAGGGAGACTGCAGCCAAGAAATCAGAAGGAGATTGAGACTGGGAAGGGTAGCCATGAAGGAGCTAGAAAAGATTTTGAAGTGTAAGGAAGTGTCACTGGCCACCAAGACTAGATTAATTCATGCCATCGTATTCCCTATTACTATGTATGGGTGTGAAAGCTGGACAGTGAAGAAAGCTGATAGGAAGAAAATAGATTCCTTTGAAATGTGGTGTTGGAGGAGAGTGTTACGGATTCCGTGGACTGCCAAAAAAAACAAATCAGTGGGTTATAGATCAAATCAAGCCTGAACTGACCCTAGAAGCTAAAATGACTAAACTGAGGCTATCATATTTTGGTCACATTACAAGAAGACAAGAGTCACTGGAAAAGACAGTCATGCTAGGAAAAGTTGAGGGCAGCAGGAAAAGAGGAAGACCCAACAAGAGATGGATTGACTCAATAAAGGAAGCCACAGCCTTCGATTTGCAAGATCTGAGCAAGGCTGTCAAAGATAGGACATTTTGGAGGACTTTCATTCATAGGGTCGCCATGAGTCAGAAGCAACTTGACGGCACTTAACACACACACAGTATTCAAGAAAGCTAAACACCCCCAATTCCCTGTCCTGAGAATCTTGGTACAACCTACAAACATTGCCAGGAGTTTGTGGATATATATCCATCTGTGAGCCTGTATGTCAGTCACTTAACTCACAAAATCTTCCCATAAGATTTTGTTTTAGGAAACAGTTGGTTTGATATGAAGAAATATCTGGTTTTAATGACTGAATAGAAATATTGATTATTAGGCTTACTGAGGAGTATGAATATTATAAGGTCATACAATCTTAAATGACAAATAATTTAGACTAAATGTAGGTTATAGAATAAATATAGAGACACTGTCCTTCAATGTTACTCCTCTGAAGATGCCTGCCACAGCTGCTGGTGAAACGTCAGGAAAGAAAATACCAAGACCACGGTCACACAGCCCGGATAACCTACAAGAACCTATAGAATAAATGCTTATACATTTGCCTTATTAAATAATCAAGTGTTTATTCAGATTAAAAGAAATGTATTAGATCATACAGAATGTATTACGACAGCTCTATTGGTTTTTTTGAGAAGGATTTTGTTGTAGACATGGACTATGAGGAGTGCATGATGTATGTGAGTTGTATGTGTTTTATTAAAATAATAAAAAGTTTATTTAAAATATTTTGTTTTAGTGTATGTATCTAATTCGTTTATTTCAGTATTCTATTTGCATATGCTATGCTCTGTCCATACCAGGATTTCCCAACATAGCACCCACAAGTACTACCCTTGGCACTCGCCAAGCTTTTCAGAAAGTAGGCAAAGTTGAAAGTTAAAAGAGAAAGTTAAGGAAGGCTTGTTAATGGCTGCCTTCATTCAATTGAAAAGATTTTCCACTGGAAGATCGGGAAGACTGGTAAGTACCCAGGCTTTCCTTAGTGACTGTGTGGTTCCATTCTCCCTTTAGGCTTCCCTTTACACCAGAAGGTGTGAGGGGGAGGTATTCCATTTGATTCTAACTCCTGCAGAAGCAATTTTGGATTTGGCTCCACTTTCTGTGGAAGCCATTTTGTGGGTGACGCTCACAACCTCTAAAAATTCCAAATGTGCCTATGGGTTATTTCCTCATATTGTACTTTTGATTTTATTTTTTTAAACAGTCACCATACCACAAAAACATATAATCTCCTAGTTTTAAAATCGGGGATAGACCACTGTTATTTTAGATCAGGCATTTGGAAAACATGTTATTGAGGAATTACAGTGGTTTAAGAGCAAAAACAGTCTTTGAGTTTATAATTAACACTAATCAGCTACCTAGTGGTTTAATTACCAAAATCTGTTTCTTGTTAGTAAACCTAGAAATTGCTTCTTAAGTTACTTTAGAAAATGGAACAATGATTTTTAAAAAAACATTATTGGTTTAGAAGAATGGAAGTGGATTTGGAATTCTGCCATATTTCTTCATACACACACATATGTAATACATGGAATTAGTGATAGTGGTGTGGCTTATCTATGGCAGAATTTTAACCTTTTTGTCACATTCAAAAAATACAGACCTTTTAGAATTTGTAAATCAGTTTGTTAATGAAATGTTGGACTGTAATATGCACCTTGATCCAACAGATATTCTGCTCGGTTTAGTAAAGGGTCATGTCAACATTTCACTAGTAGAATTGTTCTTGAGCTTACTTACTGCTGCTAAACTGTCAGTGAAATAGAAAACAATATGCATAGTCTTAGGAATGAACAGAATAAAAAACTAGATCACCCCATTATGCCAAAGAAATGGGATATGGCTTTAAACTTCATACTTGTTTCTATGGATCTCAAGCTGTGACTTATTCAGCAAAAAATTGTGTTTCGCATGTACTGGACACTACAGCACCTTTTTAGTAAAGGACTAAATAAAGTGTCTAATTGCTGGCATAGTAACTTACAGGAGATAAAAATAAGGCCAAGGCCAGTGGTGCAAAATAGATAAAAAATGTTCACAGGCTACAGAACTTATGTTTGTTTGAAGGACTACTGTAATAACTGCAGTTTCCCCTGAAGAAGCCACTTGGGCAAAATGCATAGGGAAATTCTGTTCTGGGTAATTTTTTCTACCTATTTTGCACCATCGGCCTTGACCTTATTTTTATCTCCTGTTACTGGTGCAGCCCTTTTATTTCTCATAGTAACTTCTTAAGGATGCTTATGTGCTTTTAAACTATTTGCCTGTCTCCTAGAGGCTAACCAATGATCAATGAAAATGGATCCTCGGTGCCCTTACTGTAGCTAAAAGGCTTACATTACAACATTGTAGAGATAAATGTCAGATAGACCACAATTGCATATAGACTTGTTTTTAGATATTTGTATATCTTTTATAGAAGCTTATGTGTAGACCTGACACCATTGTTGTCACATTTCTATTTCTGTTCTATACGAGGTTTGTATATTGAATAAAAATAAGTAACAGAACAGGAAAAACCTATAACCTCCCTCTGAAGGTGAATGGTTCCACAGTGAGTGGAATGCTGCCATGGTATGTCATAAATTTGGAATGCTGCCTTATTAACTAAATTAACATATCATCAGACGCCCCAGAGGGGAAAAAATTAAATGTTCAGGTAAATGTGTTTGTATTTTTTGTAATGTTTTGGAATAATAATATAGAGTGAAAGTTTATGAGTTGTTATATCACATTTTTGTTTTTTATGTTATATGTGTTTCATTATATTTTGTTTCATACTTATTGTAAACTTGACTCCTCTGAACCGCTTCGATCAAACCCAGATGTGTATTAGAGTAACAATATGTATTGTATACCTGTGTATTAAGAGTTTGTTTTGTTTCTTTCATTTTTGAAATTGATTACAAAGGGTACTGTTTTGTTATTGAGTTGTTTTGTATGGATTTGTTTTGTTATTGTTTCTTTCTTATTGTTTTGTTTTCATAATTCTATTTTGTTATTATTTCCCACTGGTTTCAATAGAAGACCCCCCCCCTTGGGTCTGTACCTTCATGGCTTTCCATATCCCACCCCATAACCTTCAGGAGTATCATACCTCATACGTCTAAGTAAGCTAAGTGGCTCGAGAGAGAGGCAAGACTGCAATAATGAAAGAAAGAAAATGAAAGAAAATCGGGGGGGAGGGCGTTTTGTTATAGGCTAACAAAACACCTCATTAATGATGGAATATTTTCGTAAATTATAACAAAAGCAATGCATAAGTCTAATGTATTGTTTGTTTTTGTGTTTACCCACATACAGTGTATTTTAGAAGGATTGCTATCCCAGTGTACCAGTCCATGAAAAAAATGTACTTACATTTAAGGTGCACCTTTTTGTTATCCGAGTACACTATAGATACAGCCCTTTTGTTCACCGAGAAACAACCCTAGCAAACTGACATGAGCATGAACCATTTAATCTGTACCCAAATATTGATAAATAGTTGTTATGGTTGCTAGCTTATCCATTGCAGTGGAATGAACAAATTGATTTTACAAAAACATCAAAATACAATACAAGGCATAAAGTTTCGTGTGGAAATACGTATCTTGAATAGTTCACATTTTAAGCAACCACAGAGAAGTGACTATTATTACAAGGAAATAAAATTGATCATTGATTATTCCAAATCGGAATCTCTTCTTTTACTTTTTATTTAACAATCAATTATTTCTTTTACTATTTATTTAACAATCCATTCCTTCCATGCAGGGCAGCACAGAAAACGAATTAAAAGTGTAGATCTTGGTTTTAGCGTAATCTTGAACAGAGTTACCCCCTTCTAAATCAATAGTTTAGGACTGCATTGTTAGTCTGCTCTTTTCAGTACACAAATATCAGGGGGGAAATCATGTTTAAAATTATTTACATTTCACAGTTTAAGTGCTACTTTTATTTCAAATACAATGTGAGAGTAGTTTCAGATCTGTAAACCCATTAAAAAAATAATCACAGCCTGACCTGCAAGCCACTTAAACTAAAAAAGCCAGTCAGTAGCTCTCCTTAAACAAGTAGACTACAAAATCCAACCTGTGTCCAAGAAGAAAATGCTTAGATGTGATTATGCCCTCTAACAATGCAATCCCAAAAAGTTACACCTAAATCCCCTGAAGTCAGTGGATTTTTTTAACTCTGTTGATGATTGCACTGTAATTTTCAGTTTTATCCTGTCCTAACTTTATGTTGCCTAAACAAAAAAAGCCCGCAACTTTAGACTTAAACTTTTTTGTTTGTATAAATAAAGTGAACATTAAAATCCAAATAGATTTGAAAATTTGTGGAACGATTTAAATCAACAGAATCAGCTCACTTCTCAAAGGAACTCTGGGAGCAAGCCTAAACACTTCTGCTTTAAAGTAAGTACCATTTTATTCAACAGGGTTCATTCCAAGAAAGAACCTTTAGGATTGCAACCTCTTTAACTCCATTCAGCTTCATAATCCAGATACCATTCCAAACTATGCCAGGTTCAAACTGATTTTGCTAAAACAGCATATTTACTAAAAGGCAGATTAGATGTAGGAAAAGCTTACACTATTTTTATGTCTGAAGTTGTTATAAGCACAGATAAGAGCATGCAAAATGTGCTTCCTTTAATTCACCCTATAAAAAGTATACCTGCTGTCACATAACTATATTTTAAAAAGTAATAAGTGTGTGCTAAACAGTAACAACATACTAAATCAATAGACTTACCTGCAGTTGTTGATTTTCCAACACCTCCTTTTCCAGATGCTATTACTAGCACTTGCTTAACTCCTTCAATTGGTTTTTGTTTTGGCAATCCTCTAGACATAATTTTGTTACGTTTCTCTTTTAGGAGCACATCATTCATGCTGGATGACTTTTAAAAAAAGATAATTTAATTGGTTATTAATGAACTGCTTTGCAGTTCTTTTAAAAAATATTCAAATGTACCAAAATAAGACATCACACAACTGAGCCCTGTTAAGGTTACAGAAAACTACCTTGGCCTCGGTTAGAACTCAGCAAGACTGCTGCATGTAATATCACTGCTTGTGTACGCTTGTAAATCAAGCATGTCAGCAATGAAATCTCAGAAGCAGCCCCTAGTTAAAACCAGAAAGCATATCAATCTTCTCAAGTTCACCACTACTAAATTTAGCTGCTGGGGAGACTCAACTGCCAGCAATTATGTTTTAAATCCTCTGTTTTCAATACTTAAAACACATTACTCCTGAATAACCCATTGGAGTTGAAGGGAACTATTAAAGATTAGGAAACGTGACAACCAAGGCTTATATCATATCAGAGGAGAAACAGCCCATTCCTGAAGGGGGGGTTGATGCAAGGCGGCTGGGAGCAGAGCAACCACGGCACTTCCACAGAAGCTTCCCGGTTGCCGTGGAGGAAATAAAACAAAAATGTGGTGGGGAAAATGCCCCCACAGAAAACAGCAACGCCATCAAAAAAAGGTGGCATACCAACGCCAGAACTCAAGGAGGCGTTCCTGGGGCGAAAAGGGTTAGGATGCTGCCTAAAGGCAGCTCCGCCCACTGTAACACCCCCACACACACACACACCAGGACAGGCTCCCACTTCCGGGATTTGCTCCCGGCTGCGCTGGTGGCAAAGCCCTGCACAGTGGTGTGGCTTACCTATGCAAGTGCCACCCAGGATGGCGTAAATGCCCGTTATCCTGGGATAAATAGGCACTTACACCGGCGCAGGGTCACGCCAACTCTTATTCCGATTCGCCCCCCCCCTTTCAGGATTGCGCTCAAAACCTAGTTCACAATACAACCATATATTTAGATATTGATTCATAGAGAAGATAGAAATACACAACACTGGGGGGACTGAAACTTTGGTATATTCCCAAAACAATAACTTGTACTGATGCTCTCACCTACCATACCGTGTGTGGGTTTCCTCTCGTGTGCATTTCTGTAGAGAGTACAATTACTAATTACATTATTAACTGTTTATCAGTATGTAGGCAAGGGATGTCTGGTTTTGTTTTCATTTTATAAATGTTTAAATATATAAATATTAAAAGAGACTTGAAAGAATGGCAAAAGCACCAAGATGAACAAGATATACCAAACAAAATCATAAGAGCAGGATTCTAGAAATGGTGCATTGGGAAAGAAAGTTTTTTGGGGGTTTTATATGTCATATAGCAAAGGTCTAAATATGGCCTGACCTACACATTATGTAGAATGTACAGTTGCCAACCACCAGGTGAGAGGCCTGGAGATCTCACAGAATTACAACTCATCTCCAAACTACAGAGAACAGTTCCCTGGGGGTGGGGGAAATAGCTGCTTTGAAGGTCAGACTCCTACTGAAGTCCTTCCCTTCCACCCCCAAATCTCTAGAAATTTCCCAAACCAGAGTTGGTAGCCCAATTCAAAGTTCTTTTGTTATAATAATGAAATACTTCAGCATAACCTACAGAAGTGTTCTTTAGTATCAAGTGCTCTGAAGCAGGGTCAAGACTTAGTTTGCTTCAGGGTTTGTACCCTGGTAAGACCTTATAGATTTAAAAGTGCATAGAATGAGGGCTAGTCACAGTATGGGTCTGGAGCTGTGAAAATGTGAATTCCAGTCACAGTCAGCCAGGAAGCACAGCAGGTAACCTTGAGCCAATCACTCCCTGCATGGGAGGTTTTGCCTTGGATTTGCTGCTCTCTAGATGCACATTTTCCAAATCAGAATTCTCTAAACTCTGGATGGGGGCTTATTGTTGAGTTTTGAGAATCTGGATGGGCAAAATGTGCATCTAAAGAGTGGCAAATCCAAGGCAAAACCTCCCATGCATAAATGACCCTTCTCTCTCAGCATAGTCCCCCTCACAGGGGTGTCAATAGCAGTAGAAAAGAGCAAGAATCCAGCAGCACCTTAAAGATTAACAAGGCAAGGTATGAGCATTCATGAGCCCCAGCTCAGTTCTTCAGGGGTGTCAATAGTATAAATAATGATCCCTGGACGTGGCGACGCTAATGGAGAACAGGAGAACCTTATCCAGGCTAATCCAACTATTTTTTGTTCCCTTGCTTGGGGAGGGGCTTGGCGTGCAGAAGTTCTCAGGTTCAATCTCCGGCATCTCCAGTTAAAGGTACTAGGCAAGTAGGTGGTGTGAAAGACCACAGCCTGAAACCCTAGAGAGCTGCTGCGGGTCTGAGCAGACAATACTGACTTTGATGGACCAAACGTCTGATTCAGTATAAGGCAGCTTCATGTGTTCATGTGAGCAGTGGTGTTAGCTGGCAGCAGCAAAATAAAGCAGGGGCCCAGCCGCTCTTTGGAGAAGGGCGGGGCTCAGTGGCAGAACATCTGCTGGGAATGCAGAAGGTCCCAGGTTCAATCCCCGGCATCTCCAGTTAAAGGGACTGGGCAGGTTGGGGATGGGAAAGACCTCTGCCTGAGACCCTGGAGAGCCGCTGCCAGTCTGAGTAGACAATACTGACTTTGATGGACCAAAGGTCTGATTCGGTATAAGGCAGCTTCATGTGTTCACCTATAACCACAATGGGTCGCCGTGTTAGTCTGTCTGCAGTAGTAAGAAAGGGCCAGAGTCCAGTAGCACCTTAAAGTCTAACAAAAATATTTTCTGGCAGGGTATGAGCTTTCGTGAGCCACAGCTCCCTTCTTCAGATACCTATAACCACCTATAACTATAACCTATAACTTCTTCAGATACCTATAACCACGACATAGCCCAGCGACCAAAAAGAACCCCCAGTTAGTTCTCTCAGAAGACCCATGTGGGGAGCAGCCAATCGGCATCGCGACAGAGAGGACGAGGGAATCAGTCCCACCCAACGGTCGCCTCTTCCTGCTCCTCCGCACGTTCCCTTCCCCTCCCCCCGCCCGGCCATCCGCAGAAGAAGTCCCAGATGAAACATGGCCCTCCGCGCGTCACTTACCCGAAAGCGACCGGAGAAAGGCGCGTCCGCGGCTCCTGCCCAGGCCGGAGAGAGCCATGGCGGCGCTGCCCTCCTCCCCGCGCCGCCTCCACAGGCCACTGCGGCTCGCAGCGCCCAGGCACAAGGGCGAGCCACCATCGCGGCCCCTCGCCACGCGCCCGGCGCGGGGAGATGGCGTCGCTTAGCCACGCCTCGGCCCCGCCCCTCCGCCTCAGGCATGGGCCGCCTGACGGGCGAAGGAAGGAAGGAAGGAAGGAGCGGCGCTTAGCCGAAGCGTCAGGGCGTTTTGCTTACGAAAGGCATTCCGACGAAGAAAGGCTCCGCCTGCGTGCAGAGGAATGGGAATCAAGAGAAAGGGCCGGCTGGGTTTTGCTTGGAAGCGACCCCCCCTGACCAGACCATATGTCTGTTAACATACATGTGTGTGTGTGTGTGTGTGTGTTAAGTGCCGTCAAGTCGCTTCCGACTCATGGCGACCCTATGAATGAAAGTCCTCCAAAATGTCCTATCTTTGACAGCCTTGCCCAGGTCTTGCAAATTGAAGGCCGGGGCTTCCTTTATGGAGTCAGTCCATCTCTTGTTGGGTCTTCCTCTTTTCCTGCTGCCCTCAACTTTTCCTAGCATGACTGTCTTTTCCAGTGACTCTTGTCTTCTTGTAATGTGACCAAAATACGATAGCCTCAGTTTAGTCATTTTAGCTTCTAGGGTCAGTTCAGGCTTGATTTGATCTATAACCCACTGATTTGTTTTTTTGGCAGTCCACGGAATCCGTAACGCTCTCCTCCAACACCACATTTCAAAGGAATCTATTTTCTTCCTATCAGCTTTCTTCACTGTCCAGCTTTCACACCCATACATAGTAATAGGGAATATGATGGCATGAATTAATCTAGTCTTGGTGGCCAGTGACACATCCTTACACTTCAAAATCTTTTCTAGCTCCTTCATGGCTGCCCTTCCCAGTCTCACATACATATAGGCCATTTATGCAGGGGAGGTTTTGCCTTGGATTTGCCACTCTCTAAATGCACATTTCCCCCCCATCTGAATTCTGAAAACTGCATGGGGGCTTATTTTTAAGTTTTGAGAATTCGGATAGGGAAAATGTGCATTTAGAGAGTGGCAAAACCTCCCCTGCATAAATGGCTATAAACAAGCCTCCGTGCAGAGTTTTGAGAATTCGGATGGGGAAAATGTGCATCTAGAGAGCGGCAAATCCAAGGCAAAACCTCCCCTGCATAAATGGCATAGTCATATGCATACGAATAGACTAACGCTGTGACACTGTCAGATTTGGAGTTCAGGAGCCTTCCCCAGTATTAGGGTCTAGGCCAGGCGTCCACAACCTTTCTGAGACTGCGGGCACCTCTGGAATTAGCGTGATGGGCGCTGCCACAAAATGGGCTGCCACAAAATGATTGCCATAGCTTTATTTGAGCCACACAGTGAAGATGCTTGTGCTGTGGTGGCAGCTGCTTCTGAAGCAATGTTTTTAAAAAAATCTGCACAGCCAATCATACCTCCAATATGCATTCAAACGCTTGCTGGGCTAAAGCCCGGCCTGGCCCCACTCTAAAACTCTTGGTGGGCACCAGAAGAGATGCCACAGACACCACATTGGCCTAGATTCATGCTATCAAAGAAAACCAATTTCAGTTCGAGGTAAACCCTGGGGTGTGGTCTGTTCTTGTCTGTCTCATTTGTATTCCACACACAGTTCCCCCTTCTCCATTCATCATCACAACAAACCCGTGAGGTAGGTCACAGACCAAACTCTTCTGTCTTTTTCTTTGTGCCAGTGCCTTTTTGGTTGAACCTTTTTTTGTGTGTGAGTCTTCCCTGGTGCTCTCGAGTGTCTGCAGCTTTAGCATCTTTGTGTATCCAGCTGAGCTACTCTGGCAAGACACTTCCATGGCAACAGGTTTTTCAAGATCCCTGCCTGCTGCGTTACATTTTTTCCCCTTCGGATAAAGAATTTCCATGTAAGAAAATGCATGGTTTGCCACATCAGTGGAATCACTTGCATTTTTATGCACTGGGGATTATTTTGGTAAGGAAAACCTAATGTACAAATCCACCTTTAGAGCATGACACTGTGTCCTCATAATGGGCTTCTCCTGGACCATCTGACTTTCTTTTGTTCCTGTGACCTACAGCTGTATCAACCTTGTTTGAAATGTCTCCCATCTTTAATCCCCACTCCCCCACCCCCCAAAAAATGGTTTGTGGTGTTCAATGGAAGCACACTCAAAATCATCTCCACATTTAACACGTTTGCAAGGCTTCCCAGGCATATTAATTTGCTCTTGATAAGCATGCCCCGATACAGGTGCCTAGCCACTTGGCACCACTCTCATAATAGGGTCATAGCTATTCAAGTTATGGAATGCTCTTGGAGCGTGTGTTCCTTCTGGAAAAGCATCTTCCCAGAAAGAACATGTGCTTTAATAATGTAATTTCTTCCCATTTCAGGCTAAGTGATCTCTGTTCTAAATCCTAGTGCATTCATATAGATTCGAATGTCCCACATCTGAAAAGTACTCACAGGGCGAAAACACATGGTTGCTTTAACCTCCTTTATTCCCTGTTTCAGCCAGGATTCAGCCAGGATCGAACGCATACGTTTCGCCGAACGTGCGTTCGATCCTGGCTAAATCCTGGCTGAAACAGGGAATAAAGGAGGCTAAAGCGACCATGCGTTTTCGCCCACAGTCTTATGACAATGCTTATGTCATCACTGAATGCTTGAAATATACTGCCTAAATGCTAAGTAGTATTATGTGCATGTGTGAGGGTGCTATCAAGTCACAGCCAATTTATGGCAACCCCAGCAAGGGGCTTTCAAGGCAACTGAGAAGCAGAGGTGGTTTGTGATTGCCTTCCTCTACAGAGTCCTCCTTGGCGATCTCCTTTCCAAGTACAATTGACCCTGCTTAGCTTCCAAGATCTGACAAGATCAGGCTCTACCATGCTGCCTTCCCTCCTTAAGTAGTATGATAGCTGTATTTGATTTCTGCAATTTCCACAAAGTCATATCAAACTGTGGATCTTATGCTGTTACATTGTCTTCTGTCCACGTGCATTATATTTCCAGCATTGACACCCTTTTATGGTCAGTTATCTTTAAAATTCTTCCTATATCCTTATTATTTCTCTTTGTTGAATGGTGATATTATTTTCTTAGTTATTCAAATATAACTCGCTGCACACCAACACAGATTATGTGTGGAAGATAAAGGGACATGAATTTGACTTCTTAGACCACATCTTCAGAAAAGCTGTGCCCAAAATTAAGGAGAATATTAAAAGGAGCCTTTACTATAATGCAAGGAACTGCAATCAGAATTAAAGATCAAGAATTAAAGCACATTTGCACCATTTTAATTCTTGGGCACAGCACATTTATTTTCAGATTGCATACTATGTGCATATCATAGAATCATAGAATCAAAAAGTTGGAATAAACCTTCAATTATCGACTTGAGAGAGAAATTATGGATGTATCTGAGGATGGCCAAACTAACAGAATTCCTACATGGAAAAGATATGGAAGATTAAAAAAAAAACATGGTTTAAGGCCACCTCATATTGGGATAATTTGGCAAAAATTGATTTTACAGTATTAATTAACGAGTTATAGAAATTAGCATTAATAACTTTAGAAGTTTTTTGTTATTAAGTGTAACAAAAACTGTTTAGACACTTCTTCGGAAGTCGGGTGAAGGGTCACTTTTTTAGGTGGGTGGAGGGGAAAGGGGTATCCTCTTTAATTTTATAATGTTGTAATCATGAATGTAATAATTAAGGTATATAGATACCCTTCTATATTTATTTCTTTTTTCTGTATTCTTTTTTGTTTGTTTTTTATTTCATTGTATTTGTTTTTTTATGTTTTGTTATAAAAAATTTAATAAAAATTTATATTAAAAAAAGAATCAAAAAGTTGGAAGGTGCCTAAAGACTATCAAGTCCAACCCCCTGCACCATGCAGGATGACCTAAAGTATTCCTGACAAATAATTGTCCAATCTGCGCTTAAGGAGGGAGAACCCACAGCATCCCTGGGCAACTGATTTCAACACTGAACTGCCCTTATTGTTGAACTGCCATTGCTATATACTTACACACAAGTTCACATGTATATACAGATTCAAACACATTCATATATTTATATATGAATGCAGGCGCTCACTTAAATTCACATGAGCACATGCTTACGAAGTATAATGCAAAATTCCAGAGGCTACTGCAGTGGTAAACAGAACATTGGGCATCTATTACTACCTTGACAGGTTTCCTGTTCAGTTTCCCACCCAGTTTTCTCTTCTTTCCAGTGCTACACGCATGTGTATGCACATAATACCCGCTATCCTCATGGGCTAGGACAGCTGTGAATTAGGCTGGCTTGCCTGCTTTAGCAGCAGACCTTTCAGGGATGAGAATGAAAGGGATGAGAAGGTATACATTTACCTTTCCCTTATTTTTAGTGAGCCTTGACGATGTCTAGCTTCAGAATAAACCCAAAGTTTGCTCTGGAGACCGCCCTCTTTATAGTATTATCTACACCAAAATTTGGGGAGGATGGAGAAATGGATATGCAAATCCAAAATCCTATATCACCAAAGAACCTGTGGGATTTTTTGCTTCTTAGAGCCGCTTTTCATACTACATGTTCTCTTTCTTCCTTATTTGCATTGTAATATGTGCCCCGTTTTGAAATAGTAACACATGTGAAGCAGTGCTAAGTTTTATTTCCTCCAGTAGAGTAACAGTGTTTCTCCTGTTTTTACTGTTTTAATCGAATGGTTTACATCATGCTCCCTCTAATGGGAAATAGTAAAATAGCACTCAATAAGAGAATCACTTCTTTCTAATAATTTAATGAAGTCATGAAATATAGTTGGCTGTGAATAAATGTGAATGTAGGAAAGCAAGTACTGCTTTAAAAAGATAGTATGACTTGCTACTGACTATTCTGTAAAACTTTCTTTAGCATGTACAGCTTCAGATACGGTTTTAGTTTAACATACCGCGTTATCTTGTTTTCACTGCATTTTCTGCTCATTCTTGTTTAGGTTTTTGCCTTCTAGTTTTGCACTGTTTATAGTATATCTTCTGCTGTTTTGTTGCTTTTTTCTAATTTTTTTAATCCTCCTTGAGTCTCAGTTAGAAAGGTAGACTATAAATAAAGGGAGTAGATTTAAATAAGATGGAGACCTAAATAAACTTAACTTCAGTAAAATATAATTAAGAAAAATATTAAGAACTGCTCATAGCTAGAGTTAAGAGTACACTCAATATGGAGTGCTATGTTTCTTTATTTTCTCCATTCCCTGCATGGTCTAAATTCTCAACATGGCCAAAGACATGAAAAATGCCCAGGTTTGCAGAAAAATCTGAAATCTAAAAAAAATATTACATTGAGGGGATTAAAAAAAACCACCAAAATGATAGACACCACACCCTGTAGCTTTAAAAAATGAATGCCTTCAGTGCCCATTGCTAGGCAACCACACCAGTATTGCCACTGCTCAAGCCTTATTTTATGTCAGTAAAAAGTGTGTGGGGGGGGTGCTTTCCAGGGTTGTTTGGCCTTTATTGGGGAACTCATTGGGCCCCAGCACAACAGCAACCACTATGCAACTTAATACTACACAACTTGAATGACTCTCCAAGGCCTGGCTGCTGCCTTATGTTTAACAGAGGTCTCCCAATGAAAGCTAGTGTGGTTTACTGGTTAGAGTTTTGGACCAGGATCTAGAGACTCAGGTTTGAAGCTCCTTGGGTGACTTTGGGCAATTACATGTTCTCAGCCTAATCTACCTCACAGGGCTGTTCTGAAGAGAAAATAGAGGAGAATGATGTAAGCTGCTTTTGGTGTGCCTTATGGAGAAAGTTGGGATATAAATGAAATAAATATAACTGAAGATGGGGCAGATAAAAGGCCATTGGATGGTGGGAAGGAGAAGTGGAAGTAGGGAAAGGTGATGATATGGGGGATGCCACAAAAAGGAACAGAGGAAACAGTGTGGGGAGTGGGATACAGGAGAAAGTGAGGTGACTCCCACAAGTTCCCCCACAGGCTTGGCATGATGCCAACACCGCTCAGTTTCCACAGGGAGAGGCTGGAGACAGGGAGGCAGATAAAGGTAAGTTGGTAGGTGGGTGGGAAGGAGAGAAGGAAACAGGAAAAGGGGAGAGGCTATGAGGGCTTTAAGATAACAGAAAGAGGTAATAGCGGGGAAAGGAAAATTAGATACTCCAGGAGCCCCGTGGCGCAGAGTGTTAAACTGCAGTACTGCAGTCAAAAGCTCTGCTCACGACCTGAGTTCAGTCCCGACAGAAGTCGGTTTCAGGTAGCTGGCTCAAGGTTGACTCAGCCTTCCATCCTTCGGAGGTCGGTAAAATTAGTACCCAGCTTGCTGGGGGTAAAGGGAAGATGACTGGGGAAGGCACTGGCAAACCACCCCGCAAACAAAGTCTGCCTTGGAAACGTCGGGATGTGACGTCACCCCATGGGTCAGGAATGACCCGGTGCTTGCACAGGGGACCTTTACCTTTTAGGGCTGGTTTCAAGATTGTATGGGCCCTGGGTGAAGGATTATAACAGGGGACCCTTTTCCCTCCAACCACACCCCTCTCATTTGCCCCCTCCCTTTTCTTCTTCAACCACTCCCTTTTCCCTTTCAGTTTGCTTACTGTGGTAATAAGAAATCATAGTAAACTGTGCTTTCTTAGTTACTTTTATTACTTTGTATAAAACCAGAGAGAAGAAAATCTGCTTTCCATGATTTTATTTGGTGGGCATTCAATAAAATTGGTATAATTTGTGTAAAGGAAATAAAAATATCAATCTGGAGGAACCTCGGTCTCAAGGGTCTGTGGAAAGGTTTCGTCACTCTCATTGCTGAAAGTGAGGAAGCTGTGTCAATCCAAAATGCTTAAGTAATTGAACAATCCTAACATACTGAAGATGCTCATTTGGAAACATCAGGTACAAAGATGGGCACTTAATTTCATCACTCAGTGCTGGATCAAAGGAGCCATAAATTAACTAATAGAAGAAAATAGAACCTATTTTTAATACTGAGAAATGCCTCACTCGGCTTTTTAAACAAAGAGTTACATCTTTGATACAACTAATTTAATCCTCCAACGAATATCACCATCCAAATTTTTAATTGTTGGTTTTAAAAATATGTACTGTTTTAAAAATTGATTTGTATTATATGTTTGCAACTGTTGACTGCCTTGAGGGCCCTGATTAGGTAGAAAAATGGCCAAGTATATTTTTTGCCTGTGTGTACCCATAATGATCCATATGTGTACCACGAGAAAGCACCTCTAATGCATTGACTAGTTGTGGCAACTGCAACAAAACTGATTTGACAGCATCCACTCCAGCATGTAGTACTCCAAGATGTCTGAGGCAGAGCTTTCAGGGTCAGTTTTGGCAAATTCTGTAAGGCCACTTCCCAGCATTATGTTGCTCCACACAAAAAAAGAATAAATGTGATATAATATTACATACACACAAATCCTTTGCCTAGCCAAAAGTGTCTGTAGCATGCATCAACACAAGATTCCAGTTGTGGGGAGAACAAGGTACAAAGAATGCCCTGGTAGGGTTACCAACCTCCAGGTAGTGGCAGGAGATCTCCTGCTATTACAACGGATCTCCAGCTGATAGAGATCAGTTCACCTGGAGAAAAGGGCCACGTTGGCAATTGGACTCTATGGCATTGAAGTCCCTCCCCTCCCCAAACCGTGCCCTCCTTAGGCTCCGCCCCAAAAACCTCCCGCTGGTGGTGAAGAGAGACCTGGTAACCCTAATGCCTGGGGATGTTTTTCTATAATAATGGCTTGCACTCCTTTGGCACCGTTATCACAGTATTGGCTACAAATATTAGACACCAACAATCCATACTTTTCTGTCACCCTTCCCAACAGTGCCGGCAAGATTTTTCCCCTGTTGTATCTGTGACATGCAGACATTTCAAAATATTCTCCCAGATGTCCACTGATTTACTGTCAACAAAGAGAGGGGGCATGTGTGTCATTATAGTGAGCAATTTGTTCCTTGGCACTTTAGTGAAAGCTTAGCATCCATCACCATAAATTAATAAAGTTGCCATTTTCTACTTTACTGTGGTGGGATGTTTGCAAAGTGAGAGAAAGAACCCACAATTATTTCACAGCAGCAGCTCCCAATATTTTCCACCGGTGGCTCTCATTGGTATGCAAATGACCATTTTGACGTGGGATCTCAGATACTTTCCCACAAGTCTGTGCATTTCCCCCACCTGTATCTTTACTAATGATGTTGCACCTATTTTGAGCACTCATTATAGGATTACAAAGCTTTAGAGAAGATTCTAATACAATTTGATGGACGGATTTGTAAACAATCTCTTCTTTCTTTACCATTTGTACTATAGCATCATTTATTTGATTAATATACCTTTCTACTATGTTCTTTCAATTTAGCATTCATGTTTATAGAGAAAGAGTAATGCTTTAATGGAATAAAGTGTAAAGAAATTTAATAAAATAAGATTGCTTTGACATGTCTGTCAAGTTTAATTCTCAAAGTTGGAATTGTATAACTTGTGAATAACTCACGGTCCATTGCCATAGAAATTCATGGAAACTTTGGGATGTAGCTTCCTGTTTGTTGGCAGGAGATGAGTGCTCTGGTCATATTTCACCTATTCAATGGGCTCTGTTTCTGGGCCAAGTTCAAATTGCTGGTTTGATGGTCAAAATCCTAAATGGTTTAGGACCCATGATGGTAACTCAAGCACTGCCTTCTCCAACTTAAGTCTGCCTGTATACTAAGTTTATCTGGAGTGCCGTACTTTCTCTGCTGTCAGAAAGTTAGTAAGTCATGATATGAGGCATGGTCTTCTCAGTGGCAGCTCGAAGATTGTGGAATCCTTTCTCCCAGGTGATGTGTTGTCCCATCTTTTCTAGCCTTTAGAAAAATAGCTAAAAGCTTTTTTTCAGTGACCTTTTGCTTTGAGATAATCAATATTCACTATTAGATGTATGATTTTATGGATTTAACAACCAGGTTTCTCCCTCTCTATATATATTTATTTAGTTGTGACATAATTATGTCTGGATATTTCAATTCAGTATTTTATTGTTTTTATTAAAGGTTAAAGTCCCCTGTGCAAGCACCGGGTCATTACTGGCCCATGGGGTGACATCATATCCCGACGTTTCCAAGGCAGACTTTGTTTGCAGGGTGGTTTGCCAGTGCCTTCCCCAGTCATCTTCCCTTTACCCCCAGCAAGCTAGGTACTCACCTTGGAAGGATGGAAGGCTGAGTATTTTAAGCTGCTCTGGTGGATCATGAGACCAAAGAGAGAAGGGAGATTTGTTTAAAATAAATAGATAACCTCCTCCCAACACATTTTGTACATTATATGGTTGTCTAAGTGGTTAAAACTTAAAGATTTAATCATAGGCCTGTGTACATTATTACCATCCAGGAACTTTGTACAGGCCACGGGAACATAAGCTCCATTAAGATTTCAAGCTAACAAAACTGTGTATCAGCAATACAACTGTAGTTGTGTTATTTTTTCATAGACTATCTTCTGCTTTGTGCTATATGCTTCCCTAAACTCTTTTTAGTTCTTAAAACATAGCAATATGCTACCTTTTTATTCAGACCACCAAATTCATCCCAAAGCAGTCAGTACCGGTAAGCCTTGGAGTTTCCCTGGAATGCTCAAACAGAGTCAATGTTCAGTGTGAAAAGGAGGGAGGGGAAGGATAGAAAACAATCCTTCCGGGCATAGTAAAAAGCACCGAGTCTGCAACTTATAGTAATCTTAAAATGGAGTACAGAAGATGTTGCAGATGTGCTGTGCAATCCCATGCATGTCTGCCTCAGTGTACGTGCCACTGTGCTCAAGAGGGCTTATCCCAAATCTTGTACAAATATCCATAAGCAAGCTTAGAAAAGCAAAATGAAAGTATTCTCTTTCTGTGCCGATATGTCTTTTAGAGTGCTTAAAACTGCATGATGTGTCTAATCATGAAGCAAAGCTATTTGTTGGCTTATAGCCTATGTTATATTAGGCTAAATGAATATTCATTAAGAATTTGTAAATTCTAGATTGTTATTTAGGTCTTTCGTTTAGGCATTTTTTGTCTTCCTAGAGCCAAAAGAAAACAACGGCACCTGGGTGGCTGTTAAGTTTGATTAAAACTTTATGAAAAGGGTGTGCCTACTGAAGCAAGCAAAGCATTACATTAACTGAGTCAAATTACTACAAAATGAAGGCTGGCTTCACACAAAGTAAGATTCCACGGTTGTTTAAACTACCATCTGCTCTGAATTTTAAAAGACATTTTATGCTGCTTTGCTACTGAAATAACCCTTGAATGTGGCTCCACTATGGCAGGGTTCATGCCTCTGTGTAAAATCGGATTGTTACTGCTGCAAATTTCAGTATTCCATGAGAAGCTATTACAAAAGAAACAGATTTTTCACTTCTCACACAGAATAGTTGACTGCTCATACAATGCAATGTGTTCTCCATATTGTTGAAGAACACACGGGTCTTTTATACATTGCTGTTTCACTCGCAGTCACCCCTCCGATGACTTCAGGTCTTTGTGTTAATTATGCATGCTGTTTCCAACCGTCAGAGGTCGCCTTGCTGTCCCCCTGCATTTCCCCGAGTTTTCAGAGACCTGTTTTATCTCAAATTTGAAATCACAGGCAAAACGCAGGGAAACGTAGGGGGAGAGTGAGGCGACCTCTGGTGGTCGGAAATGGCATGCATAATCAATACAAAAACCTGAAGTTGTTGGAGGGGTGACGCGGGGTGAAACAGACATGCATAAAAGACCATGGAATACCAGAGGATAGGTACATTGGGTCGTATCCTATATTCTGGCAAAAGCAGCATGTTCCTCTGGCCAAAGGAGCCTTCCTGTGACACTTGAGGCCCTTGCATTAGAAGAAGCTTCCTTGGGCCAGAGGAAGATGCCACCACTGGCAAAGCAGAGGGATAAAACCCAATGTACAGACAAAATTAATGTGGAGTCAGTGGTCTTACAAGGGTGTGACTCTGTTTAAAATTGCACTGAGTGCGTCCTCAGAAACTGGGAAGGACCTTGGCTGGAAACAATGCATAAAATAATTCAAGATTATTTTGAACTAGAATAAAACCGGGTAATGCAGGCTGTCAAAGATAGGACATTTTGGAGGACTTTGATTCATAGGGTCTCCATGAGTCGGAAGCAGCTTGACGGCACTTAACACACACACATTGCAGGTCACGGATAATGTGCCCATATAACTTAAAAGCAGAGGAGCAGTTAAATATGGGACACTGGACTTTGTGAAAATTGCTAAGTCACCTGAACACAGTCCATATTCATATTGAGTCTTCATTACAAATAATTACTATAGAAGAAGCCTTCCTCAGTGTTTTAAGTTTTTCTAGATTCAGGAAAATATCCATGAAAGGAGTAACTTAAAGGAGTTATCTTGTATGAACAACTCCTTAACGGGGATAAAGTGGTTGAGCCCTATGAAGAACATTTATTTTATATCCTATTTTTGTTCTGCCAAGGTGGTGTACAAACAGTTCCCAGGCAGACTCTTGTCCCAACTGTAGGGTTGCCAGCTCTGGATTGGGAAATAACTGGAATTTTTTGGGGCGGAGCCTGAGGAGGGCAGGGTTTTGGGAGAGGAGGGACTTCAGTGCCATAGAGACCAATTGCCTAAGTGGCCATTTTCTCCAGGTGAACTGATCTCTGTCAGCTGGAGATCAGTTGTAATAACAGGAGATCTCCAGCTAGTACCTGGAGGTTGGCAACCCTACCCAACACTGATGCTATCCAGATCTGGTTCTCTTCAGTAAGGCTATAGGATCATGTGCCTTCCAACCCTACCCTGAAAATGGTTGGAGAAGGTGCACTGATGTCACTGGGCACATCCAAATATGTGTAGTGTAATTTTGTACTTCCAATCTCCATGATCCAGATATACAGAGTTCATGATCCAGACATACAGACATACAAGTTCACAGTGGTGTCTCTTGAACACCTCCAGCTTTCCATAGTGAGCAATTATATTCCTTTCACCAAGACACTTCATGTTCTTCTTTTTTTATACCACAGTACTTACGCATGAGCATAGGCAGCGCCTTTCTAAGGGAACCCATCAACATAGTTTTATTTCTATTTTGGTCCCAGCTTTCTACCAGGGTTATCAGATCAAAAACCTGCAGGACTCTCTAATTGCTCTTCAGCCATAGTTTCTCGCAACCCATTTCTTCACCCTCATCCCAGTTCAATCTTTTACTGTCCTCTCTGCTATGTTGTACAAGGTCTGTTTGCTCTAAAAATTGGGAAGGGAAGAGTGGACACTGGGGCCATGGACTGAAATGCAGTGCAAGAAAGTGACCGCTGTATCACCCTTTTCTATTTTGGGGCTGTCAAAAAGAGGTTTTCACTGACCTGGATGCCCTAGTTCAATCCCTTGACCCAAATCTACTCCACTTAGTTCAATGTGCTTACATCAGAGGCTAGGTACACACCAGGAGTGTGCCAACACCAGTAACTTGGCACACACAATCCCTATAATTTGCTATTTCAAGTGCACTGAAGTGAATCTTGAAGTGGTAAATATCACAGCAGGTTTGCCTCTGAGCTACATTAAAACAGTGGACCCCGACAGAGGGAAGAGAATATGATTAACTATGTTTCTATTTCTTGTCTTATGTAGCAGAGGAAAAGTATGAAAACACACATATCTTCATACCACAAGCCTTGCTTATCTGAGTTGGCACTAGATGCCTGTCTCTTAAGAGCTGTATAACTGTAACTGACAGAGACATCAAGTCTGGTATTATTTTACTCTGAAATGTAATTAAGTTTTGATTACCCCAATTCAACATGTACATGCCTCTCTTCTGTAATTGTCTGAAAGACTAAACAACAGTAATCTATTTTTAATATAGTAATGTGTTTTTCCCCCTATGTGGTGTAAACATGCATAAAATTAGCTACTCATGCACTGGCACTGCTCCCACACAGCAGGAAAAACTGCATAATGTGTAAACAGTGCATCCCATACTATGTGGAGAATGCAGCTTTTCAAAGCTTCAAGGATAAAATACCAGGAAACATGTCTGACTAGGAAATTACCAGCTTTGGCTACAAAAACAAGTTAATGAAATAAAGGGACTGTTCATAATTTGTGTCTGAAGCCATAGAAATTCCATCCAAAATAAACTAAACTATCATTTGCGCAGATTCATTTATTTTGCATAAACATATCCTCTATAAATAATAAGAGAGATGTCAGATTCATGCACACTCATCAACTTGTCCAGTATCGGGGGGAGGCAGACAGTCAGCCATACCCAAACAGTTGGAATGGATGTTACCCTAGCTAACTGTTGCTTGACTCCATGTGCCATGGGTCAACTATGAAACATCAATCCTTGGACCAATAACAGGCAAAGAGAGAAGATGCTCCATCTGCCAGTATCGCGGTAGGGATGAACATTTCTCAATGTTGCAACCCCTGGCTGATATCTGTCATTTTCTCTCCCTCTTTGAGATCATTTGGTATGTTCTCCAGATTGCCTCTCAGTCTTAGGTCACATAGTCCTAATGCCTTAATATATCCCTTAAAAAACTTAGATCTCAACTCCATACACAATGGGCTGATTTGGAGAAGACACGGACAGATCTATGAATGGATCTCCCAAGCATTTTTATTGATAAGTAGCAGTTTGGGGTTCTGATTCAAATCAGGGCTGCAGCATGGAGGGAGGGCATTTAGCCCTTTCCCTTGATCTCAAATAGTTCTGCAGAGGTAAAAACCCTCCACCTCACCATGGTACCAATTTGAACTGGGGATCCCCATGGCTGCGATGACCCAACAGGAGAGGGGGGGGAAACCTGGGAGGACCATTCGTGGATCTCCACATGTTTTGTTTGGTTTGAACTTGTTGTAAGAGTTCCACTGAAGTCAATGAGGTTTACTTCCAAATAAGTGTGCATAAGGTCCTTTTGTTTTCACTGTTGTTGTACTTTTGTTGTACTTTTTCAGGGGAAGGGGATGTGTGGCAGGAATGTTTCTGTGTGGGCAGGACTTTTGCTGCCAGTCAGAAACCTTGCCAGGGGAAGGGTGGCATCCTGTCGGCCACAAGGGTGCCCTTCCCCTATGGGCTAGGGGTAGGGTTGCCAATCTCCAGGTGGTGGCTGGAGATCTCCCGCTATTACAACGGATCTCCAGGCGACAGCAATCAGTTCCCCTGGAGAAAACGGCCACTTTGGCGATTGGACTCCATGGCATTGAAGTCCCACCCTCTCCAAACCCCACCTTCCTCAGGCTCTACCCTAGGATTGCCAGGTCCCTCTTCATTACTGGCGGGAGGTTTTTTGGGCGGAGCCTGAGGAGGGGGGTTTGGGGAGGGAAGGGACTTCAATGCCATGGAGTCCAATTGCCAAAGTGGCCATTTTCTCCAGGGGAACTGATCTCTATTGGCTGGAGGTCAGTTGTAATAGCAGGAGATCTCCAGCTACTCCCTGGAGGTTGGCAACCCTACTCTACCCCCCAAAATCTCCAGGTATTTTCCAGCCAGGAGCTGGCAACCCTAGCTCGGGGAGGAGACTGCTCAGGCTGCAAGCCTCTTGAGGGGCTGCACTGTTGCTGGGTCTTTCCCTATCTGCTGGCTCTCCATGAAGGGGAGTGGTGTTGAGGGGGGGTGGCTGGACGAGCAGTCGGTGATTGGGTGTGTGCCACTCAGAGGGACATCATTGACTGCCGCTGCTCGGTTGGTGCGTGCTGCTGGGGTTGCCATGAACTTTGGTGTGCTTGCTAGACTGTCTGTGCCTTGTGGAGGTGTTCATGTTGTTTTTACGCACTGCAGAATGTCCATAGAGAACAGACCAGTGGCACCTGGGATGCGTCACTTGACAGCAGCCTCCACCATGGCAACCCTCAGGACTGGGCTGTTAAACTTAGAGCTTTTATATCCCACTTCTCCAAACTTGAGCTGATTTTTTCCCCCTGTAGTACTGCACATATGGAAAACATGTGCTGTGGATATGAAAACTACTTTTTTTTGCTCTTTTCCCACAGCCAACAAGGCTCATGTTTGCAATGCATTCCCCAGCAAAAAGAAAAAGAAAAAAAGGAGGGTTGTGTTTTGCAGAAACATAATGAACACAGAAACATGATATAAATAAATAAACCAGTTCCTCCAGCATGACTAATGTGACCCTTGGCCCTTGGGTGTGGCGTGGTAGTAAAACAGTAAATTAGGACAGTCAGCACATCTGGAGCAAGTTACTTTAAGGCTTTGAATTTTTTCCTGGTCACATCACACTACATTGTTTAAATCACTTTTATTTTTACCTTGATACATTCACATATTCTATGCTTTCTAGCATCTTTTTACATTACTTCCAGTCATTGCATGCTCATAATTCTTAGCAGATGTCACATTGGAATATTCCAATAGGGTTGGGTAAACTTTATAAGGCTTAGTAATACATTAACAATATTTAAGGCAGCACACAAGTTAAAACACCATTTGAAAGCAAAAAATTATGTAAGATGCTTCAAGTCTGTGCTTCTTTACTGGGGGGGGGGGGACACCAAATGGCAAATTTCTGCTAATGAGAAGGGGAGTGAATTTTACTACCAATTCACCCATCTTTCTCTTCCTTATAGTCCCGTCTACTTGTAGTAGGGTTGCCAGGCAACCCTACCTAGTAGCAGTATTTCAGGGAGCATTTTGGTCCACCAAGGAAGAAAGAAACTGATGAGAAAGTCCCCATTCCACTGATGAGAGCCAGCATGGTATAGTGGTTAGAGGGTCTAGGATCTGGGAGACTTGGGTTCCCAATTTTGCCATGGACACTTACTGCATGACCTTGGGCTAGTCAATCTCAGCCTCACAGGATTGTTGCAAGGATAAAATGGAGAAGGGGGAATGATGTTATAAGCCACTTTGAGTCGCCATGAGAAGAAAAGTGGAGTATAAAGAAACAGTGAAATAGTGAATGAATATAAGTCCCTTCTGCTGGTGGAAATTACAGCCGGATCTAATCCTCTGTTATAACTAACACTACATTTTGATGCCATGTCATTGCACCTGGCATTTACCCATCCCACTAACCAATGATAAAAGGTAATAGCAGTAGTATAATCCATGTGATGATGTCACAGTACGTATTGTTGGTATTAGACATCACAAGGAAGAGACTGCAAAGTGACATGCAGTGACAACAACTTGGTGTGTCTTATAAAGTATAGTTTGGCTCTCAAACTAGTAAACGCTTGTGTTTTGTATCCTGGAGAAGCGAACATCCATATTATTCTTACCAGCAGGCATTTGTTCTTTTCCTATTAAAGGGCGCCATTTAATGAGTATATTTTCCCATCCCTTATCATCAAAAGGCAGCTGTTTGGTTTCAATTGTACGGGAAACATTCCCCACATTTGTTTGATTAGGATTACAGCATACAAATTAAGGAAATAAGCAGCTAAGGGCAAGAATATAGCCACGTGTATTTTAGTGGCAACATATGGTTAGCGATTTCTGGTATTTTTGAAGAGAATGATGGATAAAGGCAATGCAGTATTTGAAGAGCAGCAACAGAACATTCTTCATTCACAGTGTGAGTTTCATGGTAGACATTCATATTAAGTTGCATGCGGGTTGAGCTATCAAGTCTAGCCCCCACCCCCCATGATTCAAATAGGCTGTCCATTTTTAGTTTCTATAAAATAGCACATGCCATTTATGTGTTTTTATATCCACTCCTTGCCTGATAGAGTTGCCAGGTCCCTCTTTGCCACCGACTGGAGATTTTTGGTGCGGATCCCGAGGAGGGCGGGGTTTGGGGGAGGGGAGGGACCCCAAAGCCATAGAGTCCAATTGCCAAAGCAGCCATTTTCTCCAGATGAACCGATCTCTATCGGCTAGAGATAAGTTGTAATAGCAAGGAGATCTCCAGCTAGTACCTGGAGGTTCAAAAACATTTGTTCATGTTCATATAATAACCAAAAAAATAGTAAACATCAAACCAAATACACCAAAGCAATATTTCAAAAGGAATTCAAGTTCATTCCCAGTTCATAGGAGAATCCAATGTAAAGTTCATAAACCAAAAAGAGTCAAACCCGACTTCCATGAAGAAAAACTCCTATGAAACCCAACTTTCCCACGATGGCCGTGCTTCAGACCGACCGTCTCTCCGGGGAGAATGCAAGGAAGGCTCCAATAATAAATCAAAAGACGACACTTCTAGATAAGTGGTCGTTTCGCCTGATTGGCTTCTTCAGTTGTACTTAATATCCATAAATTCTTCAGTTATACTTAATGTCCATAAATCATATTTTTTCACGGGGCATGTAGCCTCTAAGGACACATTAAAAGATGCATTTGTTATGAAATTACATTATTAGTGAAAGCTTAATAAATGTACACATTTACATATAACAATCCTTCAAAAAAATATTTTCTTACCCCATAATATTGTTGACCTGATATGGTTCAAGACCCAAGGTTCCTTATTCCTACTGAGAGGTTATGCAACTGATACTAGCTAAAGGGAAATGTATTAGGAGATATAGATAGGAGTCAGCTGTGGCTAATGAACGTATCTTCCTTACTTAAAGGAAACTTACCAAATCAAATTCATGATTAAGTCCTGCAGGATACATTGTTTTAAAAAGAAAGATCAGTTTCTTTTCTTGCCTGTGCAAAATTGTTGTAACATCTTGTTGGTAATATGAACGAGGTTTGAACTTCCAGAGGGCAAAGAATAACATGTCATTTTCTGAATGTCCTTTGTCCAGATAGTGTTGCGTGAGGGGAGCGTCTAAGACCTTAGAGCGCAAGCGCGCTTTATGCTCCCCAATCCTAAGTTTTAACTGTCTAGTACAGGAACCTATGTAAAGAAGAGAGCATGGACATAAAATTGCGTACACGGTGTTCCGTGATGAGCAGTTGCTGAAATGCTTCAGCTGGTATTTGAAATTGAATGCGGAGGAGCTAACCTCCTTTATCGGCAACTGCTCCTTTATTTCAGCAACTGCTCATCACGGAACACCGTGTATGCAATTTTATGTCCATGCTCTCTTCTTTACATAGGTTCCTGTACTAGACAGTTAAAACTTAGGATTGGGGAGCATAAAGCGCGCTTGCGCTCTAAGGTCTTAGACGCTCCCCTCACGCAACACTATCTGGACAAAGGACATTCAGAAAATGACATGTTATTCTTTGCCCTCTGGAAGTTCAAACCTCGTTCATATTACCAACAAGATGTTACAACAATTTTGCACAGGCAAGAAAAGAAACTGATCTTTCTTTTTAAAACAATGTATCCTGCAGGACTTAATCATGAATTTGATTTGGTAAGTTTCCTTTAAGTAAGGAAGATACGTTCATTAGCCACAGCTGACTCCTATCTATATCTCCTAATACATTTCCCTTTAGCTAGTATCAGTTGCATAACCTCTCAGTAGGAATAAGGAACCTTGGGTCTTGAACCATATCAGGTCAACAATATTATGGGGTAAGAAAATATTTTTTTGAAGGATTGTTATATGTAAATGTGTACATTTATTAAGCTTTCACTAATAATGTAATTTCATAACAAATGCATCTTTTAATGTGTCCTTAGAGGCTACATGCCCCGTGAAAAAATATGATTTATGGACATTAAGTATAACTGAAGAATTTATGGATATTAAGTACAACTGAAGAAGCCAATCAGGCGAAACGACCACTTATCTAGAAGTGTCGTCTTTTGATTTATTATTGGAGCCTTCCTTGCATTCTCCCCGGAGAGACGGTCGGTCTGAAGCACGGCCATCGTGGGAAAGTTGGGTTTCATAGGAGTTTTTCTTCATGGAAGTCGGGTTTGACTCTTTTTGGTTTATGAACTTTACATTGGATTCTCCTATGAACTGGGAATGAACTTGAATTCCTTTTGAAATATTGCTTTGGTGTATTTGGTTTGATGTTTACTATTTTTTTGGTTATTATATGAACATGAACAAATGTTTTTGTACCATACATTTTTCTAGTTGTATTTATTGTGATTGAGCCACGTGCTGTTGTTCTTATCTATTCAGTTCTTGTCAGCATAGGTCTTGTGTTTTTTCTAGAGTACCTGGAGGTTGGCAACCGTATTGCCTGATTATAAAAAGTCATACACTAAAAAGCATAAAACTCCTTAAAAATGGAGGGAGGGGTAGATGAGTTTGTGACATCATAAGTAATAGGCAGCTGGTACCCTTTACAGCTAGCTTTTCTTTAATTCAGGCTGAGCATTGCTTTCCACTTCTGCTTGCCCCAGCCAGGCACAGAACCACAGGCTCTAAGGGACAACCACGCCACTCTTACCATGTAAAATCTAAGGCAGAATCCTGATCACTTAACTAGGATGCAAGCCTCTCTCACCTTTGAGTCAACGTTCTTAAGAGGGAACTGAAAGTTTGAATAATTAAAATGCTTTGAACTGTGTGGCTTAAAAGGGGTTGTGGTGGTCTGGAGGGAATCAGGAAATGGGTGAGGGGAGCAACACTCCCAACAAACCTAGAATTTTCTTATCCAGCCCAGAGGAATGGGTATATTGGGTCTTACCCAATACTCCAGATTCTGGCTAGCACCACAAAAGCTGGCAACTGAAAGGGGGAAACACAAGCGAAGATTAATCCTTGCTATGCCTCAGAGAGTAGTTCTGCTAAACATTTCCAGAACATATACAGAGGGGGATGATAAAACCAAACATACCCTGAAGCCAGACCAGTCTAGACAACAAGTAGGGAAATTTATTCAAGTGTTGGAAAGAGAATAAAGTAATGGCTATTTCCACCTGAGAGACAAGGTAATTCTTGCACTAATCTTACTCAAAGACCAACACAAAAGATTAAAACATGTTTAACTTGTACTTCTTTAACAGTGCAATCTGAAATTGAGTTACATCTTTGTCCAGTGTAATCAACAGCCTGGAAGGGTATATCTCTGCTTAGGATGGCACTGTGAGTCGCTAAATATCTTTTCAACTTGGATCAGGGGCACAGCTCATGACTGAACCTACACTGCTCTTCCAAACCAAAGAAGGGCAAGAGACTTTTTGCACCCTTTTAAAATCTTTTCAAATCCTAAACCACATTACGTCATTGGGTCATCATTCCAATCATGTCGGTTCCTATTGGTAAATTTGCTGCCCTGAACCCCTCAACTGTAAGGTATGTGTTTTTTGCGGGGAGGGTTTTGATGCTTCATCCCAGCTGGAATAAGAAAGATGGACAAATAGGGCCTGGTTCCAAAGGGCTTCTGATTGAGCCAGGCTGCCTGTCTCCTTGTCTAGAGCAAGTGTTAAACAGGGCCAAACTAGACTTTCCAGTGTTTGTGGGTCCGACCCATGGATGCTACCACCATTTTAAAGCAATTTGAAATTGCTGTGATGTCCCACTCCTGATCAAGCTCACAGTGCAGCAGATTGAGGTATTCTTGCTGCCCCCCCCCCCCGCACTTTTCAAGGGCAGAAACTGCTGTGTGTGGGGGGGGGGTGCGAGGCAGCTTCAACACTTGACAGGGTGTTGAGGGAGAGAGCACCTCAGCCTGCCAATTAGGATCAGGTCCTTGCAGCATTTTTTAAAATCACTTAAAAATGGCAGTGGCGTTGCTGGATCGAACCCACAGAAGGCCAGGCTCAACCAAGGGCATTGTCATGAACCCAGTCCATGTATGACAGGGCATGAGAGAGGAAGCACCCATCTGAAACCAATGAAATTTGTGGGAAATCAATATGCATATATAAGGTAAAGGAAATGGCCTGCCATTACTGTTAACTTCTTCCACAATTAGTGCTTATTTTATGGTTTGCCCAGTATTTTATCATTAAAATGTAAGGGGGAGGGAGACCATCAAAAAACAAACTGTGGCATTTTTGGGAGCAGGAAACAGTAAGGTCACAGTTGTCCACCTATTCATTAACTGACCAGCTTCTCTGATCTTAAACCACTGTTCCAGAAGTTCCCAAACGTTTTGCACCTGCTGCAGGAGCCTTTGGAATTCTGACATAGGGTGGCGGGTGAAACCACAAAATTACTGCCACAGGAGGTGGAGCCAGCCATAAAATGGCTGCTGGAATAGGTGGAGCCAGCCAACCATCACATGTCAGGGAGTGAGGTTATGCATAACTCTAATAGTAACTCTTCAACAGTTCAGGCAGTAGCTCTGTTTAACAGGATACCTTTTTTAATTGTTTTGAATTATTTTCTTAATTGTTTTGAAATATTTTCTTTTAATTGTTTTGAAATATTGCTTACTTTGTCACGCAATCAAGATCCTTGTACTGTGCTGGCGGCAGCAGTCAAAACAATGGTGTTAAAAATCTGCACCGCCAATCATATTTCCAGAGGCCAGTCAGAAGCCCTGTTGGGAAAAAGCCACACCCGGATCTGGCTTATTTTCCTGTCAGCTTCAATAGGTTTATGCTGCTCCCTCCTCCAGCAAAAAAAATATTTGTGCTAACTTATGTTTTGTGGTTGTATTATGATTTTTGGCACAAATATATTATAAAGAATGGTTTGATTTTAATTCACATTTGATGATCATCAGATTCATTGGCCATTTAATAAATAAACAAACAAACAAGTAAAGATTTTAAAATCCTCTTTGAATTAATGCCATATCTTTTCCCAAAGAAGTGTTACCACTCACTGACATTCAGCTTAAATGCTCTGCTGAAACATTCTAATTTCAAGATGGTACTGCTAGATGTGAAATAAACATTTTCTTTTAAGCCTTGTTAATATACTCCGTTGGCAAGAAAGGCTTCTAGCCTTTCCCCTTCTGAAATCTGTGCTCACGCTTATCTAAACCATGTTACCTTTTGAACTCTAAATTACCCAGTCTATATTCCATGCTGTTTAAGCAGAGACATTACAGTTTGAAATAATCCCTGCACATCTGGATCTTAAACAAAGACTGGAATCCAAAAAACACTTTTCTGGATGGAAGCACTATTGAATAAATGGGACTTATTTCTGAGTAGGTTAGAATCCCACCTTGTCCTAATTGTATGTAAGCACTAATAGTCATGATCACCATTTGCTAGTAGTTGTAGAATGAGGGAGGGCTTGCATGCCCTTCTTGTAGGCTTCCCAGAAACATCTGGCTAACAATTGCAGGAGATAGCAGGATGCAGAATTAAATGGATCCTCGCTCTAATCTAACAGAGATTAAAATGTATTCAGATAGTTCAATGGAACCTTGATTATGTATTTGCTTCATTTATATCCTGCCTTTCTTCTAGGGTTCCCAACTCCTGGTTGGGAAACTCCTGGAGATTTGGGGGTGGAACCTGGGGAGAGGGGTTGAGGAGGGAATCTCAGCAAGGTATAATGCCATAGAATTCCCCCTCCAAATAAGCCATTTTCTTCAGGAAACTGATCTCAGTAGTCTGGAAATCAGTTGTAATTCTGGGAGATATCGGGGTCCCACCTGGAAGTCGTCAACTTTCTTCCCAACGTAGACCTTTAGAAGAAGAAGAGTTAGATTTTATATGCCGACTTTCTCTGCCACTTAAGGGAGAATCAAACCAGCTTACAATCACCTTCCCTTCCCTACAACAGACACCCTGTGAGGTAAATGAGGCTGAGAGAGTGTGACTTCCCCAAGGCCAGCCAGCTGGCTTTGTGTGTAGGAGTGGGGAAACAAATCCAGTTCACCAGATTAGCCTCCACCGCTCATTTGGAGGAGTGGGGAATCAAACCCGGTTCTCCAGATCAGAGCCCACCGCTCCAAGCCACTGCTCTTAATCACTACACCACACTGGTGATATTGTTCTGTTCTCCATTTTATCCTCTCAACAACCCTGTGAGGTTGGTATGCCAGGCTGAGAGTGTGGGACTGGCCCAAGGTCACCCACCAAGCTTCCATGGCAGATCCTAGTTTGGCACTTTAATCACTACACTGGTTCTGCACATTAGTGTCACAGATGCATAATGCATCCACATCTGCATAGAGCAGTGCTTCCATTCCCTTACTAGCTCAATCTAAAACATTGTAAAATTGCTAGCATAAACTGCACATGGATACTGTTGAATCTCTGGATTTTGTTCATAATTATTTTTGTGTATCTCTGCAAATTAGTCTATTGCTCTAAGTCACTACATGTTTATACAGGCAGAATAAAATGCTTTAAAAACAAAATCACCTTCTCAATGACATCAGTGACAGATTCATTTTAAAGGGGGTTGATTACACCCAGTTTACGCAGGCAAATAAATGCAAAGTATGTCCATTTAACGCTTTTACAGTTGGGGAAACTACACTCTCGGAAAGAGACTAACCAAGTGCTAGTCCATTTCCCTAAACGTGTTTAACGCTGTCATCTGATCCCGAATTTTTTTCTAAGGAAGCAAAGCCCCACTGCTCTCAACAGAAATTCTTTTGGAATGGGTAGGGAAGGATAATCTTATCTAAATAGTATACAGAGCGTATTTATCACAGTACTATATAATTACTGTAATCTGCTGCAAATATTACTATCACAGAATACAGGAACTCCTCAACACAACGAAACAGAAACACTGCTTCTGTTGTGCCTAGAAACACTTCTACCTCATCATGAGCCAACAAACGATTAAAAAAATATTTTGGATTAACTCAATGGGTGAAAACGCGTGGGAGGATTTGCTGCTCTCTAGATCTATCTGACCTGGATGGCCCAGGCTAGCCTGATTTCATCAGATCTCTGAAGCTAAGGTGGACTTTTCAAGGTGGACTTTACTGTGTGAACTGGCGAAATCCACTTGCAAACGAGTTAAGGTGCAGTGAAAGTGGATTGAAAGTGCATTATTTGGGCTGTGTGAACAGCGCCGTCTTACCCCATTTTTGATCTTAATTTAATATTTTATTATGTAGTTTAGTTGGATGGATGGCCCAGGCTAGCCTGATCTCGTCAGATCTCAGAAGCTAAGCAGGGTCAGCCCTGGTTAGTATTTGGATGGGAGACCACCAAGGAAGACCAGGGTTGCTGTGCAGAGGAAAGCACTGGCAAACCACCTCTGTTATCGAAGGCTTTCACTTCATTGGTTCTTGTAGGTTATCCGGGCTGTGTGACCGTGGTCTTGGTATTTTCTTTCCTGACGTTTCGCCAGCAGCTGTGCAGGCATCTTCAGAGGAGTCACACTGAAGGACAGTGTCTCTCAGTGTCAAGTGTGTAGGAAGAGTCTCTTGCCATGAAAACCCCCCAAAAAAGGGGTCGCCGTAAGTCGGCTGCGCCTTGAAGGCACTTTACACACACACAGATGCACATTTTCCCCATCTGAATTTTCAAAACTCTGCATGGGGGGCTTATTTTTTAGTTTTGAGAATTTGGCTGGGGGAAACGTGCATGTAGAGAGCGGCAAACCCAAGGCCAAACCTCCCATGCGTTTTCGCCCCTTGATGTCAGCGAAGCAATTTGGGGCGACTATGCAACGATCGGGCAAGTATGTCCGGTGTTTTCACAGAATCCTCCCGGAGCATTCAGCCTGAGAGGTTTCATAGGAAGTCACTCCTTGTCTATGGTTCTGACGTCAACTCCTGAGTGGCTTTGCTATTAGCAATCCACGTGAGAAAGCGAGCGAGCGAGCGGGCGGGGCTTGTCTTCTCTAGGAGGAGTTGGCGAAAAGGGCTGGAGGGAAGAGTAGGTTTCCTGCGCGCCGCGTGCATCCACAGGCATGGCCGATTGCAGCCGGGCTCCGGTAGCCCGGGCGCTCTTGCAGCAGTGTCTGCATGCCAGGCTACAGGTGAAGCCTCCCGCGTCGGGTTCCGAAGCCGAATGGGTGGAGGTAACGTCTGCACTGGCGAGTTGTTCGCGGAGTCCTTCTTACTTTCATCAGCCGATGGCGGAGGGCCGTGTCGGAGTCGCTCATCTCTTCTTTTTTATGCCTCCGTGCTTTGCAGCCGCCGCCTATTTTAAGTCGTCAGAATTTCGTATTAGAAGTCAACTCCCAGCCCGGCTAGACCTTGAAATTCATTGCGCATCGTTATGCTTTGTGAAACAATCAAGAACTTCTGCTGGAGAGGATGATAATAACGCAGGATTTTTTCCAGGGTGCCGGAAGTGTTTCGGATGATGAGTGTTACTGGAATGATCAGAAAAGGGCCAGAGTCCAGTAGCACCTTAAAGACTCACAAAAATATTTTCTGGTAGGGTAGGAGCTTTCCTGAGCCACAGCTCACTTCTTCAGATACAGCTTAGAATGTGAATCCATCTGTCTTTAAGTAGAGGAGAGTAACAGATGGATTCGCATTCTAGCTGTATCTGAAGAAGTGAGCTGTGGCTGACGAAAGCTCATACCCTACCAGAAAATATTTTTGTGAGTCCTTAAGGTGCTACTGGACTCTTGCCCTTTTCTACCACTGCAGACAGACTAACACGGCGACCCACTGTGGAACGATCAGAGATCGTGGAGCGCTGTGGCCTCGAAGCACTTTCACACAGGAGGCTGGCAGCTGCTCTTGCTTCCGTCGGGGTTGTGAATGTGAAACCCAATAGGATCGCCGTGCATGCTCACATTGCCAGTTGAAGAGGTGGAAGGGAGTTTTAACCCCATATTATGAAAATGCCCTCGGAAGGAATTGGGAACCGGAAAATCCCTGTTCCCAGCTCCACCTCTGCTACACAACAATCCTTTGGCCTTGGGCAAGCCATTCTCTGTCATCTTCACTATAAGCATAACAACAATGACCTGCCTTTCAGTTCAGCCTTCCCTCCTACGGAGGTACTTTCCGGGATGGTCGTAAAGAGAATTGTAAACAGCCCATAGCTCAGTTGTAGAACATTGATTTGGATGGGAAAGGCCTCTTTTGATTGATACTATGGATGTTTGCAGTAGACAGCCTGGGTTCAATGAACCAACGGCCTGAAGCAACCTTATTAATATGTTAGTTTTTGGTATTTGGGTGAGATCCCTTAATAGAGAACAGGGAGAGGGCTAGTAATTACACTATTGTAGCAGCCTTAGAGCCCTTAATTGCAAGGACGGGGAGGGGTTGGTTGGTTGCAGTTACATCGATGTTATTACCATGCATACATTATTGTGCCTCTGAGAAAAGGCAAGGCAAACTGATGCCAAAAGTGAGACAGAAATAAAGAGTTAAGTGAGCTAACACAGGCCCAAGAGTTTACAGAGCTGAGAATGCTTAAGATCACATATTATTTTGCAATTACCATCCAGTTTGTTGTCCTCTTACGAACGAGTTGGGTAAAGCCTTTTTATTTTTTGTTAAGGTTCAGGGCCCCATCATGGTCCCAAGGAAAAGAGAGGTGGGTGGGGACATCAACAAATTACACTTTGTTAATTGCACACAAACCAGGATTTTGAACCATTTGTTGAACTGCCCACATTTGGATGTGACAACAGCCAGTGCAGTGGTTAGAGTGCTGGATTAGGGCTTGGGAGGCCTGTGTTCAAATCCCTGTTTGAATGAAATGGGATAAGGTTTGACCTAACCTCTCTCAGCCTTGCTTACTTACTGTGAGATAAATGAAGCAGGAGAGCTGTACTAAATAAGCTGTATGTGCTAAATAAATAAATACTGGTTAGATCTAACACTTGGAACCTAAAATCTTTCAACTTGGATGAGAGGAAGGAAGAGCATGTACCTGAAAATAAACCACACATGTTCTCACTGCAAATAAACTCCAGTTTGTTTGTGATTTCTGAATACAGCCATAGGTAGGCCCTGTGCACCAGTGAGTGGTAGGTGGTAGAACTCCTGAAGCCATCTATGCTTCTACTACAAGTGATGAACTTTGCTAGTTAAGAAAGATTTCATATCTCAATCTATTCATTTATAGTAAAATTTGTTGAGCAGGCATGTAGATTTATAAATATGTTTCTTCATCACTTTGCATAGATCCAGCGAGGACTTATAATCTATGTATGTTTCTTCAGAGGGGCCAATGAAGAAATCATTCCCAAAATGGGTAGGTAAAATATTCTTGAAACAGACAACTAAAACCAAACTAAGTATCTGTAAATGTGATGCAGCTGCTTCATCGAACCTCACATAAAGATGTATCACAAGACAATAATAAGAATCCATTTAATGAGATTTTTGTATTTAAAGGCTTTGAAACTGAAAACTGCTGGAGGAAATTAGTCTAAGTATTTCCTTCTGAGTCCTACATGCAAGTCTGCATGCTTTTTAATTAACTGGGTCTTGTTAAGGTGGCTCTTTAACTTGTTGAGGCAGATTGTGTTGTTACTGTTGTGCCGTATTTACCTACAGACTTGAGGCAGTACTGAAATATGCGGAACCATTAAATAGTGGTTTGGAATCCTGGTTTTTAGGCCACCTTTGGCAAATGACAAACTATTTAGATTAACTAGCCAACCTGAGTTACTGGAAATACAGAAGACTTCAGCTCTCAAACTTCACACAATGAGAGGGGAATAAGGAGCACAGCAGCCCCAAGACCTTCAAGGCTAGCTCCATAACAACAAGCCATGGTAATTAACACGCAGGCACCATAATCCTCAGGATAAGAGAGCAAAAAAATATTAAAGTAAATGGGCATATGTAGAAATGACCAGAATGAATTGGTGGATTTACAGTCAGAGCCCATTACAGGTTCGGTATAAGAAATGAATCCTTCCCACCTTTTCCAGTCTTCTCAATAGCTCCTCCCCATTGCATGCCTCTGCATCACAATTCTGGACTTCTTTGGTGGTCTCCCATCCAAATACTAACTAGGGCCAACTCGGCTTAGCTTCTGAGATCTGACAGGGATATTTATGCATATGGCTCTTTGATCTGCCACCTGTGCTCTATTTCCCAATGTGGCAGTGACCACAAGTTTCAGGAAAGTGGGCAAGGCCATTGCTCAGTGGGGCTTAAGGATGGCAATTGATTCACATCTTGAAATATCTGCCACTGAATGATGTCAGCTGTGAGCATCACTGAACTGCAGGCTTGGTGCTATAGATGGAAGTAAAGGGCCTGTTCACTCATATACCCCCCTTCTCTGCAGCATCTACACTCTGCCAAACATTTTACATTCTGCTTAACAAAGAATTCTGGAGAACCTGAAAGCTTGAATGCTGTTTTATATGATCAGTCTGACTTGCAAGGTTTTCCACCCTCACCAGATACAAAAGGGCTGGCCAAGGTTCAACAGTGATTGAAAAGTGCTCAAAAGTAATCTGGTAACTGAAAAGGTTATATCTTACATTATTGCATGTATGTGGTGGGGTGATGCGCATAGTGTAGTAATCATACAGCTATTTTTGGTTGATGGTAGCTGCAAATGAGACTCTCTGTCTGCAGTGGAGCGAGTACCACTGACTTAGAAGCATTCCCATGAACTCCATTACGCTGAAAGCCATCTTTTAAGTAATAAGGACAAGCCAAATACTTCTGAGACAGACGTACAAGCATCAGAGCTTCTATTAGTGTTCTGGAATCGGCTCACTTTGACTGTCTCTATAAGTAATAAGTACTAAGCAATCTGACAAGATATTTCAGTCACATCTAGCTTGTGGAAATGTTTTCTGATCAACATTGCAGCATGGGGAAAAGTCCTAAGAGTATTCACTGTAAAGCATTTGTATCTTTAGTAAGAGTTTAGTGGACTGAAAGAATGTGACTGTTAGTTGACAATCTGAATCCTTAAAGTTGATCCACTAACAAATAATTATTTGGGTCACTGCAATCAGTTGTATGGCACTCGGGTGTCTGGGGCAGTTTTTAGAAAGTGTGGCTTTCAAATCATTATGCTCTCCGTCTCTAATTAGGTTAGACGTTTTTCCACAGTTGCATCTGGACTTAAAAGAGCCATAACCTAGATAGCCAGTAGAGGGCATTCGTGTACAGTTAAAATATTAATTGAATAGCTTGTGGGTCATAAAATGGCAATTGAAATTTGGGTACAATTTCCAAATCAATCTGGAGCTTTGAATTTCACAGTGTAAACGTTTTATCTTCTGTCAGCATGGACAGAGTATAAAAACGACTAGCTAATATGCAGCAGTTATGTTTGTTTTTTTATTCTAATTTTCATACTTTTCTATATTTTTGCAGTTAATACACTCCTGAATGTGAAATTAAGTGAAACTGAAGATGGCAAATATGTTTCTATTGTGGATTTGCCTGGCAGCATTTTAATAATACCTCAAGCCACACTGGGTGGTAAACTGAAGGGAAGACACATGCAGTACCATTCCAACATTGAAAAGGAAATTGGGATGGAACTCTATTCTCAGTTTGTGTCTCTGTGTGAAAAAGAACTGGCTGCCAATGCCAGAGGTGCCGAGGCTGGTGTTGTTCTCAGGCATGGGACATATGGAAACCGGCAGGTTTTGAAAGTGGATACAAATGGACCATTCACTCATATGATTGAGTTTTGAAAAGTCCGATCTTTCGAATGACCAATAAAAGTTGCTGTTTCAATAGGTCGCAAGGTATTTAATTCATTGCATGAATTGAAACCTAGCTAAACATTTATTTAAACATATATGGTCTGATGTTGTGTTACTGTACATTGTAATAAATCAGTAATTCCCACCATTAGCCAAAGAGGTTCACTGGCAGAACTCTTATCTTTTCCTTAAGTAGCTCCCCCCAAAGAAGTTTGTAGCCATGTTGATCCACAGCCGAATCCATGAAGTAGAGGAATAGGGGGAAGTGAAATTACACTGGGGTTCCCACCTTTTCTGAGCCTGTGGGCACCTTTGGAATTTTGTCACAGGGTTATGGGGCTCAACCACAGAATGGCTGCTGCAGGAGGCGGAGGCAACCACATAATGTCAGTGAGTGAGGTTATGTATAATTCTAGTAGTAACTCTTCAACGTTTCAGGCCGAAGCTCTGTTTAACAGGATGCCTTTTTAAATGAACATTGTGTTTAAAAATATTTTCGTGTATACATACAGCTTCTCCTCAGTCACGTAATGAAGATCCCTGTGCTGTGATAGCAGCTGCTGGTGAAGCAAAGTTTTTAAAAATCTACACGACCAATTAAAACCCCTGCTAGACAAAAAACCCCATCTATCTCCACCCACTTTCTAAAAACGTTTGGTGGGTGCCAGGAAAGGTGTTGAAATAATACAAGCCTGTAACTATTCATTAAGAACATAAGAAAGGCCCTGCTGGATCAGACCAAGGCCCATCAAGTCCAGCAGTCTGTTCACACAGTGGCCAACCAGGTGCCTCTAGGAAGCCACAAACAAGACAAGTGCAGCAGCACCATCCTGCCTGTGTTCCACCGCACCCAATATAATAGGCATGCTCCTCTGATACTAGAGAGAATAGGTATGCAGCATGGCTAATATCCATTCTAACTAATAGCCATGAATACCCCTCTCCTCCATGAATATATCCACTCCCCTCTTAAAGCCCTCCAAGCTGGCAGCCATCACCACATCCTGGGGCAGGGAGTTCCACAATTTAACTATGCGCTGTGTGAAAAAATACTTCCTTTTATCTGTTTTGAATCTCTCACCCTCCAGCTTCAGCAGGTGACCCCATGTTGTAGTATTATGGGAGAGGGAGAAAAACTTCTCCCTGTCCACTCTCTCCAAACCATGCATAATTTTATAGACCTCTATCATGTCTCCCCTCAGCCGCCTTCTTTCCAAGCTAAACAGGCCTAAGCATTTTGGTTGCTCTTTTCTGCACCTTTTCAAGCTCTGTAATATCCTTTTTTAGGTGTGGTGACCAGAACTGTACACAGTATTCCAAGTGTGGTCTCACCATAGATTTGTACAAGGGCAGTATGATATCAGCAGTTTTATTCTCTATTCCTCGTCTAATTATGGCCAGCATGTAATTTTCCTTTTTTACAGCAGCAGCACACTGGGTTGACATCTTCATTGAGCTATCCACTACCACCCCAAGATCCCTTTCTTGGTCTGTCGCTGCCAGCACAGATCCCATCAGTGTATATGTGAAGTTGGGATTTTTTGCCCCAATATGCATCACTTAACCAATTACATTGAATTTCATTTGCCATTTTAATACCCATTCTTCCAGTATGTAGTATTTTGTATTTTGGCTTCTCTCTAATGATCTGCAATATACCTGGCTACATTCTGATTAATTCCTATACACCATGCTTAGTTATTAAAGACCTTTTCTCCAAAAGATCCTTGGTGTGCTCTGACTGTTTTTAACTCTCAGCCATTTTTATCACCTAATTGCTTTACCACACAGGAATACCAGGATTTACCTTTTAAAAGCAACCAAATTAGCGCAATGCGTTGTGTAGGGTTTCGAATGAATGAAGAGGCTCTGGAGAACTCAGAAGCTTGCACAATGCATTGTGTTGTTTTGATTGGTCTTAATAAAAGGTATTGCATGTGTAATGTAATCACCTGCTTGGAGTCCCCCTCCCCCCTTTAACTGTCTCATGGATTTTGTTTTGTTCTGCCTTTTCTTTGATTCTGATCAACTAAGCCCCTTACCTGGAAGTCCCCCCCCCCCCCGACATTCCCTAATCGCTTATGGCATTATGACTAGCATACAAGGCTAGAAATCAATATCTTTTTAATAACATCCACCATCTTAAATGCCAAACGTTAGCCTTCTGATGTTAAGCAATAACACTGCCATGTAGCACAGTACCAATTAATACTATTGTGGAAATAAAATAAACGGCTTGACTTACTGACTGCTGTTTGCGGTGCGTAAGGTTGGAGACACAAACCTTAACAAACTAGGAACCATTCCTACTATTTGTGTGATTTGTAAATTTTTAAGCACGATGGACTATTGCATAAAATAGGGTTGATCCAAAGGCCACTCTTCTTAAAGCTGCTGTCCTGATAGCAGGCTATGCAGCATTTCCTTAACCATTTTTGGGTGATATTTAGAAAACGCTTGTGAACATGAAGTGTTCACCCAGACTCACTGTCTCTCAATACCATTTTTATCTCCCTTACCCACGAGTAAAAGCAGGGAGTACTGTCCCCACTCTGGATTCAACCCTGAGTCTCCCAGATCTTAAAACCACTACACCACACTGTCATGCTTCATGCAAGTAAGAATCAGTTCCCAACAAAACAAGGATCAGAAGAAAGGAAGCATACGTGTCTCAGATGAATTGTGGAGAATTCCTTTTTATGAGTACAGATGGCAGCTTTGTGAACTTTATTGGCAATATTTTACAGGAGGCAAAAGAAAACCTTAAGATGAGTATTTTGGTTTATTTGATGGCAACTCTTTTAAAATAACTTTCACATTGATAATATAATGTGACAGAGGGAGGGTTGGGGCTCTTGTTCTGGTACACAGAGAGACATCTGGAGATTGTTGCATTCCTTCCTGTCAGGCTCACTGCCTCTATCCATTTGTCTTCCCTCAGCCTCCAAGGCATGACTCAGCGAAGTGGAGAGAGCAGAAGCGGCTCATGCAATTTAAAGAATGCTCTTTCCCGTCATTTGGTGCTGGCTATCCTTCTGACGTGTCCCATCACCTCAGCCGCTGCTAGCTCTGAAAGTAACTAGCGCCCATTGTATTGGGGGGGAAAACACTTTGTGAGTGGTAAATTTATGGTACTGAATGTTTGTAATGGCTTGTGATGCCCTGTTTTGTGGAAGGCTATGCTCTGGGATTGAAGCTGAGTCATGAGATGTACAAAGGTGTTCTTTCTTGCAAGGAGGGGAGAATTTTTACTCTCAATTCTCTAGGGCGATTTATTCTTGTTTCAGAGATCGTGGTTTTTTTAATAAGCTCACAGCTGTATTTTAAGATGTATTAACAGAGTGTCAGTGTGGTTTCTCAACCATTAAGGAGATCAGATCATCCTCTAACAAACAGTTTTAATCTCTACAGCATTCCCAGCTTGACTGCTCTGAATTTAACATTGGTGTCTTCTGCTCATTTTAATAGTATTTGGATATCAGTCACAATATACAATGCTCGTACAGCAGCATGTGTTTGTAAGCAGCTTATGGGTCAGTCCTATGAACATTTACTCCAGTCTATACCCATTTAAATGTATGGGATTAGACTGGAGCAACTGAGCACAGGGTTGCACTGTTAGTCTGTTGAGATAGCAACATATTTTGGATTACTGATGAAGGGAGAACGGTAGTACAGAGATCTTAATAGGAGAGCAGTCCTCATCTGCACCATACTTAGGCCGTTTATGCATGGGTCTTTAGCCTCACGATCCTGAGACTGCTTAGGGGCTCATGATTTTTCTGACCTTCAGAAGTCACTTCGCTGCTGCTTCATGCTTCCCCCGCGGTTTCAGGATGCTGTTTTCCCACCCAGCTGTTTTGCTGGGTTTTTCCCTCAGCTGCTTGTCTTCATTTCTATTGATATATTTAGTGCTTTAGCGCTGAAATGTACTTTGCAAACACACTTGTGTTCTGAGTTTGGGTGTGATTCTGTGCTTAAATGGCTGTTAAATGGCTACTTGGCTCAGTTAAAAAAGAACCCCTGCTTTGGTCAAGTTCATAGGATGGTTTACAGACAATGGAAATGAACACAGCTGGCCTGATCTCCCCCCCCCCCCCCACGCAGCCTCTTACAGGGATGAGAGCCTTTCCCCCCCCCCATTTGCGAGTGATTATCCATGGAATGATGAAATGGAAATGACCATGCGAGTGTTTTTAAGTTCTTATGACCCCTACATTGAGATAGCCAGAAATAAATTGGTTGGGGGAGGGATTGTCTGGACCCTTCTCTGCTTTGGCTGTAAAATGGCCACTCAGTTAATTACAAATGAAAGAATCCCACTGTACCATCTTTTTGTAGGTATGGACTTGGCTGTCAGGCAGGCCAATCTCATAGTCTTTAATTATTCTTAAAAGTACTTTAATATAGGCTGTTTCCAGAGAAAGATATTCCCAAATGGGCAGACCTATTTTCAGAGACCACCCACATGACAGCATGCTCCTTCCAAGCACATTTTGTATGCCTTCTACTTAGAGCTTTCCTTTTTGAGATGGATTGAAGGAAAACTGAGCTGGAGAAAAGCACCATGTAACTGAGCCATAGTTTTCCCAGGTAGATGCTTCCTGGGAGAGGGAAGGAGGGAAAGCTGAAGATGGGGCAGATAAAGACAGGTTGGCTGGTGAGTGGAAAGGAAAAAAGAAAGCAGGAAAAGGGTATTTAGGGAAGGGAAAGAAGAAATAGAGGGGGAGGGGAAATGAGCTGCCCCTTCAAATCCTTGCAGGTCCTCCACTTGTCATGTATAATACTTACGCTGTATTTGTATTTCTGTAATCTAGTCATATTACTTTATTTATCAGATGCCTTATAGTCACTGATTTACATTTTGTAATACACCTTGAGTCTCAGTGAGAAAGTAGACTATAAATAACATTTTAAAAAATTAAAACTAGCACATTCTGCAAAAGGAATACAGCAGAAGCAACACATGTTCTTCCAAGATTCTAAAAATGATGGAAATAAAGCAGATTTGGTGAGCATCAAGTCAATTGGCATAAAATACTAAACTGTTTGTGGACTATTCCTACATTACAATAATTACTGACTTTATGAATCATGAAGATAAAATCTTAATGGATTAGTACTGAAATGTATCCTGAGAATGAGTGTATGCATTTAAGCAAGGGGAAATGGATCTACATTAGCGTCCAAACTTTCTGATTAGATCATTATGACTAATAAATACCGACTGAATGAAGTTGGTGATTCATTGCTTCACATTTTGGGGATGCATGCAGTCAATAAAAAGTCATCATCAAATTGCTTGCAGGGCTAGTTTGAACTCGGGATTCTGATGGAACAAAGAGATAGGGTTGCTGCACCCAATAAATCTGGAGAAACTGGTTATCTCAGAATAGAGACAATTATTTGTCATCTTCATGAATAGCCTGACCACATTATTGCCTTGCATTCCCTCTGATTATTGGCACTTTTGTCACTAAATTTTGGAGTCTCCAAAATTAGAACACTTTTCTCAATGAAAAAAAGGCATATGTGTAGATTTGTGTAATATTTCAGTGTGGCAAGTGACCATCCATGGTTGCTGGTGATCATCCGAAATTAACCTTTTTAACAGGAATGGAGCCAAAGAAAACACACATACTTCCTTAAATACTTACATTAATACAAGATTGCCTGTGCTAGCTGGAAGGGCGGATAGAGGAATTATGTGGATTCAAATGAGCAATATTAGTGGTGGAACTCAATCAATCCGCAGGGCCTGTAAAACAGAGCTATTCCGCCAGGCTTATGGTTGAGGCCAGCTATGGTTCCTATATATAAAGACTGGCCTCCCTAACCTTCCCATTGCGGTTAACACCTTTTATTCCATCTGGTGCCTTCCATCTGCTCACCTAGCTGGGTTGTTGTATTGTGACCCGTACGTTAGAGGCGTCGAGATAAATTAGTATAATAGTTATGATTTTATAGGGCTATTTGAAATGTTTTAATGCTTTTATTGATTGATATGACTTTTATATTCTGTAAGCCGCTCTGAGCCTGGCTTTGGCCGGGAAGAGCGGGGTAACAAATGGAAATAATAAATAAATCATTACAGCAGTTAAAACACAGTGGATGGTGTATTTCCGTTCTTTTTCTTCATGTTTTGACAACAGACTGGATTTCAGAGACAAGGGAAGAAAATTGAGTGTCTTGCTAGCAATGAATTTACATTTACCAATAAAACATGAAGATACTATCATTTCAATCATAACAGCCAAATGGATAGCATAATAGCTTGCAAGAAACCTGCAAACCCCTATGCTATTATGCAAGGGTCTCCTTGAAAAAAGCTTAACCCTTTTAAACGTGCCATCTCTACTACAGGAATTCTCCCGCCCCACTCCTCCTTTGTCATGTCCTGTACTCTGCTCTACCAATCTATCAGCAATACTACCACATGGACTTCCATAATTCAGACTACAAACTATCCCTATCATGTTTTGACGTATTAGGCAAGAAACCAATACATACTTCCTTGAGAATAAGCTCTATTGAATACCTGAATAAGCAGGGATAGGATTGGGGTTTGTATCCCATAATGAACGTATTAACATACACCTCAAGAACTGGAGACAAGAACCAGAGGGCATTACCGTACAATCCTAGGAGCACTTTCCTGGGAATAAACCCCATTGAATAGAACTCAGTAGACTTGTGAGTAGACCTGCTTAGAATTGCTTGCTAAGTGAGAATCTTATTAATGCAATCAGTAGTGTACATAAATATTGATCCTGATAGGAAGGCAAGAAAGTTCAGGCATCATTTATAGCAGATTGGTAAAAAATTGTTCCAATGTATATTTGGAAGCAAAAGAATAATAAAAAAGATATTCATATGTATTTTAAACATTTGTGTCTTTTCCCAAAGCTCAAACCTGGCACAATGTCTAGTAGCAAATTGTCAGGTAGGGGTGGGACCATCTTAAGAGGATCATAGAGTAGGTAATGTGAAAGATTTCTACCTGAGATTCTGGAGGGCTGCTGCCAGGCAGAACAGACAATAATGACCTTGAAAGACCAATGGCCTGACTCAACAGGGCAACTTCATGAGGTCAGCCTGTATTGCTCTGTCACTGCATTTCAGTGAATAACTAGACCTTAGTACTACTCCCAATGCCCCTCCAAATATGTCATAAGTGCCTACAGTAGAAAGTGAGTGCATAGAACTCTTGATTTGTAACCCTGTTTCATTGTATATTCTTTATATAGTCCACCTTTATGCAATTAAAAACAATACAACAAGAACGGGATAATAAACAATGCAATATAACCGGATTGTAAAATTAGGGAACAATGCACCAAAACCAGTATAGCACAATCAATAAAACAGGATTACACGATAAAATTCCATGCACTCACTCATTCGTGTATTTATATCCCACTTTTCGGTACAAAAATCCAGAAAAGTGCCTTATCTCTTAATGAAAAATCTCCATCGCAAAATTGAGGGTTTACTATAAGGCGCTGCCCCACTGTCGCTACACTCGAGACTCCGCCAGTCTCTTTCAACCCTTAGGAAAGGAACGGGCTCCAGCGTTTTGGAATCCAGAGCTGCGAAGTAGGGCTGGAGTTATTGGCCTGTGAGTAACCGGGCCGGTTTGGAGCCAGTTCATTGGGGCGATTGTTTCTTTTCAGGGAAAGAATGCGCGCGTCGAAGACGAGCGAGCAGAGAAAGTATGGCCACTTACGCACGGGGAGAGGTTTTGCCTTGGATTTGCCGCTCTCTAGATGCACCTTTCCCCCCATCCAGATTCCCAAAACTCAACCATCAGCCCCCAGGCGGAGTTTTGAGCATTCGGATGGGAGAAAAGGTGCATCTAGAGAGCAAAAACAAAACAAAACCCCAAGGCAAAACCTCCCATGCATAAATGACAAAAGAAAAAAAAGGGAGGGGGCGGGAAAAGCATTCTTGGCGCGCGTGACGCGGCAGCGGTTGCAAAAGGCAAGGCTTAAATCCCCCCCCCCCAAAAAAGGAGACTGGATGCTCTAAAAGCAACCGAGCTAAGCTGTGGAAGCCGGGCAGCAGAGAGGCAGAGTGCGCGTGGGTAGGTTTGCGAGCAGGGGCGGGAAGAAACACACACACACACACAGCCACATTCCCGCAGCTCCTCCGCCCGAGCCGCTGCCTCCTCGGCCCCCCTTCCGCTCCAGGCCTGCGCGTCGCCACAGCGGGCGCTCGATGGCTCCGGCGCCGATTGCACGCCCCTGAGCGGCTGCCCCAGCCTCCTTCCCAGGAGAGGAGGGCGCCGCGGGTAACGGTCCCCCCCCCCGGGCAGGGAGGGCGTGGCCTTCCCCGCCTCGAGAAAGAGGCGGACGCCGAGGAGCGACTCCCGAAGCCGGCGGCGGCAGCCTGGGCAGGAGGGCCCCGCCCTGCGCCTTTCCCAGGCGTCCCTGGAGAGCGGCCCGCAGGCCAGGTCAGTGGAGCGGCGGAGGCCACCGCCGTCCTGCCTTCCTGTCTCGGGGGGGGTGGCGGCGTGAGGGGCTTTTGGCTGCCCGGGGCGCGGCGGTTGGGAGGAAGCCCGGCTGCAGGGTGTGAGGGGTTTTCTTCACCCCAGCAAGCCTTGCCCGGGACGTGCCGTTCCCTTGTATGGATTGAGGCGGCTCGCGCACATTGCTGCCCTTCAGGCTGGTTTGATGCTCAACGACTGCTTCACACAGACGTGTTCGATTTAATTCCTAGTGAGAAAGTTCACAGTGGGTCGCCGTGTGAGTCTGTCTGCAGTAGTAGAAAAGGGCCGGAGTCCAGGAGCACCTTCAAGACTCACAAAAATATTTTCTGGTAGGGTATGAGCTTTCGTGAGCCACAGCGTGAGCTGTGGCTCACGAAAGCTCTTACCCTACCAGAAAATATTTTTGCACTTAGAGAGCTGTGGCTCACGAAAGCTCTTACCCTACCAGAAAATATTTTTGCACTTAGAGAGCTGTGGCTCACGAAAGCTCTTACCCTACCAGAAAATATTTTTGCACTTAGAGAACTGTGGCTCACGAAAGCTCTTACCCTACCAGAAAATATTTTTGTGAGTCTTTAAGGTGCTACTGGACTCTGGCCCTTTTCGACTAGTAAGAAAGGAGAGCACAGGTTTGTTAACTGAGGACCAATTGTTTTTATTATTGTTGTTTTTATTATTTAGTATAGGAAATATAGCAAAGGCGGTAATAGAAATCAATGAACTGAACTACGTAATAGAATATTAAATTAAGATCAAAAATGGGGTAAGACGGCGCTGTTCGCACTGCCCAAATAATGCACTTTCAATCCACTTTCACCGTGCCTTAACTCGTTTGCAAGTGGATTTCGCCAGTTCGCACAGTAAAGTCCACCTTCAAAGTGCCTTGAAAGTGGATTGAAAGTGCATTATTTGGGCTGTGAGAATAGCACCTAAAGCTTTGATTGAGTCTGGGACTGGAGACAACAAATGACATAAAAATCTCCTCTCCCCCCCCCACTTTTCTGTACCCCCTTTATTATGAAAATAAAATAATTTTTTAAAAAAAAGACTGGTGCTGGAGAGCGAGGGACGGAGGAAAGCGACACCTTGGGAACATCCCTGTGGGAGCTGGTTTCACAAAATGCAGGAGGCGTTCACTGAACAAAAAGTTTTTTGTCAGATTCCTACTGACTGGCCTCAGAAGGACGGATGGCATTAAAGACCAACTGGGAGGAGCTGTCAGAAACTATCTAGGGAAGGGGGTGGGTTGGAAAGGAACTAATATTCTTGAGTTTCCAGCCAAGGAAAGTGAATGGTGCTTCCCTGGCAGAAAGTGTGGAGATAACAATATGCTGGGTGCTGGGGGGACCTGAAACGGACACCGGCAGCCCCTGCTTGCAGAACAAGACACAAACCACCAGAGGGATGGATATCTGTGTTAGTCTGTTGCAGTAACATTAAACAAGGGTTCAGTCACTCCTTGAATACGAACCAGCTTTATGTCGGCGTAAGGTTTTGCTGGTGAGCTCCGATTTATGAAAGCTTATGCTGGAATAAATTTGGTTGGTCCCTAAAGTGGCGCTGGACTCCTGTTGAGGTTGGTTAAAGAATGGTGACTGACATTTCCGTGTGTGTGTGTATCCATGAGTAAGTCTTCTCAATCTGGCCACATTGATTGCAAGTATGGAACTGAAGTGGAGTGTTTATTCTGGATTTATTAATATGAAGTACGTGGCTGTAATGTGTGTGGAATTAATCCAGGCTCATAATGAATGAGGGATGAGGCCAAGTTGGCTCAATATTTGGCTGCTCAATATTTTGTTGCTTACTAGAATAGCAGCTGTAAAGCAACTGAATACGGGAAGGTATGCACAGCTTCACTCCTCCTTTATTTGCTTGGGATCTGGACGTGCCATTTTGGACTAAATGACCCTGGTGGTTCCTTCCAACTCTATGATTCTTTGGACTGACTCATTCCCTGGGTTCTGTTCTCCATTACCTATGTAGAGCATAGTAACAAATGATGCATATGTAAACAGAGATGGAAAGTGTTGGAATAGCCCACCCTTTAAACAAATAGAGTTATCAGAGGATGCAGTCTTACACATATCTACTCTCACTTATCTCTCATTGAACTTTGTGAGACCAAGTATGCTAGGATAGATCTAAAAGTGAGTTTTGTTGAGAGAACTTTAATATAAGAAAATGCCCTATTGCATCAGTAAATATGATTATACATTTATACATACACTCACACACGATATATTATTTGTCTTAACATCTCCAGTTTAAAAAAAAGATCTCTGGTAGCAGGACTTGGAAATACCTTACCCTAAGGCCTTGGAAACTCACCTCTAGTAAACAGTTTGACCTGGAGTTATTTTTAACCGTGGTTATATGGCTTTCCATAAGGGGATCTACAAATTGGGTGGGGGATTCAGAACTTATGGAGGTATATGGTAGCCTCTCCCCCCCCCATTTACAATGGTTTGTGACAGCCAGCAAAGGAGAGCCGCTTATACTGCTAACCCTCAAGATAAAATCTCAGATCCTAGATTTCTCACCCAGGCCCATAAAGTGGTACACAGCAAATAGGAATCAAGCCTTACACTAAAGATTTGTTAAGCAGAAGGTCTTGGTGAATGTATGGTTGAAATTTGTATATCATATACATATATAATAATTATATCTATACAAAGAAAGTTGACTGGAGCACTGTGATGTTATAATTTTTTAGTTTAAACTGCGGGCTGGGATTTGGTGGGTGGTAGTGGATTAAAGGTTAAGCACCAGTGGGCTAGATAAATCAATGCTAACCAGTTTCATATGGTCATGTGACTTAGGAGAAGGCGTAGGGGAAAGAATAAAGCAATAAGGAAGTGCATATTTTTGACGTTGAACTTAGATGAGTGGATGACGATAAGGTGTTGATCTATGAACTACACTAGTTTATGACTTAAGATAATTATGTTTATTTAGAGAAAGGCTTGAGCACGTTTAGAGTTTACTAAGTAAAGTCGGTCTGTTTGTGATATTGTATATACACACAGATTTCCTGGTTGGTGATAAGATTTTAGGAGTCATGTGATCAGAGTTTCTCAAGTGGCTATAACACCTAATACTAATATCTTTTCCAATGTAGAATGAATTATGCTGTTATTTCTCCTTGATGATGGAGTTTCCTCAATTTGCTTGGTCTCTGTGGCAGTGCATAGTTAGGTTATTGGCGGCTTGAGACACATATTGGTTTCCAGATTCTAATCTAGGGCTATATTTTTATACTCCGTATATTTCTAAACTGAAGTCCAACCCCTTTCTTGTAACGCCAGCAAAACCACTACTACATGTATGTAACAAATAACAGCTTTGCAGAAACAGCTGAAGCAACCTACAACAGTAATCTGTAGCTGCTGATGTGGCTCCTTGGAGTAAGAATTTTAAAGTACAGTAAAAAGGACACAGCTTTGCTATAGAAAAACACTCTTTAAGACATCAGTATCAGGATAACATATTAACAGTAGTTTATGAATGGGTTAAGAACCTTAAATGTTTAAAGGGTTGGTTATAGTTTTCCTTATGTTGTCTTTTTTCTCCCAGGGTCTTTTTTTCTGTGGCACTGTTCACCATTTTGTGCTGTCTAAGACTGAGGTTTCTACTAAGCTCGCTGCTACTTCTGTGGTGTTTTCTTGACTAAATAGATGAAAGAAATGAACATTTAGGGGGAAAAGGGGTGTATTAAGGTTTTAAATGCATTTGTGTTAGGGTTGCCAGGTTCCCCTGGCCACCGGTGGGGGATGGGAGTGGTAGGGTTGCCAGATCCAGGTTGGGAAACTCCTGGAGATTTGAGGATGGATCCTGGGGAGGACAGGGACCTCAGAGGGGTACAATGCTATAGACTCCATCCTCCGAAACATCCATTTTCTCCTGGGGAACTGACCTCTGTAGTTTGGAGATAACCTGTAATCCCAGGGGATCACCAGGTCCCACCTGGAGGCTGGCATCCCTGGTTTGTGTGTTACTCATCCTGATGAACCCAGGCCATCAGGATTAAGTTTTTCTCAAACTTTAGCAACCTGAGGAGTCCCTTTCTGATTAAAATATTTTTGCAAATCCCTAAATTTTCACATCCCCACATGCACCACACTGGACAGCTCTTTTTGAATGTGTGCATGGCAAATAACGTGCCCTATGGAGGCTTCTGCCCTCAAAACAATATAGTGAGAACTGTATCATCTTAAGCAGTAAATTTAAGGGGAGGGTTATAATATCCATACATGGGCTTTGGCAGTGAATTCAACGCTTTAATCACTCGATGAGTAAAGAAGCATTCCCTTTTGTCCATATTGGAGCTACTGCCCATCAACTTCAATAGATGCCTCTGAGTTCTAGTATTTGGGGAGAGGGAGAAAAAGTTCTCCCTGTCCATTCTCTCTACCCCATGGGTAATTTTATAATTCCTGATTAGTTGCCTCTTTTCTAAACTGAAAAGTCCCAGACACTTCAGCCTTTCCTCATCGGAAAGTTGCTCCAACCTCTTAATCATCTTGGTTGCTCTCTTCTGTGCTATTTCCAGCTCTGCAGTGTCCTTTTTGAGGTGCGGTGACCAAAACTGTACACAGTACTCTAAATGAGGCTGCACCACAGATCTATACAGGGGCTGTTTTATTTTCAGTCCCTTTCCTAGTAATCCCCAAAATAGACTTTGCCTTTTTTACTGCTGTGGCATGCTAGGTTAACATTTTCATTGAGCTATCTACCATAGATCTCATTCAGTCTCACTCTTAGCCAGCTCAGACCCCATTAGTGTGTACTTGAAGTTGGCATGTTTTGTTCCAATGTGCATCAGTTTACACCAGTGGTTCCCAACCTTTTTTTGACCAGGGACCACTAGGAACTTTTTGTTCGGTGCAGGGACCCCAAGGTTCAAAATAAAAATTCCAAGAATTTGAAAATAAACTTTAATCATAACTGTTAGGTAAACAAAAATATTTTCTGGTAGGGTATGAGCTTTCGTGAGCCACAGCTCACTACTTCAGATATCTTCAGGTATCTGAAGAAGTGAGCTGTGGCTCCCGAAAGCTCATATCCTACCAAAAATATTGGTTTTAATCTTGAAGGTGCTACTGGACTCTTGCCCTTTTCTACTACTGCAGACAGACTAACACGGCTACCCACTGTGAATTATCTTGTTAGGTAAACATTAAACTTAGAATAATATTTGAATATATATTTTTATAATAAAGAACTTTTAATTGAAAATATTAATTTATTATGGGTTTATAACTTTGTTTCGCGGACCCCTGGTTTGGTTCTCGTGGACCCCTAGGGGTCCACGGACCCCTGGTTGGGAACCAGTGGTTTACACTGACCTACACTGAACTTCATTTGCCACACTGTGGCCTACTTACCTAATTTGTGGAGATCCTCCTGGAGCTCTTCACAGTCAGCCTTGGTTTTCACCATCATGAATAATTTTGTGTCATCTGCAGTCTTGGCCGCTGCACTGCTCATTCCCAGTCTAGATCACTCATGAATAAATTAAATAGCACTGGCCCCAATACCAATCTTTATGGGACTCTGCTTACTTACTTCCACTGAGGGAACTCTCAATTTATTCTCTTTCTCTGCTTCCTTTTGTTTAGGCATTTTTAATCCATAAAAGGACCTGTCCTCTTATTCCATGACTGCTAAGCTTACTCAGGAGTCTTTGATGAGATACCTTGTCCAAATACTTTTGAAAGTCCTAGTATATAATATCTGTGCATTCCGTTCACCATTATCTATATGTTTGTTCGCTTTCTCAAAGAACTCTAAAAGGTTGGTGAGGTAGGACTTCCCTTTTCAGAAGAATGCTGATTTTCCTTGAACGGGATTTGTTCCCCTGTGATCCTTAATATTCTATCTTTGATTACAGTTTCTACTAATTTACCTGGGACGGTTGTTAGGCTACCATGTTAATGAAACCTGAGGTCCATTTTATTTACAGAGGTAATCTTTGCATCGTTTATCTAAATTTAATAGATCAACAGCCCATTCCTGAGGGGGCGGGCTGCGCTGGTGACTGCGCCAAAAAATATCACAGCTATAGAACATTGATAATATGCCCCCTGTTATACAGACCACATACCCATTTGAAGAGAAGAAGAGTTGATTTTTATAGTCCACTTTTCTACCATAAGGAGTCTCAAAGCGGCTTACAATCTCCTTCCCTCCCTCCATCCTGCACAACAGGCATCTAGTGAGGTAGGTGAGGCTGAGAGAGTTCTGAGAGAACCAAGGTCTCCCAGCAGGCATCATGTTGAGGAGCGAGGAACCATACCCAGCTCTCCAGATTAGGGTTCACTATACCATGCTGGCTCTCTATTGCTTGGTACATATTAGTTCTAAATCAATAAATTCATCCATGTTCATAGGCAAGTCTGTGTCTTATAAGAACTGTAGCTTGTAAACTATAAAATATGTGTAATTCCTTATGAGATTATTGGTCATCTAAAATTGCTAGACTTTTCATTTATATGTCAGATGTGTTTCATTCTTCAATCTTAAAACACATTTATTTGGAAGCAAGCCTGATTGATTTCAGTAGAACTTAATTCCAAAAGGTAGGATTTAGAAGGACACATCCTAAGTATGAATGATTAAATTAAAGTATGAATGATTAAACTAGAGTTTATTTCTATGTTTAGAATGCAGTTAGTATAACAATATCAATAATTTAAAAGACCTTTCCATTGAACTACATCAGATAATCAGATCTCACTGGAAACTTGAGTGATCAGTTGCATTCATGTTTGCTTCAGCAGTAGATATTTCATCCTCCCTACCATTAATTTGTACTATTAGCAGTTGCCAAGGATGATAAATATTTTAAAACGGCAGATGCATAAAATAAAAGCTGTTGATTATCTGCGCAAACTGATGAAGGGCTGAATTAATGTTTGAAAGCTGTTTTCTGCTTAGTTGAACTTGGAAAGAGCATGTTGATAAAAAGGCCCTGGTGGTATCAGTTATCAAACCCACACAGTTTAAAATAAAATGGATTATTTAAAAGTTTTCAAAATAAAAGTAAAAATAAACCACGCCAAAATACGCTTCCCTTTACCTATACTACTCCATGTAACTTTTTACAATAAATTGTGCTTTTGATTCCACTTTGTATGTGTGTGGTTTTTTTATGCAATAGTTAAGATGAGCATCCAGTATTCAGTATTTTTAAATTATTCATAACTCCAGGAAATTTTGAGGAAAACATTCAAATAAAGTAGAAGGGTCTCTTAGACTTAGCCCATATAATTTAACATTTTAAGGGAAATGAGAAATTCTAAATGCTATCCCATTATAATTATACTGTTTTTCTGTAAATGGCAATCTTTAATACATTTTCTATTATTTTTACATTAAATGGGAATAAAGGTTTAAAATGGTACCAAATTGGGAATAGGGCTGCCAGGCCCGAAGTGGGAAATCCCTGCCCCCAGGTCCCCTTGCCACTGCTAGAAATGGCAGCAGAAGAAACATTAAAAAGAAAAATAAGGCCTTGTCTGCTTACAGGAAGTTTTTGCCATAGAGTTTCTGGGAATTCCTAGAGCTATCCAGAAGTAACAAAGGGTAGCTCTAGGAATTTTCAGAAACTGTGGTAAGAACTTCCAGTGTTACCACAGAGTTTCTGGTGATTCCTAGAACTATCCTTTGCACTTCTGGGTAGATTTAGGAATCGCAATGGTAAGAACTTTCTGTAATCAGATGAAGCCTTATATTTCTTTAAATTGTTCTCCCAGGACTCTACCATCTCCCACAACCCTTCAGCCAGTTGCTAGGTACTTCCTGGCAACCCCACTTGAGTTTCATTTGGTCCCAATAGGGTTGCCAGGTCCCTCCTGGCCATTGGCAGGGGATGGGGGAATAGGGTTGCCAAATCCAGGCTAGGAAACACCTGGAAATTTGGGGATGGAGCCTGGGGAGGGGTACAATGCCATAGAGTCATATAGTCAACCCTCCAAAGCATCAATTTTCTCCTGGAGAACTGATCTCTGTAGTCTGAAGATGAGCTGTAATTCCAGGAGATCCCCAGGTCCCAGCTGGAAACTGGCATCCCTAGATCCCAAATGTTTGATTAGTAACTCTGTACTTTTAAACTCAAATTATAATCTTAATGTGTAGTTTTTCAAAATCAACAGATCAGCTGAAGTTATACTGAGGAGCAGACTAGCTTGATATGTTTAGGGGCTGTAGTTGACTAAGGTTTAACTAATGCTTTTAATATGATTCAGTGAACTTGTCTTTAATGATTTGCTGTATCTGACTGTAGATCAAAAATAACTGTCCCGTGGTTTTAAAGTACAACAGCAGATTGGACCAGAGAATGGCCATTGTGCAGAAAAGCTTACTACTCACTCTCAGTATAGTTCACCCAGTATGTTGTGTCTTCCAAACATAATTTATTTATATGGTGAACCAGCGTGGTGCAGTGGTTAAGAGTGGATAGCTCTAATCTGGTGAACCGGGTTTGTTTCCCCACTCCTACGCATGAAGCCTCCTGGGTGACCTTGGGCTAGTCATAGTCCTTGCAGAACTCTCTCAGCCCCAACTACCTCACAAGGTGCCTGTTGTGGGGAGAGGAAGGGAAAGTGATTGTAAGCTTGTTTGAGACTCCTTCAAAGATAGAGAAAATCGGGGTATAAAACCCAGCTCTTCTTAATATCTATGCAATACACAAAGAATACTTAATCTATGCCTTATCTGTGCCCATGAGGTGTATGTAAGCAGTTAAGTATACAGAAAATAAAAGCTGCATCAGCAACCCAGCATCCTGATCCAATAAGTCTCCATAACTGAATACATAGAGCAAGTTCATCCCAGGAGCTTGCATGACATCGTGGTATCATGGTTAGCATCTCAGTGAGGGTATTGTATCTTGGCTGTGTGTCAGGTTCTGGTGTGCTGACGTAGCCTGTGATATTCTAAGAAAGCAACCACTATTCCTGACTTTTACCAGTGAAGCATTCAACTTGTATCAAGTATTAAAACTGGAACATTTTTTGATTTAGAAAAATAATATGTTTTTATCCATTCAGGTATTGCATCTCATTCAGCTGTTGAACAAGTAATGCTAATGACCCTTAGCTGCAGTCTTTTGGGTCTTCATGAGTGGCTTTCATATAGTAAGAAAGAGATATTTTGAGGAATGGAGTTGGCTCACAGCTTACTACTTAATGAAGAAGTCTACAGCCAGCTGGGTGAAGTTCAGAAAACAGAATTTATTTTTGAGTGGCTGAGGTTTTTGGAAAAACTTCTACCAGCTACAAGTCAGGTTAGTATTACATCTAACTGGGATGAAATGTAATGTTTCAAGAAAACGGTCTTTCTTTGACATTCTTCTGCCCTAAATGGACTGAAATCCTAGGCAACTATAGTGTAGGTGGGGAAGAGTTTAACCCAAACTTTTTTGAAAGTTTTTACTCAGATGATCATCCAATGGAATGGGCAAAGTGATTTAAAATGAAAAATAAGGTGACAAGCCCCAGTAAAAGTATTTAAGGTGGCTAGACACTTCTCCCACCTTGCTATGGCTGCCTAGAATTGTGGCCATGGACCACATTAAATATATATGGGAAGGGGAGTGGGATGGAACAGTCCAACGTGATAATGCATATGAATTTTTTTTGAAAACTTGAAAGCATTATTCAAATGTGAAGTATTGTTATGTTCATGAGGTATGCTTTTTTGTAAACTTGTTCTGTACAAGTCCAAATACACCTACTAACTCCATGTTGAGTAACGTTTCATGGGGACAAAAACACATTTCAATAATTATATGTTCTTTGCTTAATGGGGAAAATTAAATATTAGCGTTTCCTCAGATTTGTTGTATAACTTCAAGGGCAAAGCAAATCAGCTAATTTTAAATGAACAAGGTTATCATTTCTCCTATCAGCAAAAAAAGAAGACGACAGCAGCCAAGAAATACAAGAAGAAAGCAACCTTTGTAACTAATGTCTTAATAAACAAACAATGTTTTTTCTGTATGGAAGATTTTTTCCCCCAAATTATTTTGATTTTTAAAAAATGGTCCTTATAGTTTAAGTGTTGTGTGGAAATGGCAATGCTTCCTGACAGAAAACATATTACGCTGTTGAATTAAATACTTCACAAGCATATTGTGGGATAATGCGCATGTCCCGTTATGTGTAAAGGAAACTAAATACTGAGTTCTAATTTGTTCTTCTCTTTATTCTTAGGCTGATATAAGAGAAAAACAGAACAAACTGATTGAACAACTGACATCTTTATTAACCAGTTCACCAGGCCCTCCTGCTAGACAGCTCATTGCTAAGAACCTTGCTATAATTTATAGCTCTGGCAACACTTTTTCTGTTCACCAGACAATTGATAAATGTAATGAACTTATTCGCAGTAAAGATGATTCACCAAGCTATCTACCCACAAAACTGTAAGTAAAGAGTATTCTGGGCATATTCCAGTGAAGCCCTATTAGAATATTGTGGACCCAGGGGCAAGGGAGGGAGCGAGGTGAGGAGGAACAGCATCACACACAGAGATTGGGGAAGATAGGCTTTACTGGGCACAACCGCAGGAGCATTGGCGCATCATGGAGACAGATCCAGTATTGGGAAACCCGCCTGCCACCGATATAGCCCCATCCCCTCATCCCGCCTGCTGGGGGGGGGAACCGTGGAGTGGTAAGCCCCAGAATCCCACATGGGCACAAGCCACTGCATGGCTCCCTTGTCACCTGGTGGTGAGAGCCAGCCAACAGCCCCTGAGCTGGCCATGCTGCAGAATGGCTCCATCCCCAAGATCCCATAAGGGGCCCCCAAAATGGGCCGGGTGGGCTTGCAGGCACAGCCTCCCCCCACAAATAGATCCATCCCACCGCCACAAGAGCCAGACCAGTAGCCCAGCTCTCGTCAAAGCTCCTAAGACTACAACCAACCAAGGAACCCATCTTGAACCCCGTTGCACCAAATATCCTGGAGCAATCTAAGAGGGCAGCGAAACAGGATGTGTTGGGGATGCTCATATTGTAAGGTGTAGCTGAAGATACTTCTATGTTATGGCAATAAGAACTTGATCTTGCACTACTATTTTGAAATAACATGGTGTGGAATTGCTTCCCTTTTTCATATTCTGGTTTTTTTTAGTCCCATGGGGAGGAGTAGGAAGTATATGTGGCTTTGGAATCACACTGAAAGTTAGGAACCACCAAGCTGAGCAGGGTGGCCGATGGCTTAGTTGGCTAATGGATAGGTTGGGATGATTTGTTCCATTTTGTAATGAGTCGGGTCTGGGTTCCCCACATTTAATTCTCTTTTCCCACAGTAGCTGTGGAAATGGTATTTTAAAGGTCCACAGGGGCTGATTTGGCTCAAGACCACAGCATAGAGGGAGGAGACACTCCTGCCTTTCCCCCCATGCATGCTTCAAGTAAAAAATGGCCCAAGGCAGGAAGTTATTTGCCCCATTTTGGAGCCTGTAGGTACTTGGAACCAAATTGGTTAATATTTACCAAGTGTGCCTTCTCTCCCACACTTGGCTTGAACTCTCTGGCCTAAACTACATGCTACTTTTTGTAACAAATCGGGTCTGTGTTGTAATTAAGGATTTTGGTTGTAGCAAAGTAATCAAACTTAAGTTTAAGAAACAAAAATATTCTTAATATATTGACTGTTACATTTACCCCCTTTCCAATGTTTTCTTTAAATAGTGCGGCGGTGGTTTGTCTGGGCTATTTGTACAAAAAACTTGGAAGAATTTTGGGGAACAGTTTTGTGGATACCATAGGGAATGTGCTCAAAGCAATGAAGAATGCAGAGGTAAGGATCCATGAAATGAAAAGCAGAAGAAGAAATGCTGAGATGGGTGATTTTCCATTCTGAAAAAAAAATTATTGGTAAAATACAATGGTTATTGAAAATCTCTTTTTTGAGGTAAAATTAGGCGATTGTGCTATGAGAATATGAGACTTGATAATAACTCTTGGTGCACATTTTCAGAACAGAATATTATCCTACCATTGTTTTTAAAACATCTGCCAGGTTTTTCTTCTTCCAAGCTTGATGAACAACTTCATCTTTATAATAATAATCATTACTGCTTTTTAAGTGCAGATTACAACTAGAAATCTCTTCTTTCATACTCTTTGTGGGATTTGCTGCATAGGTTTACTGTCCTGCTCGCACTTCACTGACGATGTGCATTCAGGGAGACCCACAACAGAACAGTGGCTAGAGTGCTGAGATTTGATATGGGGAAGCTCAGGTTCAGTCCCCAATCTGCCATGAAGGCATTGGGCCAATCAACCTAATTTATCTAGCATGTATGCTAAAAGAATTCCTTTGCAGATAAGTGAGATAAAAATGTAACAGATGAATAAATGAAATAGTCTCTAGTTGTAAAACTCTTTTTCTGTTGTCTTGTGTTGTCAGTCTCAAGGACGGTATGAGATCATGCTAAGTTTGCAAAATATATTGAAAGGTCTAGGAGTTTCTGCAGTTCCATGTCATAGAGATATTTACAAAGCTGCCCGTTCATGCTTAACTGATAGATCAATGGCAGTTCGCTGTGCTGCTGCAAAGGTAAAGTACCCTAATAATTGTTTCTAGTAATTAATCTTTTTATGTACAATTGCATATGTTAAATGGGTGATAAAAGAAAATCAATTTTTTTCTTGTGGCGCAGAAAACATTTTCATCAGGAATAAACATAATTGGGTCAGCAGACAGCAAATCTGTCATACCATGTGCATTTGCGAAGACGTTTTTCCAGCGAGACTGTATCTGAAATCTGATCTATCAAATTATTTAATATTTGAGCATATAAGCTTGAACCTAGCTTTTTTTTTCCTTGTCTTCTTTTTTTGTACAGTGTCTTCTTGAACTTCAGAATGAAGCAACTTTTATGTGGAGTACAGAGCTGGATAGTGTTGTGACTCTGTGCTTTAAGTCCTTTGAAGGATCCAATTGTGATGTACGAATTGCTGTTTCTAAGCTCTTAGGCAATGTGTTGGTTAGCGCTATAACATCAAAACAAGGCACAGGTAAGATGCTTTTTGTTTTATCTAAAAATGTGTTCTGTCCTTAAGAGTAACCCAGAAACGGTTCTGGTATTGTGCGTATTTTAATGCAGAGTAGTTCAAATGAGGTTTCCAGTTGGGTCAAGAATTAATAGAATAAGGGGCTGTTTCCCAGGTGACTCTAATCCTATGCTGATGTAGGAAAAAACAGTAAACAGTTGGGTAAGGAGATGACATATGTTTGTTGCATGGGGGGGATTATTTGTTGGCAAACTGAACTAGTTGTGAATGTCCTCCAAAATATATATGCATTGTTTTAACTTGTGATTGTATACAGTAATGTACATGGATGTCCCCCACCCCCATGTAACAACCCCTCCCATTTTTTATCTCCTCTTCCCCCAATAATGTGGGTATGATTTACAAAAAAAAAAGAGTCAGCACCATTGGCATAAGTGATGTGCCAGAATAGTTCATCCCTATAAGATTGAAACCCTGACCTGGATGGCCCAGGCTAGCCCGATCTCCTCAGATCTCAGAAGCTAAGCAGGGTCAGCCCTGGTTAGTATTTGGATGGGAGACCACCAAGGAATACCAGGGTTGTGTGCAGAGGAAGGCACTGGCAAACCATCTCTGTTAGTCTCCTGCCATGAAAACCCCAAAAAAGGGGTCGCCGTAAGTCGGCTGCGACTTGACGGCACTTTACACACGCACATAGATTGAAAACCAAATTATTGTAGCATTGTTATTTGTTTTATTTATTTACGTTATTTATAGTCTGCTTTTCTCACTGAAACTCAAGGCGGATTACACAGTGTAAATCAATACAGTCAACAGGATGGGACATCCAATAATCAATATAGTACGATCAGTATTGCAGAAATCTAAAGCTAGTATAGTGTTATATCTCTACTTCTAGTACCAGTTCTAAGAGCCCCATGGCACAGAGTGGTAAACTGCAGTACTGCAGTCAAAAGCTCTGCTCACAACCTGAGTTCGATCCCGACGGAAGTCGGGTTCAGGTAGCCGGCTCGAGGTCGACTCAGCCTTCCATCCTTCCGAGGTCAGTAAAATGAGTACCCAACTTGCTGGGGGTAAAGGGAAGATGACTGGGGAAGGCACTGGCAAACCACCCCATAAACAAAGTCTGCCTAGTAAACGTCGGGATGTGACATCACCCCATGGGTCAGGAATGACCCGGTGCTTGCACAGGGGACCTTTACCTTTAGTACCAGTTCTATGTACCATCCAAAGCTCTCAACACTTGTTAGTGCCTTAAACCAACATCTTTCAATGAAGAACTCTGTAAACTTCATCCTACAATGCTACCCTGTGCAGAGTTTCCCCAGTCTAAGCCTACTAATTACACTACTAGCCACATTAATATTGGATGTATTTTAAAATGGTATTCTGTGTTTCTTTTTACAGCTTCTAAAGGTTAAATGCTTGTTTACATTTGTACCACTAAGTACAACAGGATGTCTAAGTAAACATACATAATCTTGGGCTGCATAGCATTTTTCAGATTTTTTTTTACCCAGTAAATTTCTGTTATGAATATTCAATATTTTCAATGTAGTTCTTCTGTCTGTAACAAAAATTATTGGAATGCAGTAGAAAATGTGTACACCTCTTTCAGTGAATGGTACTGACTTTATTTATTTAATTTATTGAAAAAGCATCTGCCAAACAAAATGTTCGCAAAATTTCATTTGAGGAAGCTTTGGAATTGCTGGGGACAGGCTTCCTTCGTGGCAGTTCAGGATTTCTACGAGCCAGTGGCGACATACTGAAAGGGACCAGTTCAGTCAACAGGGATATTAGAGTTGGAGTCACACAGGTTTGGCATATGTATCTTCTTGCTTACTTACAGCATCCTGATTATTTCTCTTCTAATATTTCCCACTGTTTTACCCACATGCTAATGGTAGCTTGATTGTTAATATTTTTAAATGGTTGATAGGAAATTGCTCTTAATTTTTTTTTTAGAATATCCTATCACAGAGATGAAAATATAGTTTATTGTTCCAGATGTGATTTTTAAAAACGGAGGTTTGAATAAGTTTGTTATCTTTTAAACACAAACAATTTAACAGTGCAAACCTACACAAAATTATTCCAGTCTAAGGCCATTGATTGTAATGGACTTAAAGCGCAGTTACCATGTATAAGATTGTATTGTAAATTGCTTCCTACCATAAAAAACAAAGTTTATTTTTGTAAGAGGAATGCTGAGCAGTTTGCAATGTTACATACTTTTAGATACCACAAAAGCAGTCCAAGTTAGCTGCTCTCTCTTTAAACATGTAATTGTTCTCAACCAATGTCTGAAAGAATTGGTCCTTGATCAAGCATGCAGAAGCAACTTGATTGGCCCTAGGGTAACCTTTCAACATTTTCCCTCATCATTTACTGTCAAGGCCAGTTGTATTGCTTTTAATAAGTCATCAACATTATATACCATTGAAAAGAGAGACAACTAGCAGAGAAAATTTGTATTTAGCAAGACAATAACTGAACATGTTCGGTAAGAACATCAGAAGAGCTTATGCATGGCAACTTTATGATATTGGTTTTGGTAAAAAGACACAAATCCAACAGGGGGGAAAAGTGAGGCTTTGCCACTTTTTATCTTTCAGAGAGATATCATATCTAAACAGCAGAACGCTGCAACTTGTTCTTTATTATCTTAAGCATATTGCCTTGTTATATTTTAACTGGATCATTTTTGGTCAAGAATCTGTAGCAGATTGCTGTGGGGGGAAGTCTTAGGGTTGTTTCTGTTGCTAATGTTTGGTAAAGAAACACTGTTGTGTGCATTTGTTTCTAGAAGGGGTGAGCGAATCTCTTCCATTATCTGTAAAAGATGAGTGCACAGCAGAAATGTACAAACCTTGTCCTCAGAAGATGCATTGTTTCTTGAAAGATGGATTCATGTGATAGCTTTCCTGTATTATTTTTGCAGTGTGTTTCCTGGAATGTGCCCTGGAAATAATTGGCTCGTATATAATCAGACATAATACTGTATGATTAGAGTTATCATTTCTTTATTGTCAAATAAAATGATGGGAGACTGTATTAAAACAATTTCTAAAATTGGAGAGATTGGCCTCAAAATAACTCTTTTAATAACTAGGACAATACTCAGTGTGTGTGCCTACATTTTTATACACTTGCTTCCCATTGTGACTGATTATCTGTGTGCATACAGTATTTATAAAGTAAACCTACTCATTAATCCTTGGTTAAGAGATGATACACAGCAAGATAAATGACCTTTGCAATAGACTTGTGAAGCAGCTGTATATTCTGCCTTTCTGTTGTGATTCCCATGGTCGCAAGACAATTAAACTGGATTTGTGATGTAAAGACATATTTCAGTAGCTGCAAACGTTCTCTAATTAAAACCTGCAAAGGGAGAGGAGTTCCCAAAAATTAGAAGAGTCCCTGACTCCTCACAAGGTCATAATAGTTCTTCGCAAGAACCCAGTAGTTCTTAAAATGCATTCATACATTAAATTTGGGTCCCATCTGCAGAATGTTAAGTAGCTGGAAGCACTTGTTCATGAAGCCGAATGTAATGTTTTACGTAACAAGTATCTGCTGTTTCTCCTGCTCAGCAATGAAATAAAACAGCAAAATAGGTCAAATTAATTTATATAATAAGGCTTGGTTTATTTTGCTGTTGCTTTAACTGAAAACAATTTTCTCAGCATAACTTTGGCAAGTGAAGTTCTTCTCTTGTGCTTCTCTTTCCATTTTGAGCCTTAAGCATGTTGTTTTTAAAGGAATGATAACAGCCTAAGTTTAATAATAGAAATCTTTAGCATTGGCTACCTGCATGATGAAACTGAAGTTTTATAACTGGGAGTATGCTGGGGGGTTTTAAGATGATTTTGATTTAAAATGTCTTTAATCAAAACTCTCTTTCAGGCATACGTGGTATTTATCTCCACGCTAGGAGGCCCATGGCTTGAAAGGAATTTCTCAGCCTTGCTTTCCCATCTTCTAGACCTAGTCTCTCAGTCTCACCCTAAAGCTATTCAGAGTCAGATGGATGTGATCTGTAGCCGCCGCTGTATTTCATTTATCCTCCGAGCTACTGTAGGAGGCCTTCTTGGAGAGAAAGCTCAAATTGCAACTGCCAAGGAGATTTGTCAAGCCATCTGGAAGCTGAAGAAAGTTCTGGGTATGAGACTAACAAGATTATGTGCCCCTCTGTCCTCCCCCTTTCACCAGCACTTGTTATCATTTCCTGATCTACTCAGGAAGTATATGGAGTAATCATATTTCTAATACTGATGTAATATCATACAAAAATGTCACATAGTTCTCTAGAATTGTTTGCTTTTTTTCTTCAGAATGCTGACTAGCCATGCAATTCTACGCATGTTTTCATGGGAGTAAGTCTGACAGAATACAGTGGAATTTACGTCTGAGTAAACCTGCATAGAATTGCATTGCAAAATACTTATCCTTAATTTTCTAGGAGATATATGGAAGGTAGATCTAATAGTTGTATGTACCGTTATATATTTGTGACTACCAGATGCTGGGGGCTTGCTCGTCGTGTCTAAGAAGCCACTGTCATGCTGAAATAAATAGATAGAATGTTAGTCTGACCCAGAATGGGAAGTTTGTGTCCTTCCACCATTTCTGAGAGTAAATTGCAAAGGTACTAAAAGGGAGATAATATACTCAGTAAGTTTTTTAAAAAAATGATTACATTTAGCCATAGATAGTTTTTACTGGTTGATTCAGCTGTGTTATAACTCTTAGTGCAAAGTAGCCAAGCAAATTATTTAGGTCTTGTACAGAAGCCTCATGGATGGCATGAAACTGCCACTGTCATCATAGGTGACAGATGAGAATTAGGAGTGTGCATTCGGATACCCGACCTGAAATTATAACCGAAAAATACCAATAAGGTATTTTTGAGTATATTTGGCATCCTAAGTATGCCTGGAAAATGGTCCCCAAAATCCCAGAAATATTCGGGATTTACCAGGAAGATTAGGAACAGCATTTGCAGGCTACTGGGGTCTGGTTTTTTCCTCCCTCTTTCTTTTCCCCTTTGTTTCCATGTCTCAGGGGGTTTCTATGGGCTTTCCAGGCTGCTTGTGCCAATTTCAAGTGTGTTTGTCAGTTTCAAGAGGGTTTTTTTCCCCCTTCTTAGTCAGAGTTGTTTTGTGTCTTCTTGGTGGCTTTTACAGTGTTGTACAGAGCTTGCAAAATCCTCCCCCTCCCCTCGGCTTGCATTTGTTCTACTCTGATCCTCCGGTTTGACATTAGTCTTGTTATTAGTTCACATTTACTGAGTTAATGTTTTCCACTAAACTCCCAGTGTGAGAGCCAGTGTGGTGTAGTGGTTAAGAGCAGTGGTTTGGAACGGTGGACTGTAATCTGGAGAACCAGGTTTGATTCCCCACCCCTCCACATGAGCGGTGGACACTAATCTGGCGAACCAGGCTGGTTTCCCCAGTCCTCCACATTAAGCCAGCTGGGTGACCTTCGGCTGGTCACAGCTGTCTTGGAGCTCTCTCAGTCCCACCTACCACACAGGGTGTTTGTTGTGGGCAGGGGAAGGGAAGGTGATTGTAAACTGGTTTGATTCTTCCTTAAGTGGTAGAGAAAGTTAGCTTATAAAAACCAACTCTTCTTCTTCACATGAGTTCTCCCTTTAATCATAAAATTGTATTGAATATGGTACATGCAAATGTACCTCCCCCTCCCTGCATTTTTTATTCCTTTGTTTTAATATGATAGAGTGAATAATCAATGTTATTGTACTGCTAGATGCTGCAATGAGTGACTGCAATGTGGAAACCCGTGTTGGTACTGCAGATGTAATAGGTAGCCAGCACATGCTTATATGTGCCCTAGAAGAACTTGGAAACCTCATGCATGGCATAGGCACCACAGCTGCACCAGTGCTGCAAGATTCTAGTGCAGGTAATGTGTGGCACTTATTTCTGTGTGGTTATAGCAGTATGAGTTTGGCTCCTTGAGCTGTTAGATTGAGGCATAAAAATTCAAATGAATAAAGAATGATATGAATTGGTTATCTCAGCCTGTGATTCAGCACGAAAAAATGATCACAAGAACTTACATGAGAGGTACCTTTATCAAGAGAGAGTTCTGGTTTCTTCAGAAGTGGTTTCTTATGTACTTATGGGGAGAAGGACCTTGTGTTCATTCAGAGTATTGTCAGGGATCATAATGGAGGGACTTTTAGGTTCAGTTTTCACAGTGCCCTGGAAAAATCTGTATTTTTCAGCATAGTTTTGAGGTTCAGTTCTTCTTTGTGAAAGCTAATTTCGGGCATATTATTCTAATTCTGATGAACGTGGGGAATCCTTGAGCTTACACACTCCCCCTGTTCTTTCTTCTCACATTGCCAGCTAATTAATTACCTCTCTTTTCTGTGGTAAACCATAAGTTGCCATTATGTCCAAATGAATAATTGTGATTTGTTACTAAACTGTGTTTGGTCTTGATTTTTGAATACCACTTTGCAGTATACTGTACTGGGAGTAATTAATTAGGGAGCTTTGTGTAACAGGAAGGGTGGATGCATGAGCCTCCTAGGGTCCCCCACACTTGACCTCTTGGTGGCAACTGCAAATTGCCACTACATCTGAACTGAACCTTAATATTAAAATAAATATATACATTTTACAATCTGTATACAATCCTATTCACACTTACTTGGGAGAAATTATCACTAAAAGTAGTGGAGCAGTTCTATATGAACATGGATATAATTGTGTCACAAGTTTTATAAAGAGTAACAGTATATTTTAATGCAGTGGTTCCTGACATGGTATACTGACTAAGATCATTGCAGTAATGACCACAGTTTCTATGGTTTTTGGTGTTAGCAGGACCAGCACAGGCTGTTACCAAGTTCCTCGATTCAATAAAAGTATAGGATACTACAGCGTTGTAATATAATGTTATTATTTTACATAGCATGTACAAAATGGTACAAAAATGAAAAAAATTCCTGTATAACCAGAGACAAGACATGGTAGAAAGGAAAGTAAGATAAAAGAGAAGTAGGCAAAGTCTGGAAACTCCTGGATAAAAAGATGCCTCAAGGGGAAACTTCAACATCATAATAAGGGAAGAGAGTAGGATGTCAGGTGGACCAGTGGTAGGTAGCTGCAAGGGGAAAGGAATGCAGGTGGGGAAGAGAAAATGTAATTATCACGATTGGTTCCCAAAGAACAATGGTTCAAGGGAGAAAAGGACAGAGAAGTGATACTGTGGAAGCATTTTAATATTAAGTACAAGAGTACCCAGCTTGCTGGGGGTAAAGGGAAGGTGACTGGGGAAGGCACTGGCAAACCACCCTGTAAACAAATTCTGCCTAGAAAACGTCGGGATGTCACCCCATGGGTCAGGAATGACCCGATTCTTGCACAGGGGACTGACTACCTTTACCTTTTTACAAGAAGCGGCAGCCTGAATAGCCCAGACTAGCCCAAGCTCATTAGAGCTTGGAAGTTCAGCAGGGTCAGCCATGGTAAGTACTTGAATGGGAGACCACCAAGGAAGACCTGGGGTTGCTATTCAGAGGCAGGGAATGGGAAACCATCTCTGCCTGTCTCTTGGCTTGAAAACCCCATGAGGGGTCGCTGTGAGATGGTTGTTACTTGACGGCACTTAATTATTATATTAATTACAAGAAGCTTAAAGTGAAGACATGAAGAAAAGGATATAAAGAAGTAGAAAATGACAGGTAGCTAGCAGCCTCCTGCACTTAGAGGAGATAAGCTGAAGAGCAGAACAAGGAATACCAACAAAAAAGATTGCTGCATAGTCTATGAGGAAAGTAATAAGAGGACAAGGTAAAATTTTGGTGGTGTCCACAGAGAGAGAGAGAGGAGAAATCATTAATACGAAGAAAAATGGTTCAACCATATCCATGATATGGCATTGCTTGATATTCTACCACGCATTCATGTGTCTCAAACTATCAGCCTTGGAAGAAAAATGTTCTGATTTTGTGAAATTTCTGTGGCTTTCCAGGGGTCCTGGATGCAGTAATTTCCATTATTCTTCACCCCAGCATTTCAGTTCAGCTAGCAGCAGCATGGTGCTTATCCTGCATTGCTGTAGCATTGCCTTGCTTTCTCACTCCACTTCTGGATCGCTGTATTGAGAGACTCACAGCACTGAAATCTTCCCCAGAAGCAGTGACCGGCTATAGCTTTGCTATTGCTGCTTTGCTGGGAGCAGTCAGACAGTGTCCTTTGGGAATTCCACATTGCAAAGGGAAGGTAAGTATTGGAACCACATCTTCAATATTTGTGACATTGTCACAGTTGTATTTATCTTGCATCATTCAACTCGTGTTGAGGGGCTGTGGCTCAGCTGTAGAGATTTGCATGCAGAAGGTCCCAGGTTCAATTTCTGGCATCTCCAATCACAAGGTTCAAGTAGCAGGTGAATCGAAAAATCTGAGATTCCAAAGAGCTGCTGCCAGTCTGAGTAAACATTACTGATCTTAATAGATTGAGTAGAAGGCAGCTTCATGTGTTCAACAGGCAACTTAAACATATGAGTTAAATTCTTTTATTTTCTTTTGGCAAGAGGACTCTGTGTTTTTTTACATGCAACTTTGTGTGCTTATTTTCTCAGGCTCCATAAAGTTGGGGGTCCCCAACTTTTTTGAGCTTCTGAATACTTTTGGAATTCTGACCCAGTGTGGTGGGTGCAGCCACAAAATGAGGCAGAGCCAGCCATACAATGGCTGCTGCAGCTTACCTTCTGTCACACATCCTTGAGCTGTGGTGGCAGCTGCTGGTGAAGCAACATTTTAAAAAATGCGCACAGCCAATCGGAAGCCTTGCTGGACAAAAGCCCCACCCACTTTGGGGAGGGGCCATGGCTCAGTGGTAGAGCATCTGCTTGGTATACAAAAGGTCCCAGGTTCAATCCCTGGCATCTCCAGTTAAAGGGACCAGGCAAGTAGGTGATGTGAAAGACCTCTGCCTGAGATCCTGGAGAGCCGCTTCCAGTCTGAGTAGACAATACTGACTTCAGTGGACCAGTGATTCAGTATAAGGCAGCTTCACGTGTTCACTTAAAAATACTTGATGGGCACCAGGAAAGGTGTCAGTAGGTGCCGTGGAGCCCACACACATCACGCTGTGGACACCTGCCATAAAGTTATGCAGGAGCAGTAGATATGAAACATAAATTTTATTTAGGTGGTATTTTAAAGCTTACAATATTTTAAATTGTTCTAGTTCAAAGGTATCGTATTTCTCATAAGGGTGAAACACAGCCACTAAAACTGAGTTTACCACATAAAATTATTTACTACTCTGATATATCATTCTTCTACTGTACTATTTATATAATTAAATGGAATGTTCCTTAGAATCACTTTTAATAATGGAAATTACATTTTAAAAGTATAAATAAAAATCCTTGTCTTGAAATTTACTGGATTTATGTTTTCAGAATTCAAACATTGTAAGTGGGGTGTTCCTTTTTTTAAAAAAGAGTAAAAAAAACCTTTTAAATAGTTCGAGGTTTCTATAACCTCATTCTGGTTTGTCATTTAGTTTAATCTGGCAGGTTACCATACTAACCCCTTTCCCACAGACATCACAGCTTTGTCAGTGGAAGAGAAAAATCTGTGGCTGTGTTCTTGGACAATGCAACTGAAATCTATTCGGCTTTGCCAAGGAAAAGATTTTCTTTTCAAGTGGCTAATTAGAAGTACATCCACAGATCAGCCGCGTCTCTGTTATGGAAACTGAAAGGATTCAGGGAAGAAATCTACATGTTCTCTACTGTTGCCTTTCATCACTGCTTCACTAGGTCAGGAGTGGGCAACTTGCATAACTGCTGCCATAGCCATTTCTCAGGTTGTCTCCCTGGAATTGAGCCCTGGCTTTTTGTTACGGCTAAGATGCTGCTGCCTGGTTGGAGATAGGACAGAGAAAGCTACATACCTCAATAAAGAGGCATAACAAAATGAGATGATACCTTCCACTACTTAATACAAAGCTCCCCCAAATATAATAACAAGCAGGCTGTGTTTGGTGCTGTTCTTCTGTACCAGAGGAACAATCTGTCTTCAGTTAAAATTCTTTAAAGTCCTTGTAATGCATCCTGAAAGTAGCAGCTTATGCAAGGTCCAGGGCTACTCTGACAAGACCGATCCTCTCTGCACCAGAGCTTCCTAAGTCCAAGGTTCCTGCTTAATCTTTAATTAAGAAATATATCTCAGTATAGCTTTTGTGGGAGGGAATGTGGCACGGTATAGCCCAGAAGCTAACCAGGGTCAGTACTTGGATTGAAGACTACCAAGGAAGGCTCCGCAGAGCAAGGCAATGGCAAACCACCTCTGCTTCTCACTTGCTTTGAAAGCCCCTTGCTGGGGTCACCTTAAGTTGGCTGTGACTTGACAGCACTTTACACACACCCACACACAAGCTTTTGCAGGAGAGTTCTCTTCATCAGATGTATGAAGTGGCCTCCTGCATTGCATACATGGATAGGGTGGCGGCGGCAAGGGAGTGCCTACAAGGTATATACACATGCATATATATAGCTCCCCCACCCAAATTTTGTGCAGCTTAAAGTTAGTGATGGTTTTGCTTTCCATAGGTCATCATGACAGTAGCTGAGGATTTGTTGCGTTCTGCTTCTCAGAATAGTCGGATTTCAGTACAACGAATGCAATCTGGATGGCTGCTGATAGCTGCCTTAATGATGCTGGGTAAGATTATTCACTGAGACCTTGCTCTTCAGTTGAGGAGACGTCTGTGGCACCTTGTGTTTCATAATATCTCAGTATATGAACATGTTGTTCTGACCCATAAGCTAGTGCCTGTTGTATTTTGCAAAAGAAAAAAACCTGGCTTATTTTAATATATATTATATAATAATACACCCAGCTGGTTCTTTCAAATAGACTTGTGGAATTAAACTAGAAACACTAGTTGAACTATCTCAGTTACCACTTTTCTGCTGTATCTCTTTACATCCTTTTAGTTGTCTTGTACACTGTAGAACAGGGGTTCCTAGCATTTTTGAGCTGGTGGAATCCTGACACGGGGAGGTGGGTACCACTACAAAGTGGCTGCCACAGGAGGCAGAGCCAACCACAGAATGTCAGGGAGTGAGGTTATGCATCACTCTAATAGGTAGTCTTCAACAGTTCAGGCAGAAGCTCTGTTTTAATGGTATGCCTTTTAAATTGAAGTATTGTTTTTAAATATTTTCTTGCATCCACAATCACTCAGTGAAGATCCTTGTGCTGCAGTGGCATCTGCTACTGAAGCAATGTTTCTTTGATTCTGAAAAGCCAGTCAGATCTCCCATGGCCAGTTGAAAGGCCTCCTGGGCAAAATCCCCACCTGGCTTTGCCTACTCTCTAAAACACTTGGCGAGTGCCCGGGAAAGTATTGGTGGGCGCAATGAAGTGAGGTATAGTGATGCATATGATTTGCATAACATCTGTTTTTATGCAAGGAGTTTGGCATAAGCACACTTTTTTGTGTGTTGGAATAGAAAATTCTGCATAAAGAATGCCTAGCACATATACCAAGAAATTATTCTGAGCTCAGGAATTTAGTTATGTAAAAGAATATGTAAGCATCACTCCAGTGGTCCAACAACAGAAGGAGCATGGGTTTCCACTGGTTTTCCTTCACTCTTGTCATCTCTTATGACCCTCAGAAAGATGATTTCTGGAATCAGGGAACCTGAGTAAACAATCAGCCAAGTGATTTGGGGGCTGCAATGAGGAGGAGGTGAAATTGCTGCTGCTCCCTATTGTACAACTACCAGCTCCGCTGATAGAGGAGAAAGGAGATGATATCACCTCTTTCCTCCCCTCATTATAGTCCCCTTAAACTGCACAACTTATACATAGGCTCAATGGCTTTAAGGGATCATCTTTTCTGGGGAGAAGGGAACATAACAAAAATCAGTCTTCACCAGCATATTGTGCTGACAGATTGCAGATCCAAGCCAGTGATTCCTCAGTTGAGCTATATCTTCGAACAAATAGCCCAGTAAACAAAGCTAGAATCGCCCTAGTTAGCAGTTTGGGAGGGAGGGCTCTAGGGGGCTGGATTCATTTTTTTGCCTCCTTACCAAATTGGTGCCAGGATGCTGACTTTTACTGGGCTGTGTATTTGCTGCCCTAGCTACTGAATGTGCATTCTTTTGGATTATAACCTTATTGCATCAAGATAGTTTCATAGGGGAGCTATGTTGGTCTGCAGTCTCTAATCAAGCTGATTACAATGTGCATTGTACCTTTGCATCCTTCACACACATTCTTTATAACACTCTCCCAACCTTCTGACTAAAATATAAAGTCTCAGAGATCACCATTCCTACGAAGGGAGCTTTGACTCTTGAAAACCTATGCCCTGAAAATCTTGTTGGTCTCTAAGATGCTAATGAACTCGAATGTAACCTTATTCCAGATGATTTAACTAAAATGTTGACACATGATCTCTAAAGTTCTTTGGATTAAAATAATGAGTTGTCTGGCTATGTGAGATATAAGCAAGCTATATTTTTTCAATTAACAAATGTGCAAAAAGGATTAAAGAAAGTTGTTAGGAGTTGTAAGCAAATTCCAAAGATTTCAAAGTCTTAAAGAAATGGTGTAAAACAAGGAAGGACATGTGAGGTGTATATTGCCTATATCTATATTGCCTATCAGTTCACTGCATGGCATTAGACAGGCCATTGAAATGTTCAGTCCCGATCAGATGTCGCAGTAGCCTTCCTGCAACCTTGAGAAAGATCAAAACGGCTATAAGGTTTTAAACATTACTTGGATATGTAGCCTTCCAGTCCAGACAGACTAATCTTACATAAATCCCAGGTTTTTCTGGCTGTCCTTTTGGCTGTTCTGCAAGAGACCATAGGTAATGCCACCATTCTATTTTCCAGTTGGAACTGGGAAAACTAACTTGAGCTAATCAAGTAACCAGAGTTAACTTTAACTCCAGGTCCTGCTACTGATCACTAATAGTAAAGTCTTAGAGCAATTCAGAAGATCTCAGCTGCAGCCCTTGAGCGACTGACATGAAGTCTTTTTTTGGGGGGGGGGGGAATACTTGCATAGTTGCTGGTAAATGATTTTTTAAAAATGTAGCTCATTTTATCAAAACTGCCAATTTTATAGGTCCTGCGGTTGTCCAGCACCATCTTCCAAGAATGCTGTTACTGTGGAAGTGTGTGTTCCCACTGTCTCCCAAAGATTTAGAAACAGAGAAGAGTCGGGGCGATTCTTTTACCTGGCAAGTGACACTGGAAGGCCGTTCAGGTGCTCTCTGTGGTAGGCAGAATTCTTCATGGTTTGTTTGTTTTTGCCTCTTGTTTTGTGAGCTTTCAGAAGGCCGATAGTGGCTTGGATCCTGTCAAAGATTTCTGTAAGGGGGGGCAATCTTTGCTGATTTCCCCCTCTTCCAACTGCAGACCTCAGGCTTCTCTTGGAGGTCACTATGGGCTGTAGTGGAATGAGGGATGCAAGGAACTCTCTGCTTCTGCCCATCACATTTTTATCTGCCTGTCCTCTAAGGAGCTCAGGCACTACAGAGGATTTTCCCCTAATCCCTATGAGGCAGGTTATACCGAACAGGAAAGAGTGACTGGCTCAAGATCACCAAGACAACTTCAAGGCAAAGCCGAGATCTTTGCCAGTCCTAGCCTGGCACTCTAACCACTATACCTCACTGGCTCTTGTGAGCCTCAAAAGTGCTAAAAGTGATTTTTTGATGTGAGAAATAAATCATTATAATAAGTCAGACAAGCAGGGGACATGCAAAGATTTGCAGGAGTAGGTTGTCTCATAATAACCAACACCTTGAGTAATTTTAAAATAGGTGTAATGTAATCACTTTGCCTAACTCCTGATGATAATTGAGGAGTAGCATTTTCCCTTGAAGTTTCCCAGTTGTCTTTAAGGGCAATCCCATGTAGAGCATGTTACGATAGTTTGACCTCCGGGTTACTGTGGCATGGATCCATGTGGCTGGGTAAAGAGCAAACTACATATTAAATGGGAGTGGAAGAAAGCTTTCCTTTCTGAGCTGAGTTAACTTGCTTCTCAGCAATAATATTGATCCAAATAAAAACCATAAACTACTAACTCTGCCAGGGCCTTCTCAGGGGTGGCCCCTGCCTGCTGGAACCCTCTATCTAATGAAATCCGAGCACTGTGGGGCCTGGTCCAGTTCCACAGGGCTTGTAAGACAAGAGATGTTTCACCAGGCTTATGGCTGAGGGCAGCAATGGTATACAGCGGCTGGCCTCCCTTGTTGGACCCTTGTTGGGCCCTCCGTCTGGACTCCCCATAGTTCCGTTGGTCTAGTTTAGTTGCCTGGTTGCCAACGGCACCACAACTTATTGGGTTTTTGACTCCCGCTAAAAACATTGTTTAATATAATATGCGGGATGGAATTAGATACGAGTGCCACCTTCTCAGTATTAGTTTTAGTTAGGTGTATATGATGTTTTAAAATGTATTAACTTTGAATTTGTATGTGTTACTCAATTTTTATCTTATATTGTATTGTGGGAAGCCACCCTGAGCCTGGACTGGGCAAGGAAAAGGAGGGATATAAATCGAATAATTATAAATAAATAACTGAATCTGCTGAACTCCATCAGATGTGGGAAGTGCAATACCATCCAACACCCCAGCCTCAGTGACTACCATCACCTACATCTTGTCAGGATCCAATTGTAGTTTGTTCCCTTGTAGCCACTTGACCATGGCTACAGCATGAGGACAGAAAAATATCCAGTCGTTGGGGGGAGAGGAACGGCAGCTGAGTGCCCTGTTGAGTTAACAACGGCGTAGAAGCTGAACCTTACTTTTTAAAGAGCATCGGCCATCCTTGCAACATACACATTTGTAGACCCTTTCAAAGTGCATCTTCAATTATTTTGAACATTAACATTCGCTGTTACCATAAATGAATAAGGTTTTTATTTTATACAATAGTTCAACACATTTTCTTCCATTTCCTTATTAATTGTTCAACTATTGCCTATGATGAGAAGCTTAAAATATGTGAAGCAATTATTTTCTTGAGATTTGAACAGATAACAGAAGGCTGTATCCTACCAACTTGACTAATAAAAGAGGGTATAATTGGGACCCACATGGACCAAAGCCGTGGGAGATGGTGGGTACAGTAAGGAAGGGAACTGGAGTAGGTCATTCAAAAAAACTAATATGATCCAACCTCGTTTTTTCTTTGTTTGTTTAAAAACCCCAAGAAAAAAATCTAACTCCTAATTTGTTATCGTCAGTCACTCTGTTTTTTTCCCCTCAGCTATGAAAAGCTTTATTGTTCATTGTGGGGGGCTGCTTACCGATGAAGTTATTCAAAGTCTGCTGCCTCCCCTCCCATGTGCTATTGATTTACTGACACAGTGAGTATTGGGGGGAAAATCCCTGAAGCTATTAATCTGTAGACCCAACTAATGTCTTTAAGATTTTTAAGCTGTGATTTCATATTCAGGAAAAACTTGGTTGTATGTTTTTCTATTTTTTTAACTGATTTGATTTGTTGTAATAGATTATTATTGTATTTCACTATGAACTTAACAGTATAATAATTTAAATAAAAAGGAAAGGAATTGTTAAAGTGTTTGTGAATATGAAATGTATCAGAAGTGTAATATCCAATGTAACAATCCAAGGTTAATGTATTATTGCCTATAAATTCATAAACATAGTTTATCTTTTACAAGATTATAGAATGTACGATTAATATGTTTCTGAAATGTTTCTACATTGTGACAGTCATAGCTTCTTTCCTATTTTTTAAGAATCTGTATAAAACAGTTTGTATAGCTAATTATTCAACAGTGAAATCAGGATAATGTTTTGAGAATTAATTTAAATTTATAGTCTTGTATAGTGGCTTAAAATGTTGAAGGTTTGCAGGTAATTTGAAGTAAAGTGCAAAACAATCCAGTAAGCTGCAAATTTCTACCTCAGTCTAACTTCAAGCTGTGCATTTTGTGTTTTAAGGCTTCCTTCGTTAAATAAAACCTATGGCAATCCATTAAAACCATCATCAGTGACTTACAGGAAAAGACTGTATGAATTGCTTACATTGTTACCTCCCAAGACTTATGAAGGTATATATTTTCTCCAAAAATCCTGCCTTGAGATTTTCTTGTCTTGTTTGTTTGTCCGTAAATGAACAAATAAATCTTGTCTCAATACAAACTAAATGTGTGTGTGTGAAGTGCCGTGAAGTATGAGCTGACTTATGATGCCTCACAAGGTTTTCAAAACAAGAGACGAACAGAGGTGGTTTGCCATTCCCTGCTTCTGTGTAGCGGCCCTGGACTTCTTAGGTGGGCTTCCATCCAAGGACTGATGAGGGCTGACCATGCTTAGCTTCTGAGACCTGATGAGATTGGGCTAGCTTGGTCCATCCAGGTCAGGGTCACAGACTAAGCAGCTTCCTATTCTGAATTGATATTTTATGGAACTGTTAAACGTGGCATAATATCTGTGCTAGCATGAGGCATAATATCCATGCTAGAACTCACTCCTGAACTGCTCATACTGGATTTGCATAGCTGTAAGCCTGGAACGTGGTATGTAGAACACACATCCGTTGTTTCTGCTGCTATTCTAAATTGGGTTTTGTTTGAATCTCTAACCAGTAGGAGGCTTCAGATTCCCTTTACGAACACCCGTTCTACCAGACTTCTTTTCTGCCTTAGCAAAATGTGGCAGCTTTTCATTTAAAAGCTTAACAGAAGACAAGCATTTTTTTCCTTTCCCAGTTCATGACTTCTCTTTCTCAAGCAACATGGAGAAAGATTGCTCTGGATTACATCAGTAAGTCTGTTTATCTCAATGGGCTTAGAAGGGTGTAATTCTGCTTAGGCTGGCACTGCTGGTTACTTTTAAGTCAAGTCCATTTTCAGAAATGGTTCTACAGAGGACTTCAGGCAATCTTGAGATGATCAAGCACCATTGATGTGTATTGGACTCCTTATGTTTTGTTAGCCACAAATGCCATGTCTCATATCTTAGGGGCCTAGATGATAACATATTTGTCTACTAGCTGTGAGTAAAAGCATTCTTCTGCCCCCATTATTTTCAGGATGTTTCTCTGCTATTCTCAAAGAACTAGTGCCTGATTTGACTCAGCCTGATAACCAGATGACAGCTTCTGCTTCTTACCTTCCATCTCTCTGTCACCAGAATGAACTCACTTTATTTGGTCCCTTACTACAGGAAACAGAGCACAGATTTATTGAAGAGCAGGTATTCACTCCAGCAGTTTCATCATGTTTACATGAAAAAGGCTGTTGTCCAGTGATTTGGCCAGAGAGAATTAACATTTGTACTTTTCTCATTGCTGCAGCTGCTGTTAGTTAACAGTATAACTGGAGGAAGCCTGGAGTATGACCCATATTCCATTTATGAGAAAGCTTCAGAAGGTGATTTAGTGCCTAAACCGCTACCTCCAACATTATCTATTATCAGAGCAGCAACCCGTCTCTTTGGATTAATATTTTCCCATGTAACAGAATCGCAAAGGTAAACTATTCATGGTTGTGAATTTAAAATAACACATTACAGACTTCTGCATGAAGGAGTGTGGAATTTTTCAGAAATCAAAAATTAAAAAGTGCATGGTCATAGGATTTTATAAAAATAGTTGCAAAATGGGTATTTATAATATAAATTTAGCTGTCAGTTTTCTTACATTGAGCCAAGAGGAAAGGTGGAGTATAAATATTTCAATAAATACATTCATGGGGAAAGTACCAAGAATCAGCATATGGTTTGAACATCCATACATTTCAATCAGATAAGCTAAGTAAGTATAATAAATTTTATATCTGTTTCATTAGTGTGTGAACTCCTCTAAATTGTTGTGGGAAGATTCTTTAATGTAATGGATGAGATTTTGTTGTATAACATAACTGCTGTTTTTTCAGATTAATATGATAATGTACTGACATGTTGTTATTAGATGGCATATCATTTTACCTGATATAAGATATGGTTGTAGGTACATTATGACCTTTAACTTGTGGAGTTCCTACTCTAAGCTGATGAGATGGGCATGTGTTCACTCCTCAGACCTCCCAGACAATTGAAGACCTTTCTGTTCTGGAAGGTCTTTGATATTTTATGACAGCTGCTATTTTTATTAATTTGTTTCTGTTTTTAAGAAGAAGAGTTGGTTTTTATATGCCGACTTTCTCTACCACTTAAGGGAGAATCAAACTGGCTTAGAATCGCCTTCCCTTCCCCTCTCCACAACAGACACCCTGTGAGGTAGGTGGGGCTCAGAAAGCTCAAGAGAGCTGTGAATAGCCCAAGGTCACCCAGCTGGTCACTCCTCCTTATACAGAGGAGTGAGGAAATCAACCTGGTTCACCAGATTAACGTCTGCTGCTCATGTGGAGGAGTAGGGAATTAAACCTAGTTCTCCAGATTAGAGTCCACCACTCCAAACCAGTGCTCTTAACCACTACACCACGCTTTGGATTGCCTAATGTTTATGATTGGCTGATTTGTTGGCTTTTTAAAAACTGTTTTATTGTGTATTTGGATTGTCCCTCTTAGAGAACAGAAAAGTAGTCTATAAATCAACAAAATAAAAGGAGTGTATAATGATGTATAATAAAGGAGAAACATAAATGGAGAACTTGTAGAACAGAACTATATCAAGCTGCTTTTTCAACTGGAACAAGAGAATGTCTGTAAACATTTGATTATTGCATATAAATGGATACTTGTTTTCTTCTCCCTCTGTGTGTATGTGTTTAAGGCTGCAAGTATTAGAACAATTATTGGCATCCATAAAACAAGCCAAAGGATCACGCCAGCAGATAGTGCAACAAAATGTTGTATCTGCCTTTTCTAACTTTCTTAAGGTAAGAAGCTCTTTTTTGTTTTGTTATAATAACTATTTATTTGGCAAAAAAAAAGATGTTATTCATATGCAGTCCTAGATGTGCTTGAACCATCCAATACAAAAGTTTTTGCAAATTTTGTTTCTTTAAATTCTTTACATTCCTGAGATCAGTATTGTGAATTTTAAATTAACATCCAGGAAGAAAATGAGAATATTAATTACATTCATGCTTCACATACGTGTCTTTTTTGGTTTCCTTCTCCTTCTAAAAATTTCCTTCTCCTGTTTATACACACACACACACATTTATTAGTTTCAGTGGATACATATTAGACAAGTGGTCCTTAACACAGTGCCCATGTGTTTTCAGGTACCCACTTCCTTAAACCATCTCTTACCAAAGCAAATCTTGGTTTTCCTCTGCATTGGGAAGCATTATCTTTATGTCATCAGACACACCTGTTCAAAAATATCTCCTTCCATCATATGGGGATGCCTTGGTTGGAACCTCCCAACATTTTGTCATTGGCCCATTTTGTGGCACCCGTTACTGTTCTCAAAATTCTAAAACTGCCCACAGATTCAACAAGGTTGGGAAACCCCCTATAATACAGTATTAGCCCCTCCTCTCTTTCTCTCTCTCTCTAATTTAATAACTAGGTGCCTTTTTATTAACCTTGCATGTATTCTAGAAATGCATGGTAGGGGATAACAACACTCTTTCTTCTAAAGGAAGCAGTGCTATACATAGTTTCAGGATCCCGGTTAGGCAGAGTTCTTCCTCTTACAAATTAAGTCTTGGGAGACTTGAATTTTGTAAAGAACGCAGTGTTTCTGTTTTTAAATAAGTACAACACTTTGGATAAGGTTAAAACTGAAGTACTAAATTGTATCTAAGTAGTGGTTTGCAATATGATTGGGTTGCCAACTCTGGATTGGACAATTCCTGGAGCTTTAGGAGTGGAGCCTAGAGAGGTTGGGATTTGGGAGCATCCATGGAGTCCACCCTCCAAAGCAGCCATTTTCTCCAGGGGAATCTGATCTCTGGAGATCAGTTATAATGCTAGGAGAACTCTGGTCCCCACTTGGAGGCTGGCAACCATAAATATGGTGTTTATTGGATTAACTAGATTAAAGGAAAGAAAGAGAGATTAAGAGAAATGAATGCAAAGCAATACCGCTTTGGTGTGTTTGTTGTAGTTTTCTTATTATGTTTTGTAATTTAGTATGTATACTAAAATTAAAAAGTCAGGGGAAACTCTGTGACCCTATGTGGGCAACCTTGCCAATTGATGGACCCTTCTCAGAATCAAGTTGCTCTATAACCACAAGATCTTCATGCGTGTAAGAATTACATTTTGATATTCAACTGGAGAAAGTATCCAAAATCATAACCTCTCAATCATCTGCTTAGGGATCACTTTTAAAAATGAAGCAGCCGAGAATGATGGAATAATTGAATAGGAAGCATACACATTTTCTTACAAAACTGAAACAAGCTAAATTCAGCTTTTTTAAAAATGAAAGAGCAGAAACTTTTGCAGTTGTGTAAATACAATAATGCCATCTTTCTTTCTACTGTAGCACTTGGCTAGCTGCAAAGGTGATTTAGGTTCTGAAGAAATCCGAAACGGTGCTCTGACTTTACTGATGGGTGCCTTGGAAAGTAATAATCCACTTCTAAGGTGTTCTGCTGCAGAATCCCTAGCCAGACTTGCACAGGTGGTTGCTGACAGTGCCTTCATTGCTGGATTAGCACAGATTAGCTTTGACAAGTAAGCCACTTCTTTTCGTATGATTGCTTTTTTACATTACATTGTTCCTGTTTGTATATCCCTTTTCTTCTTAGTAGCATCGGCGATTACTCAAGTAGGGATGCGATGTCCATACAGTGCATAAATGGTGTTTGTGCAAGTTGTTGCTACCTATGATTTGGCATAACCTTTAAGAACCTGTGGGAATAAGACATTAATAGTGACTCTGGTGATGATTTGTGAGCACACGGAACTACCTAATATTGAAACAGACCATTGGTGTGTCAGGATTAGTACTGTCTCTTCTGACAGTGGTTCTCAGGAAGAAGTCTTTGGTATCACCTACCACCTGACCCTTTTAGCTGGACATGCTAGGGATTTGACCTGGAGCCTATTGCATACAAAGCAAATACTCTGCCATTTAGCCACAGATCCCCCACCCCCCACCCTGTTACTTATTTACTTACTTTTTCACATAAAACACTGAAGGGCAATACAGTGGATGTTGAGAGTATATCATGAGCTTTTACTGGGAGAAGGTTATGTACGCTTATGCCCAGGTAAAAAGTAAAGGTCACCTGTGCAAGCACCGGGTCATTCCTGGCCCATGGGGTGATGTCACATTCCAGCATTTTCTAGGCAGACTTTGTTTATGGGATGGTTTGCCAGTGCCTTCCCCAGTCATCTTCCCTTTACCCCCAGCAAGCTGGGTACTCATTTTACCGACCTCGGAAGGATGGAAGGCTGAGTCAACCTTGAGCCAGCTACCTGAAACCAACTTCCGTTGGGATCGAACTCAGGTCGTGAGCAGAGCTTTTGACTGCAGTACTGCAGCTTACCACTCTGCGCCTTGGGGCTCTTTAAATGTCAACATTTCATCCCTTCATAATGCAAAGGGACTGAAGATGAGCAAATAGCATTTTCTTGGACTCTTTTTCCCTACTTCCCTATTTTGTTGTTGTTGTTATTTGTTGCATTTATATCCCACCCTCTATCCTAGCCAAAGCCGGGCTCAGAGCAGGTTGACCACTGATGTAGGAGCACCAAATGGGCACTAGGGAATGTACTTTTCTGAATCAGGGACATTCATATTCTGTCTTCATACAGATATAAGCATTCCAGTTGATGAAGGCTGCACTCCTAAGTACACTTGAATAAAATGGGATGTCCTTCTGAGTAGACCTGCTTAGTATTGCTCCTAAAATCTGTTAGGTGATTCCTGCTGCAGTAACTATAGAGTCAACAATGATGGCTTTTCTGTAGCCTTACTTTGTAGAGAGTAGTGCTGAAAATGTAGCATCACTACTTTTTTTGCTTCAGGCCCAAGGGTTTAGGTGACCATTTTTCTGTGAGGAGATGCAAAATAATATTATTTTATCAATGATTGCAATCTTCCTGTAAAGTCAGACTTCAATGCTATACTCTCTGTTCTGACCCTCTTTCAATGTAATTTCCCCCTTACAATACATAGGCTAAAATCTGCTAGAGATGTGATATCAAGAGCAGGGCATTCTTTGGCTCTGGGATCTCTCTATAGATATCTAGGAGGCATAAACTCTACTCAGCACTTGAATGCATGTGTTGGAATACTTTACACGCTATCTCAGGACAGCACTTCACCTGAAGTACAGGTATTTTGTTTCAGTGTGCACTTTCTTTCCAAAACATTTGTTAAACAGTTGAAGAGAATGGGTTGGGTCCAGTGCAAAATTTCTGATTGCACTAGGGCTCTTGTGCAAGTGGAAATGCAAGAAAAAGACTACATGCGCTAAGTCATACTTATTGTATCCCCACTTGCCTTTCTGCTTGTGGAAGATCTTGGGCAATTACGGTAATTTCTGGGTGCTATAGTACATAGGGAAGAAAGTCTGGCTATTATACAAGATCTTGCTTAAGTAGAACTGCTCCAAGTTTGTTTATGTTTCTACTTGCGCTTGGCTGGATCCAAGCCAGTCTCTCAACTTTTAATTTTTTTTGTGTTACCTATATTGTAATATTCAGTGAGCAAGTAAGTGTTCCCTTGCATCAACCTCCACTTTCTAGAATTTAGGTCTCCTTCCCTCTTTCTGTGGCTCTCGGGTCAGCATGGGGGATTGCTGACGTGTACGGGGAGGATGTCATATGCATACAGAACCTTCCCCTTTCCTGGGCTGCCTCCCCTTCTGTCCTTCCCTTCAGATTATGGTTGATAAGCTGTTCTTGCCCAATGAGAGAAGCAAGGAAGATAAGTGTGTATGTACATATGTATGCCAGAAGCACCTTTCTCACCTTCTCAGCCCTTTGCTGACCTCTGCCAGGAAGAGAAATCAAACATTTCTTTGGAGCAGTCATTTTTAAAAGTGTGTAATCCCTTTTCACCTGCATCATTAGTGTACTATTTATCACTGTCTTACTGAAGTGCACTCAGTTTTTATCACAGTGTGCAATTTATGTAATGTATGCTTGTGTGCGTGTGTGCACATGTGTGACAGCACTCCATTTTTGATATTTTACAGACCTGGGCACTGCATTCCTTGTCACTGGTCATTGACTCTGCTGGCCCTCTGTATCACATGCATGTGGAACCTACCCTCTCTCTTGTTCTCATGTTGTTGTTGACTGTGCCTCCTGCTTATGCTGAAGTCCATCAAAGCCTTGGCCGCTGTTTAAATGCACTTATCATCACATTGGGTCCTGAGTTGCAAGGTATGCATACGTTTGTGGCATGTTGATGAAAAGGAGTCCTGCATTATTAACCATGAAGGTGGGAGTTGTTTGTTCGGTGAAACAGTGGCACAAGTTTTCATTTAGGAACACTTGTAGGGAACATTTTGAGGAATCATCTTTAAAACGTCCAGACTGGTGGTACCCAAAACTTATCAGATGATTTTGTCCATAGCCTGTCACCCTCCAGAGTTCATTTTCTGGAGAAATGGACGGTGACCTGCGAGCTCCTTTTTGTGAGCACTTCAGATGAATCAAGTGTTCCTTTCTCCCCTGACAAGAGAACCTCGCTGTGTCTTGAGCTCTTAGCAAATGTGTGCCTCTGGTAGATGAAACCACTTTCCTGCATAGATAAGAAGAATCCTGCTGTGAATGCAAGAAGGATTACTCGGGTCAAAGTGAGGCTGCCTTTTTATCCCCGGAGTTGGCATTGTCCCTTGCCCACAGATGTACATACACATGCATATTCTAATCAGCAAAGGAAATAAGCCTGAGCCAGTGGGAATATAAACTAGCTCATTACAAGTGGTGGTGTGTGTGTGTGTGGGGGGGGTTGCTGCCTACTGAACAGGGCAAACCCTTTTGAGATACAGCAGTCATGCTGTGGATTTCCTATCAGTACAGCACTACTGAAATAAATTACTTTTTGCTAAAAAAAATAATGGCAGTTTTAAAGGTGAGCTTATTCTGCACAGTACTTTGGTTTTTGATGATGTTAAGGCTATTGAATTAATGATGAAGGTGACCGAGATACGTGTGTTCTCTCCTTGTTTGTCTTATCTGTAGGCAGCAGCACGACAGTCTCAGCATTACGGGCATCTTGTCTCCTGGGCTGTGCAGTGATGAAGGACAATCCCGATTGCCTTGTGCAAGCTCACGCCATCTCTTGCCTTCAGCAACTTCATATGTTTGCTCCACATCACGTCAACTTGTCCAGCCTCGTAAAGTGCTTATGCGTGAGTATAACGTGTGTGTGTTTTTAATGCCCTTTTCTAGTCGGCTTTGTTTTGTGACTTTGGAACTGGCACAGTTTAACTGCTGTGAGAAGTAATGGATGTACTTTAAGAAAAAACAGCTGTTCAACACACACAACTCAGTAGAACATTTTAAAGTGGGTAAATCAGTAGGTTTCAGTTATGTAAACTGAATTAAGGGTCTTGTGGCATTTTCAGAGACCTGTGGCTTTGTGACATAAGCTTTCACATACTACAGCAGGGTTCCTAGGGGCATGGTGCCCACCAGTACTTCCCTTGGCACCTGCTGAGCTTTTAAAAAAGTGGGTGGGGCCATTTTAAGGCAGGGCTTGTTACTAGCTGCCCTCATTCAAACAAAAGGGTATTCCACTGGAGGATCAGAAGGACTGGTAAGCACCTAGGCTTTCTTTAGTCAGTTTGTGGTTCCATCCCCCCTTCAGACTTTCCTTCTTCCCAGGACGCATGAACTAGGAGGTGTTTTGTTTGGCTCCGCCTCCTGCTTACCACCCCCTCTCAAAATCCCAAATGTGCCCACAGGCTCAAAAAGGTTGGGGGCCCTTGTTCTACCGTCTGCATTGCCAGGTGTGTGAAACTGGTAGATGTTTGCATTCATGCACATGTATATACGTAAATACAAGGAACAAAAATTGTAATGAGCGGGGACCGAAAGGCTGTGACAGGCAAGTTCTAATAGATGCAATGCTTCTACTGCTGTGTTCAGATATATTCAAGATCATCATAGTAACTATTCCCTTCCACAGCAATTGGTGATGATCTAATATTTCCAGCTTTGCTTCACTAGTGCCCCATGCTGCTTCCACACAGTGACAATTCTTGATTAAGTTCTCATTGCCACTGTGAAAGCAGAGGCATTACAGCAACCATATGGTGGTTTGCCCCATACTTTGCTTAGGCTAGCCAGTTACCAAATGTAATTGACATACCGCTATAGTTTAAAATTGGTAATTGACATATCTCTGTAGCCTAACACTACAGTGCTATGTTAGTGACCTTTAAAAAAAAAAGCTCTCTGGTGACGAGCTGAGGCGAGGAAAATGGTGCTGATGTGAACGGGACCTGTAAAAATGTGCACCTTGCCAGCCACTCAGCATGCAAACACGCTTTAACTGTTAGTTACCAAAGATTGTATCGATCCAGGTTTGGGAAAGATCAGAGCAAACCTGGGGGAAATGTGGATAGTAGTTGATCAGGGGATGACATCATGTGGATGCTCAAAAAAAAAACACCCCCAAAAAGCCAGCTCCAGTTTTGGATGTCAAGTTGGAGCAAAATCTCTGTGAAGAAACCCTAATTAAGACCCAACCAAACAGAATCAAATCTATGGATACATTCTAGTTCAGAAGTTGCACTTTGAAGTCCCCTTGAAGTTGTTCTTGGTGAAGTGTGGTGAATTTCAGCTCTGTCACTGGCTGTTCAAGAAGAATCACATATTCTCCCTCTGATTCTGGCAAAATCAGTGTCTGAGGCCATCGTGTGTCAGTTTTGTATTCTTTTAAAAATGGTTTTCTTTGTATACAAACAGAACTATTTATCCTGTGTAGGCAGCAGGAGGGTATTGTTGTCCTGTGGTGACATAGATCCCATTGCAGGGAGAGCGCATGCATGGTACCCATGTGATATGGCTGACACTATTAGGCCCTGAGTAGATATGGAGACAGGATCAAATCTATTTTAAAAAAATGCAGTGAGTGCATTCTTCATGTCTGTGTCAGAATATATTTTGCAGATGTGCTCAGTATAAATACGCAGATTTATTCTTGTATAAATTCTTTTGGAATTATCTTTCTTTTGGGAACCTGGCTTTTAGAGCTTTATAGTTAACTTCAGGTTAGTTCTGGCAAGCAAAAATTGGGTCCTGGAGGGGAATGTAGCATCCAATAGTAAACGCTATTATTTTAGCATTTGATCTATGGATGTTCACTGGTATCATCAGGGTAAGCCTGGCTTTGGCTGGGAAGGGTGGGATATATAAATCTAAGATAATAAACAAACAAACAAATAAATAAAATTTTAGGGCAGAGGTCCATGGCCGTGGCCTACCGGCTCAGCAAGGGGGCTCCCAAAGGAGGCTATAGCATTGCATTTGATGTCCCACCACTTAAATCTGGAAATTAACTCCAGAGTTTAAAAGTACATAGCTGTTCCATTGCAGTTGTAGTTTTTAATTGTTCCTAATTAATATGGCCAGGATTGACCACCCTTAGCACACTTGCTCATGGGCCATTAAGAATTGTATCACCTTGCTATAGAGATTTTGATCTGCTTTTGACCCCTGTAAAAGCAGTACATGCTTTGATATAAAGTTACAAGTAACCCCTAATTTGATTTTGTATTGCTGGCATAGTAGTTTTGAGCAGGTACTATTGTTTGGCTTTCAATTTTCAGGCCTTAAGGTTTCATAGGTGATGAAAATGCAATCAAGTGTTTGTCTTGTGGTATGTGTGAGATACAACCATAACAGTGAATTTATTCTGTATTGCTGGAATCAGGATCACTATGGCATTGATACCTGGGGTTTGTCATGACTGGATTATCATTTGTTTTTGTGCAGGATATCTTGTTGGAAAATTCTGTGTTGGTAGGTCTCTGTGCGTTGTTAAAACCTCAGCAACTTTCAGTGCTGTTTCTTTTTTTAATTTTCTGTGTTTAACCATTAATGTCAATAAAAACACTTTTAGCATGTTGAATGACTTTTTATTTCAGCCTAACCAAAATCTCTTTAACATCCTTATAACTGGCATTCATCTCTTGTTTCCTACATTTTACTTTTGCAGTAGTTTGACTTTTTAACATTTTTAGTGCCAAACAAGAGAACACTTTCTGGGGTGAATGTGTGTGTTTTATTTGTATCGCTTGCATTTTCTATGTCCGTTTTTGCCATTTCCTTTTAAACTATGGGAGAATGAAAGTGACTAGAAATTTGCATTTTGCTTTGTCTTGCAGTTCAGTTTATGTGCTCTGGCTTTTTTGTGTAAAAATAGCAAGCTTCAATTTTTTTATGCATGCCTAAATCTCCAGACAATGGGTGACAGCTTGAATAAAGTATCCATTTGTGTACTTGAATTTCTCATAACAAGCATCTTAGTAACGTACTTCTTAAAGATTTTCAGGGCATATTTTTGTATGCATTGTGACCTTGGAAATTAGTATGCATGCAGGACTGTACAAAAATATAGACATGGACTCAGTTTGATTAACTGTGATTCCATAGCATTTATTCTTTGTGTCCATTTTATCTCCCTTTTTCGCTCTTTCATTCTAATGTCTTTTGATTGAGAAATGAGGTGCATGACCTCCCAACACGGCTTCTCTGCAACAGGCACTCAGCTCTATCCATTTCTCAGGTTTTAATATTGAACATTTAAATGGGTGCAAGGCTACAAATGGTAAAGAAGGACTTGTTTACTTTCTATGTACCTAATTCTGTGTTCACTTAATTGTTTCCTCTGTCATAATTTTTAGAGCTTGGATTTAAGCTTTAGAACGGCCGGTTTGGACTAAATGCTATCTGTGTTATATCTGTGGATTCTGTTGAAACTAATCTTAAACGCAGAAAGAATAATTCATTATATTAATACAGGTGACAAAAATAAATTGGCATATTTAACGTGTTCAGTTTGTAAGTAAAGAAGACGACATTCTCAGTGTAGTGTTCCCATAGCAACATTTTGGAGACAGTTCAAGAGAGCAACAAACTTTTCAATAGTAGACATGCCACATAACTTTGACAATCTTTTGAGCCTTTATTTATTTATTTGTTATTTCCATTTGTTACCCTGCTCTTTCTGTCCAAAGCTAGCTATTTTTACTGTATTGTTTATTTCATAGAAACCTTAATCTTCGCTATTGTGTGTTCTTTCCTTATTGTATTCCTTCAGATAATCTTTTCCTGCCTGTAGCTACATATGATCTTTTTATGTTTTATCTAAGATTCATATATACGGTACTTGCGTTATGAACAGAGTTCTTCAGAATTGCAAGTTTGAGGACACATAATAATCTGTTGCAACAGAGAAGGGGGTTGGATCTCGTCTTCCCCTTGAGAGGGTGGCAAGGGGAAATCCTCAGTAGCTGTGAATTAATCCCTACAGCTGCAGTCCCTCATACTGTATCCCACACCTTTTATTTATTTAGGACATTCCTATCCTAACCTTCCTTCAAGAAGTTCAGGGCAGTGCATGTGGCTCTCTCCTGCTCCATTTTATCCTTACAATAACCCTATAAGATAGGTCAGACTGAAAGAAAACAACTTGTTCAAGGTCACCCAGTAAGTTTCATAGCAAGGGAGGATTTGGACATGGTGTCTCCCATCCTAGTCCAACACCGCACCACATTGACAGTCCCTCCCTCTAAATACTTAAACTTTTCAGGAGCCTGTAGCTGGAAACAGGAAAGATCTACTTTCTAAGTTAAACCAAAGCAGTTTAGGGTCAGAACTGACAACAATTTTTTAAAAACCCATGCAGAACTTCAGTCAACAGTTCTGTGTTTTGAGGGGTTTCGTGGAAAGGAAGAAATCCTGCGCTCACAAATGCCAGAATTTTTCTTTCTTTCTTTTGGCTTTTCTTTTTCTAATATCTGACTTCCCATTTTGTCTCAAAAATATAATTGCTCTGGAAGCATCAGATCTCGGCATTTCAGAAAACATCTACAAAGGCTCTAATCTTTTGTTCTGTCTATTTCAGGTAAATCTCTCTAGTTCATACCTGTTGTTGAGACGAGCAGTCCTAGCTTGTTTGCGGCAGCTTGTGCAGAGAGAAGCAGCTGAGGTTTCTGAGCATGCTGTTTCCCTTGCTAAAGACAACAGAGAAGACTTTAATCCAGGTAAAGCTACAGAGCTTGATCAACGTAGAAAAATCATCTCATTTTTTTTCTCCTTTTATATTACATTGTGGATGTTGTGCAAATCTTACGTTTATCAGATAAAACCCTTTAGGCGTTTATATTTGGTACACTATATATATTACGACATGAAAAATGTGGGCGTTTTTCTCAAGTCAGTTCTGTTTTTAAAAATTTCATGTAGGAATGTTTAAGGCCTAGTGTAGGTAAACGTCTCATCATGTAGCAGAACCTTTCCTAGACAGTATGACTTCAGAATGCAGATGGAAGATTTAGTTTTTGAATGCTGATTCATACCAGAAATCCCCTCCCCTTACATACAAAACTATCAAGAAAAAAGCTCTAACCTGGTGTTCTGCCTCATAGTATTAAGCTTTGAATGTACAGAGAGAAAGATTTTATGTGAGAGAGCATTACCTGCAGTCTGAACTAGGACAAATATGGTGTGTAGAATAAGAGAAACTTTGGAACGAGTGCTACAGTTATTTGGGATGAGTGCTGCAGTCTTTGTGCTGCAACATTTGGTACGAATGGTTACTGTGGTCTAGACTGGGCTGAGTGATAGTCTGGGAGCATCCAGCATTGAAAGCATGGCCAGTGCCATGATGGAAGACTACCTCTGAGCTTTCTACAAGGAAGAGTAGGATATAAATGTTACGTATACTCACCGTGAGGATCCCCACACCACTTCGTCATTCTCTTCTCTGAGGATCAGAGGACATCTGATCAGCGGGTGTTTCCTTTTCCTATGCTCAGGGAGAGGCAGGATATTAAACCTTTTGCTGCCTGCCCTCTGCTGGAAAACGCCCTGAACTGTCAATTCTCCTCCTGCCTCAGAGGGAGAAGCAGCGTTGGAGCGAGCTCCGTAGCTAGGCCTTACAACTTACTCCTTTAATCTTCTACTTTCAACCTTACCATCCTATATTTCTGTCTCCTAACAACTGTTCCCCTCCGTTCGTTGTGTTCCCTTCCTCCCGTGGCCGCCTTTGTCCTTTTGTGCTCCGTTTTCCCCCCCTCCTCCTGTGCCTCCATATTTTCCCTCTCTGAGGAAAATGGCGGCGTCGCCAGAGCAGTCTGGGGAGGAACTCCTCTCAGAAGATGAGGCAGTGACAACGGAGCTCCTTCCCTCCCGCCGGCACATGCCAGCAGAAAACTGCGGAGGGAAGGGCAAGCGGCGCCAGGAGACTCCCGCCGCGGCGGCCAAATCAAAGAGGAAGCCGGCTGAGGACGACGGAGAAAAAGGCGCGAAAAAGACGCGCGCCGAGAAAACAACCGCGGAGCCTCCCCGTTCGTCCCTGATGGGTGACGAGGGTGAGAGCGCAGAGCCCGCCCGTATTGCCAGCTCCAAGGGAGAATCGGCTATGTGCAGTGCAGGCGGTAATGTACAAACCTCCCTTCCCCTTTTAACGGCGGGGGGGGGGCAGTGAGCAGGGGATGCTTGAGCTTATGAGAAGGGCTTTAAGAGAGGAATTTGCCCTCCTTGGGGAATCGTCTTCCAGGGGGCCATTGAGTTCAAGGGCATCCTCCCCATCTAGAGGCTCTGTGCGTTCAGAGCCTACAGCCCAAGGTTCCAGCTCTGCCTGGCCAACAAAGGCAGCCAGAAAGGCACCCCCACCCCCCAATTCCAAGACAGTTCACCAGCATCTCTCTTCCGAAGATGAGGAGAGAGAAGGACAGTTCTGCTCAGAAGAGGAGCAAGAAGGGGGGGCCCAGGGCCAAGATCTCCACCCACGTTTATTCAAGGCAGAAGACTACCAGTCCTTCTTATGTAAAGTCATGGCAGCCCTTGACCTCCATGAAGATGAGGACACTGAAATTATTAAAAGCAAAACTAAATTCAGGGGTTCTAAGGAGTTTTTTGCCAGATTACAGTCTAAACCACTTTCAGTGCCTTTCCCTGAGTATTTTGAAGACTTAATTAAGGCAGAGTAGCAAAAACCCATGTCAACTAAGCAGGTGCCAGCTTCAATAAAAAAGTTGTATACCCTGGAACCCAGAGCCATGACCTTATTGCAAGTACCCCTGGTAGAAGCCCCTGTGACAGATCTACAATCCTCGGGCTTAATATCAGAGGACGGGGCAGGTAGCATAAAAGATCCCCTAGATAGAAAAATTGATTATGCCACAAAAAAGGCGCATGAGACTGCAGCTCTGTCTATCCAGGCATCAGCCATAGCAGCCCTGGTGGCAAGAGCTAGTATAATGTGGATTAGGAAGATTATTGACTTGCTTCCACAGGAAAACAAGAGAGTGCTGGATGGCCTAAACAGGCTCCTAAAAGCCTCCAACTTCATGGCCGATGCTACCCTGGACTCTATGTCCTTCACAGCAAAATCTTTGGCAGTGTCCTCGGCGGCTAGAAGGGCAGCCTGGATTAGATCCTGGTCAGCTGACGCAGGGTCAAAATCCATACTTCTGGGATACCCCTTTGAGGGAGGTCGTCTCTTCGGTCCCAAGCTAGATGACATCCTCATAGAGACCAAAGACAAGAAGAAAGCATTACCTAAGTACCTCAAGAAAGATGGAAAACCGTCATTTTCACATTCCTTTCGGACCTTTCGGACCTCCCACTTCATGGCTCGCCCCAGATCCGATGGACGAAGAGGCGGCTAGAGTTCAGGCCGAGGATCCTTCAGGAGAGGTTCAAGATTCGGAAAGGGATCTGCCTTCCAGAACCAAGGTCCAGAGAAGTCACCACGATTTGGTGACAAACAAAACAAGCAATGACTCTTCAGCAATTCCAGTAGGGGGCAGACTTATTTATTTTGCAAACATCTGGGACTCTCCTCACACAGATGCCTGGGTGCAACAACTAATTCGCCAAGGCTACAGCATAGAATTTCTAAGACCCCCTCCAAATTACGTTATATCTCCGATCTCTCGAAGACCAGACAAAGCCCTTCGGACCCAGGCAGCCATCCAACACCTCTTAGAGATCCAGGCAATAGAACACGTCCCAACCTCAGAGCGGCGAGAAGGGGTGTACTCCTTTTTCTTTACAGTGCCCAAAAGAAATGGAGATTGGAGGGCAATACTGGATCTGAAGTATGTCAACCGCTTTGTCTGCAAAAAACACTTCCGGATGGGGACACTCCGCTCCATTGTGGAGGCTCTACGACCTCGGGCATACCTTACATCTATCGACCTGACGGAGGCGTATCTTCACATCTTGATACACCCATCCCATCGCAGATACCTCCGTTTCACCTACGGTCAACTACACCTTGTTGTTGTTCAGACCTTGATCCACCACGGCTTCTTGGTGAACATGTCAAAGAGTCTAACTACACCTGTTCAATCAATACACCATCTGGGAGCCATCATCGACACTTTGCAAAACAAGATGTTCCTTCCTCAGGACAAGATCTCCAAACTGATCACCCTAGCCAAAACCACCATGTTGGCGAGAACGACGGGTCTCTCTTCTCTAGTAAGTCTCCAAGGCCTTATGGTGTCCTGCATAGGTCTGGTACCATGGACTCGTCTACACATGAGGTCTCTTCAATGGTTCCTGAAACCTTACCAGGTACAGATCTCCCAAAAGAGAAACCCTCGCATGGCTCTGTCCCAACAAGTCAGGAGCAGCCTCAAGTGGGGGGTACGCCGAGAAAACCTGGCCAAAGGACTCTCGTACATACAAGACTCCGCGATTCAGATTTTTACGGACGCGAGCTTAGAAGGCTGGGGAGCAACTATACAGCATCACATAGCGCAGGGTCAGTGGACAACGTCGGAGACTCGTCTCCATATCAACAAACTAGAGTTGAGGACCATCCACAAAGCTCTTCTTCAGTTCCAGCCAATGATAGAGAACAGACACATCCTCATCAGAACGGACAACGTGTCAGCGAAAGCGTATATAAACAGGCAAGGAGGGTCTCGTTCCTCCTCCCTCCACGCAGAGCCCCTAATCATCCTCAACTGGGCGGAAAAACATCTCGCCTCAATAAGGGCGGAACACATAAAAGGTGTCCTAAACTTGCAAGTAGACTGGCTGAGCAGACAGACGGTGGACGAAGGAGAATGGACTATAAAAAGGGAAATCTTTCACCTCATCCATGCGAGATTCGGTCGTCCGTCAGTGGATCTGTTCGCCTCATCGAAGAAACGACAACTACAGAGATTCTTCTCCAGGTACAATCACCCAGAGGCGGAGGGCGTCGATGCCTTAGAGACTCCTTGGCCAAGGGAGACACTATATGCCTTCTCGCCCCTCCCAATACTCCCCAAGGTTATCCGGAAGATTCGAACAGAGCAGGCCCACGTCATCCTGATCGCGCCTCACTGGCCTCGCCGTCCTTGGTTCCCAGCGCTGAGAGAACTATCCATTCAAGAACCGTGGGAGCTCCCAGTACCCAGGGATCTTCTTCAACAAGGCCCCATTTTGCACCCGGACCCGGCGTGGTTAAAACTGACCGCTTGGGACTTGAAAGGCAGCGGATGCTGAGCTGGGGATACTCAGAACAGGTAGTGTCCACCATGTTAGAAGCCAGAAAATTGCCAACAAAATGCATATACAACTTTACCTGGAAGATGTTTGTGCGCTGGTGTGCTAGAAAGCGACTGGATCCCCTAACCATTACAACAGCTGACCTTCTACGCTTTCTACAAGATGGTTTGGACCTTAAACTAAAGGCGTCCACTCTTCGCAGACAGGTCGCGGCCATAGCCACTGTACTCACCCATCTAGATGGCTACCCCACGACTCGACACCCTCACGTCACCACCTTCCTAAAAGGGGTTTCCTACATATCTCCGCCTACTGTACACAGGTTCCCTACCTGGCATCTGAACTTAGTTCTAAACGCCCTGACTAAACCACCGTTTGAACCTTTGAGAGAGGTTGCCTTAGCCTTCCTACGTATGAAGGTTCTTTTTCTCGTCGCAGTCACCTCAGCGAGACGAGTTTCGGAGTTGGGTGCTCTTTCTTCCAGGGACAGCCTTTGCGTATTCCACGCAGACAAAGTGGTCCTTAGGCCGGACCCAACTTTTATACCAAAGGTGAACTCCGGTTTTCACAGGCAACAAGAGCTAATCTTACCATCTTTTTGCCCCAATCCGACTCATCCAAGAGAAAAGAACTGGCACACCTTGGATCTGAGGAGAGCACTCCGAATTTATCTTAAGCGGACTAAGCCCTTCAGACGCTCGGAGGCCCTTTTTGTGTCAATTTCTCCACCCAACAAGGGATCCAAGATGTCTAATCCAAGCATTAGCAAGTGCCTCAAACAATGCATTCAACTCTTCTACAAACATTCTGGCATGTCCTCTCCGCAGGGGATTACAGCGCACTCGGTGCGTAGCGCAGCGACTTCAGCGGCCTTTGATGCGCAAGCATCAGTGGAAGAAATCTGCAGAGCGGCCACTTGGTCAAGCCCCTCCACATTCGTCAGGCACTACAAAATCAACACCTATGCCTCTGCGGATGCGGCCTTTGGGAGAAAAGTCCTGCAGCAAGTAGCGAAGGATCCTTAATCCCACCCAGATAACACAGCTTTTGAAAATCCCGCTGATCAGATGTCCTCTGATCCTCAGAGAAGAGAACGGAGCCTTGGTTTACCTGTGAGGGCTCCTTCTTTCTCTGAGGGAAGAGGACATCTTGCCCACCCAGGGTGAAGAATATTAATAAAAGGATCACGATGCGCTAACTTCAAAAGTACAGTAACCATTCACTCTGTCCTGAGTGTTATTACCCAGTGTTCTAACAATCACTGTTTTTTCACGTTACGTTACCTGTTGTTACGTATTTACAGCCAATTATTCTTGCATGTTTTTCTGCATTATGTGTTATGTTATTGTATTACGTGTTATGTGCTTCCTGTCTCTTTTCACTGCTATGGAAGTCCTCGAATTGACAGTTCAGGGCGTTTTCCAGCAGAGGGCAGGCAGCAAAAGGTTTAATATCCTGCCTCTCCCTGAGCATAGGAAAAGGAAACACCCGCTGATCAGATGTCCTCTTCCCTCAGAGAAAGAAGGAGCCCTCACAGGTAAGCCAAGGCTCCGTTCTTTGGTCTTCTTCAGTAGAATTTCTCGCACGAATCCTGCTAATCACAAAGTGACTTCCTGTGCCACTGCTAGCAAACATGTTGGTCAGGAGCAGAGAAAGTGATGCCTTCCAGTGTGGTGTAGTGGTTCAGAGCGGTGGTTTGGAATGGTGGACTCTGATCTGGAGAACTGGGTATGATTCCCCACTCCTCCACATGAGCCGCAGAGGCTCATCTGGTGAACTGGATTTGTTTCCCCACTCCTCCACATGAAGCCAGCTGGGTGACCTTGGACTAGTCACACTCTCTCAGCCCTACCTACCTCACAGGGTGTCTGTTCTGGGGAGGGGAAGGGAAGGAGATTGTAAGCCAGTTTGATTCTTCCTTAAGTGGTAGAGAAAGTCAGCATATAAAACTCTTCTTCTTCCAATTGCTCTGTAATATCCAGTGGGCAAGTTGCATAGAAAAGATTTTCAGTTGGACATTTATTTGTTTGTTTATTAAAATAATTATACCCAAATTGTACACTTCCCCCCTCCAAGATGCTTGCAGCTTACACCCCATTAAAAGTACTGGTCTAATGACAGCAACTCTCCACCGTGTCAGGCAGAAAAAATTATCTCGCAAGGCATCCTACTTGAGATTCTTTAACTGGAAATGCTGAGGATTAAATATGGGGCCTTCTGCGAACCAAGTGTGTGTTCCCTTTAGGTCAGGTTGAGAGAGAGTGACTGGCCCAAGGTCAGCTTTGTGGCAGAGTAGGGATTCGAACCCAGAGCTCTCCAGTTGTAGTCCAGCAATGTTACCATAACAATGCGCTTGCTTTTCTAAGTTCCTGGAGTGCAATAGTATTGAGGTCTCTCTCTCCTTGACAGACATTAACATCAGAGAAGTGGGACTTGAAGGAGCATTGCTGATTTTACTGGACAAAGAACTGGATCCCAAACTGTGCCAAGATATCAGAGAAACTTTGATTCATATGCTCACAACAATGGCTGTTGAAAAACTCTCTTTCTGGCTGAAGCTCTGCAAAGATGTTCTAGCTGCCTCTACTGGTAAGAGCTTATATCTTCTTCCTAGAAACCTGTAGTATATATATGAGTAAAGAATCCTCCAACCAACATCTCAGGTGGCTTCTTAATTGGTTTTGCTGTCTACTAACATGTCCTGTTACACCAACAAGGCTACTTTCAAATATCACATTATTTTCAAATAATGTGTTAATTAAACAGTGGTTTCTTGGCATTATGTACAAACACCATGACCATTTATCCACGACTGTTTGCTCTCAGTAACCCTGCTCACTACTTTGGGGCTTTGCCTCAATTCTGTGTGCTTTTTCCAACCGTCAGGGTGTCTGCATTCACATCTCATGCCTCCCCTTTCCCTCAGGAACAGGATTTGGGGGGGCATTTTGGGTTCCTGCTGGAAGGGGGAAAGTGGGAAATCGCACTCCGTGAGGGGAATTCCTTTTGTCTGTGGAAATGTTAGTCAGGATCCAGACCTGTGTTGGTGCCATGGACGGACCAACTTTGTTCAATTATGAGTTTGTGAGGATGTCTGCACCAGCAGCTTTTACCACTATTATGAGTGGTTGCTTGGGCTTCAGAAATAACGAGGAAATCTGGTTCACAAACAGTGGACCAGCTGTTGCAGCCCTTATCTCCCTGTCTACCCCACATGTGCTGATTACTTGCAGAGGAGACTAATGTTACCCAAAAATTTTATTCTATTATGTTAACTGTTTCCTCTTTGAGTTGTGATATTTTAACTTCTTACTGTAACAATAGGAAGCATTGGTAGAATTTGACAGGTATTATAACCCCTGTTTGTCCACTATCATGTAGTTTTGGATCAGGATCCACAGACATGCGTAGGAGTATTTAAACAGAAATACACTAAGGAGTATTATCTATACCTGACATGTTAGCTATGGGGAAACAGCCATATATCATCAAATACATTTGCCATGTAAAATGTGAATTTGTCTCAATTCTGTGCACACGCATCCTACAGGCCATTTGGAAAGCTGCTTTTGCAAGGGAGGGGAGACTTGGAAAAGAGTATGTGTTATGGCAAGGAGGAAGGGTTATATTTTATAAAACCAAATATAGTTCTCTGGGTCCCAATCAAAGATGTGACTTTGCTTCCAGCTACTCTTCCTGGTTCTCTTTCTAACCAACATGAGGGCAGGATGTGCTATCTCCATCATAACCTAGGTTGATAGCTAGAATCTTTTCTCTACCTTTACTATCCAAGTATGGAGTTCGTTCACAGTAAAACACTTCTTTTTCTTTCCTCAAGTAACAAGCCCCGTTTGTGGACTTCTTTCTTAAAGCAGTTTCCCCTTCTGCTGCGCAAACCAGCCTCTAAGCTAACACTTTCTCTGGGGAGTTGAGAAGCAGTGGACCATGTAGAAAGATTGCTAGGGAAACACTTTGATCTAAAGTAAGAGAAGAAGAGTGCGAACCGCATTTTAGATTATCCAAGGCCGGCTCTGTTGAGGTAAAACTAAACTGATTATAAATAGTCTCTAGCTCTGATGGAGCAAACACTTGGGACCAGTTCCCTGAGAATTTAATCATTACCACTGGGGCAATGTCTCCTCTCAGCTACACTGCTTCGATGGTAAAGCTTTATTATATAGATATTTTTCTATAACTTCATCTACCAAGTGTAAAGCTTTCCTTTCCCAGTTCCCATTTCATGTAGAGGGTTTGCCTGCGAAAATATCTGTGTTTTTATTCAGGTAGTACACCTATGCTTTACCTTTTAGGTGCTTTTACATACCCTAAAGGATAAGTCGAAACTTGCAAAGGGAGGAAGAAAAGTCCTTTGCTTCCCAGTCTTTCACCCTGCCCCTCTGTCTCTTAGTTATCCACACTAAGCTATCGATGGGGGACTGTGGCTCAGTGGTAGAGCATCTGCTTGGCATGCAGAAGGTCCCAGGTTCAATCACCGGCATCTCCAGTTAAAGGGACTAGGCAAGTAGGTGATGTGAAAAACCTTTGTCGGAGAGCCGCTTCCGGTCTGAGTAGACAATACTGACTTTGAGGGACCAAGGGTCTGATTCAGTATAAGTCAGCTTCATGTGTTGGACAGGAAACAAATTAAGTAATGCTAACCTCTGGAATCACCCTGATCAGGAATACAAGTTACACCACTTAGTAAGCAGTTGGTCTCCCTGTCCTGGCTTCATGCAGATTTCACGACTATAGCTTCAGTGGATACCACCCAAGAAGAAGAAGGAGCCCAAGGAGATGACGAATTGGTATTAGCCTTGGAAAATGATGAAAGATCACACCCATTCCCCCATCCGCGATGGTCTACTAGAGTTTTTGCTGCAGAATGTGTTTGTAAAATAATCAGCCAGTGCGAGAATGCAGGCGATGTTCACTTTGATGTAGCTTTGGCACAAGAAATGAAGCAAAGAGATTCAAGAGGTATGTGCTAACGACTGAAAGATCATGGAGTTCAAAGTGCAAGTAAAATTCATTTGGACAAAATACTGGCTTAACTAAATTCATTGTAAGGACCTTCAGTATTATAACTGTAGCTGTTAAGATGAACGGAACACAAATTCATTCCCATATAAGTAACTGTTAACCTTTACATGTGTTTGTACACAAACACTACTTTTTAGGGACATTTTTGCACATGCTGCAACACAACATGCTAGCTGAGAGGAACTTGACTATATACAAAATGATGACAACCTGTTCTTGTCGCTATAGAAATCACTAGCAACAATTCATAGCCTAAAATGGCTCTTGTGTATGTATAAGTGTGTGCTTCTGAGGAAGATAAAGAAGAAGAGGGGCTTGAAGGATATGGATGAAGCTTTTAGGAACTCGTACGACAAAATCATACAAAAAATAATAATATGTTACTTATACAAAGAAATATTTTTCTTTTCTTGACTATTTCTTTTTTGTTTCCTCAGATGATTTTCTAGTATTGCATTTAGCAGATTTGATCCGCATGGCTTTTATGGCTGCCACTGATCACAGTGACCAGCTTCGTCTTTCTGGTCTTCAGATGTTGTTAATTCTTGTTCGAAAGTTTGCTGCTGTACCAGAGCCAGAGTTTCCTGGTCATGTAATTCTGGAGCAATATCAAGCAAATGTAAGTGGCTTTTTCATTCTCAGGGCTTCAACGGGGGGTGGGGGGGGCTTTTTTGGTCTATTGTCACCCATCCCCTGCCTTAAATTTAAACATTATTATAAAATAAGGTATGAGTAGTGTTATATTCTACAGAGTCAGAACAGAGACTGAACAGAGTTTACAGAAACGGTGTTATTAACAAAGAAAGAAATCTGTATGGATTTGTGCAAAGGCAGAGGGTGACTTTCTTCAATTCCCTGTTCATGCTGTTCTTGGGGGTACAGCATTTCAGGAGGCATTTTGGACTTCAGCAGGAGGGGCTATGGCAAGAAAGATGTGTTACATGGACAAAAATCTACTACCCCCGGTGAATTTTTAAGGGATGCAAGCCCATATAATTAAGTTAGTAAGATTTCACATAATCTTAGAAATATTCATTGCATTCATTTATTTGCATGTATAGTCCTCCTTCCTCACTGGAACCCAAGGCAGATTATAAGTATACTAAAAAAAAGCTTTCAGTCAATCAGTAAGCAGATTGCTGATAGATTCAAATGTTATCGTATCTTGTAATGATTCCTAATAAGACAGACAATGTATTTGGGCTGGGATTGTAGAACAGGTAAAAACCCAAATAATGTATGCAAATGTATCAGTTTATGGCAATAAAATAACAAGTGTAGGAAAGAGTTTCTCCCTAATAAGTCACCTCCTGAGTTTAACCATTACACTACAGCTTTGCTCCTTCTACAAGAAAACTCTCCTAAACAGTTCTGTTTTGCACATTTTGTGAAATGATAGAAGTGTGGTGGCTTCAAGCAGGCCATTCCATAATGCATCATAGAGAATTCACATGAACAGGCAGTTGCCAATGTTATAGTATCCACAGGGTGGCACCAAGGGATGTGCATCAGAAAAAGGTATTTTTCAGATCCGGATTTAAGGAAGGGCATAATTATTGGTATTCCAGATTACACAGGTCTCCAGTACTGGCTCAGTATTTGGATTTTGGGTTTTCTTCAGTATTCCAAAATTATTTGGGTCAAATATTCCCTATGGGGAATTTTTCCAGGGGGCTGGAGTGGTTGTTTTTAAAGCGAATGACACCAAAATTGCAGCAGAGCTAATGCTGCCTGTCCACTAAAGAACCCTACAAGTTTCAAGTGAATTGGACAATTGGGTCCCTTAACAAGGTGCTGCCAGCCATCCTCCATCGTTTCCTATGGGGAAAATAACTCCACGCTTTCTCCTGGGCAAACAATAGCCAAACATGCAAGAGCAAGGGCCCATAGGCCAAAAGCCTCACCATGGAAACAGAACCAACAAGCCCAGCATAACCAACATCAAACCAGAGAATCACAGCAGAACCACAGACCAATGTGGCAAGCCCAACACATCCAATGTCAGATCAGAGAATCCAAGCCAAATCAACTGAAACAAAGGGAAGGGATTCCACCGGACAGAACCAGTGTCAAACCACAGAAGTCAAGAAGACCTCAGGGCAAATGTGGCAGTGCAAGCCCAACAGAACTAGTGTCAAACCAGAAAATCCCAGCAGAACCAACCACAGACCAGTGTGGCAAGCTCCCTAACATGTAATCCCATTTGCCTGTGAGAGCTTCCTGCCTCCCTCCTGTTGCCTTGGAAACATGCCAAAAGCAGCCCCCTCCCGAAGTTCAGAGCTTTACAATGTCAGCCCCAGATATTCCTGACTATTTCCAGGAATACCAGGATCAGGATACTGATATTGTAGAGAATTCTGAATATTGATCCAGATCCAAAATTTGTCCAAGAGTTATCAAAAAGGTATTTTTCAGGTATATGTCAGGATCGGATATATATCAGAGTGCACACAGGTTTCTTAGCGATTTTATACAATTATCTTTTTTCCCCCTCTTCAGGTTGGTGCTGCACTGAGACCAGCTTTTGCCCCGGAAACGCCTCCTGACGTAACAGCAAAAGCATGCCAGGCAAGTGTTTAGAAATCCTTTTGAGTCTAAACTCCATGAAGTCTTGAGCAATCCCAAGTAAAAGTTGGTAGAATAAACAGGGATTTATTTATATTGTCTATAAAAAATAGTATTTGGAAGTACTGCACTTTCAAGCTGACTATTAGGAATCGTCTGATTACAGAGAGGGGGCTGCCCAGCTACCCAAACATGCTTCCATGTTCTTCATATCATTAATACCTTGTTTTTGCAGTGTTATTAAATAGCAACAATATTTTTGTCTGTCTTCCTGTCCTGGGAAAACTGTTTTCAGCATTTCAAAAAGTGACATTATTCATGGTTGTTCTCACGCTAGGTCTGCAGTGCCTGGATAGCAAGTGGCGTAGTAGGTGACCTCAATGACCTCCAGAGGGTTCATCAGTTGCTTGTCATGTCCTTGAACAAAATACAGATTGGAAAAGAAGCACAAAATCAGTTGTATAATGAAGGGACATCAACTATGGAGATACTGGCTGTTCTAAAAGCTTGGGCAGAGGTACTTTTTAACGTACTTTTAATGTGTCCAAAATTGCCTCGAGGCACCAGTTCAAGGTTTCCGCAGCCTCCCCGGGATCCTCTGGAAACACGAGATAGAACATGAGTGTCATCCACATGCTGGTGACAGCCCAGCCCAGCAGTTTCATGTTGATATTAAAGAGCATAGCTGACAAGATGGAATCTTGCGGAACTCCAAAGGCAAAAGGCCGAGGGGCTGAGCAGCAGTTCCCTGGCACCACCTTCTGAAACCTACCCTCCAGGTAGGACCAGAACCACTGCAGAACGGTGCCTCCCAATCCCAGCCCATTTAGGCAGTCCAGAAAGGTGCAGTGATTGATGGTACTGAACACCACTGAGAGGTCCAGGAGAATCTCTCCCTCTGTCCATCTCCCAGCACAAGTCATCCACCAGGGCATCCAAGGCTGCTTCCGCCCCATAACCAGGGATAAACCCAGATTGGAAGGGGTCTAAACCAGCCACCACCTGTTCTATCACCTTGCTCAACAATGGAACATTTGTGACTGGTCAATAATTATTGAGACCTCCATCATTTAGTGTACAATTGGGGTAGTAAAAACATGTTATTGTAGTGGTTTTATCAAACCTTAGTACCCATGAAGTTCCTTTAAAAGGTAAAGGTCCCCTGTGCAAGCACCGGGTCATCACCCATGGGGTGATGTCACATCCTGACGTTTCCAAGGTAGACTTTGTTTACGGGGTGGTTGCCAGTGCCTTCCCCAGTCATCTTCCCTTTACCCCCAGCAAGCTGGGTACTCATTTTACCGACCTCGGAAGGATGTAAGGCTGAGTCAACGTTGAGCCGGCTACCTGAAACCAACTTCTGTTGGGATCGAACTCAGGTCGTGAGCAGAGCTTGAACTGCAGTACTGCAGCTTACCACTCTGCGCAGAGCACACTAAAGCATTGTTTGTACTACAGAGGATTGATGGTTTGTGGTTAGAGGGCTACGTTCTAGCTCACCCCCGCTTTTCTTTTCTGAGTGATCACTGGTCCAACTGTTTCCTTGCCTTATCCTCTTTGATGCTGGCCGTCTTTCTTGGCTCTTTGACCTCCCAACTGCAGGCAAAAGCTGGCTCAGTCTGGGCAAAACTACAGACTACTGTTAGTTCCATGACTTAAAATAAATGAATGCACTGCAACCTCTGAAGCTGCAGTTTGTAGCAGAAGATCCATACAGAGGGAAAGTGGAGCTTCTTAATCCTTTTTCTACATGTATGTTTTTTGCTTTAAAAAAAAAGCTTCCCTAAGATGCTTTTGCTTTTAGTAGGGAAAAGGGCAATCTTCAATAGATAAAAGGCATGACGGAAAAGGGGTAAGAAAAAGTTGGGTTAGTGACTTTGGTCTAGCAGCAGAGTGCTATGACCATCTATGGAAAATTACAGTGATGGTTCCCTTCCTGTGAACTGCATAGGTCAAGAGGAACTAAAAGAGAACGTTGCAGGTGCTTGCTTGTAGTGGCCATCAGAACTGATGCCCTCTTTATGCACCTTGTATATATGTTTATATATGTCCAGTTCAGTAGACTTCTGTCCATTTAATTTGCACTGACCATCACATTACAAAACTACAGGCATCTCACTATGTATGCAATTCAGATTTAATTAAAAGATAATTTGTTTTAGCACAAAGGCTTATGTTAAGAGGGATTGTGAGTACTGTTTTCATCAGCTATAAACTTGTTTATTACCTCTGTTACAAATGTAGACAACTCTGTGGGAACCAGTGTGGGGACCAGATTAGACTAGAATTTAGTAGAGCTGGGTTAAAATCCCCGGAGCGCTGTGAAGCCTGCATAGTGATGACCCCCACCAACCCAATTTACCTGTAAGGATGACATTAGGAAGGGAGAACCCCATATACCACACTGAGCTCTTTGGAGGAAGGATATACTCTACAGATAAGATGGTGACCGATCCTATAACCTTCTACACATAGACATGAACCTAATCTAAATAGTGAAACTCACCAGGATCTGAAGAGGAAATTTGGGGAGTTGAGAGCTATAGCTAGCTTAATTTTATTTTTCTCAAATTCTGTTGCTAACATAAGATTTTCCTTATGTGTTTGCTCTTTTAACAGGTTTACATTGTTGCAATTGAAAGGCAGAAAAAACAAAGTGACGTCAAAAGGTCTCCTTTGGTCACAAATTCCATGGACGACAGCTGCAGGAGTCATGCGTCTTCAGCAGATGAACTCTTAGAGCTAGTCCAAGCAGACCTGGGGAATCTGAGCAAACTCTGGCTTGCTGCTCTCCAGGACTCTGCTCTCTTAGCTTTGCCTCCAGAATATGCCTTTCAACTTCCTGCTGAAGGTAGGAAAACAAGCAGAACTGTAAAGTTTCTCCAGAAAGCGGCTGGCAGGAACTCATAGAGTGAGACACCTCCTAGGACCTGAGTGCAGCATTTTCTGCAACTTAAATGTAGCATGATGCCAGCATATAATGCTGTTTTCTTTTTCTTTTTTTGCAGATTCATAAGTTGGAACTTTTTAGATTGCAAGTTACTGGCTTTTGTGTTGTTTTGAATAATAATTCCTGTAAAGAATAACTTCACAGACTCCTAGAGATTTGACATCAAACACACTTGATATAAATAATACATACGAAGTATTCTTAGGCTGCTTGGTAAACGCCAAAAGTTTATTGCTTTATTCTTTTAGGTGGTGCTTTTTATACTGCAGAGACAATGGAAAATTCAAGGCCGCACTATCAAAGCTCCTGGGCTATGATTCTCCACGCTACCACGTTGTGGCTCACCAGCGCAGGTTTCCTCGTAGGTGATTCCGATGAATGCCTGACTAACCTCTCGCGGCCTGTCACTCCAACTACCATGTGTCAAGATTCTACATCCAGGGCTGCAGTAAAATCACCTGAGGATGTGAATACGGACAGGTTTCATCTTGTCTTGGGTTAGTGTCTGACCTGTTCTTGATTTCAAAGGTCTTTGCCAGGTGCCTCTGTAAATCAGTCTGAAGTGTTCTGCATGAATACCACAGCATTAAAAGAATTTGTATGAGATTACTACAGAATATGATGATGAAATTATTGAACCAGCCCAATGTTTCATGTTTGCCCAAGACTGTCCATCCACTTTGGCAGCAAGACTGCAACCCAGGGTTGTGGAATTTATAGTTTGTTATTGTCACTTTATTTGTATATGGAATTCCTGTTGTAACTTGTTGGCCGATATTGCTGTGCTGATCGTTTACCTCTTACCTTTATTCATAAAATCAATATTTACAATATTAATTGTCCCCTGTCTCCTGTAGGAATCAGTGTGGAATTCCTCTGTTCTCCTCGGTCAGATGCTGCCATGGAAAACATTACTGCTTGTCTTCATGCTCTCCACGTTCTGCTTGATGTTCCTTGGCCAAGGTCCAAGATTGGTGGTGATCAGGTAACAGTCTGATTTGGAATCCTAAGTACTGTGGCAATAATGGGTTTGGTATAAAATTCTGGAGAACTGGGTTTGATTCCCCACTCCTCCACATGAGTGGCAGAGGCTAATGTGGTGAACTGGGTTGGTTTCCCCACTCCTACACATGAAGCCAGCTGGGTGACCTTGGGCTAGTCATAGTTCTCTCCAAATTCTCTTAGCCCCACCTGCCTCACAAGGTGTCTGTGGTGGGGAAGAGGAAGGGAAGGCGATTGTAAGCCAGTTGGAGGCTCCTTAAAAGGTAGAGAAAGTCGACATATAAAAACCAACTCTTCTTCTTTTGTCCAACTAGCCTGGGACACCACCACCTCCTTCATCATGCCAGATGATTATACAGCCACATTGCAGAGGCCATTTGCAATAGCTTCTTTGATGCTCACTTTAATAGCTCTGAGAAGCTTACAGTATAAAATAGAGAAAAGGAAGGAAGATGAAGTTAAGGGTCACAGGGAGGAATATGCATTCAGTTACACATCAAGGTGGCACCTACGCTGGCACGAGGGCAGACACACCAGTGTCTGGGAGCCTCGGAGCTCTGCCAGCCCCCACTGCCAGCGCAGCCACTCTGTGAACTAAATCCCAGAAGAGATCGCCCACACCAGCATAGGGGAGGCATTCCCGGGGCGTTCCCAGGGGCAGAGCTGCCTGCAGGCAGCTTCCTCAACTGTTTGGTGGCTACAACACCTTTTTGGGTGGTGTAGCCCTGCTAAAGTCAATGGGTGTTTTTTTAACCCTTTTTCTATTTTTTACTTTTAAAAATCAGTTAGTTTAAATGTATATGGTGAATGGAATGTTGGAGACTTGGGCTCTTTATTTAGTCATGAAGCAAAATAATGTGACTTCTCAGGGATACTGTGAGGTTGAAATGGAACACGATAAATGTTAATGAAAAAGTCTTGTACCTTTCTCTTTCTGTAGGAGCTGAGTGTTGAGCTGCTGAATGTTTTGCATCGACTTATAGTGACCAGGGAGTCCCCTGATATTCAACTTGCCGCTCTAGACGTTGTTCGGCAAATTCTTTTTGCAGCACAGGAACATGTCAAGGAAAAACGGAGAAGTGCAGAAGGTATAGTTGACAACATGATAAAATTGCCCTGTTTGGGATGGCTAATAAATGAACTTATTTTCTTATTGTCAGTGGCATAATATTAATATAATTTGGAATCGGCACTCCATATTAATTTCCATATTTGTCCTGCTGTATTAGAGTGTAACTTTTCTCTGGGGTAAGTGGAGTCAATCGGATGATGGTGGGTAAGCCGTTTTTGTTTTTCTGATCATTAGCATAGCTATTTTGCGTGTGTTTCCTAGAATTAATCAGATTGTTTTATCAAAAGGCATACTTATGTTAGGTCTCACTACTGACCTCCAACTCCCACCTCACACTGTTCCGGGGGGGGGTGTTCCCTGTCCCCCAGGAGCAGTATTTGGGGGTACATTTTGGGTTGGATGAAATCCATTCCACCCACAGAAATTACCAGTGGATCCATGCCCAAGCTCTAATCCTAACGGTTACTTTGTAAGTAAATCCAAGGGCTAAAGTTACCATTTTTCTTCAAATTCACATGCAAAGATTTCTTCAGTGAACATAGAATCATAGAGTTGGAAGGGACCACCAGGGTCATCTAGTCCAACCCCCCGCACAATGCAGGAAATTCCAAACTACCTCCCCCCCACACCCCAGTGACCCCTACTCCATGCCCAGAAGATGGCCAAGGGTGCCCTCCCTCTCATGATCTGCCTAAGGTCATAGGATCAGCATTGCTTACAGATGGCCATCTAGCCTCTGCTTAAAAACCTCCAGGGAAGGAGAGCTTACCACCTCCCGAGGAAACCTGTTCCACACGGTCAGTTCTAACAGTACTGATTATTCATTCAGTGATGCATCTTTTGATGCAGGGGCACATGGCATATAATCCCATGGCCTTGATTCGAGATGTTTGTCTCCTACGCAGTAAACTCTCCTGTACTTCATTGCAGGAGGGGATCTGCAGACAGAAACTTGTTTCTGTACACGGATCATGTTGTCAAATTGGTGATTATATTTTGTTTCGTTTTTATATGCAGAAATGCATTCAGCTGTTGCTTATAAAACTTCAAGGAGTACATTTTCATCAACCAAAAGATTGCTGTATTGCCTTGTCTTCCCTTTCCTTTTTAGTTGATGATGGAGCTGAGGAAAAGGAAACATTGCCAGAGTTTGGAGAAGGCAAAGACACAGGAGGATTGGTTCCTGGAAAATCCTTAGTCTTTGCAACGCTTGAGATGTGTGTCTGCATTCTTGTTAGGCAGTTGCCTCAGCTTAATCCTAAAATAACAGGTAGTCCTGGAATTGCAGCTGGAAAACCTCAGTTGTTATCAGAGAACGGAAGTAAACTGGTATCAGCAGCACTCGCTATCCTCTCTGATGTTCCTGCGGTCTGCTCACCAGAAGGTAGGATCCAGTCCCTATAAATATACTTGTACATGTTTAAGAGAGGAAGACTCCCCAAGTGTTGGGGAGACAAATAGCTTTTGCTGTTATATTTCCAGAATACGCTGAGGCAAGATGTTCCAAGTTGTCCTTGCTGATTAAAAATAATATACCAAGGCAATGGGGAGAGAGTTAATTCTAGCCATGAACCAGCGGACTATATATATTTTTATAAACTACTGACATGAGTGATTTGTTTGCATAAGTGAACCATCATAGCTGCAAACTTGCATGTGATTACTCTGAGATTTCACTCCTTGTACAAGTAGACCTGTGTTGTGATCAGGTTGTGGGTGGGTGTGTATGCATGGTTGGCTGCTAGAATTTTCAGAAATGTCTGTTGGTTGAAATTAGCTTCTTGTTTGTTTGTTGGCCTCATTCTCCTGTTTTTTCTTTCCCCCTCCTCCCCTTTTTATGTTGTAAGCTTTTAGGCAGGGTTCCATTCTTTTAATAATACAGTATTGTGCCTGTTCCGGTACTTTACTATACTACTACAACACTAGAATGTTGCAAATGCTTAATTTATAATAGCTATAATGAAATAGACTTGCAGCATAGAAACAAAGACTTCTATTTACACATCTAGTAAAGCATCACATTCTTTCTCCAAGGGTTAATTAATGAAATTGCACCGTGCACATTGATCAAACACTTCCCCAATGGGTGAATTTGTTTTATTCAGCTGTCACCAGTACAAGCCTCTCCTTAATACTGATGATTTATTTCATGCCTTTATCCTGATCTACAGGAAGCATTGCTGTTCTTCCTACCATCTTGTACCTGATTACTGGAGTCCTTAGAGAAACGGCTGTGAAATTACCCAGTGGCCAGTTATCCTTGACTGCAGCTGCATCATTGCAAGCTCTTAAAGGAGTGCTGTCTTCTCCCATGGCTCGGGCCGAGAAGAGCAGGACTGCTTGGAATGACTTACTCCGTAGTGCTCTGGTTACTATTCTTCACTTTTGGGATTCAGGTAACTGAGGGAGTTGAGAAAGATATTACATGCTCATATAATGCATAGGATCTAGTTGAAGAGTTCACAGAGGACTTTTCCACATGAGTTTGTTTCATCGATTCTGGCATACTGGTTCGGTTTATCTCCCAACTTCCACAAGCATCTTGGTGCCTTTAGTTTTCCCCCTGTTTTTTTTTTTTTTTCTGGCTCTTTTGAGGCCACTTTTACACCAGTGTTTTTCTAGAAGCCAATTTTGAGTCAGCTTTTTCATTGTGCATTATTTTTCTATCTGTTTTCTTTGCCCCACCCACCTCTAGGCCACTTTTCGATCACTGAACTGTCATCATCGTTAAACCACTCTTCCCTTCTCCCAAGACAAGTGATTTCAAGTTTTTTAAGCTCTAAAATATCGATATAACACTGTAGTGTTATGATGATAATTTAGGGAGGTTCTCTGAATTCCCAGCTTTCCTTTTTTTTAAAGTAAGTCTCTAGCTCCTTCCCTTACAGATATATGAAGGGAAGAAGAAGAAGAGTTGGTTTTTATATGCTGACTTTCTCTACCACTTAAGGAAGAATCAAACTGGCTTATAATCCCCTCCCCACAACAGACACCCTGTGAGGTAGGTGGGGCTGAGAGAGTGTGACTAGCCCAAGGTCACCCAGCTGGCCTTATGTGTAGGAGTGGGGAAACCAACCCGGTTCACCAGATTAGCCTCCGCCGCTCATGTGGAGGAGTGGGGGAATCAAACCCGGTTCTCCAGATCAGAGTCCACCATTCCAAACCACCGCTCTTAACCTGCACCATGCTGAGAAAGGCATATCTCCCCAAGTAAAGGTGCTAGAGACTTTTTATAATGAAAGCTGGGAATTCAGAGAAACCGCTTAAACTATTATTATAACACTATAGCATTGTAGCGATATTTTAGGGCCTTTTTAAAAATGGGGATCCTGTGACACCAGCAATAACGACACTGATGGCATTTTCTCAGTGGAGCTTGTCGCACATACAATATTTACACCGTGATTATGCTGTAAGCAATGCTGTGTAGCTGACCACTTTAGCATGAGGATGACATTGATAGCATTCCCACGTAAAAATCAAGGTTCAAAGATCCTGTTTTAAAACACAAATATAAGATTGTTTTCTTTTTTTATTGGTAGAAGGGCCTCATCAAGAATTGGATGAAGGCAGTCTGCTAACTGCAATTACAATATTTATTTTGTCGACAAGTCCAGAAGTAACCACCATGGAGTGCCTTCAGATGTCTTGTATTGAGAAGTTTAAATTAGCACTGGAATCAAAAGATCCTATTGTAAGTACTATATATTTCTTACATTGGTTTAGAGAACAAAAATTTGCTACCCTTTCCATATGTTTATATGTTTAGCTTTTCCAGCGAACTGAATTCAAAGATGTTGTTTTGACTTAAAGCTCTTTTGATTTGTAGTTTTTATAACCATGAGACAACAATTAGCAGGGATGTGCTATTGTTTTATTTATAGCATCCTTAAAAACATCCTGCACAGAAATAAAATTTTCCACATTTGTTGTTATCTAAGCAAGCAAGCCCTTGTACTTTGATAAGTGGAAGAAAAAGATTGTCTGGATTTGTTTGTGTTTTGCATTAACTTTTTCTGCTTCTAAAGGAACATAGAAGCTGTTATCTGCGTTTTATTCCTGCTGGATGCGTTATGTCTTTCTTCTTCACCTGACTGTCTCTGCAAACCCCAAAAGTTATTTAACTTTCCATTAAATCAGTAGCTGTTGATTCTGCTGCATTCTACAGGTGTCAGCAATTCACCCGGCAAAGAGAACAGGCTTAGAAGAAGTTCACAGAGGCTTTATTAACCCATTTTCACACAGGTTATCTGTCCCTGGTTCAATGTTGTTGCAGAGTGGGCTTTTTTCCTACTTCCCCACAGCATCGTGGTGCCTTTGTGCACCTCCTGGAGTTCCCCCAACTTCTGTTCCATCTTTCTCAAAGCTGGTTTGCAGCCAAGTTTTAGGAAAGATTGCAGTAAAGCTTCAATGGCTGCTCTGTTGATGGAAAAGTTTGGATTTTCCTGACCACCTGGCAGCCTCTTTCCCAATCGTGTCCCTGCAACAGCCATTCCTCCTACCACCATGTTACATATTCCCTGGGAAGTCCCAGCTTTCATTTTAAAAAATAAGCCCTTTCCATCGCAGAGATATAAAGGGAAAGGCATATCTCTACAACAAAAGAGACTAGAGACTTACTTAAAAAAAACCCTGAAAGCTTGGAATTTAGAGGATCTGTTGCACATATCGTTATCAATGTAACAATTTCCAATTTCCAATTAAAGGCCCAATGGCCCAGGGGAGGGGGGATGGCCATGGCTGGGAGACTGGGGCAGGGAAACTACAGCGACACTTGCTATGTAGAAGCTCCATTGCTGCTGTGCTGTATCAGCAGCCAAACTAGCAAAAGGGAAACCTCATTTTACTTAATACATGTCCTGGCATTTCTGTCATGATTTTGGGTGCACGGTGCCCGTAGGCTGAGGGGGTTTGGGACAGAAGGTATCTAGAATGATGTAAGCCACTTTGGGTCCCCATTGGGAAGAGTGGGGTATAAATGAAGTAAATACATTAATAGAATAGCAGTCAGAGGTTCCTGACTGGAACAAATTGATTCCATAGCCGTTACAGTGAAGAGTGTGTGTTGAGAGTAGGACAGTATAGATGCTTCTAAAACCAAGCTTAAACCATAGCAGGGTTGCAGTTCATTCCAGAAAGAGACAGCCATGGAATGGGTGTTGAACCCTGTACACAGCATAGCTTACAATGAAGAAACGAGAAAGGCGTATATGATGATATGGCAGTCGCTTGTGAATTATTTCCCCCTTATTCCCTATAGTCTTCTCTGTTTCATTCCTGTTGTATCCAACAACAGATTTTCATCTTGTATCTTCCATCCTTTTGCTTCTCACAAACTGCATTTAATACACAAGGTGGGTCAATGCAGATCAGAATTGCAGGTTTTTTTGTGGTGCAGGAAAAACAGAACTCTGCAGTCTCGCATCATCATGGTGATGCATGACAGATCAAAGCCTTAAAGACACGTCCTTAGCCCAAACGCCCATCTGTAATGCTTAATTGTGAACTTTCTTTTGTGAACCTGGGTTTTCCTTATTCTTTTTAGGTACAGCTTAAATGCTTCCAGCTGCTCCTGACCATTTTTCATTGTCCAAACCAAGCTATCTCATATCCTTACATTCATTCATTAGTATCATCAGTTGTGGGCAAACTGCAAGAAGCGGAGAAATCTAAACCCGAGAATGCTGCTGAACTCCAAGTTATTCAGGAAGGGATAAAAGTGGTGGCTGCTGTAATAGGTGTCGCCAAGGAAGAGCATCGTAAGTGCCTTTCACAGGGCAAAAGTGGTCAACTGGTCTGATTAATCAAATAACTAATTGCACATTTAGAATATGTATTTATGCTTATTTCAGTTGAAAGTATGTTCAGTATTCATGGTATTGTTAATTGAATGGGGTGGTGCCTGGCTCAGTGGTAGAGCTTTGGCTTTGCATACAGGAGGTCCCGGGTTCAATCCCATGAAAAAGACTAAGCAGTACACATGTGAATACATGTAAACACATGTCAGGCTGCCTTACACTGAATCAGACCATCAGTCCATCAAACTCAGTATTGTCTACTCAGACTGGCAGTGGCTCTCCAGGATCTCAGACAGAGGACTTTCACATCACCTACTTCCAGGTCCTTTTAACTGGAGATGCCAGGGATTGAACCTGGGACCTTCTGCATACCAAGCAGAAGCTCTTCCACTGAACAACAGCACCTCCCCAGTAGGTGATGTGCAGGACCTCTGCCTGAGATCATGGAAAGCCATGGCCAATCAGCGCAGACAGCGCTGAACTTGATACACCAACAGTCTGACTCAGTATAAGGCAGCTTTATGTGTTGTCTTGCTGGACTGAGGAAATAAATGTAGTGGCTTGAACCAGCAAGGATGATCTGAACACAGATTCAGGATAAAATCTTCTACAGACAGATTACTCTCGTGAATACTGTAGTATGGGGAGGGGCATCTACCTAATATTGCATATTTAGCTGGCCAGCGTATCTGACCATGCCTTTTTTAAGAACAGAAAGGACTGGTCCAGATACATACCAACAGCTTCTCCCACTGATCTAAAAAGGCAATCAACATTGCAAATGCTGACCTCAGCGGCAATCTGCTTAGCGGGGAAGATCACTACGGAGGCTATCTGCTGCTGCATATGAGGATCTGAAGCTGTGGCTTCATACAGAGAAATGTTTACATTGACCAAGCATAATTGAAAAATTTATTTTGAAATGTCAAGTTGATTGTTTAGTTAATTGATTGTTTAGTTAACAATAAACTTCAGCTTACCCAGAGTAAATAATTATAAATTCACAAATCCTAAGCCTGCTCAGCTGTTTAATTCTATGCAATACTTATTATAAAATATACCGCACAACTACTCATTGCATTGGCTCCAGACAAAATTGGCAGTTTCGACAGATTTCTGCTGCAGTCATTCCCTGTCATTCCTCGGGGTCTCCTGTTCCCCAGGAGCAGCATTCTGCAGAGATCAATGGGCTGCAGTGGGGGAGGGGGAGCGGAAGGAAAATTCCACGGATGGAAAATTTAGTCTGAATCCAACCTTCAGGACTATAATTTGAAGGGTATGTCCAAATTCAGGTAGTATATATTTGGATCTACCGATTCAGTTAGATTGCATTAAATCAAGTACATCGTGTTTACTAGGCTGTGGACTGCAGCCAAAGTCAAATAAAATAAAAAGAGCATGAGTTTGGGTTTCAGGTTGCACCAATAATTTTTTGTTCACTTTGCAACAAGTAAAAGTGCTTTGTTAAGATATTTTTAACTGAAGCAATTTCTTAATGTAAATATAATCTGAAGATACAAAACCAGTCATTCTCCTCTTTTATTTTGGAGTTGTCGGCGTCTTCAGACTAATCCACAGTGTTCTAGTGTAGATCCCTCCCTTGCGCACACCCAAATCAAGACTAACCTTGGAAAGGTTTAGCAGAATAAGGCCTTCTATAAGTAGTTGAAATCATAATATATTTGCAGTACTTCTATTTGTGAAATTAGTAACATTTATCAGTATTTGCAAACTATTTTTCACAGGTACTGACCTGGTGGCTCGCTTTCTGCCCATGCTAATTTCATTTCTCTTGGATGAGAATGCCCTGGGATCAGCCACAAGTTCAGCAAGGAATCTACATGAGTTTGCTTTGCAGTATCTGATGCAGATTGGTCCACAGTATTCCTCAGTTTTCAAAAAACTAATGGCTTCTTCTCCACCAATGAAGGCGAGGCTTGAATTGGCTGTGAAGGGCAATCAGGAAAGCATCAAAGACAAGACAACATCTAAGCATGTAAAGACTCCTGGGAAAAGTTCAAGTATTCAATTAAAGACCAACTTTCTGTGAACTCTTTTAAATCCTAAGCACTTTGTTAGCACTATGAAAAGCCCTTTTTTGTTTCTCACTTTTTCATTATGGATGGTTTGTTTTCAGCGTCACCATTTTGAAAACAAGCACATTATGGCACCACTTCAGAGGACTGTGCATGTACTTGTGCATGCGTACTTACTGAACAGATGGTTGGCTCCCCTATATTGCTCAAAGCAATGGATGCTCAACATGGAAACTAGAACTAAGAATGCAGCACCTACTTGCATACATAGTTCTCAGCCCAGAAGAGATGCCTCTTGCATGAACAGGACATATACTTTTCTTTTTAAAAAGAAAACAAAACTGTAATGTTTCCTGCTCCGTTTTCCTTTCTAAACACACAGTAGCATTCTGAGTAAAATGCGACAACATTAATTAGATATGTAAACTCTCAAACAGTATTACATTATTTATGTGACGCTTGGATGGTAGCACAAATGAATGGGAAGGAAATAATGCCAGTCATCCACCAGCACATGTGTGCCCAGAACCATGTGTGTATCTGGATTTCTTGCTTTTGGTGTAGCAGCTCTCAGTGTGCAAACAAAGCAGTTTAACGATTAGCATGAGAGCAGCTCCAGAAAAAAAACCCAGAAATAATTATTCAGTGCACTTTTACTGATGGCTCCCATGGAGTGTGGTGAATGCTCTTCTTAGATCACAGACATGAAAATTCTCCCTTTCTCTCATTGCAGTTAATGGCACAGAATGTATGACTAGCTGCACTGAAAACACTGCAAGGACACATGGCACAGGACGCTTTCGCACATGCTGAATAATGCACTTTCAATCCACTTGCAAACGATCATTAAAGTGATCAAAATGGTTTGAAAGTGCATTATTCAGCATGTGTGAAAGCGCGCACAGTGTTTCCATTCCAGGGGACCCATGAGTTGCCACAAAAGGAGTGTGGCCTTGGATGCATTCAGATTATCTTTCAGTCTTAAATATTAGGTTGCAATCATTGTTAAAAATGCTGATATTATCACATTTTAATTGTCAATTAAAAACATTAATTACTGCAGTACTGTAATTTGTTCCAGCTAATGGGATCATTGAGGGGAAAATCATTACCTGTCTTCATAGACCACAAAATATGTAGAATGACTATCTAAAATCCAGCTGTATTTTGAAGTATTATTGATAGCTTTCAGTTCTTATGAATTCTAAAGCTGCTACAACTTTATGATGAGACTCTACTCATGTAGTTATTTGGAGGATTTATATTTACAAAGGTAAGCACATTGTGTGTGGTGTGTGTGTGTGTGAGAGAGAGAGAATTGCAGCACTGTGGCCTTATTATTGCTTATGAAGTCCCACCTATTAAATAAATTAATTTCTCAATATTTACCATGCTAAGCAAACATCGGATATTTGCATATCTTGTTCAGAAGTTTTGATGCATAGTGCCTCTGTACGGCATCTTATTATCTGTCATGCTAATTTCATAATCCGCCTTTGGTCAAATTGCCATATAGACCACGAGCATTCAGATGCATATTAATTTTAGAGGCCAGTGAGATTATAGGCAGTTGCAACTGAGTCATAAGAAACAAAGTGGTACTTTTTAAAGAAGGGATCATATTTCAAAATCTACCTGTTTATTGCATCAACAATGAATTATTTTAAGACTCATAATGGCAATCATTACCTTGTTTTTTTGCCAATATTACCCAAAGTAAACCAAACACTGGGATACTTGCAGCATTTCTCTCAAAAGAATTAGTGGGAATCTTTTTTTTAATCATGTACAAAACTGACTCAGGAAGAGTGTACTGTATTTTACTATAACGTTTGTACATAACATTGTAAATTGTACAGAATTAACCATCTGAACAAAGCTCTAACAAGTCATTTTCTAATTTACATAAAAGCTAATTTTCTTCACTTAAATCTGTCTCTGTGTTGTTTTTAATAACCTGAATGTAAAGGATTGTCTTTTAAAACTGCAGGCATCACAAGTATTGTTCTACAATTTAGCCATTGTAGATTGGCTTTTACAAGAGGGGGTTGAGGATTCAATGGGGGATGGGATATCCCATTCCCACCCCCCACTAACTGCAGCTTTCCTCTTTGCTGCCTCCTCCTGGCTACCAGCAACACCCCCAATGCTTCCTGAACTCCAGCAAATGCTTTATCTGATGTTCTGTGCATGTGCAGATGTCACCAGTAAGAGATTAAAAAAAAAAAACACTCCAGTTTTTGTTTTGAGAATTTTAGTTTTTCTTCAAATCTGGAGGTTCCTTGGGTATCTGTTTGAAGCCAGACATTTGCCATTAGATATGGTGATACAGGTACTACTTAGGTACCTATCATTTTTTATTACATGCATATCCTACCTTTTTTCCTTGGTACCACAAGGTGGTGAATGTTATGTGTCTAGGTGGTCTCCTAGCTTGTGAACATCGAAAGTCAATCCGATTTTCCACTATTGCCAAAATCTTACAGTGTACTGAAACCTCGTGTTAGATCTGCTGCAGCCCCATATCTGTCAACCATCACCTACACTAAATATATATGGGCTTTCTCAAGAGCACGTTTTGATGCTATGCCGTCTGCTGTGTTAGAAGGAAGGTTTCGACATTTACCTCTGGAGCAACGGCGCTGCCCATGTTCAGCCAATGTGGTTGAAACAATATCGCGCATAATTTTGCAGTGTGAATTTTATACTGATATAAGAACTACTATCCTCTGTTAGCTCGTCTTGAGCAAACAAGTTATTACCCGAGGTCTACAGAGCTAGCTCAGATTAGATACCTGTTGGAAGATAAGGAGGCTCATGTGTCATATGCTGTGGCAAAATTTTGTCATTTGGCCATTAAAAAGAAACGACTTAGTAAGAAAGAAGGACGGTTAATAACCTTTTATATAAAGTAAAATTGTGCTGAAGGTTTACATAATTTATCTACAGCAGACTCAGGTTTGCTGTATAGGTCTCTTCTATTTAACTAGGTACATGTTTGGTTACAGATGTACATAATTTTTACTTTTATGGTTTATGAAAATTTTTAGTGTGGATTATTGATTGCATTTTATATAAGCGTCGGTTTAAGACTATTTTATACATGTGCTGGTAGATGACTGTAACAACAATAAACTTCAAACTTCAAAAAAAAGTGGCGGATGGCTAGAACAATACTACCTCAGTATTTCAAAATTTACACTTCATCCTGTTTTCTCAAGAATGTACAATAAATCCTGCTAGATTACACCAAATGCCCTTCTAATTCAATATATTTTTTGAACAGTGGTCCAGCTAGATGAAGGCAGCTTCCCTCCAATCTGATGTTCAGAGGTAAATTGCCTTGGAACATGGAGGTTTTATTACCCATGAAAGCTATCAGCCATGAAATCCCCTGTCATGTCTTAAAACCACCTCTAATCCTTTAAAAAAACATTTTGTATCTTTCAGACACCACCTTAAAATACTCAAAGGGTACGGGTTTCTAGATACTTCAGAAACTACTAAACCTCCTTCTATCCCATTAGAACCACTATGGTTGGTCTCAAAGGTGCTACAAGATTCAAATTTTGATCTGCTACTACAAAATAACATGGCTACCCATCTGAAACAAGGAGCTTCTTAGATATAAACAGAGAAAGACTTCTTTCTCCGTACTGAAACTTGTTTTTCTTTTGGAAGACATCTTCAGGTGGTTACTTCTGCAGGCGATGCTATATACTGGGATACAGTAAGCGTAAGCAACATGTTAGCAATATGTTTGTATCTTAACTACTATAATTCTTTCCCCCATGTCCTCCCCCAGCAAAGCCAGCAACAGCACCTCATGATTATGACATGTAGCCCCGGTCCTGCAATAGGTGCTTCATAGGCAGCCCTGGATGCTGAGTGCTGAGATTGAGAAAATGGAACAAGAACACCATCCTTTATTGCACTTGGAAAACCCACTCCAAAAGAAAATTCATGCATGCAAGCATCTGTTGTCCATGTGTTATTCACTGCATATATCTTCTAGATCTCCTTTTATTTGCAATTAATGTTTTCCAAGAATGGGTTGAATGCTTCGACCACTCTGACAATGGCAGTGTTTCCTCATGCCCAATTACCCTAAATTCAACAAGCAGTACGATATAATCCACTGTAAACTACCTTGAACCTACAACATATAGTAAGGGAATAAATGTATTTAAGTAATCCTATTCTTGGCTATAGGTGTTTACAATTAGACTACATTTAGGAACAGATTCCCAAAGGGTAGTCTGTTGCAACTAAAACAGGTTCATCAGATGTTTTTGTAGACTAGATTACACTTCATTAGCTGTATAGGCACACCAAACTGGTTAGCCTTTAAAGTCCCACCATACTCTCGTTTTTGCATTTAGGAAGGGCATTTGGGAGTTTACTCCTATGCCAACTATCAGACACATGCATAACACACAAGCCTCAACAATACCATCAAATCAAGTATAAAGTGGATTTTACAAAACCTTTAAATTAAAAAGTAATTTCCATTCTGCGTTCTTTCCTGCTTGCTCATCCCTTGGTAACACCTTAACAGGTTGCTATAGAAGTGAGTCGCTCATTTGCAGGTGAGTTTTCTAGAGACTAATTATAACAAACAGTTCATTTTATAAAACAAGTTATCTAGAACTGCAATGGCATCAAGGTAAGTGGAAAAGGCAGTCTCCATACAGTCGTTTGTATTACAGATGAGGTGCAATATCGTAATCTGCAAATGCAACAAAATACTGTTCCTTGCAACTGGCTACAGGTGATTAAAAACTTGTTTTTACTTAACTCGTTACTAGTACAGTTTATTGTGTTCTGACTCAGGAGGCAAGATGTCATCCTCTTCTTTCCAATCAATACAAAAACTACCCCATGCCTAGAGGAGATGATGCGGGAAGCTTAATGCTCTATTCTTTTCCACTTTTGCAAAGCTGTTTATTCACTTGGTGGGTCATTCCTGTGTCTTATACATTTTTTGTGGCCCCAATTTCCTCCCTCTACCTTGGTATTTCTTGGCCTAAGGATTAGTATGTGCATCTCTCAACAAATGATGAAGCTTGTCTGTTAACCATGGTTTGTACTAATTATGCTGAGATACCTGAATCCACAAACCATAGTTAGTAGAGCAGTGCAGCCCCCTTGTGGCCTTCTGGGATGATAGTCTCCTTGCCTAGTGTTAGGTAAGAGACAAGAAACTAAAAAACTGGAGGGGGGGTTTGATGCAAACTAGGATTTGTTACTTATATTCAATGCGCTGCTTCCACCCCTGCCTAGGAGTTGGAACAGCTAATCCTCCTTGCTTACTCGCTTCCCCAATCCTGTTCAAAAATGTGACAAGGCTCACACGTTCTATAGGGCTTCCAGGACTCTTACTGGTCATCCTGTTTTGTTTCTTGTCAGATCTTGAAGGCTAAGCAGGGTTGGCCTTGGTTAGTACTTGGAGACTACCAAGGCAGCCCATGGTAGCTATGCACTGGCAGGCAATGGCAAATTATCTCTGATTGACTCTTGCCTTGAAAACCCTACATTCTGTCATTGTACCATATAGCGTGGGCTGGCATTTTCAACCCTAACTGGCGGAGGAGGATATATGCTATTCCTGTTTACAGCCTGGAAACTAGTTCACAAGGCTGCCGTAACCGGCATGCAACAGCTCGGTTTTTTTGTTCCTCTCCATTGCACATTTGCTTGGCTCGGGCCCTTGAAAGGCTGTCTCTAATCATGAGAAATGTTTGGTTTGTTGCATTAATCTCCATTTGAGGAATACAACCAACCAATTCACTACCAGAACTAAACTGAGCTGCTGGCTTTTGAGACTGTCTCTCTCAGCGATTTCTTAAATCACAGCAAGAAGGTTTTGGCAGTCCTGATAAAGCAGCACATTTGAACAGAGCCTGACTGCCTGGCCATCCTGAGAAACTCCAGACCTCCCATCTGTCCTTGCTTCTGTGATGCCAGTGCATCTCTGATAATGACTTTGTGTCTCTAATCATTTGATACCAGCATGAATGGGGGAAACAGATTGAAAAGATGAATGCCAGACACAGTGAGGGTCCAATTCAATATGTAAATTGCTCCTTTATGTCAACAGGTCAAGGTAATGCTCATTATGCGAACAGAAACATAAAGGAGTTGGCAGACGGCAGGAATTGGTGGCTTAAACGTCTTTGTACACTTGAAAACCCCATGAGGGATCACTGTAAGTCAGCTGTAACTTGACGGCACTTCACACACACACACACACAAATATTGTTGCAAGCATATGTACAAAGAAAATTACTTTTTCTCTCTAAACTGAAGTGACTAATAGCAAGGAGCAATATCGAATACGAATACGAAGCCTTTATTGGCATTAGTTATACAAACACTAGCAGGAGCAATATCGTCGATGGGTTAAATTATCACTGTTGAAGTCTACTAGCTATAGAACATTCCTTGCCTGCTTTGAGTAGGGGCTATATAGTTTGAGTTTCAGTATAGCTAAATGAAGTATCTTGCTGGCCTGAAGGAGCCATAAAGGGCTCCAAGGGCACATTGTTTGCTTTCAGGGAATCAAACGGGATACATTTATATCCCTTCTTTCTCTCCTTAGACTCAGGATCCAGTCCTCACAAAAGATTGTATGCTATTATCTTTATTTGAAGCCAACAGATAGATGATTAATAATTCTGGCAGATAGCCAAAATGTATTGCTGTTGTATTAAATAATGCTTTGTGGAAAGAACTTTATTTTAATAGTGAAATCCTGTGAAACACTTTCATAGTTGCTTGATCCATTGAGAAACTGGGCAACCCAGAAAGTGGGCTAGCTGAGCATGTTGTGAAACATGATTGTTTTTATTTGTTTTGTTTGGGATAAAAGACCATTTTGTCCCAAGTCCCTCACTGAGGTACACAGGGTAGCAGGTGTGACGCGCATTGTATAAATGTTTTCAGCATGAAAGTAACTATTGCTAATTCAGTGGAAATTCTCACTAGGGTTGCTTGAGTATAGGGGGAACCCCCCCCCTTCTTATGCATCTCATCCCTATGCTAAAGAAGCTGCAGGATTTGGTTCTACTTACTCCTGTATTAAGGCGCACCCCCAATCTAGGCAGGCACACACAGATGGCTATAAAGGAATTGTGATAGGCTTTGCCTACCAACTGAGGGGACTCACACAGCCTCCTATGATTTCAGGGAACCAGGTTTGTTTTAAACTAGAACCCTTCCCCTTTGTCAACAGGGGTTCTTAAGGTAGCAAGTGTATAGGAATGGGTCTGCCGCTGAGACGTAAGTTTTGTGATGCGCAAGTAGAATATGGAGATCATGGAGGCAGGATTTGTATATAAACAACACAGAGGATTTATATATTTACAGGCTGGTTTCAAAGAACAGATCAGCAGCACAGGACTCCAGGTAGTCAAAGGAGAAACCTGGCTGAGGCACATATATTTAAGCTAGTTATGGCTTCAGAGTGTGGTTTGAATTTTCTTTAGTGCTTTCAGGAACAAACTGGCTTTTACTGACCAGCCACTAGATTGCATCCTCTAACACACACAGGATTCCACCCACACCAGCCTGCCCTTTCCCAAGAGTCAGACTAACAGCCCATTCCTCACCTTTTGGCGGCCAGGGATGGCGTGGCAGCGGCACTGTCACAGCGCCTCCAAACCCATTTCGCTGTGCTTTTTAAATTTTAAATGGGGCATTTTGCCCCATTGAGAACAGCGAGGCTGCACCTGCAAAAAAAAGCAGGTACAGCAACGCCGTTCTCCCTGTTGGCGTGCCAGGCCGAAAAGGGTTAGGAAGCTGCCTACTGGCAGTTCTGCCCCAGGGAACGCCCCCTAGGATGCCGGAGTGGGCCTTTGTGCCAGTGGGACGCTGACGGAAGGCCAAGCCGGCGTCCTTGGGTGGGTCTGCCCCGGCAGCACCAAGAGGACAGCATCCGGGCCTCCGGGCCAGCGTTTGGCCCATCCTGGGCAGCCTAAGTAATGCCGGTGCAGGGGGCCCGAATGCCAGCACAGCCCCTTCCTGGCCTCCATAGGACTTTTGTCTTTGGAGGTCAAGAATGGGCTGTAAATGGTACCAGGCCTGCTCATTACCAGAGCCAAGGCCTAACCATCAGGTACTCGATTCTCTCCCAGAGGTAGAGCTAAACCACTCTACCAGGCAGAGCTGTCCTTCACTCTGCCTGCAGCATGGGACACATGCGTGCGCCTGTTGCAATGCGCGTGTGCGTCCTGTGCAACGCACCTACGTCACTTCTGGGTTTACCCAGAAGCGACGCGGATGCTCTAGCAACCTCCGCGGAAACTCTATGTGCCGGCCCTCAGCTGGTCAACTGGCAACCCAGTGGATTGACAGGATTTTACCCGCCGCCACCGGGCACTTGGCAACCCTAATGTGAGATCCCACTGCATTGAGATAAATACAGTGTAGGAGAGAGAAGCATTTTCAAGAAAAGACTGGCAAGCAGGAGGAAAGGTTGCTTAATCCCTCCGGTGCTGGTTGATTTTCACCGGCAAACAGTCTGGCCATTTTGAAGCTGTGTTCATTTTATTGTTGAAGGCTTTCACGGTCAGAGTTCATTGGTTCTTGTAGGTTATACGGGCTGTGTGACCGTGGTCTTGGTATGTTCTTTCCTGACGTTTCACCAGCAGCTGTGGCAGGCATCTTCAGAGGAGTAACAATGAAGGACAGTGTCTCTCAGTGTCAAGTGTGTAGGAAGAGTAATATATAGTCAGAAGGGGGTTGGGTTTGAGCTGAGTCATTGTCCTGCAAAAAGTATAAAAGGTAATGTGCTAATCATTGTCCTGTAAGTATCAAGATAATGTGCTAATGAGGGTGTGGTATGTTAACATGGAACCATTGTATCCTGAAGTGATCTGTTAACATGTGTAATCCAAAGCTAATCCGCATGGGTATTGTGGACTGTAGTCTTTGTTAGTCTGGAGGTTTTCAGGACAGGAAGCCAAGCCTTATTCATTCTTAAACTCTCTTCTTTTCTGTTAAAGTTGTGCTGATGTTTATGATTGCACAGAGATTGCTCAGATTGCACAGAGATGCCATTGAAATTCATAAATTCCAGTCAGCTTCTTTAAGTATGGCCAAAGGCTTATATGTGCACAGGTCCTTTGATTTGTCAATGGGCAACAGCCAGTGATGTGGGTTTTCCAGAAAAATATGAATTGGAAAGTTTTTGCAATGCCCTAAATACAGCATAATCTCATTTAGCATATTTATTTTGACCTGTATTTCATAAACAAGTTTTAAAGTATCCCGTGTTGATGTTATATCCCAATACCAACAAATAATTGATCTCAGTTTTTACTGAATACTTATACATTTTTAAGGCAAGATAGCACATACTTCCTTTACATCACTGGTTCCCAACCAGGGGTCCGTGGACCCACAGGGGTCCGCGAGAACTAAATTAAGGTCCACGAAACAAAGTTATAAACCCATAATAAATTAATATTTTCAATTAAAAGTTCTCTATTATAAAAATATATATATTCAAATATTATTCTAAGTTTAATGTTTAACTAACAGTTATGATTAAAGTTTATTTTCAAATTCTCGGCATTTTTATTTTGAACCTTGGGGTCCCTGCACTGAACAAAAAAGTCCTAGTGGTCCCTGGTCAAAAAAAGGTTGGGAACCACTGCTTTACATCATTTAAATGTAAATGGGGGGGGGGGAATAAAGCACTGAAAACCGTTGACATAATAATTTAGCATACCCAAAGAACTACTGTGCGTGATACGCCATAGATGTGGGTGTCCACTGATCTACTACAAGGCTACTGGGGAACTTCAGTTTTAATATAACTCTTTGTCACTTGCTAGTTTTGTATTAGATTCGTGGTGACAATATCCCTTCCACCATACGAGAAATGCCACAACAGATACCAATTTTACCTCTGGGTTTGATTTAACCAGCACAGCCAATCAGCTGAATCCATAGCCTGGTTGTTGTTTTTTTATTGTATGTATCTGTGTTATATTTATCCCCCACCATTTATAAATCAATACAATATACGTTTACTCTCTCCAAGGAATAATAATCCTGAAAAACAATAGCTTTGAAACTGCCAAGCTTGTTTAATATTGTATTAGCAATTGCATCCATTTGTTATTTATTTTATGAAACATTTACAGTTTAGAAATGGGACATTTTCTACAGAAAAAATAAAGCACTGGGAAATTTTTGCACGCCACATCCCTGGAAGCAGCAGTCCCACCCCTTGCCATATACATTGCAAACAATTTTTGAAATTTCTCTGAGTCTATAGATTGCTGTTTGATTAAAAGCCCTAATAAATTCATGTAGTGCTTTTGTGGCTAGAGTTAGCCATCTTACACTGAGGGAAAAGTGTTCATCGTCCTGAATTAAGTTTGCTTCACAAAGGTTGTGTGTGTGTGTGTGTGTGTGTGTGTAAAGTGCCTTCAAGTCGCAGCCGACTTATGGCGACCCCTTTTGGGGTTTTCATGGCAAGAGACTAACAGAGGTGGTTTGCCAGTGCCTTCCTCTGCACAGCAGCCCTGGTATTCCTTGGTGGTCTCCCATCCAAACACTAACCAGGGCTGACCCTGCTTAGCTTCTGAGATCTGACGAGATCAGGCTAGAAGATCAAATGCTTCACATGAACCACAATAAGATTCTTGCAAGTCCTACATGCTGATTGGCTAGAACAGGGGTCGGCAAACTCATTGAGATTTCTTTTGAGAGCCAAATTTCTTAAACTTAAACTATATAGGTAGGTATACTGTTTATTAACTTAATAAACTTTAATTAAAGTTTTAAGTCTTAATTAAACTATAGGTACACTGAATAAAACTTGATATCATACTTAATAATGATCTTATTTATTGATAAAAATTAAATTCTAAGTCCCTGCCATTTTCCCCTCCCCGTCCGGAGTCCTCGTCTGGAGCCCTGGTCTACAGCCATAAAAGCCTATTGGTAGACCTGGCCTCCAGCTGAGTCCCATTGGGAGGCCAGGTCTACCCATTGGCTTTCTTGGCAGTAGACCTGGCCTCCGGAGGCCCATAGAAGCCAATTGGTGGACCTGGCCTCTGAAGGGGCACTTTTTCCCCTCCTCGGAGTCCACGTCTACCGCCAAGAAAGCCAGTGGGTAGACATGGCCTCTGAGGAGGGAAAAAAGTAAGGTATCCATAAAATTAAATAATGACAATGACTGACAAACACTTAATGTGAACAATGTGAGCAAACTTCTAGATTCACAGACACAGTAAACACATGAGAACATAAGAAAGGCCGTGCTGGATCAGACCAAGGCCCTTCAGCAGTCTGTTCCCACAGTGGCAACCAGGTGCCTCCAGGAAGCCCACCAGCAAGACCAGTGCAGCATCATTGTCCTGCCTGCGTTCCATAGCACCTGATATAATAGGCCTGCTCCTCTGATCCTGGAGAGAATAGGCATGCATCATGACTAGTATCCATTTTGATTAGTAGCCATGGATAGCCCTCTCCTCCATGAATGGGTCCACTCCCCTCTTAAAGCCCTCCAAGTTGGCAACCATCACCACCTCCTGGGGCAGGGAGTCCCACCATTTAACCACGCATTGTGTGAAGAAATACTTCCTTTTATCAGTTTTGAATCTCCCACCCTCCAGCTTCAGCAGATGACCCCGAGTTGTAGCATTATGTGTGTCCCGGGTCGGGGACCCCACCCCATGCCCCTGGGCTTTCCCGCCACCCTCCACTTACCAGACAAGCCTCTGCACTGGCTCCAAAGTGTGCCTCTTCCCGGCTTACAGGGACCCACAGGCCCAGAAGACGACGGGGGAACTGCTGGGGACGTGCCGCCAAAGGAAGCCCGCCCCGCCCAACAGCTGATAGGCGGGCGGGTCCGGGCCAGGAACCGCCCAGCCGCCGGCCCAGCAATCGCGCGGCTAGAGGGGAGGGGAGGCTTTAGCCTCCCAACCATTGAGGGCAAGGGAAAGGGGGAGACAGCGCACCCGCTCGCCTGCTCTCTCGCGCGCTCTCTCTCTCTCTCTCAGGCGCGCTGGCTCCGCAGCCCGGCTGACGCCGTGAGCAGGCACGAGAGCAGGGGCTCTGAACCAAGTTCGGAGAGCCGCACTCAAGGGGCCAAAGAGCCGCATGCGGCTATCGAGCCGCAGTTTGCTGACTCCTGGGTTGAACCTAAGGCTTCTTCCTCACTACTTCAGCTCAGTAGCACAAAGAGAAGCAGGATGTTGAAGCAGGGAGTTCACTTCCTGTCTGCTGGACTCATGGGTTTGAGGTGGTGACATCTACAGAACATTTGTTTCAGTTATTATAGATCCTTCAAGAGGAAGTAAGCTGACAAAATCCTGTCTAGCTATTTCCAAAGGTAGAAGCTGGGCAGAACTGTATATATCAAGACCTGATAGTCAACCTATTTCAATTTCGTTTAGAAGACTTGAAAAAGCTCTGCCAGCTTCTCTGGAAACTAGACTGGCAGCCACACCAGCCTCTGGTTTTTACATGCAGTTTGGAAGATAGAAATCTGAAGCTGTCAACAATTCTTTCATTACTGTAGTTCACTACTACAGTGTACTTTTAAATATACCTACCTACGTCACAAAAATTACTCTCTCACAACCGCATCAGCATGACTAACTGAAGCATTTAAACAATTTAGCCGGCAACCTTTAACACAGGCCTTGCTACAGCAAACTGCACATGCTGACAAACGGTAAACACTTTTATGCAGCTGACGTAGAGTTACATGTGTGATTGCCAGGATCCAAGATTACCACCACTGACACTTTAGGAAAGCAAAGACGATGACTCGATGTTTACTCCCAATGGTTGTGCAACAGCTATATGAGTGAGAAGAGCTATTATGCTACGATCTTAATGCACAGCTTCACCCGACATCCTTTCTCTGAAATGGGAAAAAAAAAAAACCAACAGAGGAATACTTTTCGGGAGGATGAAAGTATTTTCAAGAAAATGCCAGCCAGCCAGCCAGGGAAATGAATCATTTTACCGTATAACTATCTGCGGACAAAACAAGTAAGTACCTAATCGTTACAGTCCCTCTGACTGAAATTGGAGAATAATCTGAAACAGGAAAGAACTTTTATCCTTCTTTAAAGTCTGTTTCTTCAACAAAGGGAACTGAATGGTGACTTGTAAAGATTTAGGATGTATTTCTGAAGGGTTATTTTGTACAATGTGGAAGTGAAATAGAGTTATAACAAACATTGCCGAACATCTGACTGCAAGCATATAATAAATACATTATATCTATTTATACTTAGAACACAGTGTCATCTAGTGGCACTTGGCTAAGAACTATGGGTCACCTGGGGTGTTCACACTACACTTTGATCTCAATCTCCCGGTATGGCTTTATACATTTAGCAGAGAGTAGGAGGTGAGTGAAAACCTATCTGGTACATCTGAGAGCAACAACAAATTTAAACAGGGAAGAATGTTAGTAAGGAAATGTTTTTGTACTGAGAGCAGACCCATAAATATATCTAAATCCAAATAATGAAATGCCAAATATCTCTTTTATTGTGTCATTTATATATACATATATTTCAAATATATCTGTTTAATCCATTATGGTAAAGGGGGAAAATATCCCTTTGTCTTTTGAGCAATGACAGATTTCCAATTAAAAGTGACAGGCAGCTTAAAAAGTCCCCACTTATTAACTTTTATTGCTTTTCTGTGTAATATTGGCAACAAATGCTAGCTTTGGCTATCTCAGATGGGGTTTGCTGAGTTTTAATTAAATTCAGATAAAGATAAGATACATATATGAAAGAAGCTAGAAATGTTTATTCCAATAATCACTCATAAGAACATAAGAAAAGCCCTGCTGGATCAGACCAAGGTCCATCAAGTCCAGCAGTCTGTTCACACAGTGGCCAACCAGTTCTGCCCTGTTTAAAACTTAAAAATTACAGCACTGATTTCAGATAGGCTTGACTGAAAATGCTTAAAAGACCTAGTCTGGTAATTAAAAATAAAATCCCATGAAGGAAGAAAGAAGATAATGTTTTTAGGCAGACTATCAGTAGGAGTGTCCTCCTCCCACTCTTGTGAATCTCTTTTAGATTCAGCAAGCTGTTAGATATCGTCAGGATAAATGTTCCTCTGGATAGGCCTGATCTGACAACACTTCATCCATCATTACAGGTGAATGGCAACAATAGTAGTGTATCTCATGGTATCTAGACTGTGACCTGCAAACTATCTGTTTGCAGGAAGCATGTACCGTATAATGGGCTCTGTTGTGTTTTCTTTATTTTATGTAAAGAGAGATTAAAAGCAAAATAGTGTGTACCATCTCCAGACTGAAGGGCCTGAAAAAAAATCTGCGGGCAGCCCAATCCTGAAGGGGGAGCAGTTAGGCAGTGGCCGGGAGAGGAGCAGCCGTGCTGCCTCCTCCGAGGCTTCCCAGCCACCACGGAGGGAAAAAGAGGGGAGGGGCTGTGGCTCAGTGGTAGAGCCTCTGCTTGGCATGCAGAAGGCCCCAGGTTCAATCCCCGGCATCTCCAGTTAAAGGGACTAGGCGAGCAGGTGATGGGAAAGACCTCCGCCTGAGACCCTGGAGAGCCGCTGCCAGTTTGAGTAGACAATACTGACTTTGATGGACCAAGGGTCTGATTCAGTATAAGGCAGCTTCATGTGTTCATGTGTAAAATAATAGAACATTAAATAAGGGGGAAATGCCCCATTGAATAAAGCGAGGCTGCACCACCCAAAAAAGGTGCAGCAGCCATGCTGCAACTCAAAGGGCCATTCCCGGGACGAACAGGGTTAGGAAGCTGCGCAAAGGCAGCCCCACCCCCAGGAACGCCCAGGGAGGGGACGTGGCTCAGTGGTAGAGCATCTGCTTGGCATGCAGAAGGTCCCAGGTTCAATCCCCGGCATCTCCAGTTAAAGGGACTAGGCGAGCAGGTGATGGGAAAGACCTCTGCCTGAGACCCTGGAGAGCCGCTGCTGGTCTGAGTAGACAATAATGACTTTGATGGACCAAGGGTCTGATTCGGTATAAGGCAGCTTCATGTGTGTTCATGTGTGAACACCTCCCCCATGCTGGCACAGGTGTTGTCTTCCGGGATTATGTTCCCAGATGCCAGTGTGTTTGCCCCCATGCTGGCGTAGATACCACTTTATTCTGTGATAAAGTGGCACCTATGCCGGTGTGGGGCCATGTTGGCTCCTAAGGAGATTGTCACCCCTTTCAGGGTTTCAGCCTACAGAGGTGTTAAATTCAAATAAGTTAGAGAACTTAATTCCCTATCCAGCAGATGCTTGGAGGCCTCACTTATAATATTTCACTGAAAAATATTAATGCCACTTAGATTCAATACCCTACCATTAATTCAATCACAATTAGGGACTGCAATTACAAACAATCCCTATACCTCTGACAAGCTACCTATTATAATATCAATATAACAAAAGATCTTAGTAAACATACATAATACCTTGTTGACAGTATGAAGCAGCAACCACTGCTTTGCTTTGTTCATTCCTCTGCCTGTTAAAGGCAGCTGCTTCCTAATTTGGAATGGGATTCAGCACAGCTGTGTATGGTAAGGGTGTCACTGGTCATATTTAGCATCCCTAAAGAGCTTGATAGTTTTGATTTCTGATCTAGTGCAAAAATGCCAGCACAGTTACCACCCAGTGATGATTAAAAGATCACTTCTGTTTTCTCTAGTTTTGGGAAGATTACCGTATTACTCTGCATTTACAATGACATCGACACATCATATGATACTCTGACTAACTAAGCCTTTCCCCAGGTGATGTCAAGCTAGTGATCTTAGGCCAGTGGCATCTGACTTGGCTGTTCATATGTGGGGTGGAGCAATTTCCATGGTCTTTTATTCTCTGCACACACCCATTTTCTAGGTGACTGCAGGAAGGATCTTCCATGCAGTCACCAATGATATTTTAATGTCCCATAATATCATGTTCATTATGTTATTAAAATATTTGCGACTAATGATCTTGCCAAAAATCACACAACTCCACAATGCCAGCTATTACGGTGTAGACTTTATTCTGAACTTTTAACTCACAGAAAATAACAAAGAATATTATATACTGTGCACTTAATGAGGTTTCTTAAAATCTGTAGACATTATAAAAACTGTAGACATTATAACTAATAAACCAGCTGCTACTGGTCACACTGATAGATAAGCCTAAAGGCAGTCACAAAAGTGAATTAATGATATATGTGAAGAAATATATAATATCTCCACAAATGCAAAGCGATGGCCCCGCGTGAGTTTGTCAGGAAAATGCCCCTCCCCAAAAAGGAGTCTTGTGGCACTTTAACAACAGATTTGCTTGTCGCAGAAAAGAGCCAGAGTCCAGTAGCACCTTAAAGACTAAGACCATTTCTGGCAGGGTATGAGCTTGCATGACTGAAGACGAAAGCCACGACCTCCAATTAGCTCCTTTTGTTTCACTCTGTCTTTCTGGGTCTATTTGGTAGTCGTTTTGTGCGGATTCTCGAGATCGAGCACTTTGTAGACACGTGTAGGCGAAGAAACAGCCCCAAGATTTCGCGTGAAACCATCGGGGGATTTGTGCTGCCCTTCAGAAAGGGAAAGCGGGGCGAGGGTGGCGGCGGCGGCAGCGCCTCCCCTGGCTGCCTGCCTGCCGGCCGCACCTCCGCCGGAATGCAACCGGACCTAGCCCGTTTTAGACACGTGTAGAGGAAGAAACCACAAAGGGCTTTCTCGGGAAACAAGCGGGGAAGTTTGCTGTGGCGTAGACTGTGTACAAAAGGGATGACGGGGCGAGCGGGTGGCCGCAGCGCCCCCCGTGGCCGTCTGCCGCATCGCCGCCGGAATTCAGCCCGAGAGCGACTCCGAGGCTGGCGGGCTCCTCCTCCTCTCGTGTCTGTGGCGCTCGGAACCCCCCCCCCTTCCCCAATCCTCCGCCGGGAGGATCAAGATGGACGGGGTACGGCACTGTTTGGATGTGGACTGAGGGGGAAGGAACCGGAAAGCGGCGGAGGGGCGGCGGCGGAGGGAAGGGTCCAGGACGCCGAGGTAAGTCCAGGAGCGGAGGAGGAGGAGGAAACGGGGCGCTGCGGCCGAGGACCCGGAGCCTGGCGCCGGCCTTTCCTAAGCGCCAGGCCGGGTCACCCTGTGAGGCCTGCGGCTTGTAGGCCACGCGAGCGCCGCGGCTTTTCCGGGCGAGCGAGGTGGGAAGCGCTCTTGTTTTGGGGGGCGAGCCCAGGGTGGTGGCGGGTCAGGCCTCGCGGGGGGGGTGGCCGCTCCCGGGGACGGAAGGGGACCGGAGGAGAGGGGAACCACGCAGAGCCCCGGCGCGGGGTGGCCGATAGGCCTGGGGAAACGGGGGGGGGGGGCTGGAAACAGGAGGTTGGTGAAGGGAGGGGGGTGGCCGCTTGGGCCCAGGGGGACCTCCTGGCCGTATTCAAGGGGCGCCGGAGAGCCTGGTTGTCTCCTCGGGCCCTCTCGGCCTGGTTGAAGGAGAGGCGGGGCAGGTGCCCGTGTGTGGCTCCATCCAGCTTTCTCAGGACGCCGGTTCTGGGCCTGACCGTCGAGGAGGGATTAATGACTTCCCTTCCGACCGCTGTATCCTGCTGTTCATCGCTGTGCCCCTCCCTTCCCCAGAATTGGGGAGGGAAGGGATTATTTTTGGATCCGAGGGAGGCGCGCAGAAGTCCGTAGGGCGATCCTGGTCGCCTTGCGCGGCATTCGCTTTATTTAGGCTTACTAAAGTGGGCGCCAAGTGAACGTGGTCAGACCAGCAGCTCTTTTCACGCAGTCCTTTCTACTCGGGCTGATGGTGGTTTCTCGGGGTCTTGGGTAGTTCGCAGCTTAAAAGGGGTGGGGGGCGCTCCTTCAGGCTTTTAACTAGAGATGCCAGGCATTGAATGTGGGACTTCGAGCCTGAAAAACATGTGCCACGCCGCTGAGTTGTGCTTTCTTCTCTGTTTAATAGTGAAATAAAATGTGGATCAATTTTGTCTCCTGCTTGTGGCTTTAAATTTTTACTTTCACAGTGGAGTGTACTGATAACCCAAGCAGGCAATCTCAGTCGAGCACTTAGTGCTTCTTGGGTTAATTTACTTTTGTGCTGTATGTAGGGATGTAGGACTGCTTCACCTGTTTTTAAAAACCCAAACGTATAGAAAGTAGTGCTGGGTTTATTCTTTGATCTCAAACATGTTTTGCTTGGAATTGCAGAGACAGATTTTACAGTTTTGTTTAGGATTGGGTTGGGTTTTGTATTCCTAATTCTTTTAGAGTTCCTTTTTTGTGCTCTTAAACGATGTTGGCTTTTAATCACTAACTGATCACAAGTAAACACACAGGCAGACTTTGTCCAGTGAGCATTTGGTCAAGACCACAATTGTTGGGAGAGATATTCCCCCCCTCCCCTCTTCCTTTTCCCAGTATTATGGTTGACAGAGAAATACTTGGTGTAGTTTTTAACCTTTGGCATCTTTGTAATATATATGCATTTTAGGAAGATAAAAGGAATGTGCTGGAGGGAATATTTTACTGAGATCAACTACTCAGAACCATCTTTTCCATGTCTGGCATATTGTGCAGTGTTACTGATTGTACTGGTCTAGTAGCAGAATGAACATTACAAACTAGGTATTTGTGCTAGAGTACAGTGAAAGAGCTTCTGAGACCCCCCCCCCCCAATAAAGACTCCTGGTATATAAGCAACTCTGCAAACTTACAGATGGAGAATTTTTAAGCATTAGATGTTCTAATTCAGTGTTCCTGGCTCCAGCAAACCATATAGGAGATATTTATCCCTGAAGTGAAAACTACTAGGCCAAATGGCAGATTGGGAAATAATAGGATTAAACTGCACTTCTAAACACACTGATTAGGAAGTAAGCCCACTGAACTCAATGGGATTTTTGTAGTGAGCAAACATGCGTAGGGTTGTGATACATATTCCATTTTAACAATTTATTGTGCCTCATACTTATAGCATATTTCAGGGATAGTTTTACCTAGATGAATAAGGAATAAAAGGTGAAGGGGTTAAAAGAAAAATTCACTTTTTTTCCTTCCTCGTCTTAAGTATCTCAGCATTTAGTCATAACCTAAAACTGTTCTAACTATTTTTAAGGCTAAAGAGTCCTTCTGAGTCTTTTGGATTTCATTTCAATTGTGTTTTCAGTTTGCTTGGCTTGTTGATCATTACTTAGATAGTTTATCGCCTAAAGCTGCAAATGGAGAGAGAAATCGCAGATGCTGCTATGGTAGTAGAAATCATAAATGTTTCTGTTGTAAGAATAGTAGATTATTATTTAGGAAGTGAATGTTAGTTCTACTTAATCTTTTGGAATTCTGCTGTTCAACAAGTGTCCTCTTCCCCCTCCCCTGATGTTTAATTTACCCATCTGTATAATTGTGTGATGTTGCTCCAGCAAACAAATGCATGCAGGGACTGCAGCACCACTTCATTGTTTCTATTAGTGGCATTTGGTAGTGTTCCCTTACCTTGTTGTGCTGATGCAGCCACTGGAATTGATGTTACAGTCTCAAGGCCATAATCAGCATAGAAATTGGAATTACAGCTATTTCTTGACATAGAAATGGACATATAACAGGGTGAGATCTTTAGAGTCAGGGTTGGAAAACATTTCAAATTCTCAAGAACCAGTACAAGAATTTAGGCGGCAGCTGTCTCAGATTTTTAGGCACTAACATGTTTGTAGTTGCCTGAGCGATCAGACACACAATTTTTACACCTCTGGTAGAAGATAATAGAGCATCACAAACATAGGTTGGAAAAATCTGCAGGGCATGAATATTATTCTAGTGGCACTGCATCCCAGGGACAGCATTACATTTAAAGTAAATTTGGAAAGTGTTATGGTTGCAAAAATAGGTGTGAAAGTGTCAACAATATCTTGTGAAATCTCAAAAACCAGAAACTAGGATTTCTGTAAATTAGGGATGGCATTTCAGTGCACTGTGTATAGCTTCCTTACTTTATCTGTTGACCAATAGAAGCAAAATGAAGACTGCTCAATTAAATAAAGATGTGCTAATATATGTCACATATACAAGTTACCAGGTTTGGTGTTCAAGTGCAGATTGTATGCATCCCGAGTAATAGGTTAGGAAGGCAAAACTGGAAAATTAACTATACATTGCTTGATAGACCTATTTCTTTCTTTTCAGGTGAAGACTGAAAACCTGGAATCTTAGCAGAGTGGAAAATTTATTGTGATCAAGTTATTCTTATTGGATATTTTAAAAGATTTCTTCAGTTACTGTTAGATTTGAAAACAAGGCAACTCTAAAATCATGGCAGATGTGGACCCAGACACATTGCTCGAGTGGCTGCAGATGGGTCAAGGAGATGAAAGAGACATGCAACTAATAGCACTGGAGCAGTTGTGTATGCTGCTTTTGATGTCAGACAATGTGGATCGATGCTTTGAAACGTAAGTGGATTTTCCTTATGATATCCTTATGTAGGCTTATACCAGCTGATCCTCCTCCTCCTCATAATGGAAAAATGTTGCTGGGATCCTGCCTCCCAGAATTTATTCTAGCAAGGTATTGTATGATCAACATTGCTTGCACTGGTCTCCGTGTCAACATAATTCATTGGCACCACTGATGATCCATACATGGATGGTCAAGGAGGGCAGCTGTATTGAAGCTGGTTTTCAAATTAGGGTCTGGACACTGTTGTTATTGACAACAGGTTCTCGGAAAGTACCAGAGGCTGCTGTAGCAGTTGCTTTCCTGGAGCATGTTTCTTTCAGTACATGCTCAGATCTTCTGAGGGCCTGTATTATAGCTTTAGGTGCTTCTTACATGATTTGGTTCAATAAGAAAAAGAAATACAATTCTAAACACTTTGTATTTTGGGGAGGAAGGCAAAAATAAGAAAGGGCACTGTAAAATATAGACTGAACTGTTTTTCCTTTCAAACTCTATACCTAAAACAAATGTTTTTTTTTCTTTTCATTTTAAAGAGCTAGCAAAGCTGTTTAGTTTTAATTAAAAGTATATGCCAAGAGTCAGTAAACCTTTTTTTGTGATGGGAGGGCCTAAGAAACCACAAAGCATGAGAAAAAATAACATATGAATGCCTCACCTGTTCTTACAAAGCAGAGTTTTATATCTGTATTCAAGTGTAAATAATCTTAACTTACTTTGACAGTGCAATCCTATCCATAGCCCCCATATCCTTTCCCATTTCCTTGCTTCCTTCTCTTCTTCCTTCTTACCAACCTACCTTTCTTTTATTTCCCCCCAGTCTTCAGTTTCCTTTATTTACTTCATTTATACCCCACCTTTCTTCCCAATGGGGACCCAAAGCAGTTTACATAATTCTTTTGTCCTCCATTTTATCCTTACAACAACATGATGAAGTAGATTAGAATGAGAGAGCATGACTGGCCCGAGGTCACCCAGCAAGCTTCCGTAGTAGAGTGGGGATTTGAACCTGGGTTTCCTGGATCCTAGCCTGACAATTTAAGTACTGCATCACATCACCTTCCTTCCCTTGCCCTGGCACCCTCTCTGTCTAAGTAGCAAGTGACTCAGGTGAGATGTGTGGTAGCCACTGCTCGGCCCAGCCAAGCTATGCAAGTTTTGAGGAGGCTGTCGCTGGTCCTAGGCAGGTTGTTTGGTAGCTACTGCTGCACCTGAGTGAGTAGCACTTATTGAATGATAGCAATTTGCTGGGTTGTAGCTGCTTGGCCTGGCTCCCTTGTCATACTTCCAGAGCAGAGGTTGTGGAACAGGGGTAAACTGGGAGGCCAGAATAACCCTGGAGTTGGCCCTCCACCTGCCTTTTGTTTTCAAAATGCTGGGCCTGTCCCCGAGGAGTCCTCTCTCAAAGGCCAAAACATGCCTGGAAAGGGCTCTACCCTCTCCTCTTGCCTTTTACTTACAGAAACCAAGGCTTCAATTGGCAATCACTGAGGGCATTTGGTTTTCTTTTTTTAAAGCTAGAGGTACACTTCTGTTAATAGGGGAGAAGTTAATCCCCCTGTCGGGTTTTTTCCCCTTAAAGATTTCAGATTTTTGAACAACCTTCATGCACATATATTTTAATGTCATACAGCAAAACATCTGATGTGAAATGCTAAAGATTTACTGTGATGGAGCTTTGCAGTTTGACAATTAGCTTTAGAAACTTTGTCTGCTTAAACCATTTGTACTTGGGCCTACTCTTCATTTGGAATATGTTGTTCATGTTTGGTTATTCGGCTTCCTTATCATATGAAACATTTTCTGGGTTTAGCAAAAGTACCAGCATTCTAGGTTCTGAAACCTTAAGTTGTTGCTAAGAAGGATAGATAATATAGATCCCTTTGTAACTTACAGGCCTTACTCTGGAAGACAAAGCAGTGGCCCCTGCAGCTCAGTTTGCTTTGGATAAAAAAGCCAGATGTGAATTAATTGGAGACCATGTTGGGGATAGTCCTGCAGTTACTTAATTAGTTGCCTGATGCCTCAGGTTCTGTAGCACAAGTGCCATAGGCCATGGTTATCTTTCATTGTCTTCTTTGCACATTGTGGAACTTGTTTGCTCTGCTGTAGTTTTACCGATCTGATGGGTATTTTTAAGAATTGGAATGCTGGGAGTGGTTTTCCAATCTATTTTTTTCTCTATCAGTTATTTATAATGTTGTAAACAGTCATGCTTCTCTTTTGTCACCTCTTCTCTACTTTTATCTGTTCTTGAAGTGAAGGTTCTGCAACCAAAACAATTAAAGACTGGGCTTTTGTGAAACTGGCTAACCCTTTGTAACGTTTTCAAAATGTAGGTGAGGGGGTACTAATGTAAGTGTAGGCTATTATGGTGACAAAGCTGTTACTGATAAGCCATAAGTTCATGGCATCCAAGACAGAATATAGGAGCAGTCTCAGTTACAGTTGCAATAAAAACCTTTTTCAAACACACCAATTTCCTTCTTAGGAAGGTCCCTGACTCTAAATATAAGTATGTGTTAAACCACAGTTGAGGAAATTACAGCATTTAAACCTCATAATGAAATTACTTTTGTATATCTTGTTTGAATACTTAACTGTGTGGGGGGTCTGTGTAGTGAGTAGATGGCTGAGGTCCATTGGGATTTTAGTGGTTTGTATTACTCAAAAGCATTTTTTAAAAATTTATTGGAACATCATAATGGCTTTTTGTTTCTTTTAATAAACATCTGTTCATCTTTTAGAAATCAGCTTTTAAAATGTTAAGTCTTAAGTAGGAGTTTGAAATACTACAGTGCTGCAGTTTATAATAAGGTTTATGCACAACCATAGTTCCTCAATTCTCATAGTAAAAAAAGTCATGCTTTGCACTGTTTTGTCTATATACTTGACTGCTTGTAAACTTTAAAACAACATGTAGAAACTATCTGAGGGGAGCATTAGGTTAAGTACTGGTCTCAGAATTAAACGTTCTTTAAATAGAAGAAACCATTGTACTTTAAACATTTTATCATTCATTATTAAATTGCAATCTGTCCTAAGATACAGAACTCAGCCAGTGTAACCTGGACACTTGCAGCTAAGTGACTACTGGTAATAATTGTCCCGTTGTTGGTAATATTTAAGGTAGTAATGTGTCCAGGACTGGGCGAGTCCCTCCAGTTGCACTGTAGGAGCCTTGCCCTAGCTGGAGGGGGAGGAGAAGATCCTGTGTGATGAGCTGGGCCTGTGGGTCAGGAATTAGGGGATGAGGCATAAAAAGAATATGAGGGACTGTTTAAACTCTGAAAGCTGTAGGCCAGGAAGGAGGAGATGAGGCTGCTCCTGTCTTCAGAGCAGAGGCTGGAGAGAGTGGGGAGGAAGGAGCATCCTGGTGGGAAGAGAAGGGCCAGGGTGAACTGGAACCTTCTTCCCTCAGCCTTTATCATTCATTATTCAATTGCAATCTGTCCTAAGATACAGAACTCAGCCTATGTTCTTTAGGGCTGATGGACTTACAGTGCAGTCCTAAGCAGAGTTGCACCCTTCAAAGTCCCTTGAAGTCAACGGGCTTAGAAAGTGTTACCGTTCCAGATTGCACTGTTAGTCAAGTTAATACTTCTTAGGGAAAGCCATAAGACCAGTGAAAAGAGCCTTAGTAAATGTTGCTTTTTTCATTCTCTTGCCTTTCTTTGGATACATCTGCATTTTGGGGAAGAGTTCTCAATTACCTTTGATATATTTTCTCACCTTCTACAGGTTGCTTCTCTGGCCTAGGGATATCTTCTGTTTATTTTATTATGCTTCATAAGGTTCTATTTCCCCTGATGATACTATAAAAATAATAGTAGTAAAGGTTCACAGTCTTCCAGGTTAACTCAAATCATCAGTGGCTTAAGACCACCAGAGAAACTGACAAGTCATTTCATGTGACAGCGTCTGTGCCAGTTGGCTTATATCCATGCAGCTTGGAAATGTTCCTAATGTAGTTTGTATCAGATCATGTAGCACAGGCCTTGATAAATTTTCTTCATCTTTGAGCCACCCAAAAATTTTAGGAGCCAGACTTATTTTCCAGCCTTCAGTGATTTCTATTTTAATGACCATGCTACCCTAAAACCTAATCCTAACCTCTCCACAAGTTCTTGTCATTTTTTAAAAGCTATGATAAAAGTGTTGTACCATATAAATAAATACGGGGCAACCCTAGTTGTTATCACAACAAAAAGCTAACCGTTATCCCACACCTAAATAAGCTTTTTACTTGTACTGAGAATCACTAAGAGCCTCTTGGAATAAACAAGGGCTGAAAATACTAGACACCACAATGAAATTCCTAGGAGCCCTGGCACCTGGGATTTGCCAAACCCTGATGTAGTGTGTGCCACTCTGAATGGTGAGCATTAAACTCCATGGTACATGGGAAAGTCACCATATGGAGGAATTCCAGAAAGGTAGCTGCATTGCATTCGTCTGCTGCAAATGAAATGCTTTGTGATGCCTTAAGGATTAACCATTTAAATCCTACTCTGTCACAGACCACCTTGTGACATTTAAAGGAAGTTCCATATAGTTTTCCCACGACAGTAGCATTAGGAAATAATGACAAAGTGTTTGGTTTTACCTTTGTGTTTTCCTGATAAAATGCCCGTTCTCTTAATGCAGTGTTACATTAGTACATTAATTTGATGGTTATTTGCATCTATGCAAACATGGTCAAACTAACGTTCTTACATTTCATTATGAAATGCAAAGCATTTAGCCTTTAATCCCTGAATTTGTAAGAGAACTTTGCAGAGAACAAAACGAGAATACATACCATTCCTCCTGTGGGCAAATGGTCAGGACTGTTCGATACAATGAAATGTTAATTTTAGGGTATTAAGACTAGGAGGACTGTGATGTGCGATCATATGCTGCAGACATGGAGAATGTTCTGACATTGCTCTAGAGAATTTGTTTTGAATTACTATTCATTATTTCATTTTGTGTGTAGGTCAGCTATGGAATATATAATATATTGTTTATAAAAGCAACCTGCTACCTAGTTTATTTTTCATTCTAGATAATGTGTTTAGAATGGGATTTATAATTGTAGCTGCAAATATGATTCCCATAATGTGGTTTGAAAAGCAGTCTAGATCAGGGTCCCCAATGTTTTTGAGTCTGCAGGCACCACTGGACATCTGACAAAGTGTTGCGGGCACCACCACAAAATGGCTGCTGAAGGGGCCAAGCCAGCCACAAAATTGCTGCCATGGGAGGTGGACCCAACCTAAAAATAGTAAAGTGAGAGTTTTGCATAACTCTGATAGCAGCTTTTCAACAGAGCCAAAGTGTTATAGTGGTTAGAATGCAGACTCGGATCTGGGAGACCCTGGTTTGAATCCCTAGTCTGTCTCTCAGGCTGCTGGGTGACCTTGAGCAAGTCACATATTAACAGCCTAACCTTCCTCACAGAGTGGTTGTGAGGATATAATGAAGAAGGGGAGAATCTTGCAAGACTCTTTGGGCCCCCACTCCTCTTTGGGGAGAAAAGTGAGGTATAAACAAATAAATAAACAAGCATTTCAGGCAGTGGTCTTGTGAAGAAGTGCTGTTCAACAGGATACCAAGCCTATGGTTTACTAGTGAGCTACAGGCCCTTCCTGTGTATCACCGGCTTTCCAAATTTCAACAAAATGTCCAGTTAAGTGCATTGAGGGTTTCAACTGTGCAGTCCAATCCTGCAACTCCACTGTGTTTTTTGTTTTAGTATTAGTATCATTTCAATTTTGGACAGGCAAACCACTTTTTTACATAATAAAGCTGTTGTCAGCATTACACCATAAACATGAAAAATTCAAATTATGCCATAAACATGAAAAATTCAAAGCAGAGCAGAAGGAAGTTTTCCCCCCTGTTCCTAGCAGCAGGACCTTCCTGAGAACAAACTGGTGTGCATGGGAGAGGGGAAGTCTTCTCTGTCCTGGCAATGGCAGCTTCTGGGACAAAAGAAGCCTGCTGGCTTGCATGGGGAGGCGTTTTTCTCCTATCCCTGGCAGTGCCAGACACCCAGGACCAAAGGCAGAAAGGGCTTTCCCTCCCCATGGAGGGGGGTGAGAGGTAATGGATAAGGTGGCCTACCTAGTCATTTAGCACAGATCCTTGTGGGGTTGCTAGGGGTCAAAAAACATTTTTTAAAAATCTGTACGGCGGTGGGGATGGTCTGTGGCGAAGAAGATATGGTTTTTATATGCTGACTTCCTCTGTCACTTAAGGAAGAATCAAACCTGCTTACAATCACCTTCCCTTCTCCTCTCCACAACAGACACCCTGTGAGGTAGTTGGGGCTGAGAGAATGTGACTAGCCCAAGGTCACTCAGATGACTTCATGTGTAGGAGTGTGTGTGTGGGGGAAATCCAGTTCACCAGTTTAGCCTCTGCCACTCATGTGGAGGAGTGGGGAATCAAACCCAGTTCTCCAGATCAGACTCCACTGCTTCAAATCACTGCCTTTAACCACTACACCATGCTGGCTCTCTTTCCAAGAACACTGAACAGGCACCAAGGAAGGTACTGGTTGGTGCCATGACACCCACGGGCACTTTGTTGGGGAACCCCAATCTGGATGTTAATCTAGTGTTAATGACTTCTATGTATGAGAAATTATGTGCTATGGGACACAAGTATATGCAGCTGATGGGTAATGTGCCTCTCTCTTCCAATAGGTGTCCACCTCGTACTTTTTTGCCGGCACTGTGCAAAATTTTCCTTGATGAGAGTGCTCCAGACAATGTATTAGAAGTAACAGCCCGCGCCATAACTTATTATTTGGATGTATCAGCAGAATGCACCCGACGGATTGTGGGAGTAGATGGTGCTATCAAAGCCCTTTGTAATCGCTTAGTAGTTGTTGAGCTTAACAACAGGACCAGCAGAGACTTGGCTGAGCAATGTGTGAAGGTACGTAATTTGCTACAGAACAGAAAACGTAATGAATATAAAGTATGATTACAATAGTGGCATGCTCATGAGACCAGAATTTAGTGGCTTTGAATTTGAGATTTTAACCAAAATAAAAATAGCAAAACTTGTGCCAACAAACAAACCAACAAAAGCAGTCTTGTGCACTTATCCCTAGATAGCCTGAAGTGGATGCCTTAGCAGAACACACTGTTTATATAACAAAATGTGCCAAGCAGGATCCAGAGACTTGGATATTTTCACACTTGGTGTTTTTTCCCTCATGAAAGTGGTTATCAGTATTGCACTTTCCATGTGTCAACCAGAATCTGAGACATTTGCAACTGCATTAACAAACACATGGGAGATCTGTACATAGGCTTCATGCTGGCACATCTGGCTTGGAACGTAGTCTTTTGCAAATTAAATTCACATATGAAGCTGCCTTATACTGAATTAGAACATTGGTCCATGAAGGTCAGTATTCTCTACACAGCCTAGCAGAGGCTCTCAGAGTCTCGGGTAGAAATATTTGTTGTCATCTCTTTCTTGATGGTTTTAAGCAAAGATGCCAGGGATAGAACCTGGGTCCTTCCGGGTGCTAAGCAGATGTTCTACCACTGAGCCATGGTCCCTCTAGATAACAAAGGGTTGATTTTTCCTAACATTTCCTTGGGCAAAAGTGGGGGGCAGTTTTTCCAGTTCTCCCTTCTGCTGCAGTCTTCTGACTCACCCTTCATGCTGTTCCTGGGGGGGGTCCTCCTTCCCCCAGGAGCAACATTTTAGGGGCATTTTGATCTGCAGTGGAAGGTAGAGAGGAGAGAGCGAATCCTAGCTAATGGAAATCTTTTTGTTGAAAAGTTTTGGTGGGGTCCAAGCCACCTTTCTGTTTCACAGTAGTTCAAAATTTTACTCACTGACTTGGCCACCTGTCTTGAAGCCTTTTGTCTCAATGGTAGTGACCACTAGGTGGGCCTTCTGACTCACTGGATTTTCATACTTGTTAATATCCAAAAAAGGATTTCCCTTCCTACAACTGCTGGTTTTATCATCTTTCCTGCTTGCAGAGAATCAGTGATTTCATTTTGACAATTTTAGATAACTCCCTAATTGTTAGTTGTCTTTGTTCTATATGTCATGATGGGTAGCTGTGTTAGTCTGTCACTAGCAGTAGAAAAGAGTAGGAGTCCAGTAGCACCTTAAAGACTAACAAAATTTCTGGCAGGGTGTGAGCTTTCGTGAGCTACAGCTCACTTCTTCAGTATCTGAAGAAAGCTGTGGCTCACAAAAGCTCATACTCTACCAAAAATTTTGTTAGTCTTTAAGGTGCTACTGGACTCCTACTTTGTTCTATGTGTGTATACGTAATCTCTGTGTTCTGCTATATAAAGTAGGTTTCCTTGTGCCCAAAAGCAGATGTTACATCAAATAGATTTTTAAGGGGGAAAAGTTAATGACAGCTACTAGGTTTGGAAGGAGAAATGGTTCTTGCGTTTATTATGTGATTTAAAAAGAAATTATAATTTCATTTTTATCCCAGGTATTAGAGCTCATCTGTACCCGTGAGTCAGGTGCTGTATTTGAAGCTGGAGGGTTGAACTGTGTATTGACATTTATTCGAGACAGTGGGCATCTAGTTCATAAAGATACTTTGCATTCTGCTATGGCTGTAGTATCGAGACTATGTGGAAAAATGGAACCTCAGGATTCTTCTTTAGAGATCTGTGTTGAATCCCTCTCAAGTTTGCTGAAACATGAAGACCATCAGGTAAATGATTCAGAATTACTGTAACGTATATAATGCCAGTGATGGCAACGTTATATATAGCTTACCGATAAATTTGATGCATCTGTTATAAACAATGTGAATATGCTGTATCAGCATATTTCCAGTAGCCAATGTAGGGTAGTGTTATGAACAATCACAAAGTTATTAGGATGAATGTTTTAAAAAACAAAAGTAACCTGTAAATGCATATGAATTACTGTGCAGTGGCAGCTTCATGCTGGAGACCATCTTGAGTTGTTGTGCTAAAGTATGGGGTAGCCTGTAACATTCAGGAAGATTGAACTGTTCTTCCTATGGTTTTTGAGTGTTTCCATTTCAGATGTCTGATTTGTGTCAGTTACCTCACATAGAGGCTGTCTGGCTTGATCAGTATAAATGGCAGTAATTGTTGGCACATGCTAGTATATACACAGTGAGAGGAAGCATGAATGAAAGAGCCCTTAGTGGTATGCTGTTGATGTTGGATCATGTGATAGTTTTCCTTTTGTAGATATGGGGAGAGGGTTAGCACCATGGCTTGTTGCAGGGGCAGTTGCTAGGTTTGTATTGATTACTATTGATGATGAATAGTTGCTTCAGGGTGGGGAGTACAAGCCTGTCCTTTCTTGGCCCGTGAGAGACAGATACTGTAGATATTTCATGGAATTGAAACGTTTTAGTCCAGGGCACAATACATCTGTTAGTCTTTATGGTGCCATGTTATTTTAACATGAAGCTGGCTCTCTTTTAGAGAGATCAGACCATACATAGTTCAGAAAATGCTGCAGCAAGGGCTACATCAAACTCCGTTTTCTTGTGTGGCTCTTCATGAAAATTGTGGCTGATCAGATCTTGCTTTGAAAGAATGATTTTAAGTATATTATCAGTTGTCTTCTTCAGGTTTCAGATGGTGCGCTGCGGTGTTTTGCTTCACTTGCTGACCGATTTACACGCCGTGGAGTAGATCCAGCACCTTTAGCCAAACATGGACTTACGGAGGAGCTATTATCTCGCATGGCTGCAGCAGGCGGCACAGTTTCAGGACCATCTTCAGCATGCAAACCCGGTCGGAGCAGCACAGGAGCACCATCTGCAGCTGCAGACTCTAAACTGAGCAATCAGGTGTCCACTATTGTCAGCCTGTTATCAACGCTCTGCAGAGGCTCTCCAGTAGTAACCCATGTAAGAATTTCTTTGTCACTATTAGTCATGTTGTAATTTCACTTTTTAAAATCCTTAAAATGTTAGACTGTAGTTTGTTGCTAATTTTTTTTAACTAGACTTGAATCTGTTAAAATTCAGCATTTTCATGTGGATGTGAAATCCCATTCTTCTTGGCTTGTCTAAAGTTCTGTATATTTTTATTGTTCAGACTTTTAATTATTTCCAGGATCTCCTAAGATCTGAGCTTCCAGATTCTATAGAGAGTGCATTGCAGGGTGATGAAAGGTGTGTACTAGATACCATGCGTTTGGTAGATCTTCTTTTGGTGCTACTATTTGAAGGACGAAAAGCCCTGCCAAAGTCCAGTGCTGGATCTACAGGGAGAATCCCAGGATTACGAAGGCTGGATAGCACTGGGGAACGTTCCCATCGGCAGCTGATAGATTGCATCCGCAGCAAAGATACTGATGCGCTAATAGATGCAATAGACACAGGAGGTAAGCATAAGAATTCTGTTCTGTATAGTGATTTCTAGTTGATGTCTTAACACATACTTTTATTGTATCCAAGTATAAGAGTGTATGGATAGTCATGGTGTCCAGATTGACTCACATGATATGGTTCACAAACAACAGAAAGTCATAGTTTGTCATTATATGAGTGAGCCTGGGAGTTTTCCAGGCTCATACACTCCCTCCTGCCCTTGCACACAGCCAACCAATGAAAACCAGGAGGATAGGGAGGCCTGTGAACCTGAGCATGCCTAAGCTTGTTTATATAGCAGCAGCCCCCATGATTTGCCATTGGACCATTAACCATGAATAATGTCTCTCTATGTACAAGTGAAGTTGTTAAAAGTTTGATTTAACTTGCCATGTAGTTTACTGAGATTTATTCCTTCCTTTCTTTATGTCAGTTGTGGTAACTTGGTTGCAAAAATAGATAACTTTGTAAAATCTCTCTTCTCCCCCCCCCCTTCAGCTTTTGAAGTAAACTTTATGGATGATGTAGGGCAAACTCTCTTAAATTGGGCCTCAGCTTTTGGAACTCAGGAAATGGTAAGCAAATAAATGAATGTCTTGATCTTCTGTGGAAAAGAAATCATGGAAAAAACTATTCTTCTACATGTGTCCTTTCTTGCTTTTGTAAACAGGTTGAATTTCTCTGTGAAAGGGGCGCTGATGTTAATAGGGGTCAAAGGTCATCATCCTTACATTATGCTGCATGCTTTGGAAGACCACAAGTAGCAAAGGTGCATTTTTTTGTTAACTGTTTGCTTCCATTTTTGAATAATAATAATAAAAGATTACCACATTTCCTCTAGCTTGCAGGAAAGGCAAAGCAAATAGTGTTTAAACAAAACAAAAACTCCCCTTCAAACCCTCTATCCTTCACCCATCCCAACCTTTTGATTGGATCAGTCAAGTTCCAAGATATAAGTTTGGATGGGATAAATTCTTACTGTTGTTTCTACTGAGATGCATTTTGAAATTGATGTGAATTCTGTCAACTGTTTTCTTAAGAAGTAGAAATAATAAGTATATCTGTATCTTGAATTGAATTTGTACTATGTAAAATGCAAATTTCATGTGTGGTTGCTTGGGTAGTTCTGTAAAACTTTTACATCAGGCTCACATACACAGTATGTGTGATCAAGAAATCCATAGAGGCAAACTTTCTCCCATCTTCTCCTACTCCATCGCTTTAGGCTTAAAAAAGGTGCAATCATGGCCCAAGGAACCCATAAGTGTACTATTTCTACACTGACTAGCTTTTAGATTAAAGTAAGTTTCGTACTAATATCTTTATTTTTGTTTTTAAGACTCTCTTGCGTCATGGTGCCAATCCAGATTTGAGAGATGAAGATGGAAAGACGCCTTTGGACAAGGCACGTGAAAGGGGGCACAGTGAAGTAGTGGCTATTCTTCAGTCTCCAGGTTAGTTTAAATAGATGTTGGCTTACCTTATTTAGAGTAAATGGACGACCTAATTCAAATATAACACTTTAGAATTGAGAGTTCTGTTTACCAATTTGGAGTACAATCAAAGTAAACAAACAGAAAAGGAGTTGAGTTGCAAGGTCTCTGGTATATTGTCTTCCCTTTTTTCAAAACTGAAGTAGTCAAGGAAAGCCTATTCCTTATTTAGCAATGATAATCACACACATTTCAATTCCAGAAAATTACTGTTTTACTCTGTAGTGCAGTTTGCTGAAAATAAACTTCAGCAGGATTTAAGGCAAAAGAGCAAAGTGGTGAGAACGGCCTGATATAGAATAGTTCCTAGTCCCAGTTCTTTATGAAGCCGCATGTGCATATGACAGCAGTGAGTGAACAGATGGGGGATAAATGGTATTCCTGTTGTAGCAGACAGAAGACAAAGTGCTTTGGTCAATTTTTTAAGGCTACTTGACAATGCCATGGGCTTTCCACATCTATAGCCAGTTTTATCACGTGCATGAATATGGTAGGTGGTATGTGTACTTAAATTGAATACATAGGAAAATGAACATTTAAAAGTGTTTTCATTATAAAAACTTTAAACGATCCAGTGAAGAATAAAAAAAAAAAAACACCTGGAAACTATATTATGCACATGTCCCATAAACTATGTAGAACTGGAAAGAAAATGTCTAGTTATAATGCTACAATAGAAAAGTATATAATATAATTGGCTAAATATATACAAATCTATCCAAATAGTTAAATTGATTTACTAATGGTTAGCTTTCTATGTATGTTCAAAGTAGTTATACCATGAGAGAGAAAGATTGACTAAAAAACAGTAGATCCAGTGTAATGAAGTAATAGATTTCATGTTATAAAGATATGACAGTATTTGCAGGGAGGATAGGAAGAGGGAAGCAAAATTTCATATGTCCACTCAGCTAAAGCTTATCTTAGTATATCTTAGATTATGTATAGGTATTGTGTTGTTTGTGTATGTAAGGGTATGTATTGTCTGTATTTATCCTGTTATATTTGTATGTTTGCATGTTTATGATTATATGAAATAAAAATATTAAATAGAAACTTTAAACCAATTGCAGGTGACTGGATGTGTCCAGTTAACAAAGGAGATGAAAAGAAAAAAAAAGATTCAAACAAAGATGAGGAAGAATCAAATGAGCCCAAGGGTGATCCAGAAATGGCTCCAATATACTTGAAAAGACTGTTGCCTGTGTTTGCTCAAACATTTCAACAAACTATGCTGCCTTCAATAAGGTAAGAATACTGTTAAGGTTCCATTAAGTGAGGCATTCCATTAATGAGAATATTGCTGGTACAGCAGAGGAGAATTAAAAAGAGGGGAGGGAGATAATTATTGGATGGTTAGTCTAATAAGATGTGTTTTGTAAAATTGAGCCCACACCGTACAGCGATTCAACATGTGTTGAATTACATAACTCCAGAAATTCACATGTAGAGGTTGTAGAACCATGTAGAGGTTGTAGAACCAATTGGTTGTAGAATCAATTGTGCATAACAACATTCACGGGGTGGGGCCCTGGCTCAGTGGTACAGTATCTGTTGTTGCATGCGGAAGGGGTCCCCAGGTTTATTTTCCAGCATCTCCATTTAAAGGCTCTTATAGGGAATGATGTTGAAGACCTCTGGAGAGCTGAAGGCTGGTGGTCAGTACTAACCTTGATGAACCAGGGGTATGGCTTGGGTTAAGGCAGCTTCAGGTGTACATGTGAATAACAGGACTCTTTTTGCAAAATGCATTTCCCGCTTCCTAACATTGTATATATGTTTTAGTGTTGGTGGGGTTTTCTAGTAGTCTGTCCTTCCCACCTCAAAATAGACTTGGGTTTGCTTGAAAGTGGCATAACCTTTAAAGAATGAAGAACCTCATTTCTTATTAACGTGTCACTTCCTTGAGTTGTTAAACCTGTGAGGAGGGCAGGGACTGGAACAGTTTCCTGTCCTGTTACAAATAAGAATGCCTTTTGCCCTGGCACTGCCGCATCACTTTTTTCACAGGGCACAAGCGTTGATTGTCGGTTTCATACATTACACACAATTCGGGTGTGGCAGCAGAAGAATGGAATGCCGCCGTGCTCCAACTCTGTCAGTGGCTTGTACCATTATACAATTTGGGCATAATCAAAATGTTTTGATCCCTGGTGATGATAATTGACTGAAGGTGCTAAGTTGTAGTTCAATGCACTAGTGGAAAAAAACTTCTCTCTTGAGTGTTCCTGGTTCAGTTTAATAACAATAATATTTTTCTGTTTTTTAAAGGAAAGCGAGTCTTGCTCTCATCAGAAAAATGATTCATTTTTGTTCTGAAGCTTTGCTAAAAGAAGTTTGTGATTCTGATGCTGGTCACAATTTGCCTACAGTACTAGTGGAGATCACTGCTACAGTTCTAGATCAAGAGGTATTTGTATTTTACTTGTGGCCTCCAGTTCTTTTTTTGTGATAAAACCCTTGAAAATACTTCACAGTGCCTATTTATCAGACATGCATATTATTTAAAAATGATGGAGCATTGAAACAAGTTGTCCAAGGGTGCAATACACTTCTTTTTAGTTTCTTAGTTTATTCTGATGGGTGCTTCCCTCTAGAAAATAGGATTGATTGAAGGGCCTTTTGAACAGTATGTTGCACATGTATCATACTGTTTGTCAGTTCTGAGGCTGGCTGGGGATTGCTGTTTGCTTGTATGCCTGGTGTAAAACACTATCTTTTTGCTACGTAACACGTGAAATAGCCGTAAGTGGGGTTTTTGTTTGTTCAAAGAGACAATTACACGCTTCTTTTGAGGTTTTCAGATTGTTAGGACAACCAGTGTCTCCTAAGTGTAGAATGCTTGTCAGAAAGTGTACTAGTGCCTTCTATGTAATTTTTTCCTTTTCCCCCCAGGATGATGATGATGGCCACTTGCTAGCCTTGCAGATCATAAGAGATTTGGTTGATAAAGGAGGTGATCTTTTTTTGGATCAGCTTGCTAGGCTTGGTGTAATAAGTAAAGTGTCAACTCTGGCAGGACCATCTTCGGATGATGAGAATGAAGAAGAATTTAAACCAGAGAAAGTAAGTACAGGTTGCTTCCCTACTTCTGTCCATCGGCTGTCTGAAGTTTTGAGTGAAAAGTGTAATAGTTTAGTAAGGAATTTGCTGGTGAGTTTGAATTGACTGATTGTGGTGCTTGGTGATGCAGTATACTAAACAGATGGAAGCTAATTATTTGGATACATTCTAGACTGTCAGTGCAGCTCAAGCAGGGATAGATTTTTTTGTGAAGACTTATATGAGGAGGCAAATGGCATGAGCTTTTCAACTCTCCTGGTTGCAGAGTCTCGTGTGAAGAAAATCTTGTGCCTGACTAGCATCAGTATAACACACTTGAGTGTGGTTATGGGAACCTGTTTGACCACTGTGTGAACAGATTGCTAGACTTGATGGGCCTTGGTCTGATCCAGCATGGCTTTTGTTATGTTCTTACATTAACTCTGTAGGTAAAACTACAGTGGATATTCAAAGGCCAGCTTACTTTGAACAACCTACAAGCCATATTTACCCTCTTAAACAGTGTTTGTCAAAAGTGTGAAACTGACTAATGGGTAGGGGGTAAAACTGCCTATCAAACCAGTTCTGATCTGTATTTGAGGGTACTGTAGTCCTGAGCAACCCACAGTCTGCACATTCAGTGCTTTGTTGGGTAACTTCCATTTATCATTGGTTGATAATGCTGGTAGGAAAGTTACATGAACACTCTCCTTTCCAGAACAATTATTTGTTTTTGTTGTTGGTGGTGATGAGATAAAAAACAGGAAACAAATCTGTCTCCAAAGCATGCTTTTGTCAGTTTTTTAGTGTTATCTGTCATAGTAACTCTAAACATGTTGGTACCAATATTATGGAATTTCCCCCCCAGAAAGATTCATTTGTCCCCTTCTACCATTGTTTTCTGCCAGCAGGTGAAGACTTTTTTGTTGTGTTTGGTGTTCCATCACTGATTCTCATTGACCTCTCCTTCCATTCATATGTGTGTATGTTTGTGTTCTGTTTTAATTGTTCTTACGTATTTATATGTGTGTTAAATCTTAATGTTTTTATTGTTTGTCACCTTGGGGCCCTAAGGGTTGGAAAGGCAGCTTAAAACATTTTAAATAAGAAGTAACATCCATTTTAAAGTTAGATATATTGCCTGCTGAAATTCTGAGGCCATATACAAGAATGTGTAACCCATGAATATGCTTATGGTGTTTCTTTCAGCAGTTTACTTTGCATGCATATGGAGTTGTTCATTGGGTCTGTCTTGGTTACAGGAAGATGAACCTCAGGAAGATGCTAAAGAGCTACAGCAGGGCAAACCATATCACTGGAGGGACTGGTCAATCATTAGAGGAAGAGACTGCTTGTATATTTGGAGTGATGCTGCTGCTTTGGAACTCTCTAATGGTAGCAACGGATGGTTCAGATTTATCTTGGATGGGAAGCTGGCCACGATGTATTCCAGTGGGAGTCCTGAAGGAGGATCTGACAGCTCAGGTACAAGCCTGTTCGCACTAATATTTAAGGACATTGTAATATTACTTACATAAATCTATATATTGTTTGATTTTGAGATGTTCTGTTTTGCAGGAATTGCTTCCCCTAATAGTAAAGGATGTAAACAGGTGGAAGGTGGTCAGTTTATTTTGATGCTTTTGCCAACTAGCATGTGATAGTAACCTTTCTTAGTAACTGTGTTCAGTGAACATCTGAGCTTCATTTTGTATTCTTTTCTATACATACTAATATGTTTCAAGCAACAATTAAAGGCAATATGTGGTGGTAATTCACTGCGCTCCAGGTGTAGCAAATTGGAATGATGGTTTTTTTTGGCTTGCCTCTAGTTAGCAGAATGAAGTTGCATGTCGGTGTATGTGTGTGTACGGTGCTGCGAAGTTACTCCTTAGAATCAAGAGCTCAGCAAGAGCCTTGAGCTAGAAGAATTTTATGTTATACTGAGCTGTTGGTAGTTTGAAGCGTAGTGGGTATTGCTTGCTTTTTCACCTTTTCCAGTTTTTCATTATTTAAATTAGTGCAACAACTAATATTTGTAAAATAGTGAATAGGAAAAAAACTAGCAAGTGTGTAATGAACTGTAGGATTGCTATATCTCTTTTGAACAGTTGCTTTGATATACTTTATGATTCAAATTCTCAGGAAATTGTTTTATCTAGCAGAGTAAGGCTGCACTACCAGGCTTAATTCTGAATTCTTTTCTGTCCGGCAGTTTTTAAATCAGAAATTTGGTTATTAGGACAAATTATTTCCTCAATGTTTATCAGTTTGTACTCTTTGCCATTGGTGAGGTGGCGGAATGTATAGGCTATACCAACACTGCTTCTGGTGACAAAACAATTGGCAGTTGGGAGGCTGTGAGGTTTTCTTGTTGAACGTGAAGACCGCTGTCTCCTATTCCTATTTTTGACATTTCAGAAGATCATGTTAATTATGATCAATATTACTGTTTATATTGTAAACTGGTGGGGGTGTGTGGGCAGCCTGGAAAAATTGGCAGAAGAATAAGACAGACAGCTGTCAGGCAGACAAGCTCCAGCCGACTGGTGCACAGTTGCAAAGCTGATGTAGCCCTATGAAGTCAAGGAAAATGGGGACCCATCAGGGGAATCACTTCAGAGTCTGCAAATAGTATCATAGGCCTGGGAACTTGGTTCTGCTGCTTGTGTTGTAGAGTCAGCTCAGCCTCCAAAGGCTCTCAGGCTGCTCATGAAAGATCCTATGGGCAGAGGCTATGGCTTTTGTGTTGCATACCTGTCATTCTTGTGCTAAATTGGCATTGAATGGTAGTTGAAGAAGCTGTGATTAGGTGCTGGTCAAGTTGCTGTCCCCTAAGGAGCAGTCATATCTTGTATTCATTAAAGTTTTCATAAAAACCAATTGTGTTTAAGCAGCAATAATTATTTGAAGGCAACCTGAATTGTTCTCTTAGAAGACATCCCAGGCCTACTACAGTGTGATGGTAGTTGTTGGCTGTTTCAGAATCACACAAATTGACTGTAGTAATGTATTACTGTAAGCAGTTACTGCAAAACTATATTGTACCCAAGCTTTAACATATCACAGTGGGGAGAATAAATATTTTCAGTATCACGTAGCCCTGAATTTTTGTTAATCAGACAGTGTAGTCTGACGTAACCAGTCCTCTTGGTGCATGAGGCACAGTAAACAGCAAGGGGCTTATTCATCTGAGCTGTGTGCATTTGAACAAAAGCAAAGAATGCGGCAGTCAATTAAATCAACCTCTGTGTGTTGATGTGCACCTGACAGCAGTCTCTACTCAATTATTTCTTGCATGCAAGACTGTTGTCAGGCTCTCAATTTGTCTGCGCCTGTATTGAAGGAGTTAGTATCAGTTGTGGCTCTGTGCAGGTACTATATATATGGTACTGCATTTCTGCAGTGTCAGTAGCTTGAAAAAGTGCCACAATCGTCATGGAGAGTTCAGCAACTGCATATGTACATCATACATTGGAAGCACTGTTACACATAAACGTTTTCATGCAAGCCCAGCTGGAAGCTACATGGCAACCCCTGAGGTTGGGGCTGGCATGGTTTATGTTCTAATCAATCCTGACAATTGTGGGCTTCGATATAGTTTTACACTACATCTTAGTGATTTTGCAGCACATAATGTAACTACTTTGTTTCTGTTCAAATAAAAATGCTATATAAAATGCACAATAGTATTAAATATGCAAAAATATATCATACACTTATAATCCACTTCTTCCACCAGTTGAATTTCTTTTTAAACAATACATCAAATTAAAACTGCAGTTTTAGGTATTCCTTGTGGAGATACCAACTGATCTGTAAAGTCTCTCTGAATTTCCATTTTCCCGCAAAGCTCCTCTTCTTTCCTTTTCTAAATGTGGACAGCCAACCCTTCCTTAAACCTTGAGATTTTTTTCTGTAGATGTTTCATTTCTGCTAACAGGAATTCATCAGTAATATAATTTAATACATACATAAGCATATTTAGATTTATATAGTAAACTTACTAACACACAACTTCCCAATTTCCCAGTAGTAATGTTTCACTTACTGTGGTATAATGGGCTAATGTTTGCTCTATCCTGAGAACTTGAATCCCAATTTAAATTTGCATTGAATGCACTTATTGAACATGTTATTTTATAAAACTAAACTATTATACAAGTAATAATTAAAAGTCAAATTCTAGTTACCCTTTCTTTTTAACAGAAAGTCGAAGTGAATTTTTAGAGAAGTTACAGCGAGCTCGAAGCCAAGTAAAAGCATCCACAACAAGTCAACCGATTTTATCGGCCCCAGGGACTGCTAAACTTACCGTGGGGAATTGGTCTCTCACCTGTCTAAAGGAAGGAGAAATTGCCATTCACAATTCAGATGGTCAGCAAGCTACAATATTGAAAGAAGATCTGCCAGGTTTTGTTTTTGAGTCCAATAGAGGAACTAAACATTCATTCACTGCTGAAACCTCTTTGGGTAAGTGTGTAAATACATGTAAAAAGATGGCAACGGCAGTTGTATATTTTCAGTGTTCTAGCAAGATGATACCCTGACTTCTGGATGTTGTTTTATAGGATCAGAATTTGTGACTGGTTGGACTGGCAAAAGGGGCAGGAAACTAAAATCCAAGTTGGAGAAAACCAAGCAAAAGGTTTGTGTATTTGTTATAAAACATTTTAATTGAAGAATTGACTTTTTAATTTTTGTAATTACTATGCTGCTGCTGACACGTGCTTATCTGTTAATTTGAAGATGAATTTGTACTTCAGATACTAAACTTGCCTTTGTATGAAAACGAGAATATTCATTTGGAAAAAAAAGAGATGGAAATCTTTGTGGTATCCAACTTCCTTGAATAATATAAAAATAAATAAGAGGATTAAAAATAAATAAAAAATAAGAGGAGCCCTGGGAGGAAGTTCTGGAAGCTAGATTCTGTATTCTTTATCATTCTTATCCATCGAATCCACCATCCTTGTATATTTTAAGTCTGCAGAAATTACATACAACTTTTTAATAGTCCACAGCTGCCCACACGTAGTTGTGAAAGTTATTTTGGTATGTTGATTGTTACATTAATCTTTTGCGGCTAAGCCTTTCTTCCGCTTCACAAAGCTGCTGGTTTTCCTGATTGCATCAAGCAGATACTTATTTGTCACAGGTACTTGGGTCATAGGCCAGCTGACATCCCTAGCTGCTGCTTCCAAATATCCCATGGTTTCCACTCTTCCCCTTTGTTGCTTTATTACCATGGAATACATATGCTAGGATGCATCCACAATTCATTGGAAGTTGTGTTCTCACTGTGCTGAAGAAATCATTCATAACTGGATTACCCTGTGTCGACAAGCCAATCCATTTACAAATGATTTACAATAATAGTGCAATATCCAGAGATGTGTAGATGCGTCTATTGTGTGGGTTGTTGTCTTGAACCCCCTGATTTCTTGGTGAAATCTGTGTTTAACCTGAGGTTTTGTCTTATGAAATCAGGTACTTTGTGTATAATTGAAGCTCACGGTGCCCTAAAATACTATCTTCTGAGTTACAGAATTGTTTTGATTCATGATAATTCAAAGTCTATAACAACAGTCCCATTTTTTAAAATGAATTCACTTTGCAGTGTTCTTTTTAAAAAAAAGGTATTTTATTAACATTTTCAGAAAGAAAACACACAAATTACATATACACACATTCACACAGTTTGTACTCCTTCGGGGAGTCTGTCCATTTCAAATATCCTATACATTATTCTTATAGTCTACGTTTTTTTTTAATAAGTTCCACTTTGCAGTGTTCTGATACATTATTGCTTCCTAAGCCCTTTTCTCTTGCATCCCTGTTTCCAGGGTTTTCCAGAGGTAAAATAGGATTTATATCCAGAATTATGAGGAGGCCAGAGCTCAGTGATAGAGCCCGCACATTTGACCCCTGGCAATTCCCCCATTGTAAAAAACAATGAGATACCTGGGTTGAGAAGAAACTCTGGTCCAAGAACTTGGTGAGCTGCTGCTGGTCAGAGTAGGGATTACTAGTCTGGACGGCCCAAAGAACTAGTATACACCAGCTTCATTCACCATCCCAGGGTACATTAATCTGGAATTAGCATTTATGAACCCCAGGAAAAATATTTCTCTGGATGAATTACTGTGATACATTCATGCAATTTAATTGTGACTTTGCAAATAACGTTGGCAGGTACGAACTATGGCTAGAGACTTGTATGATGACCACTTTAAAGCCGTCGAAAGTATGCCAAGAGGTGTAGTTGTAACACTGAGGAACATAGCAACTCAATTAGAGTCTGCATGGGAGCTCCATACAAACAGGCAGGCAAGTATAAATATTTCAGTTTAATGGTTGATATATTTTCACCCTATGGTAATTAGAATTGGGAATGTTGTTATGCCAGCATTGGTCTGGTGCAGATGTACATAAGATCTCCCCTCCTCCTGGCTATATTTGCAAATTATTAAATTATTTCTGGAAGAACTCCCCCTGTGCCACTGGTGATAACACATCTATTAATCCTGGTTAAAAGGGGACTGTGACCATTTGCTTTTGAGAGAGAAAGGGTGGAGGAGCAAAATGAAACAGGAGTCCAGTGGAACCATGAAGACTTTTAAAAAAGTTATTCTTTTAAAAATTTTAATCTCCCCCCCCCCCCGATTTTTATCTTGCCCTCAATCCCCGGGCAAAGGCTGGGCTCAGGGCGGTTAACATCAATAGTTCTCAATACAATAAAAACAATAAAACCGCAATATAAATGGATCAATAAAATGAACAATTTAAAACAACCCCATAAGTTTATCAATTGCAAATTAAAACAATACTGTCATAGACTCCACCCTCCAAAGCAGCCATGGAAACCCCTGTGGTTGCCAGCCTCCAGGTGGGGGCTGGATACTGCTCTGTGGAGTGACAGATGAGTTTGCCTGGAGAAAATGGCTGCTTTGGAGGGTGAACTCTATGGCATTATGTCATGCTGAAGTAGCTTCTCTCCCCAAACCTCACTCTCCCTATGCTTCACCCCTAAATCTTTAGGAATTTCCCAACCTGGAGCTGGCAACGCTAAGGGGGAACTGATCCCTGTAATTGGGAGATCTGTTGTGATTCCAGGAGATCTCCAGGACCCACCTGGAAGTTGACAACCCTAGAAGGAGAGAAAGAATCAGGAAAGGGGGCGATGGTATGGGGGCTTTCAGGAAAGGGAAAGAGGAAATAGTGGGGGAGGGGAAAATGTGATCCCCCACAAGTCCATGTGGGTTCCTGCTTGTTTATACTAAAATCTACAAACAACAGAAAGGGGGGGAATGTTACAAAGAGAGGTCAGTTTATAAGCCAGAACCAGTCAAAGAGTAATCGATCCACATCTTGTAGATGCAAACCACTCCCAACAGTTGGTTGATAGAATAGGATTAACATAAAATCATACTGAATGCAGGAACAAGCAGGATGGAGAAGGAAGCCAGATATACTGCAGCTTTCTCATCTCTGATAGTATGACCACTTTGCTGGGCCAGCATGAAATGTATCAGAGAGAAGAACTTTATGATAATATTTTGCAGTTTGCCTGTTTTGTTCTGTAAGAATTGAAATGAATGGAAGCATTGTTATCTGATTCTCTTTCAGTTCATTGAGGGAGAGAACACTTGGCGAGATTTAATGAAGACTGCTCTGGAGAACTTAATTGTCCTACTGAAGGATGAAAATACTATTTCACCATATGAAATGTGCAGTAGTGGCTTGGTGCAAGCACTTCTTACTGTTCTGAACAATGTAAGTTTACTGCTTAAGAGCCTAGTTTGCTTAAAAGATGTAGTGTTTTCATAAATACTGTTCTCAAAGTAGTCTGTAAGAGAGATGTGTTTAAACACAAGGATCTACAGATTTCGGCTTGGCTAATTTTAGCCACTCTTTTCTCTGGCAAGCACAAAAGCTTGGTGGAGAGGTGTATTCTTTTCTCATTTGCACTAAGGTATTGACAAGATAAAACAGTGGTAGAGACTTACATTGCTGAAATAGACTCTTGCTGTCTCCTAGCTTCACCAAGCCATAGCATAAAAAATGAGAGTGGCAGGGAAGGGTTCTGTGTGTTTGAGTAGCGCAAGAAGTGAAGATATGGGAAGTACTAGAGGGCAAGCATGAGTTGAGTGCTACTCTTCGCTCCTCTGCCCCTGGCCAAGCAGTCTTACAGTGCAATCCTAAGGAGAGTTACTCCAGTCTAAGCCCATTGAAATGAATGGGCTACGCTGGGGTAACTCTTTAGGATTGCACTGTTATCCTCCCTCAGCCCGCATGTACTTGCGGTGAGCAAGCAAAAATTGGTGAAATGCCATAGGAAGCCAAAATTAAGTGACCAACCAAGCTTTTCTTGTTGAATTAGAGGCTGTTAGGATTTTTTTCCCCTAATGGTACAACTGACTGTGTGGCCAACCCTGCAGAAGCTGAGCAGTTCAATTTCCTGGTCTTGGTGAGTGTGGGTAGAAACTATTTTCGCTCTCCCCCCCCCCCATGATTTTGGGGGAAAGTTTTCTGTGCCTCGTGGCTTCTATACAAAATAAAAAAAAACACTTCCTTCTGTTTCATTACCTCAAAATTTTGTGAGATGTGCATTTTCTTGTTCTCTCTTCCATTACTTTTCTTATTGGTCAAATATGTGGGCAGGCAGCACCTGGGAACTTACTGGTAAGGTCAGAGTATGTCAGCTTGAAAGCCTTCTTCCCACTTAGTCAAAGTGACTTTGTGGGAAGTACCTTTCAATTCTGTGGGACTTACTACTAAGTAACTGACAGACACAAACAATGAATTGACCAAATTATGATATTTTCAGGTGGGTAGCTGTGTTGGTCTGCAGTAGAAGAGCAAGATTCGATTCCAGTAGCACCTTAGAAACCGACAAGATTTTCAGGGTATAAGCTTTTGAGAGTCTACAGCTCCCTTCGTCAGATACCTGGACTTGAATCTTGCTCTTGCAAATTTCTTGCTCTTGCAAATTATGGAGAAATTGAGGAAAAAATTAGTTGCCCAAATTATGATGACGGCACAACCTCCTGAAATTATATATGAATATAATATTAATTTTACCTTTTTATTAATGAATAATCACACTATTCATTTTGATTGCTCCCACTCTGTTGTCTTCCTTATGTTTGGAATGTTTGGCAGCAATTGTTGCTACATATGCTGTGACAGCAGCCGGCTGTGACAACTAATTCTATCAAATCCAGACAAAATTTGGTAATCTCTATGCTGGTGCACCTAGACTACCTTGACATGGCAGATGACATCAAGTGACAGTCCTTCATGCCTGGCATAGGAGCATTTAGCCATTTTTTTTTCTGTCCACCTCTGCCACTGCTTCATCTAAGAACATTCCTTGCACTTGTCTCCTGGGAACGAACAAGTTGCTGAAAGCCCTTAGGTGACATGTGGCAGACTCAGCATGGGAACCAATCTAGCTTAGCAGTGACTCGGAGGGGAGGGTTACAAAGGACTTCTGTGGAGCAGTTCTGCGCTCTGCTCACGTAAGGTGCTAGGTTGCACCCACCTGCCATTCTATTATATTAAAATGCTCATTAATGGTTGCAGCCTTTCTTTTTACTGGAGTCAAATGGTGTTCTCTTTTTCCTTTTTAGAATGTGGATTTTGATATGAAACAAGATTGTAGTCAACTGGTAGAGAGAATAAATGTTTTCAAAACTGCTTTCAGTGAAAATGAAGATGATGAAAGGTAACTTATGATTGTAGAACATACAAAATTATTTGTTTATACTGTCTATTTTGCTTTTGGTAATAGAACCAAGACTAGTTCTTGCTTTTATCACATGTTTATTCCTTACTTCTCCCAAGGAGTTCAGGATAGTCTTCATGGCTCTCCTCTCCTTCATTTTATTCTGGTAGCCATCTTGTGATGCAGGCTGGGCTAAAAGAAAGGGAATGGTCCAATGTATCCAGTGAGATTCATAGCTGAGTGGAGGTTTTGAACTCTAGTCTCCTGAGTCCTTGATGATATGCTCTTGCCTTAGAATTCATTCATTTTTGAGGAAGGAAAAGTAAACCATAAGTAACATGTATTATTGCAAGAGTTCCATTTCTTGTAGTGCGGCCAAAGATACACACTAAATTAATACAAAATACTTCAGAAATACATTTGCAATGTTGAAAACGCTTTTGGAGTTGCAACTCCTCTGTTGAAAGTCCAAGACTAATTTACATTCATTTTTGAACTGCCTCATTTTATAGAAATTATGTAATATGTGCCTCTTCTGTGTCCACAGTCGTCCAGCAGTTGCATTGATTCGGAAATTGATAGCAGTATTAGAATCTATTGAACGTCTGCCACTACACCTATATGATACACCAGGATCAACATATAATTTGCAGGTAACTTTCTAGCGTTATGAGAAATCTGCTGTTTTATAACAAAGATTACATAAGAAAAATCTCTGCAAGGTTCATATAATGTCACTGAACCCTGCTTACTCTGAAAAAGCCTGTGCTTTTCAACAGTCCTTGGGGCAACTGGCCATATACTTGTTCTTTGGCAACTGTAGAATCTTTAGAACAGTATCTCCTAAAAATGGTGAGCAAAACCTTTCATGTGCTATGTTGAATGATATGTATACTTCTGTGATGAATTTCTGTTGCCTTTTTCTTTTGTTAGGTTAATTGGCCATGAATTTGTTTTAGTAATAAACTGGGGGGCAGGGGGCATTTTGTGATTTCTACCACAAATAAAATTGCATGCATGAATTTTAAAGATGTCAAAGGGAATATGGTTTTTAAATGATGCCCAGTAGTTTTGCTCAGTTTCCTTTTCGTGTTTGCTCTAATGTGCACAAAGTTTTGTACATATTAAGGTTTTTATTATACGACAAAAGTATTAGCTGGTACTCTGATATGGGGGAGAGGAGGGACAGAAATTTTTCTGTCTAAATTGCAGGGTTCTGTAATTAAATTTGTTACATTGGCTTTAGATACTAACAAGAAGGCTACGGTTTCGTTTGGAGCGTGCTTCTGGGGAGACTGCTTTGATTGACCGAACAGGTCGAATGTTGAAAATGGAGCCTTTGGCAACTGTCGAATCCTTAGAACAATACCTCCTAAAAATGGTGAGCAACCTTCCATATACTTTGTTGAATGAAATATCTATTCTTCTGTGATACATTTCTGTTGCCTTTTTCTTTGTTAGGTTGCAAAGCAGTGGTATGACTTTGACAGAGCGTCATTTGTTTTTGTAAGAAAACTACGTGAGGGGCAGACATTTATTTTCAGACATCAGCATGATTTTGATGAAAATGGAATTATTTACTGGATTGGAACAAATGCTAAGTAAGACACTGATAAATTCTGTTTTGCATAATGCTAATTTTTAAATGTAGAGAAGTTGCATTTAGGTACTAGACTCCAGCGGTTTGGTTCATATGTAATGCAAGATTATGATTTTAGTGTTTAAATGAGTGGCTCCCCCTTCGATTCTTACTCTTCATCTTTTGGGGCAAATCATAAGGTTGCATCTTGACTACACATTCAACTGAGAATGACATGCTCCATTAACACAGGGTGTTTTCTGTGCACGGTGTTTTCTGTGTACAGTGTTTTCTGTATGGGAGTGTACAGACCATAGCTGGCTGTTAAATCCAGATTGAACAAATGTTTACAGGATTGGATATAACAGTGTCCTCTGGTTTGTTGCAAAAAAGGAAGGAAATCCAATTGATGAGAGAGTAGGTAAGCCTGAGGTTCAGGCAAAAACAGCCATTGATGGTTTTGCAGTTACCCAGAACTTTAACCTGATTTCTCCCCCCCCCCCAAAAAGTAAAGAATTTTGAAACTAGTTTCCACTACTTTTAGATACTGGCTTAGACCCTTTCTGTCCTAACTTTCTGGTGTTGGAAAGTGTGTGTGGGAACATTTTTATTTTATTTCCCCCACACACACACACTGCAGACTTCTACCCCACTTCCCCATGCTGCTCTGGAAGGGGTCTACTGCCCCACTCCAAGAAAATATCAAATGGCATGACAGACTGCAGCAGGAGGGAGGAAGTTGGGGTTTCCTTTCCCCCAGCATAACAGTAGTGGCTTGGCTGTTGTTGTTTTTTAGTTTTTATAAATACAGGGTATATTGGCTGATGTATTAACTACTCTATAAAGGAAGCCATGGCCCTCAGTTTGCAAGATCTGAGCAAGGCTGTTAAGGATAGGACACTTTGGAGGTCTTTGATTCATAGGGTCGCCATGAGTCGGAAACAACTTGACGGCACTTAACACACACGCACATTAATTTTTACGACCACACTTTGTACTTGGATGTGAACAGGATAGAAACAGAACAAACAAGTACAAAAGCATGTGTTATAGTTTGCGGTGGCATTTGTAGTATGACCTGAACCATGTAGAAATCAGGTGGTTTTCAATTTCTGCTTGAAGCTGAATTGATGTAGATTATTTCAAAGCTTGTTTTCTTGTGTATGAATAATATTTGTTCTTTGTATTGCAGAACAGCATATGAGTGGGTGAATCCAGCTGCCTATGGGTTAGTAGTAGTTACATCTTCAGAAGGAAGGAATTTGCCTTACGGTCGATTGGAAGACATCTTAAGCCGTGACAGTTCAGCTCTAAATTGTCATACTAATGATGATAAGAATGCATGGTTTGCTATAGACCTTGGTCTTTGGGTAGTACCATCAGCTTACACGTTACGCCATGCTCGTGGGTATGGAAGATCTGCACTCAGAAATTGGGTTTTTCAGGTATCTAAGGATGGACAGAACTGGACTACTCTCTACACTCATGTTGATGATTGCAGTCTCAATGAACCAGGGTATGTTGTGTTGAATCTCTGCTTCTCCTGTGGTAGTTTCATTAAAAATTCTTTATTCTGCATGGTTGTTTAATGTTCAGTCTGCACAGAACAGTTATTTTTCTGTAAACCTTTAGCATCCATAACATTATACAGAATTCTGAATCCATAAAAGTCATGGTGTATTGACTGTTTCCATCATTGCCTTCAAGATCCAATTTGCCAGACTTAACGGCTTGACAAGGAATTGTGGATGCACATTGTTGAATTCCCTATTTGTATTCTTTGAAAGTGTAATATTATTTTTTGGAATTAATATAACATTGGATCTTGAATACAGCAGTACAGAGTGAGATACAACTCTTAAAAGTTCAGACAGTGGTAGGGTAGAATGAATAATTACTTAAACTGCCTTTACATTTCAAAGTAATGTCTCTGAACATTAACATGAAATTAATTCGTCTGTCTCTTTGTCCTTGTCTGTTTCCTTGGTTTTAAAAATTTCTACTAATTTTTCCATGTCTTTCCTTTGCCAAATTAATATAAAGCTCAACAGCAACATGGCCATTAGACCCACCAAAGGATGAGAAACAAGGCTGGAGACATGTAAGAATTAAACAAATGGGGAAGAATGCCAGTGGGCAAACACACTACCTCTCTCTATCTGGATTTGAACTTTATGGCACTGTGAATGGTGTGTGTGAAGATCAGCTAGGTAAGCAATGTATATGAACTGATATATATTTTACTAAATGTTATACATTTCTCATAAATTGAACTTTTATTTTGTTGCTTTAAAATCTCGTGTACAATCCAGAATGCTGTTAAGCATTATTGAAATCCAGTTATTTGCTATGTTAATAAGCTTTAACTATGAACTGGATTATGCACATGAGTTTTTAAGATACATTCAGTCAAATCAGAATGCTGAAATTGTGTGTAGTTTTGTTTTAACACTATTTAGGTTTAATAATACTACTAATAATAGAAAATATTCTGTTTAGCATTATTGTAAGTCACCATTTCAATTGTACGTAGGAAAAGCAGCTAAAGAAGCAGAGGCTAATCTGCGGAGGCAGAGGCGACTGGTTCGTTCTCAGGTTCTGAAGTATATGGTTCCTGGCGCCCGTGTCATCCGAGGCATTGATTGGAAATGGAGAGACCAGGATGGTAGTCCACAAGGCGAAGGCACTGTTACAGGTGAATTACACAATGGTAAGCACACGTTTAAATCTCTTTAAATAACTAAGTTACTTAAATAGTTTTACGTGTTGCAACTTCATGGTGGGGGAAGGGGGTGATTCAGAATTACTCAAAGGTTAAATTACAATTCTTTGTGGACATCTGGTTACTTTAAAGCATGAATTCACTATGTCTTTGCCTCCTGAAAGAAAGAAAAAAAATACTTGAGTTTTCTGAAATGTAATTGGCACTACGTCCTAAACACAGTTTAAGTAAGCAACATTGACTTGTTTTGGAACTTGCTTTCAAATGAGACTATTTATAATTGCTGCTAAAATCAGCAAAAGACCTATAATGTGAATGGGCCTGTGAAGCGTTGTTTATGATTTGAAGTCAGGATGAATAGGAAATCTTTGGAAAATGCGAGAGTGCCTTCAGCATCACTGCTTGCACTACAACAACTGTGAAGGCAAGTATATATTATCCTTGCCTCTTCACCTCAACTAAGAGGCATCCAACATTTGAACTGCAGTGGAGTATAAAGACAGACCTGGGTTTGTGAGCTTGCTTAAGCATTATTTAATCCCAATCTTCCTACGAGATTCTGCTTGATATTTTGAGAAAAGTGTATTTCAAGAAAGTTGAATGTTAGGTTACTTGTTAGTTGTAGTTCAAAACAGGTAGCCTTATTGGTCCTTACATGTTCACAGTTACAAAATAAGAATGATACAGAAATCTAACCTGACCATCAAATATAGTTAAGTATTATGAATATTATGTGCGAGCTATATTATTTACATGTACCTCTAGTACACAGGTGGCTGTGACCTTCCTCCTTGGATATATAGTATATTGTATTGCAGTGTGAATGAAAGTCAGTTGTTTGCTGTCTATGTAATATCAGAATATCTTGCTGTACCTTTTCTAGCTTGGCATTTGCAACTCTTCCCCGGTCTTTGTTGTGTTTCTTGCTTTTTCTTATCTTGCTAGCTTCACTGGGATCAAGTTGCCGTATTTTTTAAATACTAGATATCATGAATCCAAACTAGATGATGATATTAAGAGTCTGATCTTAAATAACCAAGGCCATAAAAAGTTTATACTATTATATAAGCAAGGAGATGGTTTTACATGTCTAGTGTATAACACTGGCTACCCTTAGGGTGCAGCATTTGAGGACTACTCATCTCATTGGTTTTTCTGCTTTACTGTTCCCTTTTAGACGCATCACAGTTGTAACTTCACATACTATTTTCAGGGTTTTTTAAAAAATGCTTAAAAATACACTGAATATAGTACTTCATGTGCTCATCAGAGAGAAGAGTCTGCTGCACTTGCAAAATATCATTGCATTCCTAAGCAGAGGTGTACCCTTCTGAGTATATTGACTTCACTGGATTTAAAAGGCTGTGCTCTGCTTAGGATGGCACGATATGCTGCTAATAGTCAGCAGTACGTCATCTAGGCTTGTAAAACACACAAAATATTAACTTCGTATTGTGAATAAGATGTTGATAATTTTAAAACAATTACTTGTTAGAGTAGATAAAAAAACAGGCCAAGACTAAAACAAAAATTTGCCTGTAGAATGGAGATATTAGTTTTCTGTACTATGTTTTGAGGTTTGATTAACTGGCTGTCCCTAAGACCCATGGAAGGTGATCTGTGTTAGGCCCATTTCCAAAGTAAAGGAATCTGTGTAAGTCTATTCCAGACCACTGCGTTGAAAATGTGCTTTCAAATGAGCAAGAAATAAAGTAGAGTCAGAGTTTAATTTTTTTTAATGCACAAGTAATAGGCCTTCATATTGTAGAGAGAAAGCAGTAGTGTTTGTTGGATCCAGAGTTGGTCTGCTTTCTCTCTGCTTTGCCCCTCACTTTTGCAAAGTGACTATAGTTGTCGTGTTACAATCTGACAGTGGCGCTGATAACTTGAAGCTTATGCACTGTTGACCCTTGCTGTAGCTGAGCAGCCTCATCTCTCATACTATTCCTTAATACTATGACTTAACATACAATCATGAAATTGGCTTCCAGAAACATAAGCCTGTATGTTATGAGCCTTTAGATAATAAGTTATTGAGCCTTTAGATCAGTAGTTCCCAACCTTTTTTTGACCAGGGACCACTAGGACTTTTTTGTTCAGTGCAGGAACCCCAAGGTTCAAAATAAAAATTCCGAGGATTTGAAAATAAACTTTAATCATAACTGTTAGTTAAACATTAAACTTAGAATAATATTTGAATATTTTTTTATAATAGAGAACTTTTAATTGAAAATATTAATTTATTATTGGTTTATAACTTTGTTTTGCGGACCTTAATTTAGTTCTCAGAGACCCCTGGGGGTCCGTGGACCCCCGGTTGGGAACCAGTGCTTTAGATAATAAAGGGTTTTAACTGCCCATATGTTTACCTGACTTAGGTCAAATTTTATCTTGCTTAAAGGAACTGAAACTTTCAAATGAATTGCTTAGGTTTTCTATCTAACGTTGGTTTTGTCAAATATAAATTGTGATTAACCTTGTAAAGGAAGCACTTGAAAGGGCACATCTTTAGACTTAATAACTTTCAGTCCACCTGGGAGTAACCATTTTTTAACTGGATTCTTAGAATCAAGATGAGCAATTTCAGTGTGGTCCAGTTTAAATTCATACACTTAAAATAATGACTGTTCTGAACTTCAACACATTTTTTGGTAGCTTGGCTTTCAAGGCCATTAAGTAATCTGTATTTCAAGGTAGTGGCCCAATGAGAAGCTGATCCCGTGTTGTGGAGCTACTGTCTGACACGCTCCTGTCTGCTTTCTGCTGGGTCTCATAAACTCCTGTCCCTTTCTAGGCTGGATTGATGTCACCTGGGATGCTGGTGGCTCTAACTCTTACCGTATGGGCGCAGAAGGAAAGTTTGACCTCAAGCTTGCCCCAGGGTACGACCCTGATTCAGCGGCATCACCCAAACCTGTTTCATCCACTGTTTCAGGCACAACGCAGTCATGGAGCAGCTTGGTGAAAAACAACTGTCCAGACAAGATGACTGCTGCTGCAGGCTCCTCAAGTAGAAAAGGAAGTAGCAGTTCTGTCTGTAGCGTGGCAAGTAGCAGCGACATCAGCTTGGGTTCGACCAAAATGGAACGGAGATCTGAAAATGTAATGGAGCAAAACATAGTTTCAGGCACTGATGTCCATGAGCCAATTGTTGTACTTTCCTCGGCTGACGCCATGCCTCAGACTGAAGTAGGGTCCTCTTCCAGTGCAAGCACCAGCACCTTAACCGCAGATGTGGGAAATGAAAATGTTGAAAGGAAGCTAGGACCCGACAACTCAGGTCGTGCCACTGGGGAGTCCAATGCTATCTCCATGGGGATTGTTAGTGTGAGTTCTCCAGATGTCAGTTCGGTATCTGAGCTTACCAATAAAGAAGCCACTTCCCAGCGACCTCTTAGCTCTTCAGCAAGTAACAGACTGTCAGTGAGTTCGTTGTTGGCTGCTGGAGCTCCAATGAGTTCCAGTGCAAGCGTTCCTAATTTATCCTCACGGGAAACCTCTAGCTTGGAGTCCTTTGTCCGGAGAGTGGCAAACATAGCTCGCACCAATGCTACGAACAACATGAATTTAAGCCGAAGTAGCAGTGATAACAACACTAATACTTTGGGAAGGAATGTCATGAGCACTGCAAGTAAGTAAAACTAAATGTAATTAAATTTCAGTGAAAGGGGGAATGAAGGCTGTCATCTTGGTCTCCTTCAAATGTGGTAGTCTTGGATAGTCAGCTGGGTTTGGGCTTTGTTGCCTCTCTGCCCAGTATTGGATGGGTATCATAACTTGTGAGAAATTGAGCTACCACAGAACCGTTTTTGAGGATGTTATAGAAGAGTGGCTTTTCAGTCTCTAATTTTGAATTAATTGGGAAATATTGTTAAATTCCTAAAATGTTATAGATAAATGCGGAATCCATGTTTTATAGCACCATTGTTCTTTGAATGGATCTTCAGTGCAGTAGCTAAATGCACAAAACTCCTCAAGACTTATGAGAGTAATTGGTTTAAGAGAATGATATAATTACATATTTTCTAAGGTCACGTTCTAGCATAGCATGCTAAGTAGATGTTGATGGCACACTTATTTCTGAAGCTAGTTAGAATTCAGGGCTTAGTTAAGCAGTATTTTGGTTATTTTTATCTAATTAACCATTCATGGTTGGAGAAAACAATTGTTTCTAAATTGCTGTACTAATGGGTTTTTCCCTCTACGAACAAGTTACAAACCCACAGAGGATATTCCCAACATTTATTTGTTTTTGTGTGTGTGTGTGTGTGTGTGTGTGGTTTACTGCTATTTCTCACGAAGACTGACTTTTATAAGAATACGGTGAAAAGCAGGAAATGGATAAATATATGGTAAAAGTTTCTTCTCTTTGTGGCAAAGATATGCTGCTTATAATTTAAACTAAAGGCATAGAGTTATTTTATCATTTTGTCTTATGTCAGCTCTGGCCCAATCCTGGAGGTTTCAGTTGCTTCGTTGGAGCCCTCCTATTCTTTTTTTTCCCTTTTAAATGAGACAAGAAGTACCTAATGCATAAGTAGGAAAACTATGAAAATGCTTTTGTTCCTTATGGAAAGTACAGGGAGTGTGTGTGTGTGCAGAGATTGGAATTGCATCCCATAATACTTGAATTTGGGGAAGTGGGATTGCTTTTCAGTTTCCCCTTTCTAAAAAAACCCCCATTTTCTTATTGCTGTGGAGTATTTAGAAGAAATTGACTGACTGACCAACTGCCAACCGTAGTGAAATTTGATTATGGAAAGGCCTATTGAATTGAGTGAAAAAATAAAATCTTAGATTATTCTAACAAATCGTGAATGTGAAATACACAATCTGTTTACAGCAGATATTTAATGTATAAAAATTGGGGGAAAATATTTAGACAGTACTGGGAATAAGCTCAGCCCCAGTGGTATTGCTAGCACCTTGGGTTTCTCCTCAGGCCCTTGAGCAGAAAACAATCCTTTGGTGCTGAGCAAATGGTCTGGAGTTGTCCACCCTGGGCTGATGCATCTGAATACTGTCTGCTGCAAATGATTATGAACTTTATAATGTGATTTACATATCATGCAAGAATACTTATAAAGTAGGCCACATGTCCAGTTTTTTACAATTACATTGGCTGTTTAAGGCCCTTTTCTTTCATTGACCAGTAGCTCTAGGCTGATGAATAATGGGTGACTTTAAAGCAATTTTTTAAAATATTGGTTTAAAACGGCACACATGACTGTTAATTATACTGCGTTGGATCATTTATTTTATCTTACCGTATCTTTATCTGTAGCTTCTCCTCTAATGGGTGCCCAAAGTTTTCCTAATCTGACTACAACTGGTACCACATCAACAGTGACCATGTCTACATCCAGTGTTACTAGCAGCAGCAATGTAGCCACAGCAACTACAGTTTTATCTGTTGGTCAGTCACTTAGTAACACTCTAACTACTAGCCTAACATCAACATCTAGTGAGAGCGATACAGGTCAGGAAGCAGAATATTCTTTATATGGTAAGTTTAATTTTTAAATGAACATAAGCAGATTTCCAGTTAATGGTTTTCCTTTTCCTCTTTTTTTGTTTTGTTTTGTTATGGGTTTCTCACTTAGTAATTTCATTTACTAAAGCATATTAAATAACTGAGCTGTTTACCTTACAGAAAGGGTTCTCAAGCAAAGACTTTTAGGCAGAATGTCAGTGTTTTCATATATTCCAGATCTTCACACTCCTACACGTGCTTTTCACTGATGGTGTTTTTTATGTAGGCATTTCAGTGTTAAATTATTTAAAAATGTAAAACAACTAGGCAATCATATTTTAGAATAGCTCCCATCATTTGATATGACAAACATCCATTCATGTGTACGTTATAGATTTATGACCAGTTTTTCCATCATGGGGCTGGATCCAGGGAAAACTTTGCCAAAGGAATTTCCGATGGAGTTGTTCCTCACTTTCTCTCCCACCCCCAGCTCCTGCTGTTTATCCCAGAAATCTCTGAGGGTTAGAGGACCTTTGTGAAAACACACAGTACAATATGGGATAGTGCAGATAAGAAGTGCGTTCATCAAATTACACTGTCCTCAAGCAGCTGCTCAAACTGTACTCTACAGTGGAATTTTTAGAACAGCCAGCAGGCTGCCGGGGTAATGGAAAAGTCATGGAAAGATTGCCAGTTCATTCTGCAAGCTTTTCTCCTGAATCCAACCCATGGTATTTTGCAGTTATTTCATGACAGAATACGTTTGCTCCGAGAATATAGGATCATTTGAGTTTTATTGTCAGCATTCTAAGTTGAATCAAGATATATAATACCTAAGCATAGTACACAATGTGCATTGGAATGGGTCACATATCACAAACCCAGTACTCCATATAATAATATGATGGTTGGGTAGGTTTTATTTATTTATTATTTACAGCTTTTGCCAGAACAGGGTTGGGTAGGTTTGCAAGCCACCATTTGGCAACAGTGCGAACAACAGAAAAAACTGTATTGGGAGAAAACCCAAAAAAGTAGAGAAGAGGGAAGGAATGTGTGAGACTACAGCAAGCTTGCACCCCATGGTTTAGAGGATCAGGTTCATGACGCCTGAACCAGGCCAATCTTGGCAATGAAAGGAACTTAGTTATTAATAGTCATATTTAAGGGGGGAGATAATAAAACAATGTGGCATTTATGCAGTTACTAACAGGTATTGATGTACCTGTTATGCAGTTACTAACAGGTATTGATGTCCATGTGGAAAAGCTATAGCTTTTAATTTTTTTCAGAAAGCACTCTGTAGCTACTAAGGCTGTCTCTCAGTAGAAGGTTTGGAGACTGGCCAGACTTTCCGCAAGCCTGCTTGGTAAATTTCTGTCAATGGGCACAGGTCTCATTGCTATATGCTGCTTCTTTTAGAAGCTTGAATGTTCTTGTCACTGTGAAAGTTTTTCATCTGCTGCATTGTAGATGTGCAACAAATGTCTGACACCCTGCACCCAGTTAAAAAGGTTCTTTACATTCTTGAAAGGACATAATGAACAGAAAAATGCCCCACGAGTTTCATGGTAGTGAAAGGAGAACTTAATGAAAAGGTGTTCACGCCTCCCATTAGAGCGCATGTTGTGGTTATTTATTGATTTGCCACTTTTCTGTTGAAACCATTTGAGGCAGCTTGCAACATTTAAGAAAAAATAAGTGTTGACTTTCAAGCAGAGGAGCAGTTAGGAAGAAGTACCTGCTTCACTTGCTAATTCTCTAGTAGGTTCTGAATTGTGGTCTGTAGAGGCACAGTTCTGTATTGTATGACTGTACTTGTGAAAAAAAGAAGGGGGAGAAACCTCTGATGGAAGACAGGAAAAAATGTGCAAAGCAACAGAGATTGATTACAAGGCGTTTATCTAACAACTTGTAGCGACTCCAAAATTATACAAAATAGTAGTAACAAAGGTTCAAAGAAATTGTGAGACATGTATTACAGTATACATACAATGAGCAAAAACAAAAAACAAAAGTGTGGCAGGTCTGCTGGCTTGTATCCTGTTTCGATATCCGTTTAAGAAAAAAAAATTAGTGTTGACTTTCTAGCAGAGGAGCAGTTAGGTTGTAAACAAGTTATATGTAAATATTGTGTGATATATGTATTAATTATATTTCTGTTTGTTGTTGAATTCCAAGTTTACAGTCCAAAGCTACAAGTTGTTAGATAAACTTAGCCTTGTAACCTCAGTTGCTTTGCACATTTTTTCCCCCTGACTGTACTTATGACCATTTGAACCGCCTCTGTTGTGGGTTAGTTGCCACATCAAAGGACATTCACTCCTTTTGCAGTGTAACAGTTTTATCTTTGTGGAACATGTGGTTGATACCATCCACATCCACATATGAGAATGAAGCGGTGTGAGCCCTTAAGGAAGGCTTTCCTACTTTTAAAATAAATGTGTGAATCAGTCCTTGAAATGTTGATCTCATATTTGTTTGGATACACTGCAGCTGAGGTAACAGTAACAAAAGGGATCGTCTGGGAAGTATTGAAATGAAAAAGTAAAATTAAGCGGTTGGCTTTGGGGAAACAAACTAAAATATTTCCAAGATGTTGAATTCTGAAATACAGAAATGTTGCACAAGCCACACAGAAGCCATTGAAAAATATTGCACAGCAGGTGCTCTTGCTAGGCTGTGTGTGCAGGATCACACTACTTCAAGATAGTTACTGTGTGGATCCCCTGGATTGCATGGGAGATCTCCACAGTGGAACTAGCCACAGCCAGAAATTTTCTAGCAACTTCAGTGTGATCTAGTGTTTTGTATGAACTGTTGTGAGTATAGAGAAGAATAAAAAAAATCAGGAAGGCCTTGGTGGAAATTGGAGCAATTTTTTTAAAGCCAGAACCTATCAACAAGATGTCAGAATACTTCTGTTTCCATCTTTTAATTTTTTTTTTACTGTGGTATGAAGCTGAACTAAACATTACAAGTATTTTTAAAATATCTATGTCTTAAAGAATGGCTCTTTTATGGTGATGTTATGACATAGGGTGTATGCAGATTATTCCTGGCTTTTCCTGGCTTAAGGCCTCTCAAAAATGGCTGCTGGGAGTCATGGGAGCCTTGCAAACAAACTGCCACGATGCATAGAAGGGCTACAAAGACGAGGGGGAATCAGGTGGCATTGCCTTACTTTGCACTTGACACGATGGAGTTTTTGCTGGCCCAGTGGACAATGTTGGTGCAGAAGAAAAATGGGGGTAATGTCACCAGATTCCCTACTGCAGCCTCCCCCCCCCCCATGGTATCTTGTTCATAAGGCTCCTGCAACTTTCAGTATCAACTGTTGGGATGTCTCAAAGGGCTTCTTGGGAAAAGTGGAGGAGAAAAAGATCCATCTTTCTAAGCTGGTAGGGTACAACCCATGGCCTAGAAACTGATTTTGTTGTTTGTTTTGCGTGTTAGGAGTGAGCTTCTTGGCTTTGGTGACTTCTTGAGTAAGATTTTATTTCTTAAAAGAGAATTCTTTTTTTAGAGTGAATAAAACTACAACTTCTCAAGTGTACATCAGACTGGATTTGCATGTTAATTATTTGGCAAAATCACCATTTAGGTGCATTTACTGCCTTTTTTTCTGCATGGTATTAATACTGATAAAGGTATGCTGTGGCAAGGTAAATGCTAGTTCCACTTCATGAGATTATAGTAAAACATACATCGCATAAAGCTGATATGGAAAGGTTATTGTCATTGACTCTGCTGTATCAGAATATTAATCAAGCCTATATTAGTAACATCCTAGCAAGGGGCTTGATACAATCGCATGAGTTCATGGCAAGTTTTAAAAGGGAGTTCCAGGAATTTTTTTTTTTAAGACTCATTTAAAAGCTGAGACCTCTGCTTTCTTGTAACTTTGGGCTGTTTTAATATGAAGAACATCCTGTGTCAATTCGTTTGTGTAGAAAACTGCATTATAGTATCACAGGTGACTAGTGTTGCAAGTATGTGCTGCAGGAGCCTTCTATCAGTTGGGACTTTCCTTCAGTGAATGAGGTAAAGCAGGCATATACAGTTACAGCATGCAAAAGTGCACACGTGCTATTTGTCGATTCCTGCGCTGGAGTGTTGGATTTTTTTCTAATCACTTGTCAGTACTATCCAATGAAACAAAGCAGGAAGATGCTACATCTGCCTAAACAATAATAATAATGAGGTAGGGTGGGAAGAGGAGAATCGGGAGTTGGTATGTCTGTGTGTAAATTATGCCTGCCTAAACTACTAGCGCCCTGACCTGGATGGCCCAGGCTAGCCTGATCTCGTCAGATCTCAGAAGCTAAGCAGGGTCAGCCCTGGTTAGTATTTGGATGGGAGACCACCAAGGAATACCAGGGTTGCTGTCCAGAGGAAGGCACTGGCAAACCACCTCTGTTAGTCTCTTGCCATGAAAACCCCAAAAGGGGTCACCATAAGTCGGCTGCTACTTGACGGCACTTTACACATACACACACGAACTACTAGCAGCAGCACTGCACATGCAGGTACCCTAACTTTTTGAAAATCAGAAGCACATTATTCTGGGTTTTATCAATGTGCCTTCTGTAGTTGGCTAATGGCAAACCTTTATTTCCCCTTATGTATTGTTTACCTGTGCTGCATCTTCTTTTGACTTGCGAGATCCAGGCTTAGATTCCCATGCTATTTATATTGGTGTAGTCCGAGTAATTTCAGATGTACTCTGTTAAACAGGATTACAACAATGAAAGTGGTCTATGACTTCATAGTGAAGATACAATAAAAGTTGAATGTTCCTACTCAGGAAAAAATGCTGAGATGTATATTGCAAACATATTGGAGAAAAATGGTTAACTTGCTGTCTTTCATAATTTAAACTATTTTGCGTGTTTGCGTTCTAAATCAAAGCTTCTTAAACTGTGGGTTGCGACCCCATATGGGGTCGTGTAGCTGAATGTGGGGGTCACAAAAATTTGATTTATTATCAGTAAATGTTTTATTTGTATACCTATTTGATATACCTATATACCCGAGATTGCATAAATATTTCTCGGGCGAAAAGGGGTCGTGAGTGGAAAAAGTTTAAGAAGCCCAGTGGGAGCAATCTGCCTGAATGGGGGGAGGGGGGCTTTCATCCATGCAATTTCCCATTTCTTTTCAGCTTATTTTCTTTAGCACTTCTTCCCTTTCAACTTCTCATTGTCATAATTCCTTAAATAGGTTTCAGCCCTGCTGTATTCTCTGGTACCTTTCCCCCCCTTTCTCCTGATTTGAATTTATAGATTGAATTGATCCTTCATTTTGCTGTCTTTCCTTTGTTTTTTTAAGTAGTAGGTCTTAGTTTTCTTCTTTTTCTGTGTAGATTTTCTTGATAGCTGCCGGGCTAGTACCCTGTTAGCAGAGTTAGATGATGATGAAGATCTGCCTGAGCCAGATGAAGAAGATGACGAAAACGAAGATGACAACCAAGAAGATCAAGAATATGAGGAGGTTATGGTACTGTGTATATCTATTTTTATATTTAGGGAAGACAGAATTGTGTTAGTTTGTGGTTTTGCTGGCACCCAGGGCCATGTGAGAAACATTTTTTCCCTTTTGATGTTGTAGAACAGGTTGCTCACCTTAAACTAGTGTATTCATTCACTTTAGGTAGGTACAGTATTTTTTCCATTTAAACTAATCTTTATTCTTATTTTGCTGGTCAGTGACCATATTAATAAATTATTATTATTATATTTTATTCTGATTATAAATATTATACTTTCCATGCCAGATGTGAATCTACAAGTTGGGTTGACCTTATGAGTCTATGCTCCCTTTGTACTTCAGTTTAGGGGAACACTGAAATCTTTAAATTGCACAGGTTATGAAAATAGATTGGCCTAGTTCCATGCTTCACCCTACATGGCCTAGTTCCATGCTTCACCCTACACAGCAAAATGGATGTCTGGGTTTTTGAAAGTGTAGATGAACAGTGAATGAACTGATGGGCAGGTGACAGCAGGTATAACCTGTTTTGCCTTGGTTTCAATATATGGTCTTATGATGGTTTACCTATCTGCAGTTCCAGCTTGAATGCCATACAGCTTGTTTCCTGTGATTTTTTTTAAATTAACCATATCTTTAATTTCTGCATGGTGATTTAATAGGAAGAAGAGGAGTATGAAACAAAAGGCGGCCGTAGAAGAACATGGGATGATGATTATGTTTTGAAACGTCAGTTTTCTGCTTTAGTACCTGCCTTTGATCCTAGACCTGGACGCACTAACGTCCAACAGACAACAGATCTTGAAATCCCTCCCCCAGGTATATTGAAGAGGGGAAGGGGTTGAGAATATGTGGGGGGGTGTCCATATGTTAGCATGTCAGAGAAACAGAAGACCTGTAATCAGACTGGAGGAGGGGGAGAGGCAGTGCATCTAACATATTGAAAGTTTGCTTCAGGTACAAGATCATCTTGTCTGATGTGTTGCCTCTTCCCTTCCTGAAGCCTGCTGCTGTGTTGGGGGGAGGGAGCACCAAAAATTTGTTGTTTTCCTTTTTGTCTCTCCCCCTTCCTGGCAGGGCCCTTGGATGTAGGGGGAGGCAGTCTGTCTTCTAAAGAAAAAAGTGGGAATGTACGGGGACTGAGTTGGGAAATGGAATGATGCTGAAAAAAATGGAAAATGGGTGGGGGAGGTAGGGAGAGTGAGTACAAGGGCGATGGGAGGAAAAAGACACCCTCCACACCTACTTAGTTTATCTGCACTTTTAGACAAGTAGTGTAATATTGTTTGTACCTGGAAGATAACAGTCCATAAACAACTTTAATTTATGTGAGATTAATGGTATTAGTAATCCACTACTCATTTTTCACAAATTTACCATTGTTTTCAGGAACTCCTCATTCAGAGCTGCTGGAAGAAGTTGAATGTACACCATCACCACGTTTAGCACTTACCTTGAAAGTGACAGGCCTTGGTACAACCCGCGAAGTAGAGCTGCCATTAACAAATTTTCGATCAACTATCTTTTACTATGTACAAAAATTGCTGCAGCTTTCCTGCAATGGCAGTGTGAAATCTGATAAACTTAGACGAATTTGGGAGCCAACATACACGTAAGAAATCTCAAATTTCTAAAAGGACAACTGTTTTAAAGTATACCACAAGATGTCTTTGTGATGAGCAGTCCTCCAAATGCTGCAGCTGTGCCATCTCTGTTTTTTGAAGGAAGGGCGGTTAGCTGCAGTGTTTGAACAGTGATGTTTGTAGTTGATTCCTGAATTCATCACTTTTTGCTACCTACTTAACCTCTTCAGTAGTATGGATGGGATCAAAGAGTTCTGCTCTTGAAACACCTTTTCATTCTCTGAAAGGACTATCCTGAGAATTGGGACCCTCTGCATTGGTGTGGAATGTGGTATACCTCTGAAGCAGAGAATCTGTGGAAATAGCAGATTGTGTGCAAGTTCTTCTCATCCTAGCCTGTGTCTGGTTTCAACCCTATACAGATATGTCAAGAACTCTTAGTCTTGGTTCAGATGTAATGCCAAACCATGGTTTTGGTTTGGCACTAGGTGTTCAAGCCTTGGGCTGTCATGGAAGAGGAAGAGGGAGCATGCAAGCCAGGCACCTCCAGGGTCAGTTGGATAATGCCAAACCATGGTTTGGCAATGAATTTAAGCCACGGCTTAGTGTAAGCAGCGCCTCTATGTAGAAGAAAAAGTTCACATGACGCAGTAGTTAGAAGTTGGCCTCAAATGGGCCTATGATAGAAATGTATTAATGCTTTTAATAGTTAGAACAACTTACATCAAGACCAAAGACTTGCTGTTCAAGCAAATTGATTCTCAGAATGGGCTGTATGAGCTGACTTAACGGTCCAATGTCAAGAATGACTGGCTGATGACATTATAAGGATGCTAATTAATGTGGTATAATAATGGTATGTTCAGTATCACATTAGCATACAGGATGTGAACCCTAGATAAACCTCCAAGCTCCATAGTACATACTGCATGTTTTGGAAGTGTCTTATTCTGCTGTGCAAAGCTATGCTAAAGTATGTAAATGATATTTTTATGTTTTTAGGATTATATACAGAGAGATGAAGGATTCTGATAAAGAGAAAGAGAGTGGGAAAATGGTGAGACATTTTAAGATTTGTGTGGTTTGAGGCAGATTTTTGTGCAATGCTGTGCACTTCAATAAACAGCAGCTTTTTTGGGGGAAAACACTGTAGTTTATATACAGAAGATGTGACAAAGAATGTTTGTTAAATGCATGTTTCTAAAGAAATATGTGTAGTGCATGTGAAATCTTGGAAACTTTACAATCAGGAAAGACCAACATTTGGTGGTTCCTGTTGTAGGGTTGCTGGTCAGTAGAGCATGTGGAACAGTACCTTGGCACTGATGAATTACCAAAGAATGACTTGATAACCTACCTGCAGAAGAATGCGGATTCAGCCTTTCTGCGCCACTGGAAATTAACCGGCACTAATAAAAGCATTAGGAAAAACAGAAATTGTTCCCAGCTCATAGCTGCATACAAGGTATATGTCCGCATCTAAAAGTATTGGTTTGGGGAATGTCTGTGCTTCTTTTTGCATTGTGATTGTGGGCTCTGACAGAGTGGTTTGATGTGTGACTAATGAAACTGCTTTCTGGATAAATATATCCATGCACCCACTCTTACATTTAGCAGCTCCATTTCTCTTGTATGCTTCTTGATAGTAATAAGGTAATAAATATTAACAGCATTCTAAACATTAAATTGTTTGCATCATAAAGGCTGTTTTTGTAATGATATTTTTGTAACTACATTGTCATTTTAATCAAAAACTTAGTACGTCTGATTAATTGTACAGGATTTTTGTGAGCATGGCTCAAAATCCAGCTTGAGCCAGGGAGCTATTTCTACACTTCAGAACTCCGACATTCTGAGTTCAGCAAAAGAACAGCCTCAAGCCAAAGCTGGGAGTGGACAGAATTCCTGTGGAGTAGAAGACGTCCTGCAGTTGCTTCGAATTTTGTATATCGTTGCAAGTGATCCTTACTCCACTCGAACGTCTCAAGAAGGTAAATAAAGTTTAACACGAGTCCTTTTAACAGGCTCTTGCAGAACTAGCAAATAATACGATAATTCTGTTGTTAATTTCAGAAGGAGACGAGCAGCTTCAGTTTAGTTTCCCACCAGATGAATTCACAAGCAAAAAAATCACTACAAAGATTCTGCAGCAGATTGAGGTAAATTATCTAGTTCATTCTTGAGAGATGATTATTTTAAAATAGCTTTTCAGCTTTATTTATTGGAGATTGTCTTGCTGTGGTCTTGTTTCAAGAAAACTGCGAAGCTTTTTCTGAATGCCTTTAATGTATATTTTTTCCAAGTTCCAGGTGCCACTTCACAAACTTTCAAAACTTCAAAAGCTGTTTACCTCTTTCACCCAGGTCATCATGTCACACTGTGCATCCTTGGAAATTAAAACAAACAAACAAAAAACAGTTTATCGCCATGCAACAGAAAGGGGCTGGTGGGAGGAAGAGGGCAAAACCAAGTGGAAACATACTAGATCTACAGTTCAACAGATAGTTTTGAAACATGAACCTGTTTGGTAATAAGTCATAGAGATGAAAGTCATAAAAACTAGTCCTCCTCCACGTTGCTTGCCTTCTTATACCTATTTCTTGACAACTCGTTTTCTAAGAGCTTTTTTTCTTGCTAGATTAAATGCTAGCCTTTCTATGGTTATGCAAGGTAGATTAATGAACTTACCATATTCGGAAAGGACCTGTCTGTGTTCTTCTGGTTCTGTTGATTCTCTAGCACACATGCTCCTGGAATGTCGTTTTTATGAGGATCTAAGATCAAGTTATATTATTCCTCTTCTAACAGATTGGGCTAGTACCTCTGTGTCGAATACCTTTATATCCCTTAAACAGTAGATTTAGAATTATGCTGCTCAAGATTTATGAATCAAAATGCTTCTAAGGGAGAAAGGAAAGTCATAAAACCTAAAATCAGAATTGCCTTTTAAAATAACGTGATTTTATTTTTTAGCATTTCTTTGAAGTAGATAACATGCTAACGCAAAAGAACAAAATTACAGTTCAACGTTTGAGGCCTCTTTGCCACTTAAAGTAGAACCTGCTTTTTATTTAATTATGACAGTTCAGTTCCCATTGTGTATTTTAAAGGACATGTGAGTTGATTGCATGAGGTGCATCTGCAGAAGTTTGCTTAGAATACAACTATCAGGTTCTTTTGTTCCTCAGACTTCATTCTTTAAATTGCTTGTGTATTCAATTATAGGAGCCATTGGCACTGGCAAGTGGAGCATTACCTGACTGGTGTGAACAGATAACTAGCAAGTGCCCCTTCTTGATTCCATTTGAAACTAGACAGCTGTATTTCACTTGCACTGCATTTGGCGCTTCAAGGTAAGGAGCTTGACAAGTTTAATAATATAAATTTATCTCGGCATGGAAAAACTAATGGATAGTGGTTTGTTAATTCTATGCGGAACTGGGTTAAGGGAAATATATAGAAATGCAAATATCTTTTGCCAAAACATGTGGAATGAAGGAGTGTTAGATCGATTAAATAATATACATTTATGAAAGTGTTGAGATTTGTGGAAATAGTATGCCTTACAAAGGTTGTCTGATTCTGCTCCACATTTTCCAGAAGTGGCAGACACAAAGCTGTATATAAACATGAGAGGGCAACAACCACTCTATGTATCTAGGATATTTTGATAAATTCGATGGATCAAAGTAATGAAAAACATAAGCTCAGAACAGCTAAGATTAAATGCTGTGATTTGTACATGTAACAACAATATCAGTACTTGCAGAATTTGTGGTGGTTGTTGCATTGGTCCTGAGCAAAGAGCCATAAAGTTGGTTGTTGGTTTTTTTTAATTAGACCAACTTCTGTTGTAAGCTCTGGCAACTTGTCTCTTAAAAGTTGATTGATTAAAGCATTGTGCAAGCAGAAGTTCACCTGATAAAGGTTTAATCAAATCAGTATCCTGAGTTGAGAGTTTTGAAGCAATGTATCTGTTGTTACCAGAGCAATAGTGTGGCTACAGAATCGACGTGAGGCTACTGTAGAGCGGACACGAACTACAAGTACAGTGCGAAGAGATGATCCAGGAGAATTCAGAGTTGGGCGCCTTAAACATGAAAGAGTGAAAGTTCCCCGCGGTGAATCGCTCATGGAGTGGGCAGAAAACGTTATGCAGATTCATGCAGACAGAAAGTCAGTTCTAGAGGTAAAAAAATTCACAAGTATTTTTAAACTGTTTATTATTTACGTAGCTGTTCTACAGTAGCTGAGAGATGAGTCCAGTAGCACCTTGACTCTCGAAAGGTTATACCTCGAAAATCTTGTTGGTCTCTAAGGTGCTACTGGACTCCAGCCTAATTGTTCTACTGCAGACCAACACAGCTACCTTATGAAACTACTCTACAGTGGGTTCTACCATGTTTTACACAGATCATAAAAACCAGGTCTCTTGCTTGCAGGTTGAATTTTTGGGAGAAGAAGGAACAGGATTGGGACCCACCTTGGAGTTCTATGCACTAGTTGCAGCAGAATTCCAAAGAACATATCTGGGAGCATGGCTGTGTGATGATGATTTTCCAGATGACGAGTCACGTCAGGTATAATTCATGTTGGCATTCAGTTTAAACGCCAAGATAATTGCTGCTGTTATCTCTCTTGAAAAAATCTAGCACATCTAACTACTACTTCTATTATTTTTGTTTAAATAGGTTGACATTGGCGGTGGATTGAAACCACCTGGATACTATGTACAGCGGTCTTGTGGACTTTTCACAGCACCATTCCCACAGGATAGTGATGAACTTGAAAGAATAACAAAACTCTTCCACTTCCTGGGGATTTTCTTAGCCAAATGCATCCAGGACAACAGACTGGTGGACTTGCCCATTTCTAAGCCTTTCTTTAAACTCATGTGCATGGGGGACATTAAAAGCAATATGAGTAAATTGATTTATGAGTCACGAGGTGACAGAGATTTGCACTGCACTGAAAGTCAGTCGGAGGCTTCAACGGAAGAGGGGCATGACTCTCTTTCAGTAGGGAGTTTTGAAGAAGATTCCAAATCTGAGTTTATTCTCGATCCACCAAAACCTAAACCCCCAGCATGGTTTAATGGGATTTTAACCTGGGAGGACTTTGAATTAGTAAACCCTCACAGAGCAAGATTTTTAAAAGAAATTAAAGATCTTGCAATTAAGAGACGTCAAATACTAAGCAACAAAGGACTTTCGGAAGATGAAAAAAATACCAAATTGCAGGAACTGATGATGAAGAACCCATCAGGATCTGGACCTCCACTGAGTATAGAAGATTTAGGGTAATAATGTCACTTTGTTGGTATTACCTGCATGATGATCTTATGGGATAGGAAATTAGCATGCACATTTTGAAAATGATGAGATCAACTAGGGAAATGTAAATCCACAGTACTAGATTTGACGACATTTCCTGTTCATAACAATTCAGTTTGACCAGTAATGCTACAGTTTGATCTTGAACTGCAGCTTTCTGATGTTCTCAATATGCATGGCTGTGCTTTGCGCAGTGCTGTTTGCAGAGATGCCCACAAGGTAGAGATGCAGTGACAAAACCTAAGCACTTTTTGCCGTTGGCTTGTAGGCCACATAAACTGTCGAAGTGAACTTCATTCAAAAATGTCTCCCAAGATGCAAGCTTCTGCATCAGGCACAGTCACTAATTTTAATAATACTTGTTGTATCAAATTAAGAGTAATCTGAATTTTAAAAAAATCTGTTCAAGAATCACCCTGGATATAGTTTCCTTTCAGATTTTGTGCAGTTTTAGACATTGGATGGTATGGTAGAAAATAAAAGGTCATTCTGAAATCACTGCCACTGTGTTGTATCCCACCACACCACTCAAGCTATGAGAAGAGCTTTCCTTTGGAGGAACAGCCTCTGTCACTGAAGGAAATCTCCTTAGCTTGCTTATCTGAGCAGGGCGATAGGATCCAACCCAGTGAATTAGTCACCTTTGGGCTACTGCTAATCAGCGTTGTGATATGGGAACTGTGGTACTTCGAAATATAATGACAATTAACTGATTGTTTGTGACAGTCTTTGAAGTTAGTGTTGTAGGTATGGCCTTAGGTTAAAGTCTGTTGCATTGCTTTCTATACTAGTGACTTTGAGATTTTAACAAAATAATTCAGACAGTAGAAAAGTGACATATTAAAAAGTTTGAATTTATGGCTAAATCTCTGAAGACATGCCAACACAATCAAGGTCTGTTCAGTGTCCCCTCCTTTCATTCTAGCAATTAAATTGCAAGCTGGTTTTAAAGCTAAGTTGTGTGCTTTTTAATCTGTCTTCTGTAAAAGTATGTGCAGAGCGCTTATGTTTCCCCCCCCCCCCCATTAATACCTTCTCTCTCCTTGCAGCCTGAATTTCCAGTTTTGCCCTTCATCCAGAGTGTATGGTTTTACAGCAGTGGATCTCAAGCCCGGAGGTGAAGATGAGGTATAGAAATACTATTTCACTCTCATTTTAAAATGTAATTTCATTTCCCTTTCCAAATTCTTCTGTGCTGTAATGTGAACACACTCTGACTACTTAAATATGTTTTGTTGTAGTTTATATCTATGGATAACGCAGAGGAGTATGTGGACCTGATGTTTGACTTCTGCATGCACACTGGCTTACGGAAGCAAATGGATGCCTTTAGAGGTAGGTAGCCGAAAGATTTTGGTTTGGGGTGAGACATAGTTTTCTGATGTCAAGGAAACACTGGTCACTTAATTAAAAATGAAACCTTCCTGCCTTTGTGCTTTCTGCAGTAGCTCAGGAGAGTGTAACAAGTGGGGCAATACAAACTGAGAGGTTGGGGAGCTCTCCTCCTTGCTGCGTTCACCTATTTCTCTGATTCCCATCTCTGAAATTATGGGGAGATGAGAGCGGTAGCTGGACTTGACAGCATGGTTCTTTGGGAATGTTCCTAAGAGACTTGATCTGACAACAACCTTTCCCTAATCAACCTTCCTCCCCCAAATTGTTGATCAAGGCATCAGAGACTGCGAGGAGTGCATCCTAGATATCTATTGAATGTACTTTGAGGATGTACATAGCAAAAAGAACATAGGAAGGATAAACAGTTTTACTTTTCTGGAGCAGAGGGCTGTGTTAGGATACTGGATTAGAACTGGAAGCATAGAGGCATGAAAGCCTTGGGGATCCAGATCTTCCAACCAAGATTCTTAGGTAACTATAGGGTGATGATATGACATGCCTTTTCACATACTTTTCTCAGAAGTCCTGCAGAAAGTAGGACGTTTACAGATTGGGAGAAGGCAAGTGTTTTCCTAGGGTTAAGCCTTCTTTAATGTAGCCCGTAACTTTCAGCTGTCTACTAGGAGAGGATGCATGAGGGAAACTACATAATATAGCTCCTTTCTACCTTAATGATTAGCCTGCCCAACTCTATTGTGTGCTCTTCTAGCTGTGATGCATTGGATTTATTTTTAACCCCAGAATTCATTTACTCCTATTTGTATTCCATTCTTCTTCTAATAAGCCTTGAGTAGTGTGGTTCCATTTTGTCACTGCGTCAGATTAGTGAATTAGGTTAGCATGAGAGGTGGAGACTTGCTGAATGCCCACAGTTTGTTTAACAACGGAACAATAATTTTCATTCCCTAATCTTAATTCCAGCACGATACAGCACATCATGCTGGCTCCCAAGTGAATTCACTCATTCCTCTTTAACTATGGGGAGCTTTTCCCTCTATGCTGCATATATTGCATCAAACAGAAATCAAACATAGCATGTCTGAAATCAGAAGGCATAACCACTACTTTAGATGACTTCTCCATCTAGAGGATGATATAGGGAAGTTGCTGTTAAGATCGAATAGGCCTTTCTAGTAATAATTTTCCAGTGTAACTGTTCTCAACTAATTTGTGTTATGACTTATTTTTTTATGATCTCAAGATGGCTTCAACAGAGTCTTTCCAATGGAAAAGCTGAGTTCCTTCAGCCATGAAGAAGTTCAGATGATTCTTTGTGGGAATCAGTCACCATCCTGGGCAGCTGAAGATATCATCAATTATACAGAACCTAAACTTGGCTACACTCGAGACAGGTACTTAATTGTACCATATTTCTAATAGATAAAGATCTGCTGTGTTATACCTTTACTGTATCCATTACATGGCCTTACAAAATGGTGGATAGTCAACACTGAAAGGGTACATTGTTTGAAAAATACATGGACGAAGTGTATCTGATGCAATCATATCTGATAAAATTGCCATAATTCAAAGCGAGCAGGTATCTGATGGGACTGCTGCTTTCTAAACAAATAGGAGGATAGGGAAACAATTGTTGGTGTTAAGTAGATTAAGGAAGATTTGTCATTGTAGATTATGTCAACACAAGTAAGGTCATTTATTTATTAAAACATTTATATGCCACCTTTCCTCGTGGTTCAAGGTGGCTTACAATAATAGTTAAAAATATAGTTAAAAACATTTTCAGTTTAAAACAAAAAATTAAATAACAGACCACAAATCTCCCCCCCCCCATCAATGGTCCTTCACTTCAGCGTCATTTCCCTTTTAAATGTTGCACGTGACACTGTCTTCCCAGTGACAGGCAGTTGTAATTTCCCATTTGGTTAATACTTGCACATCAACATGTATGGTCAGATATTTATATTATGAACTCCCAGTCTTCATTATTAAGCCACCCAGGCCAAAGACTTCCTGTGAGCAGATTTTTCCACATCTGCCACAGTGACAAAATGAAGGTATGAAGGAGCACCATGAAGCAGCTAGTTGACAGACTCAGTATAGTAGAGCACCATGAAGCAGCTAGTTGACAGACTCAGTATAGTATCTTCTTTGAGGAAGCTGTTCAACGTTTTCTGCTATAAAAGAACAATGGCCCATGTATGGTGAACTTAAAAATTACTGTTGTATGGTGAATTTAAAAATTACTGAGTTTGGTCACTATTTGTAATAGCAGTAAACAAATGGCTTAGAGTTTCTTCTCCAGCTAAGATCTTGTAGAAAAACATGAAGGACTTGGAAATCAGAGTATTTGTAGTTTGTTCCATAGACTGTAAAACAAAGCAGTTGAAACTGCTTTCTTTTATTGGGCCGTGTTACTTGGATTGCTTCAGATTTCTGAACTAAACAGTGGCAGAATCCTGTCCCTGGGCTAGAGGAACTTCCTCCGTCCTAAAGAGACTTGTTCCACCTTAAGTGGCTCTTCTGTTGGACTGATTCCTAGTTGAGTATACAATCATCTTTTCTTTGGGACCCAAATGGTAACAAAGACAGATCACACAGGAGTATTAATGTACATACTTAGGCCTCAGGTCACACCGTGTTCTGAGTGCAGTGAGATGGGAGTTGTAAGACCAAGATTTGCTTCCTTGGTGTGCCCCATTTAGAATAAACGCACCATAGCACAGTGTGGACTAGCCTTCAGTTGAACTGAATCCTGGTGTTACATTTGGGCCTAAGTAGAAACCAGCCCTTTCTTTTCATAGGCTGTTTTGGAACATGGAAGAGGAGCTGGTTGACTTTGATTTTGCAAACCAGGAAGTAAATAAACTTCTTTCATTCCAGTATTAGAGGCAGATTGGAGAAGTGGTTTGTTTACATAACAATTTTGCCACGTAAGACTTGGCAAAGATGTTCTATCTAAGCAAAAAAAAATATGATACATTAGTACTTTTAGGTCTGAATGGTACCTTTTGTTGAAGTCAACAATCTTGGGATATTATGTATTAAAGCCATTTGTTCAATTCTCTGTTCATTATGGACCACTTGTGACAAAACATCAACTGCTTGCTGTAGTAATTGGGCTGTACAGTTTGTGAAGCAGGTGGCTGCAATTTATTAGACACCACAGTCCAGCATAATGAGGAGTGGACGGGTGAATAACCACTGTAGTGCTCAGAACTGTTGCATTCCTTTTACCAATTAAAAAGTAATCAATGACTTGCTCATAGAATAGTTCAGAACTAATTTGATTATGCAGTATAAAGAGTAAACATCTGAATGGGTGTAATATTCGGCTGTTTTGCATTTTAGCCCTGGATTCCTGCGATTTGTAAGAGTTTTGTGTGGTATGTCTTCGGATGAAAGAAAAGCATTCCTGCAGTTCACAACTGGGTGTTCAACACTTCCCCCTGGAGGCCTGGCTAACCTTCACCCCCGTCTTACTGTTGTACGCAAGGTATGGGCACTCCAAGAACTTGCAGTCAAAGCTCTTTGGTCAGGTAGAGTCTGCAAAATTGTATTGTCATCAGGACTTGCTTGTGCAACAAGTTTTCTGTTCACTCAGTGCTGATCCAGAAGACTGTTTTTATTCTGCAAGGGGACTTGGCCTTTGGCAACAATCTCCACAGATCCTGTTCTTATTAATAGTTTGGCCTGGATACCCTTACTATGTGCATGATGGAATCTTGTCCATCAGAATAGGTTGCACGTAGATAACTACCAACTAGTGACAACTTTATAGGGTTTTTCTTTTGAAACGGTGCTTCAAAATATCTGAGTGTAATGGAAGCATGTTGCATACTCCCTGTTCTTTTAAAGAAGTACCTTGTGGATTTTTTTTTTCAGGTTGATGCTACAGACGCAAGTTACCCATCTGTGAATACCTGTGTGCATTACCTTAAGTTGCCTGAGTATTCTTCTGAAGAGATTATGCGAGAACGCTTGCTAGCTGCTACCATGGAGAAAGGCTTCCATCTCAACTGAGTTGATATGCAACTTGGAATATCACAACCTGGTTTTGAGTTGATAACTAGTGAAGCCTCTTGTGTTTTATGTGCAGAAAATACAATCTCCACGCTGTGTGCTCTGATTGAGACTTGCCTTTCCCCCCCATCCATGAGGCTTTGAAAACACGTGGAATAATTTGTTAGCTGCTAATGACAAAACAAATCCCAATGAATTATACAGTCAGCAAGAAAAAAAGAAGAGGTGAGAACACTGTGGGTTGCTTCAAGGGCTTGCGCGATCAGGAGCTGAAGCAAATGATTGACTGTTCCAAAGAGCAGATCTGCAGATTTTTCAGTGTTCGCTGATAGAAGATTTTTAACAGTGTATTTGTGTAAAGTTTAGCGTTTGATACCCAGTACACTACAATTGCCATCACTGATCCCTGTTTGCTGGCTTTAAGCTAACCGGTCAGAAATCTGCTTCTTTAAAACTTAGAGTCATTGGGCATCTCACGCTTTCTTTTCTTCCTTTAATGGTGCCTGCACTATTGGAGTATGTAGTTTTGGGGAGGGGGGGAGGGCTGCATATAATCATGCACAACCTTTTATTATTATTATATCCAGTGGGAATACATTTTGATTTCTCAATGCCCTGCTACAAAGGTCAAATCCTTACATGTGTGCGTGTGTGTGAGAGTGTGTGGTGTGCGCGCAGCTCAACAATAAAGCTTTTAAGAGACACTGGTCCCTGGTGCAAGGCACACTTCAAAGCAAGTTTTACTTTGGGTTGTACTTTCTTTGTATATTAAAAAAAACATTTATTTAACTTGTTGCAGTTTGAAGTTTAAAAAAGATTTCCAATGTGTATGCTCAACAATAATCATTAAAATGTTTGCAGCGTACAGAATCAGTCTCGTTAACTTTTTACCAGTTTTTCTGCCATTTTAGGATGCTGAATAGTGCTCTCACTTCTTTTGTTTTGTTAGCTTGATATTGCACTGCACAATCCTCCTTCCAAAACCCTCCTATAAAATACAAAATCATGTCCAAATGTCAGCTTTTTAAAAATTATGTCAGGCATGTCTGAGTTACCTCAGGTGATTGTTATGCATTATTTCTCATACCTTTATGGGTCGGTCAGTTTGCTCTAGAGTGTATTAAATGTCCAGTTCTTTGCCAGTTGCATGTTAGCATTAATTAATAAATTCCAGACCAGTTCGTAATGTACTCTTTACCAAATTCTTTAAAAGAAATCTATGCAGTCACCACCAGTTCAAGGGAGATTCTGCATTTAATAATTTTTGGTAAATTATGCCTTCCAGTGCTGCAATCCAAAGGCCCATGTATTGATTTTTCATGGGTTTTGTCCAGCAGGAATACAATATTTTAAAGAAGTTTGTCTCAAATTCAGTAATGGGATAGAGCACCACTTCTTAAGAGTCAGCTATTTCCTGTGAAACTTCATTTCGAATTACAATTCAGTTCATTTTATAAAATTGCCCTTTTCATTCAATTGGCCCATTTGAGATTTGGTTAGCATGTTGTTAGCTCTAGAAAATTACTAACAATCAAGAATATTTGCATGTCATGTTTATAGTGTGGTGATATTTGTCCACCACAGATACATGTATCCCAAGCAAATCATTTACTTGCTGTCTCAACAAGTCTTTAAAAGTTTTAGTTTACTGCATTTCTCACCATAAAAATGTAAGGGGAATTAGTTAGGATATTCAGATTACTTCTCCTTTTTGTTTAGTTTTTTTTTAAAAAAACTACCAGCCACTGTTATGACTATATTTATCTGCTAGCTTATGCATAGCATCTGTTAGAGATATGCCCCAAACTGACTCCTTTGTTGTGGAGAAACGACTGTTACTCCAGGTACATGTTTAAAAAACCTGTTGTTGTTGATGAGGGAATGGATGCATTATAGTTGAGAAATGTGACTGACCGGTAGTTTCTTTTAAAGGTCATAAACAGAAGAATCACAAGTACTCCCCAACACCGTTAAAATCAAACTGTAAATCCAGCATACTATAGCTTGTTAGCAATCAAGGAAGTTTTTTAATGTAGAATACAAGAGGTGCCTTTATTAGATTTAGATTCCAAATTAGATGTTCACAGAAACAATTTTTAGTGCCAGTTTCCAATACTACGTCATATCAACTCTTGGGAGGGGGGAGTGGCGGTGCAAGAGGCTGCCGGGGAAGGTGTTAAAAATGGCTTCTGCAACCTTGCTCAGTTCGTGTAAACCTTGGATACAGATCAGTTATAAACACTTGGAAAACATTGTTTTGCTGTACTTACTCCAACTCTCATTTCAGTCTTGCTATTGGCTTACAGGAAACCCTAAACGACTGTTGTACATATGTTGACATAATGCATATGTCACACTTTTATGAATAGGTTGCCAAATGTCAACAAAGAGACACTGCGCCTTTTAAAAGATCCAGAATCGTGTCAAAGAGGATGCAGCCTAATTTCCTTTTCTGCTGTTCTACATTCTAGAGGATGGGTACAGTGAGGTCCAGAGTTGCATCACTTGACACCTTTAGGCCTTGTAAAGGTACATGTTTAATCTGTATTGATACCTGGTAAGGCTTCAGGGTACGGTTAACATATAACTAAGGAATATATGGTAGAGCATAAAAATGAGGCCCTGACCTGGATAGCTCAGGCTAGGCTGATCTATTCAGACACTGGAAGCTAAGCAGGGTTGGCCCTGGTCATTATTTGGATGGGAGACCACCAAGGAATTCCAGGGTTGTTATGCAGAGGCAGGCAATGGCAACCAACCTCTGAACATCTCTTGTCTTGAAAACCCTACAGGGTTTGCAACTTGATGGCAAAAAATATAAATGTATCTTTGGCTTATGTGTCCTCCGTTACTCCACATAAAAATTAACCAGTGTGATTCTGTATAGAGTTACTCCAATCAGTGGGCTTACACTGGAGTAATTCTGCATAGGATTTTATTGTTAATGTAATCCTGGTCCTAGATCTTAAAATAACCTATGACTTTCAGTCCTTGTCAATCCATCCACTGTAAGAAAGGGCTCTCCAGATCACTTAAGTGGGTTTTACAAATGTTAACATTATTAACGTAATCTAAACGTTATATATGTGTATCATAGATCTAGATTCATCATTTTGATATGCATTTCTCAGCTGATGTGGATCTCAGACTAAAGATTTATAAGCATAGCTTGCTTGTGAAAGAGCTTTCTGCATAAACTATATTTGAGGTAGCTCACATAATCATTAACCAGTGCAGACACACAGCTAAGAACATCAAAGCAATAAAAGAATTATCAGGAGCAGAGGGGTAGTACACGTGGAGAAATCAGCATTGGTAATGAGACAGGAATCCCAGATTCAATCCAGGAGAATGCACAGTCTTGAGCATGAATGCTGATTTCTCCACACCTATGATTCCTCTGCATATCACACCCAATCCAATCACGCCTGCTAATGTCATTCACTTGCTTTTGACATTTACATGCTATTGCCATTGGGTGTCTAATTCACTCTTTTCCACTTAAGGATAGATGGACTCATTCTAGCTATATCTGAAGAAGTGAGCTGTGACTCACAAAAGCTCATACCCTGACAGACATTTTCTTAGTCTTTTAAGGTGCTACTGGACTCTTGCTCTTTACTGCTACAAACAGATTAACATTCATTAAATATTTCCTTTTTTTTTGGTCATGTACCTATTACCTATCAATTTCATTGGGTGCCCTCAAGCTAGTATTATGGGAGGTGATGTGAAAGACCCTAGAGAGCTGCTGCCAGTCAGAGTAGACTTTGATAGCCCAGTTGTTTGACTTGGTGAGAGGCAGCTTCATGTGCTGAAGTGAAGGTGGGCATGATTTCAGGCATGATTACCCTCCAGAAAGCAAAGAGATAAAGGTACATACAAGCATCCATTTATATCTCAAATTGAATTACTCGTTATACAATTAAACATTTTGTTATCTTAAAGCAGAGTATGAATGAGGAATTCGCACTTGCTTGTATTAGTCACATTTTAGCCTGGAAAAGGTTCAGTTTAGACCATTAATGCTAGCAGCAAGTCTAGGCTTTGGAATGTTCAGGAGTTAATTGTTCATATTTGAAGAATGTTGTGCAAATATATCCTTCGCTGGTTAGTCTTTCTAGCTTTCAGCTATTTTGTCAAGGACAAGAAGAGATGCAAGAATTCTGTTCTTGTTGGTTTCCACAATGCATCCATTTAATACCATTTCATCCAAAATAATGTGTACTCTGTCCAGTTTGAACATTATCTGTATAATGTAAAGTTAAGGGTATTTGTTTTAATAACCAGTGACCAGAACTAAATAGGAATAGACTAACTTCAGCACAATATTCAATGCAAATTCAGTAACATGAAAATAAGTTTTTAATCCATAAATAAAATAATTATGCTGCATCCTTAAACAGAAACATACATTAAACATACAGAAACATCCTTAAACAGAAACAGAAACATACAGTTGCAATTTAATGAGGATAATTGCTATTTATCAAACCTACAAATAAAAGTTTACCCCAAAAAAACTTCTGGGCTATCTTTGCTAGGCAGCATAATAGTTAAATCACTAATTTTTGATCACTGGAAATATTATGTCTGAAGATAAATTGTGAAAAGTTCCACTGCATATGCCCAAGCTTTTGGGGAAACTTAACACTACTGATCCCCCCTGCCTTTATAAAGTACATTGAAGTATAAAATATTTAGCAGAAAATACGACCAAACTTTGACCTGTGAGACTTGGCTTTAAATTCTTGCTCAACTATGTACTTGCTGGGCAGCCAATGGAAAGTCCCTCTGTATCACTTTGTGCCTTTAAACTTTAAAGGGGGTGGGAGAGCGCCCTGTCTCCTGAGATGGACTCTAGTAAAAGCAATACAAGCTAAAAGTAGGACAGAAAAGAAAAGCAGGAGCTGGTAATGTGAATTTCAACTGCTATTGTAATCTGTTGAAATGTGCATTCAGAATGACATGTGGTCATTTTTTTTTTTAGAGTACCGCACAAAGGTCTTTTAAGTTTTTAAAATATTTTTTGCCATTTGATGGATCAAAACACCAGAAATACTCAGTGGTCAAAATGAACACAGCTGGCCAGCAGCTCTGTTTCCCAATACTTCATGAATGCTTCTCTGGCAAATCAATGATAGGTGAAATCTGTCTTGCGTGACAGCTTCTATATGCAAATTTTCCAGGTTAGAGTTCAAAGAAAATCACACCCTCTTCTTCCTATTGATCACTCTTCTTTCAAATGGAAAGGGACAGTTTAAAAAAATCACCCACTTATTACTATTATGGTGCTTGTTTTAATTAATTTTTTTAAAACTTTGTGAGCCTCCAAAATCAAACCTCTGGAAAGGCAGTATATAACTTTCCTAAATCAATAAATATTCAAGTGTACAGAGAATGTTTTCCCCTGCATACTTCAGGATTCCCACCTGTTCTTTATTTCAAGGAACTATGCCTCAATGAGTATTAACAGAAATGCCCATGGAAAAGAAGAGATGCACCATAGCTGCAAAAGGCATCCTTAATTTAAATCAACAATCAAGCCATGGCAGGAGGGAGAGTTTGCTTATCTACCCAGCAGCTGCACCACGTTCCTGGTTTACATGGTCTTTTTCTTAGCCCGTAACCCACCATCTTCAACCAAAGCCAGACCATGCAGGGACCAAAGGACTGGTCCCATCTGTCCAGCTGGCATGTTAGCTTCAACTACTCAAGACACCAGCTTAAGAAATAAATAGTAAAAACTTGGGGACAGCTGCTGCCAGTACCTATAAGATTTGTTCATCTAAGCTTATGTGGGAGTATTGTTTCTGACAAGTCATGACAAGCTTGTTCTTCTCAAAGGTGGTATATTCTAATAAAGTACTGGTAATGTTCTAATGCATGTAAGGTGTCATTTTCTTACAATCTCACATCATTTTTCTAATTTTGGAACTGTTCAGGTGGCAACCCTAACATATGTGCTAAAGTGTGAGCATCCAGCTTTCAAATGTCTTCATCTTTCCAGAGATGTCTTAACATGCACACAGTTGTATTATGAAAAAATATCACAATTGTTTGAGAAATAACACCTTCACCATCCTTGGTTAGAACTACTGCAGACATGCCTCCTTTACAGTGTTGGTCAGACATTGTTGACCTCATACTATGGCAATAAAGGTTCTGTAGGATGTAAAAATCTATATGGAGGTCAAATATTTCAGTATTGGAAAAGTACCGGTACCTAGCCATTTTATAGGGTGGAGAGGGCCATGGCTGAGGAGTATAGAGCATTTGTGTTGCATACAGAAGGTTCCAGTGCAAAGACCTTCCATTGCCCAAGACAGTTGCTACTAGTCAGAGTAGACAATAACTAGCCAGAGGACCTAACTGTCTGATTTTGTAAGCAGCTTCATACATTTAGGATCAATTCACAAATCTCCCAAACAAGAGAAACAGTGATTCAAAATCTAAAAGTCGGTTTCGGTAGTTCAAGATTTGCTATCAACATTCCATCTTAGTATTAGAAAAAAGCTTCTGTGGAGAAAGCTGGACTCTGGCTTTATGATGGGAAACCCAAAGAGGTTTCCTCTTCTGTCCTACAGAGATACGATCTAACCACTCCCTGTCGGGCAACATTCCACAACTAGCTACTCTTCATTCCACCTGTGAGTACTTCACGGGCGACAGAATCGAGTGTCTGCAGCCTTGCAATCGGTACCACCTCAGGCCATCCTTCTACACTTGCCATGTTGTTCTTGGCAACATGTGCAGAGTAGACACTTGGCCCTCTTCTGTATCCCATTGTGCCCTGGAATTAAATGGTGCCACTCCCATACGGTTAACACCATCTGTTCAACCTTTGGTTAAAAATTAAGTGACGAACTTGCTTGCTTTGTACAACACTATTACCATACAGTGACAGTGCAATCTGAAGCAGTTGCTCCAGTCAGCCCATTGAAATGAATGAGTTTAGACTGGCTTAACTCTCTTTAGGATTGCACTGTAAAAAACTACAGTAGGTTTAATGAAGTTAACTGGCTCAATTAATTAGCTTTAATATAGAGCGTGCTTGTTTATCTTTTCCAGAACGTGGTGAAGTTGATAATCACTTTGGAAGCTTAGTGTGACTTGGCCCCAAACCCACTCTATAAGCATATGCCTATGTGGCAATTTAATCCCAGGTGCATGTCTGACTATCTGTTTGTGTAAAGTGCCGTCAAGTCACAGCCGACTTATGGCGACCCCAGCAAGGGGCTCTCAAGGCAAGTGAGAAGCAGAGGTGGTTTGCTACTGCCTTCCTCTGCAGAGTATTCCTTGGAGGTCACCCTGCTTACCTTCCAATATCTGACGAAATTGGGCTATATCATGCCACCTTCCCTCCCTTCTGACTACTGCACCAAAAAAGTTTGAAAAGGGGAAGGGAACTCCCCTTGCATTAAAATACACCATTTGAAATGTTCTGGGACTTTATGAACATTTGGCTGATAAAGATCTGTCCCTAAATATATACTGCCTGTTTCATTTGATTTGTGAAAGCTATTTTAGTAAAATACAAGATGGCTGTATTAAACGCCAGTGATTATTTGTATATCTAGCGTGAGTCACCTCCTGTCAACAGCATTTATGAAGTAACATGTTACTGAGTGATTGACATGTCTTTTTCAGTCACTGAAGAAATCTTCATTAGCACATGTCTCTGAACAAGCTTCACTAGAACTATTACAATGGCAAGGAATGCTTAGGTTAGAGCAGCGAGTGTTGACTCTGCCTTTCTGGATTAAGAGTTGAAAATTAACTTGCACTGTCCATGAAAGCAAGTTCTTGAAAGTCCTTCACTAGCTTCAGCAACTTCTCTAGAAAATCTCTGATCGTAACATGCTCTTTGGAAGCCAAGGCAGCATTTCACGCTTGGCTGGACTGGCAAACCTGGATTTTTAATTTCATGAAATACAATTTTCTCTAGCCCCTTCTTGCATGAAAACTCGCTTTCGTCACAAAGCCAACTTCGTGCTTACAGCTGAAACCTAATTTGAACTACAGAAATTAAACTTAATTTTAACTACTCCCACACCAAAGTTTTGCTACATAAAACCGCTGTGATAACTTTCAACTGTTGCTTTTGTAATCTCTCTTTTTTTGTGACTCATCTCTCCCGGAAATCAGCACCTACTGCAGTTGTTTTGAAAGCTTAATAAAATTCCACCCACTTCTCCATGCACAAAATCTGGGACTTGTCAAATGCACTAACACTCTTAAGTAGCAGCACTTCACATTCTACTTTATGCGAGAGAAATGTTTAAATCCTATTCAGTTAACAAAGAGACATTTATACTTTTTATTTCGTTTCTTACTGTTTTTGGAGCATTTTCTTCCATGTGTATTTTTAATGATTCCTAATGAGCTTCTACTAGAAGCTTAAATGTTATGTAGCCTCCTTTTCATTATAAAATTTGCTTCCTAAACAAATAGCTGTTTACGATGTAATTGGGCCCACATTGACAATGTCATCCTTTAATTGCCTAGCTTCAGTCACCATGGCGCAGACGTGTCTCTGGATTCTAAGGGGCATTTTCGATATGAAACAACCTTTTGAAGGTTTTAAATAGCTGCTTGGAAGCTGCAGCGTCTGTAAAAACAAATTCTGGGGAAAGTCAGGTGTGATTTGGATCCAGGAGCCCAAACTAGAACTGTAATGAGGCAGGCATGTCGCAGGCCTGAGTGATAGGGAGCCTGTACCTGTGGCATTCCTATTAATCTTATGAGTAAAGCATAGAAGTAAAAGGTTTATAGAGGCTTATTTCTCTGAACAGAATTTATGTGGAGAATAAAGTGGAGTAAAGGTCATGCTGGCTAAAACTATTCTGAGATTAATAAAACTGCAAAACTACAAGGTTAAGATATGCAATGTTGCCGGCTTGATGGTTGTGGCTGGAAAAATATCAGCATCGCTTATCCGAGGTGCTTACACCCCTTCTTGACATTAACAAGAAGGTCATTTCTGCCTTGGAGATTAGTCCCTCTGATAGCTGCCGTGTGAAGGAAGGAATAATGCTACCATCTAATGACTCAGACCCCGTCTTCAAACAGTATAACAGATTGTGACCTTGCACTTGTGAACTTAATGACTTAATGCCGGGAACATGGTAGGGCTTTCTTCACAGACCAAGTGACAATAGCACACCACCACCATGTGTGACCATGGCAGGTGCAAGAATACAGGTATTAGTGTAGCCATCCAGGGTAGAAGCTTCTAGCCTCTCAGCTCAGATGACCACTGGTCTGAGAGAATAAAAGCCACTGGCTTTAAGCCAGAACCAAACTGCCAGAAGGGAGAGGGAGTTGACGGAAGATGGCTTAGGCTATCTGACTTCACCCCCTCCACATCTTCAAAGATGTAAAACTTGGAAAGAAATGTTGGTAGAGGACAATGCGATTGTCTGGCTATCAATCTTTCTCTGTCTCTTGCGTGAGACTAAGAGAGAGTAACTGGAGGACAGCTTCAGTCTGTCTGGCCTTGCTCTCTCCATCTTGGAAGATGTAAAACCTAATGAGATTGAGGGAAGACGACTCTGTTTGTCAGGCTTCACTCTTTCTTGCATATTATAAAATAGATTTACAGTCTTCTTGCCTAAAGCTAGAAATCCCTTTTGAAAGGGAATTCAGTTCAGCAATTCTAGTTCTCATAAAGGCTAGAATCTGAAGTGAAATGCTGGCAGGCTGCTCCATGACAAAGATGGGGACCTTAGAACTCCTAGCACTCTACCTTGGAGATGGGAGTCTAAGTGTATTGGATCTTCACCATATTTGGTATATTGAGCCTCAATTGATCCTAGCAAGGATTAATGGAACCTCAAAGAAGATCTGTCTGATCCTGTTCTGGCTTTCTAAATGCTGGCAAGCATGAGGATTGTATGTCCTATATAGATCCCATATAGATAATTCTCTGTTCTCTGTTCAGAAGTCTTTTCTAAATAACAGAAGGGCTTCAGAACTTTCTCAGGGTAAGAGGCCAGAGATATTCCTGAACAGAAAGGAAGACCTCTGTTTTCTGTGGTAATGCATAAGGCACATATAATATGCTTACATAAAACATATGTAGGTTTATTTATGGAGACTCTTGACCAGGTAAACATATTCTCTGAAATTGGCAAAGCCAGAGAATAACTGAATCTTCCATAAAACATTAATACAGCCTTAAGCTTACACATAATGAATTATACATAACACATAAGCTCTGCATTGCTGACTGTTAAGATACACACATACTTTTAGCATGTATGTAGCATTCCTGATCTTAACAATGATCAGAAGTCCATAAACATAGAACAGATTAAATACAAAGCTTATGGTATTCTATCCTCTGCACACAGCATTGGGTAATGCCAACACATACTGAAACACATGAATATCCTAAACATGAGTTAGGTCCTTTACAAATCTCCCTAAGCTAAGCATATGAGCTGGAGAGATTTGGAAATAGTATAAAGTTGTACTTTGGTTTAATACAAGTTATGTTTTATATTCTAGGTACTCTGAATTAAGATGCTTTTAACTATAACAGGTCTTTTCCCATTGTACTAATCATATTTTAACAGGATTTCTGTAACTGTTATATTCTTGAATGAAATGAAGTTACAAGTTCAAGGTCTGAACTCTCATATAGAGAGAAATATTATGAAACATAGAAAGTACTTACAAAGATTGTTTAAAACTGCTTGCGTATATCAATGTATTTTATGACATGTTTTGAGAGTGTGTAAATATTCACATGCATATATATATATATTATGTGAAATAAATGTTATTTAAAGAAAGTTCCTTGTTTATAAATTTTCTGGCACACTTCAATAGAAAGCCTACAGTAGTGGGAATTATCATTGACTCCTGTCTGTGAGGTCCCGCTGAATAAGATAATTTCACCTCTCAGTAAGTGATACATTCTAAGAGTGTAGACCCCTTAACGACACGAGCCGTGACAGGCAGATGCCGTCTTCCTTCTCCTGAGATAAACCATGCTGTTAACACTCAGGGCCAGATACTGCTCAGGTATGGGCTCCACCTTTGCAAAGCCACAGACGGCGTTACAGCTATCATGTTCACGCACCTGCATGCAGCCCTTGTGGATGATGCAATGCTCTATATTTAGACATGATAGTAAAATGGAGCCCAGGGCACTGATGCCTATTATGAGACCCCCCTCCATTCTTTTTGCAATAGCTAGATGACCTTTAACAAGGTACCTTCTGAAATAACTTCTGCCACAGTCACTATGCAAAGATTTCACACTGTCTCTGCTCATTATCTGGATCGCTCTCCTTTGCTGAGGCTGGCTAAATCCAAAGTGTGGCACCACTTTAATTCAATTTATGCCAAGCAGCCTTGCAAAGGCAGGAAGGCGCAGGAAACACAAAGAACAACAGCAAGTAGTCTGGCGAAACTGAAAAAGGATACATCTAATTCACTCTGGAAAGGGGAAAAAAAGAAGAAGTTAGGTTGAGATTGATGTTGTTTCATTCAGTGATCATTACAGAGTACCAGTCATGTCACAAGCAGATATTTTCAAGAACAGTTTGATCTGTCCTGGTTTTATCACACAGTTTTTCACAATGATACCGGATACTGGACTTTGCCTTTTCTATCTCCGGGAATATAGTTTCTTATCCATAAAGTTTTTTTTTTAAATGGAATGTGCCTGCCTCTATACCCAGCTGTAGCCAGACACACTCCCAGAAATGCTTCCCTTGGTGGGGGTAAAGGGACCCCTAGGAACAGCACTGGGACCAGTGTGGGGGTCTGCAGGATAAGAGGGGAATCAGCAAAAAAAAAAATCCCTGGTGCCACTTTGCTGGTGGAAAACAAAGATGGACCCAATCTAATATATATACTTGACAACTATTCCCATTATCTTAAATTAACAAATTAAAGATCCTAAGTAGAATCAATCTTGAAGGCCTCCATTGATTTCAATAGGGTTTCTATACAGAAGACTGTTAAAAAACAACAACCTCGGAATCTTACTGAATGCCTCTTTTGGTTTGGAAAACTTACTAACCATTGACCACACAATAAAGGTCTACCTTTGCCGACCCAAGGACCATAGATCTAATTTTAATTTGTTTTAAGAAATGCTGTGAGCCTCTGAATGCTCAATTCTATCACATTCCAAAATCAAATTCCATGCCTCTCTGAATTTGTGCCAAATTGTGGGAATGCATATAATTGACAACGGCCTGCATCCTACCACTCCCCAAAGCAATGTTTGAAGCCTTCCTCTAGCCTGAGAAGCCAAGCAAAGAGCCGCTTCGGTTGGGAGAAATCACCTTAGGGTGGAGGAACTTCAGGACAGACACTGTCCTCTGTCTTTTCTAAACAGCACAACCTTTGTTGGTGTGTTAGGCGAAAGGTGCAGTGCTTTAACACAGGCCATTTATGCTTGGTAATTAGCAGCGCGTTCCAGGCTGAATTGCCCCGCATTTTTTTTTTTTTAGTTTTCACGCTCATTCCTCATTCAGGAAGTGACTGCGAAGCTGGCGCATACCTGCTTCGCATTTCTTAAGAGCCCCTTTAACATCACCTTTTTGTGTTTGTTCCACCCTCGCTGTGAAGAATCCCCTCAAGGAACCATGCAAAATTACAGCCACGTGTTAGCTATGCACACGGCGGTTGCTAATGGTTATGCAAACAGGAATGAAAGAGCAGGCAAGTGGGGAGGGGTAGGTGGAATGTCTCCTTTTGCATCAGGACCGTGAATAGGCATTTTAAAGGTAGCATTTTAAAAAACAGCTTTGAGCAAGCATCAAAACTGACCCTGCATAAATGGCCAGTCATTCCGTTCTACTTTGCACATGCACAGGGGACGTGGAGCCATCTTCCAAGTAAGGAAACACCATATGCTTTTCTCATACTTGTGTTGGCTAGTTTGTGGTCATCAGCACATTCAGCCATGCTGTGTATCTATTTCTGAAACTTTATCTATAGGCTAAAGGATGCTGCCTAATAGCAATTTACCACTTGCACCAGCTCATGGAGACTGTGCCTGCTCAGAACTGCTGGGCTATTGAACTGAGGAATGCAGAAAAGCAGGGTGGATTAAGGAAGCCACATATCGTACCATGCTCTATTTTGACAGCATGTAACGCATAGAATAAATACGTAACCCCTGCAAACTGGACCGTTCATTCCAAAGAGATGTTCTGGTGAAAACCACAAACATGAAATATCTGTCCTAAATTAACATCACATTTGCAGAACCCAGGCAGTGTGCTAAACTAGGATGGTAACGGAGAGGAGAAGAGAACAAACTATGGGAAAGAAAAGAACATCTGTCCTTTACTAGAGAGACATTTTGTCATCTCAGTATTTTTAGGTTTGTGAGTTTCAAAAATTCTTTGCAAGTGCTATATTTATCTAATGGCGTTTGCAGAGCTTACATTCAGATATCAGACTCTTCCCTGGTGTTCCAAGAGAAACAAAATGGGAGTCACAGAATTTGGAGTAAGTTATCAATCCCCTTTTCAGCTCAGATTCCCCTAACTCCCAAGCTAGCAGCATTTTTTTGGGGGGGAATGCAGAATAGTACACTCTTGGACCACACATTTAACTACTTAATAGTCATTGACTTTGAAATCACTGCCACTATTTGGTATAAGTAATTCCAAGAGGCCAAGCTTTTACACTCTAATCAGGTAGACAGGTAGGGTTGCCAGTTCCAGGTTGGGAAATACCTGGAGATTTTTGGGGTGGAGCCTAAGGAAGGCGGGGTTTGGGGAGGGGAGGGACTTCAATGCCATAGAGTCCAATTGCCGAAGCTCTTTTGGCTGGAGATCAGTTGTAATAGCAGGAGATCTCCAGCTACTACCTGAAGGTTTAGGAAATTAGCACAGACAAGCAAAATGTAACAAAGTGCAAAAGGTATATTAATATGCTACATAATTATACAATGAAAAGGATTCTAAGTTACTAATATAACAACTACATCTATCCTAAACTAAAGTGCAATGATTCATCACAATGGACATGAAAGTCTCAATAGAACAAAGTTCAAGTCTCCATGCAGGTAAGTTGGTAGAGTATTCACAGTAATGAGATATAGTGCTCCTGTTCAGATATTTCTCCTGCTCAGATACCTTGGTGAAGGATCCTAGAAAATAAGAAGAATACATTGTTATATCAGCACTATATCTCATTACTGTGAATATTCTACCAACTAACCTGTATGGAGACTTGAACTTTGTTCTATTGAGACTTTCATGTCCATTGTGATGAATCATTGCACTTTAGTTTAGGATAGATGTAGTTGTTATATTAGTAAGTTAGAATCCTTTTCTTTGTATAATTATATAGCATATTAATATACCTTTTGCACTTTGTTACATTTTGAGTGTCTGTGCTAATTTCCTAAACTTTGTGTTACTTGCACAGGGGTGTCTATTTTTCCAGCAACTACCTGGAGGTTGGCAACCCTATAGACAGGGTCTCTCCTGGTCGAAAGCATGCCACATGAGCCATCCCCCTCCCTTGGTCAACATATCCGATGACTACTGCTTCTCCTGACCACTGAATCAAGACTTCCTATGCAGCACGAATGGGCACCAAACTCAGGACTCCCCTTCTCCCCTCGAACTGCTGACTGGCAATGTGAAAGTTCAGAATACTGACTACCAGTATCTGCTCAGACAGCTGCATTGTGCAAGGCTGCATGGACCACATGCTTACAGTACAATCCTATGTAGAGTTACCCCAGTCTATGCCCGCTGGTTTCAATGGGCTTCAAGTGTAATTGATCTGAACAGTTTGCACTGTTTGCTTGTTTATTTCCTTAGAGTGTTTCTAACCCACACTCTTAATCACTTGATTCCTGAAGCAGCTAACAAGACACAGAAAAAATCCAATTGAAACAAAATAAACACAAGCATAACCCACCCCCAACAGTAAATCACAATGGTGGAAAAAGACTAGGAGCTAAACAACATGAATGAACTAATATAAAAACAACATAATTTTAAAAAAATTATTTCCAGCAACAGCTACCCCCCCACACACAATATGAAGTAAAATTAGTATAAAACCTGACAAAGTGCAAAATCAGCATGACTAATGAAAATCAAGGCCAATATAAAGACTAAAATTAGGTTCAGAGGTAAACAAACAAACCAAAAAACTCACCTCAAGAAAATGCTTGGGTAAAAAGAAATGGCTAAGATCCAGTGCAGTGTTACTATGGGTGGAAGGATTTCCACTTGCAAAGTGTAACTTCCTCAACTTTCTACTTCCTGTATCCTGAGATGTTCCCAAAACACTATTCCTTGGCCTACAGCATTGGGGGGGGGGGGGCAGGGAGGCAAGAAAATCATGCTAAGCAGGCAGAAATCCTTCCACCCATAAAAACACTGCACCAAATCCAATCCAATGTATTTATCCTTCACTGAAAATTCATCAGAGTACAGTGCCTATGGAGAGGGCATTCTAAAGTTAAGGCACTGCAGCAGAGAAGGCCTTGGTGCTTGGAAACACCTACCTCACGTCAGAAAATGGTGTTCAAAAAGGTCCAGACAGGACCCTCAGTTGGAACGTTTAGTGCAAATATCATGTAGCCCACCAAAATGGCTGCCATGGGGCGGATGTACCCATCAGGAAATGACTGGATCCAATTATAAAACAATGAAAGGTTCAACAAAATATTACGAGGTTCCAAGCTATGCATCCTCTTCTGGTGGAGACGGCTGTTTCCAAAGGAGTGCTCGCTGCAGACCCAAAGCTGATGCCTCCTGAGCCCTTCTGAAGCACCAAGAAAGTGTAAGAAAACCACAATTGTCTCTTTGCTTTGGGAAAGAAGCTAATGGGTGCCAGGAAACACACTGGAGAGCATCATGGTGCCCAAGGCACCATGTTGGGAATCACTGTTTTTAAAGGCATTAACTTAAATAAGTGCCTAGGAGCAAACTGGCAGTTATAGTAGTTCTTTCATTACTGGACAGGTATTTCCCCCCTAAAGCCTGTACCAGTAGGCAATTTTACTGCTATTTTATATAAATTGCAGCTTCTGAATCATCGTCCAAGACTGCAAAACAGTAACCTAGATACAGTCTGAATACAGTAACTGTGGCCAAATCATGATTTTCAAAACAGGGCTACAAGTGGTAAGGCCACTGAAATTGACCCAAGTACCATCAGCCACAGAGGGAACTGAGCCTACATTGGTAGAATGAATCCAAACTGCAAACCTGCTCTTTTTGGGGACTTGTATGACTATATTGTCAATTAACATCACCTGTGTTTTGCCTGGAATAAGGTTCAGTTTATTGTCTATCACTAGGATTGCCAGTCTTAGGTGGAAAATTCCTGGAGATTTGGGGGTGGAACATGGGGACAGCAGGATTTGGGGAGGGGAGGGACCTTAGAAGTGTATAATGCTATAGAGTCCACCCTCCCAAACAGCCATTATCTCCAGGCAAACTGATCACTGTAGTATGGAGATGTTGTAATTCTAGGATTCCAGGAATCACCTGGAGTTTGGCAAACATCTCTCTCACCCAGCCCCTTTCGACTTCCAGGCACTTCTTCAGAATATCTACTACCCCACATTATATTGTTAAAAAAGAGATATAGAATTGGGTGTTATCTCTGTGTTGCTGACAACTCACTCCAAACCCCCCACATATTTCTCCTAATGTTTCATGTAGATGTCTAAGAGAGCAAGAGACAAAATAAATACCATTGATGATAGTACCAAAAGTTGCTAAGAGGCCTAGGAGAATCAACAATATCACATGTCCTCTCTCTTTCTCATGGCAAAGATCATCCATCAGGGCAACCAAAGCAGTTTCTTTTTCAAAACCAGGTCAGAAGCGGGATTGAAATAGCTCAACCCATTTTATACAAGAATGCCTGGAATGGCATGACCAATGCTTAAGCACTTTGCCAAAAAAGAATAAAAAAGAGTATTTTCTACCTGTTGGAAGATGATAATTCAGATCTAGAGATGGGTTTTTCACAACTGCCTCTCTAGAGACAGTACTATCCTGTCCTTTAATGAAGCATTCACTACCCCCTGGATCTACCCAGCAATCTCTTCTGTCTTGATGTAATAATCTCTTCTGTCTCAAAATAAATAATGAAGGGTGAGGATCAAACAGTGATGTAGGAGGACAGATTCCTCCAAGCATCTTGTCCATATTAGTGGAGAAGGCTGATTCCTTTTTTTTAAAGGTATTCAGCTTAAAGAGCATAAACTATCATAAGAACAGTCCTGCTGGATCAGACCAGAGTCCATCTAGTCCAGCATCCCATCTCACACAGTGGCCAAACAGGTATTCTGGAAGACCAACAACTGGGCATAGAGTCTGAGGCCTTCCCATGATGTTGCCTCCTGGAACCAGTATTGAGAGGTTTGCTATCTCTAAACACAGAGGTTCCCTTTAGTCAGCATGGCTTGTAGCTAGGGTTGCCAACTTCCAGGTGGTGGCTGGAGATCTCCTGCTATTACAACTGATCTCCAGCTGATAGAGATCAGTTCACCTGGAGAAAATGGCTGCTTTGGCAATTGGTCTCTATGGCATTGAAGTCCCTCCCCTCCCCAAACCCCGCCCTCCTCAAGCTCCATCCCAAAAACCTCCCGCCAGTGGCGAATAGGGACCTGGCAACCCTACTTGTAGCAGCTGATAGACTTGTTCTCCATAAATCTTCGAATCCCTTTTTCACATCTTCTATGCTTGTGGCCATCATGACAACCTCTGGCAGCGAATCTGACATTTTAATTAGTTGCTACAGTGTAAATACAGAGGAGTTCTCACTCATACAAAAGCTGTCCTCTTGCCTCCATTACACATCTGGAGCATTTCCAAATATTGTACATGGAGGATCCTGCTGATATGATCCCATTTGCACATATTGTGCTTCTACATGTGTAGAGATGATGGATCAGAATGTCCATAGTCAACTCTATTGGTCTACATGTAGTGATGAAAACAGATAACTAAAATCATAAGCAGATAAAGCAGCACACTAATACACAAGGCACCTTTTCATCAGTTGCAATGAATTGTTCCCTGGTGCATAAAAACATGGCAGTTGAGCTGTGGTATGTCAAATTGCTACGTCTACAGTGTGATAAATATAAAAAACAATTCTTTCAGAAAAACAGACAGATCTGTTTTTGGTTCCACATCATACTTACCACTCTGCTGAAATACTTGTCCAAAACTTCCACAAAATTATGAATTAGTTCATATACAGCCATTTCGTTCTGAAATTCAGTTGAAAACATCAAAATAAAAAATGAACTGGTAGACTAAACTATTTTTGGTATATTTAAATATTTCAGAAAAATGTAGAAACAAAACAGGGCCAGCCCAAGAATTTTTGGCGCTCTAGGCAAATTACTTCACTGCTCCTCATGCAGGGGAGAAGTCACCACCTGCTCTTACCCCCTGTACTGCAAGGGGGAGCCACTGCCTGCAGGGAAGCTGCTGCCTGCCATCTTCCCCCCCCCCCTGCACCACTGGAAAGCTGCCACTGCTGCCCTCTGCCCCTCCCCCTGCACTACGAATATCTGATACCATCCTCCTCCCTCTCACATTGTACAGAAGCCACCCCCACTCATGCTGCCCTCACTGGGACTGGGGCTATGGCTTGCCACAGTGCCAAATCTCTCAATGGGGCCAGACTAGAGTTGCTAGGTCCCCCCTGGCTACTAGCAGGGGATAGGGTTGCCAGATCCAGATTGGGAAACTCCTGGAAATTTGGGGATGGAGCCTGGGGAGGACAGGGACCTCAGTGGGGTATAATGCCACAGAGTCCACCCTCCAAAGCATCTAACTTATCTCTGTAGTCTGGAGATGAGGTGTATTTCTGGGGGATCCTCAGGTCCCACCTGGAGGCTAGCATCCCTAGGTCAGACTAGGAGGCACAAAATGGCCCTGGAAAAAGGTCCCACCCCCTAGCCCATCCACAGCCTGGGAAAGGAAGGAGGGCCTGCCCCAGCCACCCCCCCCCCCATGGAGAAAAGAAGCAGGCCTTCCATGGGCCCCTCACTTGGCTATGGTGGACCCTGAAACTGTGGACAGGGTGGCAACAGGGCTCGGGCCCTTCACTTCTAGGGTCTGAAGCAATAATCTTAATGCACCTAATGGATGGGCTACTCCTGAAACAAAGCCAAGAGCCTAATTTTAACAACCTAAGATTTGCTGCATCCACCAAATAAGTACAAAACATACCTTTTAGCTGAAAGAGACTGGGGAGATTAAAAGGTCTGAAAAAGGGGCCACAGAGGTGAACTCCAACAGCCCTTAAGTGTAGCTCATCTAGAAAGTAGGGTTGCCAATAGGCCTGGATAAAAACATTATTTCCTGTTAATAGAAGTTTAATGGGATATTTATCATGAAAAGCTTCAACTGCTCAGTTCCACGCATTAGGTTTCTATTAAAGGCCACTTGGCAACCCTATGTGAAGCAGAGGTTGAAATACTAAGAACACTTCTGTGGCCTTATGTACTATATGGAATGATGGAAGATCCCGCAGGACACAAACTTCCCCTGGGAGCTGATTCCAGAGAGAAGGAGCCACCACTGAAAATGCTCTCACCTTGGTGGTTGACAAGTGGGCAACTCACAGGCCACGCACCTGTAGCAGGCCCTGCGATGATGATCTAAGGAGGCCAGAGGGGTCATGCTGGGAGAGGCAGTCCCACAGGTAAGATGGAAGAAGAGGAAGAAGAGTTGGTTTTTACACCCCAATTTTCTCTACCTTTTAAAAAAAGACTCAAACCGGCTTACAATCGCCTTCCCTTCCTCTCCCCACAACAGACATTTTGTGAGGTAGATGGGGCTGAGAGAGTTCAGAGAGAACTGTGACTAGCTGGTCATGCCGCTGGCTTCATGTGAAGGAGTGGGGAAACCAACCCGGTTCACCAGATAAGAGTCCGCCGCTCATGCAGAGGAGTGGGGAATCAAAGCCGGTTCTCCAGATTAGAGTCCACCGCTCTTAACCACTACACCACGCTGGCCCATACCATTTAGGGCTTTATAGCACTTGGAATTCGCACTGGAACCTGACTGGAAGCCAGTGCAAATGTAGAAATACAGATGTTATATGTGCTGACTGGGGGTCCCAGTCAGCGATCTAGAAGCTGCATTCTGGACCGCCTGAAGCTTCCGAAGGGTCTTCAAAGGCAGCTGTACGTAGAGCGCGTTGCAGTACTCTAATCTGGAGGTGACCGTTGTATGGATCACAGGTGCAAGGTCAGAGCGTGACTGATAGGGGGCCACCTGGTGAACTCAGCATAGGTGATAAAACACTGTCTTTGCCACACCCCTAAGCCCCTAATGGTGACCACTGCCGAGAGCTGAACTCTGTCAAATAGACAGACTGAAGAGTGCTTCCAGAAAATACTACCACTGTGAGGAATGGCTTTTAGAATTCTTAAGAAATTGTAGGGTTTGTTTCTTTTCTGTGGCTTTGGTTAAATTATGAGAGAGATAATATGCAGAAGGAATGGACTTCGTGTGAAGGACTGGATGACTTCTGAAAATCAGAAGGAAAGTGAGGCAAAAGAAATACATAAAGATGCCCTTAAGCCATCTATTTTTATCTTTATATAGGTAAAAAGTATAATACGTACCTCAGTTTCATTAATTCCAACCACTATGAAAAGGGCAGCATATTGTCTATATACCAGCTTAAAATCTTTGTACTCAATGAAGGAACACTAAAGAAAGAAAAAAACACAGAGCAATGCACATTAATTTTATTTGCTTATTTATCAAAACATGTATCCCACCTTTCCTCGTGGTTCAAGGTGGCTTACAATAATAGTTTAAAACATTTTCAGTTAAAATTAAAATAAAATAGCAACCCCCCAAATCTCATCCCTCACCCTTTTAAAAGATGCCTGCCATTCAAACCGCCCTCAAAAGCCCTGGCAAACAAGTGGGTCTTGCAGCACCCCTCTGAAGATCTCCAAGGAGTGCCCCCCACAAAGCAGGAGTCAGGATGGAAAAGGCCCAGGCTCTGGCTGATGCCACAATCCACCATATAGGGTTGCCAGGTCCCTCTTCGCAACCGGCAGGAAGTTTTGGGGGCAGAGCCTGAGGAGGGCGGGGTTTGGGGAGGGGAGGGACTTCAATGCCATAGATTCCAATTGGCAAAGTGGCCATTTTCTCCAGGTGAACTGATCTCTATCGGCTAGAGATCAGTTCTGATAGCAGGAGATCTCCAGCTACTACCTGGAGGTTGGAAACCTTACCACCATAAGTGGTGGGATAGAAAACAGATGGCTGCCTGATGATTCTAGTCACCAATGGCCATGTGAGATTTGCCATTAAATATAATCAGCTTCATCCGTCTTTATTTTCTACCTAATCCCAATGGGATTTTCTACCCATTGTATAGCTCTAGACATTTATCTAGATACCTGATTTATGCAGCTACAAATGAGGTAAACTAACAAAGTTTGCAGGAAGTCAATGTCTATAGTGCATTTTAATTTTATTTCACAGTTCCAAAAGTGGGGAGCTTGGAAACGCTACTAGACCCTCATCCTTACTATGTTTCACTATCTCAACCAGGGGCTATAGCCTTTTTCAGGAGTTTGAAGAAAAGTAATTTTAGCAGGAACGAAAAGGCAGTGGCTCCAGGCTGTAAAATCCCCCACTGTCTTGTTGAAGATTTTGCCTCTATTATTTAACAGCAGTCTTGGAGTTGTTTTTGTTAAAAGAGGTAGTGGCTAGCAATTTTGAAAATAATGGTGTCCTTATGAGCACATGTATGGGTACAGAGTAGCCCAGAATTAATCAAAGCATTATAGAGTAAACCAAAGAACTGAAAACAGCAGCACCCAGCTGGTCTGGTGTTTCGAGCTGGGTTGTCATCAGTACGCTGATGACACCCAGCTACTCCTGTTGATGGATGCCTTCCCAGATACCTGGAGGCTGTGGTAGGATGGTTAAAACAAAGCTGGCTGAAACGTTGTCCATCGAAGATGGAGGACCTGTGACTGGGCCGGGAGTGCAGGGGTTGGGGCACCCGCAGCTGACTCTTGACAGCGTTCAAATAACACCTGCACCTACTGTCAAGAGTCTAAGTATGCTACTGAATGTCTCCCTGTCAGTGGAGGCACAGGTCACATATGTAGCCAAGGCAGTGTTTTTCCATCTGCACCAGGGTAAGCAACTGGTGCCCTACCAGTCCCATCAGGACCTAGCCACAGTGATCCACGCAAAGATCACCTCCAGGCTAGACTACTGTAACTCACTCTACACAGGGCTGCCCTTGGGCCTGCTCCGGAAACTTCAACTGGTCGCAGCAGCGAGGGTCCTTACGAGGACCCCTTGGACAGCACATATCCAACTGATGCTCCACCAGCTGCTCTGGCTCCAGATTGAATACCAGATCAGGTTCAAGGTTCTGGTACGGACCTTTAAGCCCTAAACGGTCTGGGACCATCATACCCGAGGGACTGTTTCTCCAGATACACCCCTCAGAGAGCATTACGCTCAACTTGTTGATGGCCTGAGAAGCGTCTGGCTGTCCTCAACCAGGGCCAGAGCCTTTTCGGCCTGCAAGACAGAGACGTTCAGCCAGGCCTATGGGTACTAGCTGGAGATCTCCTGCTATTACCAGGGCTCCTGCTGTGGCAGGAGTCCTCCCACCAGCACCCCCTGCTTCTTACCGTTGCTGTCAGCTGATGGAAGAAAATTAATTTAAAAATTGTCAGCAATTCCTAGGTTTTCCCCAGACGTGACATAATATCACATCACTGCACCAATGGCAATTTAATTTTTTTACTTAATATTAATTTTACCACAGAGTTTCTGGCGATTCCTAGAGTGATGTGACATCATTTCCAGGTTTATCCCAGAAGTAGGGTGGCCAGGTCCCTCTTTGCCACTGGCGGGAAGTTTTTTGGGGGGAGCCTGAGTAGAGCAGGGTTTGGGGAGGGACTTCAGTGCCATAGAGTCCAATTGCCAAAGCAGCCATTTTCTCCAGGTGAACCGATCTCTATCAGCTGGAGATCAGTTGTAATAGCAGGAGATCTCCAGCTATTACCTGGAGGTTGGCAACCCTACCCAGAAGTGCCCTCATGCTGTTGTGTTGACAGTACCTCCCTGTCCCTGCATCCTTGTTTCCCGCTAGGCACCAGCCATCAGCTGGCAATCCTAATCAGCCAGCAAGCTTCCATGGCAGAGTGGGAATTTGAATTTGGGCCTGCCAAATCCTAATCTGACACTCTCACCATTATTCCTCACTAGCCATAAACAATTCTGTAAAAAAACCAAAGACATACTTGCTCCTTTGATCGGGAAAGGCAGCGCTTGATGACTTCAGCTTCCAGCATTGTCCGTTTACGAAGGTCCATGTACTCATAATAACGAGACAGCCTTGTTTGGCCTTGTTTGTTCACCATAAGAAAAAACTTGATCATCTTTCTTGGAGTGCTGTAGATACCTTTTCTGAGGTTAGGCGGTCAAACTGCGTATCTGGAGGGAGGGAAATCAGAATGGCAGTTACATAAAACTGTCAGAAAATTATTTGTAATATGAATTGGCTGGGGAGGGGGGCACTTTTTTCAGACAAACTGTGCAATCTGGCGAGGCTGCTGAATCCTCATAACCCATCCTAAACAACTTTCTGGTAGGAATGGGGGAGGGAATTACAACTGGATGGACTACTGTAAAAGTATACTAAGTGCTTTACCAGTGCAGATATTATAGAAGACATTTTTCAGCGCTGAAACCCTCCCCTCCCCCTGCAAATTCCAGCAAGGAGATATGTTTAGCAGGCATGTGGGAGGAAAATGCGTAGCCAAAGTTAGTGAGAACTGAATTCTGCGGAAAATAGAAATGCTAGGAAAGAGAGTGATAGGGAAATATTTTTTTCTGTATTACTGTGCCATCAACCAAGAGATCCCCTCCCCCAATTGTGATAGATAGATCCACTGAAGGCTTTAGTTGGGCACAAGGGCGAGAGGACTGGCTCACTTGGAAACTATGCGTGGAAAAACATCAGGATGGTACTGTTTGATCAGACCCAGGGTCTGTCTAGCCCAGCATCCTGCTTAACAGAGCAGCCAGCCAGATATTTTCAGGAAACCCAGAAGGCAGAGCATTAAGGCAATAGCTCTCCTATGGCATTTGCTTCTCTTTCCCCCCCACTCCCCCCCCAAAAATAATTATTATTCAGAGGCACACTGTCTCTGGCAGCAGTCATTTGGCCACCATTGCTCATAGCAATGATAGACCATCATCACTAATTGGGTATCATCTGCAATCTTGGTTGCCTCATTGTTCATCCCTGAATATTGAAGTAGCATAGGTTCAAAGCAGATCCTAAAGCATCTATCCATATATTGATTCAATTGCCAATTTATAAGAGGTCATGTCCTCTTATCCCAGGTCTGCTAAGTTTACCTAGGGGGCCTTCAGTGGGGAACTTTGTCAAAAGCTTTTTGAAGCTTTTTGGAATGTCTACCTGCCATCAAGTGCCATCAAGTCGCTTCCAACTTAAGGTGATCCTATGAATTAATGACCTCCAAAATGTTTTATCATTAACAGCCTTGCTCAGGGCTTGAATCAATCCATCTCACATTAGGTCTTCCTCTTTTCCTGTTGCCTTCAGCTTTTCCTAGAATTATTGTCTTTTACAATGACTCTTGTCTTCTCATTATGTGACCAAAGCCTGCCTCTAGCTATATGCTTGTTAACAGGCCCAAAGAAAAGCATGCCAAAAGGTAGAACTTTCATTTGCTGAAGCAATACTGATTCCGAACGCTTGTTCTCTATTATGCTTAACAATGCTCTAATGCTTAAATAATGATTTCTCCCAATTTTCCTAGGACACACACACACACACACACACACACACACACACACACACACACACAGTTACTTTGGCTACTTTCCAATAGACAAAAAAGCTGATTTTAGTGTCAATTTCCATATTTTTGGCATAATTTCAAGTATTTGGTGTCTGTTTCGTATCTTCCACAATGAAGATTGATGCCAGAATCCATTCATCTTCTTGATAATCTCCTTGTCCTCCTTTATTAATCCTTTCAGTGCTTCATCTAACAGCGTGGCTGCTTCCTTTGCTGGTTTCCTTTATCTGATGTATATAAATAAGTGTTTATAGTCTCAAATATGTTCAAGTTCTTTTTTCACTTTCCTTCTTGTCAACTTGCTTTTGTTTAGCTGGAGTTTGTACTCCTTTTCATCCACATTTGGTCAAGACTCTCCATTTTTCAAAAAGGAAGTCTTCTTTCCTTTTCACAACTTCCTTGACTCTGCTGATTAACCACACTGACACCCTCTTGGCCTTTTTTGTAAATTTCCTAATCTGTGGTATTAATTTTATCAGAGATTTTATTATCATGGGGTTTAAATAATTTTCAAACACATCTCATATCAATAAAATACATAACTAGAGAATATCCTATAAATTTTTTAGATACTCTTTGGTATCTCTCATTATAGAATACAATGTAATCCTCATTCTGCCTTGAAGTTCACGGGTGGCCTTGGAACAGTCATGATTTCTCAGCCAAACCTACCTCACTCGTTGTTATGATAATATAAAAATAATCCTCTGTATACCACCCTAATTTCCTAGAAGATGGGACTGAAATTTGACAGACACATAAATACAATTAATCCTGAATATTTGGGAAGGCTTTATCAGTAGTGCAGCAATACATTTTCACGATGACATCTCTTTTTCCTGGATGCTATACAATTATTATTTCATACTATACTGTGTACCAATTATTGTTCCTATTGCCATCTGCTCAATCTATATGGCCACAACAGATTATAGAACTGACAAACCCTGCAGCAGGGTCTAGGTCTCCAACAGACTGAATAACAAACAGACTGAAAGGGCTGTAGATAACAACCTAGCCCTGTGGGGCAGCACGGGTTTGGTACACATCAAAGTCCTGGATGTGTTATCCAGCAGATGGTGGTGGGAGAGCCACACAGGCATACTTGAGAGAGTGCAGTGGCAGAAGCAATGAGAAGTGAGGGATCAATAATATCATTGAACTAACTGGAGTTTATACACTTAATGTATATAGCTAGTTTTGTTGGCAGGGCTAATGAGGCACTACAAATGCCCTGTGGCTGTCTTTCTGTTGTGTGTTCCTATGGTTGTGAGGTTAGAGAGTTGCTTTGTGGCATCTGTGTTGTGTGTTCTAGTCCTGCCTGGCTTGTTCCACCTACGCGTTTTTGATGCTGATGAAATTATTGCTGGCCAGGCAATCAAAAATTGACCTTTGCCTTCATTCTACCACATTTTCCATCACTTGAAATCCTATCTTCTATTTGTCATCTCAGTAGTCTATTGAGGTGCTGGGGAGATCATAGGGTTGCTTTGTGTAAATGTGCAAGCCGTACATTCCCTTGCTGCTTGTCCTAGGTCTTCATCCCTTTTAAATTTTCCTCCTCTTTATAGAAGCATTGCTAGGAATGCCTATACTGTCTTCCTGAAGTGTCTCTGTGTGTTCTTCCTGGTCCCAGGCCACTTACTTTCCAGCTAGGGGTGTGTGGTATAAAGAGATTCCAAACCCCATCTGTAGGAATCCCTGAAGTGTACTGCAGAACTTCTTCAGCGTGGGCACAGCAGCTCATACTGTGGAAGGTGCTGTGTTGCCTTTGTGTCTTCAGTTTGTGTCTCATGTGTGTGCTGAGGCGCAGTAATATCCTGAGGATGCTGCAGTATTTCTGTGTATGGGCTGGCTCTTTCCATGCATGGTTGATGTGGAGGCATTGTTGGCATCCTGCTTGATGATTGATGGGTGTCGGCAGTGTTGTCAAGAATTCTTGGAGTGTTGCTAGATAATTTATTACTTAAAGTGAAATAATTTTTTCTTTCACCTTTTTTGTTGGGAGCATATATAACTGCTGGCAATGCATAGCTGCCTTGAGCCAAGATGACAAGCGGGGAATAAATATTAAATAAATAAATAGATAATTCTGACTATGTAATGCTAGCATCAGTGGGACTCCAGGCTAGCCTGATCTCATCAGAAGCTAAGCAGGGTCGGCCCTGGGTAATATTTGGATGGGCAACCTCCAAGGAGTACCAGGGTCGTGATGTGGAGGCAGGCAATGGCAAACTATCTGAACGTCTCTTCCCTTGAAAACCCTATGGGGTTGCCGTAAGTCAGCTATTACTTGAAGGAACAAAAAAATTGCTAGCATCAGTGGGACCCCCCCCCCGCTGTTTTATAGGATGGCTCTGCCTGTTCCTCTAAGCTGATAAATTAAGAGAGTTGTGAATAACTGATGCCCCATTTTTAATATGCAACCTGTACTCTGGACAAGTGGCTAGTAGCTCCTGTTCAGACAGAATATGGAGAAATGGTTTCCAATTGGCAAAGGTGTTAGACCAGGACCTATTTTATCTCTCTGTCTGTTCAGTTGGTATGCAGAACATATCATAAGGAGAGATGAATTAGATTTAGATGAAGGTGGTATGAAATTTGGTGGAAGAAATATTAACAATTTGAGATATGCAGAAGATACCACATTACTGGCAGAAAATAGTGAAGACTTGAAACAATGACTGATGAAGGTTAAAGCAGAAAGTACCAAAGCAGAACATCAAGAAGACAAAAGTAATGACTACTGGGGAATTACACAACTTTAAGGTGGACAATGAAGAAATTGAAATAGTTGAAGATTTTCTATCCCTTGGCTCCAACATCAACCAAAAGGGAGACTGGAACCAATAAATCAGAAGAAGGTTGAGACTGGGAAGGGCAGCCATGAAGGAGCTAGAAAAGATTCTTAAGTGTAAAGATACATCACTGGGGACCAAGATCAAGATTATTCATGCCATCGTATTCCCGCTACTATGTATGGGTGTGAAAGTTGGACAATGAAGAAAGCTGTCAGAAAGAAAGTTGATTCATTTGAAATGTGATGCTGGAGGAGAGTACAGGGGACCAGTTTATGGATTTCCTGTCTTCATGTCTAGGTTGGCCCCAAGTTAAATGGCATGAGAAGAACAGCAAAGGACACAATCCCTCCATGTCACCTGAGAGGCACGAGCGGAGCATCTCTGCTTCCATGGACAGTTAAAAATGCATAACCAAGGAGCCAGTGTGGAGTAACAGTTAAGCCAGTTTGGAGTATGGTTGCCAGCTCCAGACTGGGAAATTCCTAGAGATTTGGGGGTAGAGACTTGAAAGGGCGAGGTTTGGGGAGGGAAGCAACCTGAGCAGGGAATAATGCCATGCAGTCCACCCTTCAAAGCAGCCATTTTCTCCAGGGGATTGATCACCTTCATTCAGATATCAGTTGTACTTCTGAGTGATCTCCAGCCTCCAACTGGAGGATGGCAACCCTAGTGTGGTGTAGTGGTTAAGCATTTTGGACTAGTATCTGGGAGATCCAGGTTTGAATCCCCACTCATGCCATGGAAGTTCAGTGGGTGTCTTTGGGCCAGTTACACTCTCTCAGACTCATCCACCTGACAGGATTGTTGTGAGGATAAAATGGAGGAGAGGAGAATGATGCATGCTTCTATGAGTTCCCATTAGGGAGAAAGATGGGGCATAAATGAATTAAACAAATAAACAAAAACCTGTGATTCCCTTCCATTCTGTCCTCTTTTATGAACCAATAGAGTCCTAGGCACCTGTTAAGGCTTGCTGAAGCACCTTCAGAAAGTAAAAAAAACCCCAGCCAAGTATGGAGCCACTGCAGGGTCATTACTCCTTTATTCTGCAGTTGTTGGGCACTCCTCCTCTGGTCTTTGCAGAGCAAATTTTGCCATCTGATTACTACCACCCAGTTACTGTTTTGCTGTGACATGTCCTGCATTGGGCCTGTCTCTGGTTGACTTCAGCAGCGTTCAAACATGCTATTCCCATACATTCTCTCTGTGGGTGGTCCTGTACAGCAGCACTTACTGCTGTGAGCCTATTGTTCACAGTGATGTAAATAGTCCTCCTGATCATTCCAGTAGGTCATGAGAACAGAGCAGCTCACATCAAAACCCTTTAGTATGAGTAACAGTTGCAAAACTGGGTGTGTAACCAGAAGTGTCAGGGTTTCATTTCCTTAGCTTTGACTTACAGGTCATCAGCCTCATCCATGTTAAAGCAATAAACACAAACAGCTCATGTAATTTTTATAAGGGTTTTAGTATTCATCATGCCAATCTCTTTTCTGAGGACCTCCAGGGACTTCAGGCTAATGGTAATGCTCACAAAGTTTTGGCCTAAGCTAAACTAGCCCACAGATGATTTCGAGCACTAGTACTCCCTCAGATAACTGCCTTCTCAGACATGTGGTTCTACTATGATGGAGGCTTTACTATGCCATAGGGTTGCCATCTCCAGGCTGGGAAATTCCTGGATATTTGGAGGTGGAGCCTGGAGAGGGCGGGGTTCGGGGAGAGACTTCAGCAGGGTATCATCTTATATTCTAATAGTGAAGTCAGCCAAATCTTTGGATACTTAAATCTGGTGACTGTAGCAGATCTTTCTATAAACCTGAAAAGAGCCCTAGGTTGCAGAAAAAACATGAAATCTAAAAAACAACAACATAGGAAGGTTTAAACCCCCCGAAAATTATAAAAGGAGTGCCTGTAGATTCCCTCAGTGGCTGTTGCTAGGCACCACAGCATTCCAGGCTTCAGTTTCTGTAAGTAAAAGGCAGAGAGAGGAGGTAGTATACTTTCCAGGCCTCTTTTGGCCTGAGAGAGGACTCATTCTGGCCAGGCCTGGCAAGGGTTTCCAGCTCCAAGATGGGAAATTCATGGCGATTTTGTGGTGAAGTCTGAGGAGGGTAGGGTTTGGGGAGAGGAGAGCCTCAGCAGGGTATAATGCCACAGAACCAACCCTCCAGACCAGCCATTTTCTCCAGGGAATGGAACTGATCTTTGTTATCTGGTGATAAGCGGTAAGCTTTCAGAGGTTCCATTTCACAAAGTCCCCATGGGTAGAATTAAAATCCTTCTGCCTTAGCAAGGCTAGTATGATTCCCTGAGATTCATGGGTTCCCTAATGAAAACGAGAGCTACATTCATGGGTTCCCTAATGAAAAATGTGTCTGTGCTTTTTTGGTTGTAACTACCGCATTTTCCGGCGTACAAGACGACTGGGCGTATAAGATGACACCCCATTTTTACAGTTAAAATATAGAGTTTGGGATTGTCCCGAGTCCGCGGCCTAAGGCCGGCCCTCGGGACTGCGCCCCAACCCCGCAGCCGCCCCCAGACCTCCTGGAGCGGCCCAACCCGAGTCCGCGGCCTGGGGCCGGCCCTCGGGACTGCTCCCCAACTCCGCGGCCACCCCCGGTCCTCCTGGGGTGGCTCAACCCCCGGGGAAATAACACCACTTACCGGGGAGGGAGAAAGAGGGGGCGGCCGGACGAGCTGGCAGCGCGCCGGGAGGCGGGGCTGGCGGGAGGAACAGGAGGAGGCCGGGGGCCGACCTCCCGGCATGGAAGAGTGTGTGCCGACCCGGCCCGGCAGGAGCAAATCCTGGAGGCAAGGCAGGGAGGGAGCCTCCCCGGGCAGCGGGAGCCCCGCAGCCAGAGACGCTGGCTGTAGCCAAGGCTCAGCCCCGGGCTCCGGCGGGAGGGTGGGAGCCCGAAGCGGCGGGACGTGGCTCTCGGGGGGAGTCGGTGAGGGGAGAAGGCAGTGGGGAAGAAGAGGGGGACGGGGGCGAGAGTAAGGGCCCTCGAGAAGGGCGAGGCTAAAGGCGAGGGGAGGACTGAGCCGACGGCCCGCGGAGGGCGGGGCTAAAGGAAGGTTTGGAGGGGAGGGAAACCCATAAAGACAGAAGCTGAAGCGGAGGCCGGGGAGGAAAGGGGGCATGTTGGGTGTGCTAGGCGGCAGCCAAAATACCCTGTGCCGGGAGAAGAGAGTGGCCACCCCAGCCCCGGCCAGCCGGCCAGCCAGCCAGCCGCCTGCCTGCCTCGCACTGCAGCTGGAGCGCAGCCGAGCACTTCCCTCCGTGCACCCCAGCGCGCCTGGCTCTGACTCCGAGCCGGGCAGTGAGCGCCCTCGCTGGGCTCGCCTCCCCTCCCTCCTCCGGCGGACATGGACAGAGCGGAGGCGGCTCCCCAGGCAGATTCTCCAGTCTGGCTCGGAATTCAGCATCCGGCGTATAAGACGACCCCCGGCGTATAAGACGACCCCCGACTTTTGAGAAGATTTTCCTGGGTTAAAAAGTAGTCTTATACGCCAGAAAATACAGTACATTGTACACAGACGTGTCTAACTTTGGCTAACTACCTGGAGGTTGGAAACCCTATGAGGGGGGCAACTAAAGATAGGGGTTTCTTGTATGGAAGACTGCCCAGGAAGACTCTGCAGAGGAAGGCACTGGCAAACCACCACTGCTTCTCACTTGCCTTGAAAGCCCCTTTCTGGAGTCGCCATGAATCAGTTGCAACTTGACATCCCATACATATGTAATATTTTGATGAATGAGCTTTGATTCTCAAAAGCTTATACCCTGAAAATCTTGTTGGTCTCTAAGGTGCTACTAGACTCGAATCTAGCTGTTCTACTGCAGACCAACACGGCCACCCTCTGAAACTGTATGTAATATTTTGTTTTTATTCTTTTTATTTTGAAAGCCACCTTAGGCAGGTCCCTGGAAAGGTGGCATAAAAATATTTTTAAAAACAAACAAGCTTTAGTATAGCACCGGAAACAACAGCAAATGCATGGTTGAGGAGTAACTGCAACCTTGGTATAAACCACGGTCTGTGCTCGTATGGTAAAACTGAAACCCTTATGCCAAATTCTATGAGATGGCAAGCCAGCATAGGGTATTATGCCCGGGTGTAGAAAACGTAGGCTAACATCAGCTGAGTGGAATGGAACATTTTGAATAGTGGATCCCTGTGTGATATCACAAATTTATGTTTGAAACTTCCCTCACGTTAACATTCTCAGAATTGCAGCATTTAATTTCTCAGTGGCAAGAACAGAATCTACAATGGTAAAAAAAAACTTTAGTATTGTTGGAGGTATGACAGCTGTTGCTTGGGTGTCAATTTATCCTGTGTCTTTTTATCAAATTAATTCCATCTCCCCCTGTTTACCCTTTTCCGGAAAGAATAAAAGTATAAAGGGATCCAAAAAGTCCTTTACCGTATACTCTATTCTGATGAATAAAAATAAATTTCCGTTTCTAGACAGCTTTTACAAACACTTTGTTTTAATAATCTGGTAGCCAAAGAGCTTAGTGTATGAGTGGAAAGCATAAGAACAGGGATAGAGTTTTCCTGATTCCCTCCCCTCTCCAGGTACATCCCCTCTGTACATAACGCCCAGTTGTGGAGATCTCCTAACCTGGAGCATCTGGCTTTAGGACATAACAAGGGGCTGCAATAGGAAGCCAAGCTAGAAAAGACTTCATGTATGTACAGAACACCACGCTGACAGTACCATCCAAATGAGAGCTACATACTTCTAAATCCACTGAGGTTAATGGGCTTAGAAGAGCATAACTCTCCATAGAAGGATAGTCCGTCCTTTGGGTCGGACTCATGTATTCCCCATTTGTAACTTTGTAATGTAATATTTGGATTTCTGGCACTGTAGTAATAGAAGTTATCTAACAGGGGGGAAAAGTTTGTATTTATTTATTTACTATTACATTTTTAATCTGCCTTCAATCCCCAGCTGTAGCCAGGCTCAGGGCGGCTAACTTCAGCATTATACAATAAAAATACACATTACAATAAAACCAGTCCTTCTAGAAGATCTAGAAACAAGTCTGAATTCAAATTGCCCTGCCTGGTATTACGCTACACTATGGATTTCAGTGAGTGTATTTTTGTTATGTGCATGCACATGTGTTTGAAGTGTTGCCTATAAAACAGGGGCAGTCTTAGTGATTCTGGGGTCCTGGGCAGAAGTCCAGGATGGGGCTCAAGAATCACTGCTGCCTCCTGCTTGTCCCTCTTGCCAAGGCCAAGCAAGGGACGGCCCTCATCCCATGTGAGGCAGGCGGTAGATACCACTGGGCGCCAGCTGCCTGAGGTCTAGATGAGGCAGACAAATGCAGCTGTCGGGAGCAGGCAGCATGACCCCTGGGCAGGGTGTGTGCAAGCAGTGGCAGTGGGAGCCTGCTGCTTTTGTTTCCCCCCTATCAGGGGGGTGGGCTGTGAGCAGTCGGGCCCCTCAATATTGGACCTAGAGTAGCCACTCCTTTTGCGCATTGGCTAAGACCATGCCTGTCTACAAGAACCTAACAATGCAATCCTATGATGTTTACTGAGAAGTCCCATTTTATTCAATGAACTTATTCCCATATAAGTCTTTTTAGGATTGCAAGCTTGGCATAGCTTTCCTGTCCAGGTAGACCGTAGTATTTCAGAGAACTGGAGATGGTATTTGTAGAGCTATCACCGCCCACACTAGACCTGCTCCTTTTTCCTATCCTGCTACGGTCTCTTGTCAAACTTGTTTCTCAGGTTTCTGTTGTACTTGGGAAGAGCCAAAACTAGTTTTTAGCAGCATAACCAGCCCTATAGAAGCTATATATTTTGGTGTGACTGCCATAGGCCCCTCGAATGGATAGTGCCTGTAGTAAATAACACTCCTCCATTCCTCCAAGCAGTTTTGAAATTTCTAACTTTTTCTTAAACCATGTTTAAGTATGTGAAAGGATCAGCAGCAGAAAGGATCAAGAAAGAATCCCAGTGTATTGGCAGTAGAATCACTTCCATTATGTTTCCTGCTGCATTTGCATTACACATAGTAACTCTGACCACCACTGTCTGATTCATTGCCAGCCCTACTTTGTCACCTTTTGTTCTCTGTCACTTGCCTAACATTTGATTGTATTTATAGATGGAGGCTGGATTTCCTCATGGGAAGCTTCTTGCTATGAATCACTGCCAGTATGCAAAACTGCTATATTCCTCTTATTATTTATAGATACAGGCATACTTCTCTGTGCTAAGTACAAGACTGAGCTCAACCTTAATTATGGAGCGATTCAGAACTTATTAAGCTATTTACAGAACACAGGAGGTCCTCTTTGATCGCAACAGCTTTTACCCCATCCCACTCCCCCGAGGTAAAGAATTCCTGGGGACAGTCCAAGTAAGTGATCTACAGACTACAGAGAGCCATTCCCCTAGAGAAATGGCACTTTCTGGCATCACATCCCTGCTGGACTCCCTTCCCTCCTCAAACCCCGCCTTACCCAGGAATTCTCCAACCTAGAGTTGGCAACCATACGAGGGCTCAATGGCAAATTGGAAGTTGCCTTTGCATAATGAAATGGCCATGAAATACAGCTTGTTGCTTAGTAATGCTATATATTTACATAAATACAAAACATGAAAAATAAAGTATAAGCATGTCCACTGGATCAAACATTTCTGTGCTTTATGTTGGGCAGATGACAGTATTGTAGAGCAGATGACAGTATTGTAGACAGAGTTACTTTGCAAGTAGGTAAAAAGTACAGGGAGTTTACAAGCGGGTCCCAATTGGAAAAATCTGAGAACCACTGTCTTATACCTATGAAAGGAGAAAGGCGTGTCAAATTCCCAGGGACACAGCACAAAATAACTCTACATTCCAATTGTAATAGATAATGGGAATGTTTACAGAATAATTCTGGTATCTAAGTTTAATATTCACAACTGCTAACACAAATTAGAATCCCCATTACTTCCAAGATTGTGCACTTTCTTTGGTAGTTGGCTCACACAAGCAATGCCTTCACATGAACACTGCCAAGTGTGTGGTCAAGTGAGGCCACTGGCCAACATGAATAAACTAACGATAATTAGCATTTGTATATCACTTTAGAGAATTCAAAGTGCTTCCCATTCATCATTTCATACTCCTTATCACAGACCTGTAAAATACGCCATCTTTAAGATGTTGGACCACCATGGCTGAAAGGAAATGGTTTGCTTAAAGCCACCTAGCAAGTCTATGGAACAGGAGGACACTTGAACTAAGTATTTCCTGATTAATAGCTTAGTCTCTTAGCTACTCCAGCTGGCTTTTTTGTATTGTGAGGCCTGGCCTACACACATACAGTATGACATAGGGTTGAACTACTTCCAACTGCAGGTAGGAGATCCCATGTTTGGATAATCCCCTGCACTAAAATCGGACAAGTGGCTAGCCTAGTCCTCTCATCCCCCCTACCAAACTTGTTGGCTGTCTATTTGGATTGATTTTTTAATGTAATAAAGCATTCACATGTAGTCTCTCCCACCTGTAGCCTGAAATAGTACAGTCTATTTTAATCCCTTTAACATTCTACCTCATCATTCTGCTACAGATGGACATTCAGCACCACCATGAGTACAAAAGGTCAGTTAAAGCGTAAAGAATAAATAACGTATGTGAAAGTGATTAGTACACACTCTTCGTCTGGTGTGCTCCCATGGACATTAGTGAGTATACAATGTTGTCAAGGGATCAAAGAACTAACCTTAGTTTTACGGCAATGAGAGAATGATAATTGTGTTTTGGTGGTACATCCACCAAAATAGGGGGGGAAACAGAATTAAAATTTCAGGAATGGAGGGGTGACAGACGAAAGGCTTTAAGCTAAACAGCATAGTAGCCACAAATGAGGAAGTTGAAGCTGAATCAGATGTTGCAATGACTTGCATGCAGGATAAACAGATGACTTGCATGTGGGATCATCAAAAGTAAAGGCAATGTAGAAGCGCAGGAGATAATTCATAGGAATTACTTGTAAAGCTTTTAATGGCAAAAAAGAGTCTTGTGACAGTACACAAGGAGAGCATCTCACTTTGCTTGAGACCTTTGGTCAGAGAAGAGTAATAATAAAGGAAGGTATACCATCTCCATCTCTATTGTGCTTCTTGCTAATATAGCTATTAGGTATAAACATACCTCTCCTCCGAGTGTTTACCTAATAGTTTTTAACACCATTTACACTAATAGCCGCTGCAACATCCTGTGGAAATGAACTCTATTGGTTAATTATGTGTTGTGTTAAGTACTTCCTTTTGTTTGTTTTAAACATGCTACCTGCCAATTTGAATGAATGTCACTCTATTTTTTTTAACTTTGAGACAGTAGCCATTTACGCGCAGGAGGTTTTGCCTTGGATTTGCCACTCTTCAGAGGCACATTTCCCCCATTGTCAAAACTCTGCATGGGGGCTTATTTTTGAGTTCTGAGAATTCAGATGGGAAAAATGTGCATCTAGAGAGCAGCAAACCCAAGGCAAAACCTCCCGTGTGTAAATGGCCAGTATTTCACTTTGTCTCTACACCATGCATGATATTATGAACTTTTATTGCCTCATCTCATCCTTTCAGTTTTATACATGCAAAATATATATAAATAAAATCAATGTTTTAGAGGAAAAATATTCTAGCCTAGGGTTGCCAATCGCCAGGTAGTAGCTGGAGATCTCCCTCTATTACAACTGATCTCCAGCCGATAGAGATCAGTTCACCTTGCGAAAAATGGGCGCTTTGGCAATTGGACTTGAATGGCATTGAAGTCCCTCCCCTCCCCAAACCCTCCCTCCTCAGGCTCCACCCCCAAAACCTCCAGCTGGTGGCGAAGAAGGACCTGGCAACCCTATTCTAGCCTGTTCTGTTCCAAATCACAGCACATCAACATAAAGTGTGTGTTTCCCCCCCCCCCCAGATTGTGTATGTTTTACTTGATGACTAGGACTTCTAAACAATAATTTTCTTTTGTGGAGAAAGATGGGCTAAAATGCTGTAAATAAATAAGAAAACAATAAATTTAAATGAAAATCATTACGAACACAAAGGAATTACTATTAGCCTACAGAAGTAGAGGAGGATAGCATGGTTTAGTCAGCATGGTGTAGTCATAGGGTTGCCAGGTCCCTCTTTGCCACTGGCGGGAGGTATTTTGGACAGGGCCTGAGGAGGGTGGGGTTTGGGGAGGGGAGGAACTTCAATGCCACAGAGTCCAATTGACATAGCAGCCATTTTCTCTATCTGCTGGAGATCAGTTTTAATAGCAGGAGATCTCCAGCTAGTACCTGGAGGCTGGCAACCATATAGTCATTAGACTCCTGGCCTATGATTTGGCAGACACCGGTTTGAATCTCTACTCTGCCACGGAAGCTCGCTGGGTTACCTCGGGCCAATCGCTCTCTCTGTCTCGCTCTCTCAGCATAACCTACCTCTCAGGGTTGTTGTTGTGATGAAAAAATAGAGGGGAGAATTACGTAAGCTAGTTTAGAGAGCTTAGAGCTGTATGAAGTGTGTTCATAGACAAACCTGATGAAATGCAAATCTAAACTGATTTAAATAAGAGGGAGAAATAAATCTGTCCTCTCCCCAACTTTGCCTCCAGGCACTATAATATCTGTTGTAGTCATGGCTGATTGATAACGGAGAGGTAATCTGCCCTGTCCACAGTGGCCCTAGGCCAAGCCAAACAAATGCATTGTGTATTGTCTTCTGAACAACAGCAAGGAGAGCTTGTGTGTATGTGTGTGTGTATGTATGTGATTGATGGATACAGGGAGCACAGCTGTGTGTATCTGTGACTGATGGAAGGACTGGGAAGAAAGGAAGAGGGATGAAGGTAAGACTAGATCATGGATTGCCTTTCCTCCCCTGGAAATGGAGGCTTATTTCATTCCATGGGGCAAGATGAGGAAGATACTACCAGCCCCACAGCCACTACCAGGAAAATCAAGCCTAGTACTCCCTTCTCTTTTTATTCCACTCTTTTTGCTGCGGGAAGAAAAATGTCTCTCCCTTTTTAAGGCAAGAGTAATTTCTTTAAAATATTTAAAATGACCACTCTCTCAGTCAGCAATGTCTGAACAAGGAGTTCAAAAGTTATAGCTCGCACATGACATCATCAGACAGGTGAAATCAAGTCCTTTTTTGGGAATCGTCACTGATGAGACAACAGATGTGACACCAGATGATTGCTTTATATTGTGTCCGCATTGCAGAGTGAATCATTGAACATCTGAGAAGAGTAGCTTGGTGTTCATCAGCTACCTGATTCTAAAGCTTGTATGCTCTTCATTGCTGTGAGAGGAACAATCGTTTGAGGCTTGCTGTCCATGGCTTGCTTCCTTACAAGATGGAGGCAGTGCTGGACATTGTGCTTCCCACTTTTTGATGGGGTCCAGCTGACACTGATTCAATTAAGTGCCTAGGAGTTATACTGGATCCAACATTATTGCTGGAGAAACAAGTTAATGTGGCTGCAAAAAATGCATTCTTCCACCTTCATTTAGCCCAGAAGATGGCCCTCTACCTTGACTCTGCCTTTCTGGCCATATGGATCCATGCTGTGATAAAGTATTGTAACACACTAAAGTGTTGTAAAGTATTATAACATGCTCTTAAAGTCAACTTGGAAACTCCAGTAGGTACAGAATGCCGCAGCCCAGTTACTATCAGGAGTTAGGTGAAGCATGAATATCACACCCATTCTGCAGCCACTTTACCAGTTACCAATCAGTTACTGGGTTCAATGAAAAGTTCTGGTTATCATTACAAAGCCCTTGAACCCACATACTTCCAGGATCACCTTTCCCACTATGTTCTGCCACAAACAGCTTTGCTCACCTGAGCAAAGCCTTCTGGTGCCACCCTGCAAGATCAACAGCCACCCATGCTTATGCATGCTCTGTTATGACTCCCCCCTCTGTTATGACTTATGTGGAACAGCATGCCAGAGGAGGTCAGAAAGGCTCCCACACTTCTATCAGAACATGCAAAACAGAAATGTTTGGGGGGCATTTTTATGAAGGGATTAGTACAGCATAATGAAAAAGTTTAGAAGACATTTTACAAGGGAATAGGATTGCAGTGTACTGTGTTTTATTGTAGTGATCATCACAGGACTTTCTACCTTTGTAATCCACTTTCTGCATGGTATATCATGCCTTAGTAGGACTGCTGACCTACAGTTGTGGTCTGGAGGTCTCCCAGCATTAAAACTGATCTCCAGACTAAAGAAATCCGTTTCCCTGGAGGATGTAGCAGCTTCAGAGGGCAAAACCTCATCCACAGGCTCCACTCCCAAATCTCCAGGAATTTCTCAGACCACTGTAATTCTAGTCCAACCTGATGAAGGGAGCTTTGACTCTTGAACGCTTATACCCCCAAAATCTTGTTGATCTCTAAGGTGCTACTGGACTCAAATCTAGCTCTTCTACTCCAGACCACCACAGCTACCTTCTGTAAATTGTCTAGTCCAGTTATGTTGCTTATCAGATGTCATATCCCACTGATTGCATTGATTAATACTGGATAATCCGCCTTGAGTCTCAATGAGGAAGGCAGACAATAAATAAATAAATAAATACAGTAAATACATCAACAAAAATCTTGGCAAGACACCAAAATGCTGCTGAGAAACTGGGCTTGAACACACATGAAGTTGCCTTATACTGAATCAGACTGTCGGTCCATCAAAGTCAGTATTGTCTATCCAGACTGGCAGCGGCTCTTTCCTATCACCTACTTGCCCAGTCCCTTTCACTGGAGATGCCGGGGATTGAACCTGGGACCTTCTGCATTCCAAGCAGATGCTCTACCACTGAGCCACAGCCCCTCCCCGAAGGATCCTGAAATACTAAAGGTTAGGAAACCCACCAGCACACTTGTAGAGTACAAAGACATCGACATTGCCAGTGGTCCTCAATGCAAAGAAATATGTCTAGAAGGATTTTTATTGCTGTCCTTGGTCGAATAACTTCTAAAAGCAAACTTCTGTTCAACCAGCCTGACTTGAACCAGCTAGTGAAAGCTGGGAAACACTTAAGCAATGGTTGCATGTGGAAAGCATTTCAGCAGCACAGGAGAACTGAGAGCCCCTTGGTCTTCACAGCTGTGACTGAAATTTAAGCACCTGTTATTCCTCCCCACAGTCATTCCAACAGCTGAGGTGCAGATGGTTGCACATTTATTGGGAGGACAGTCTTATGCCAGGCTGGAATCTCCGAGACCAAGGCATTGTGCTAGATACCTGAACCAAGAGCATCAAAAGAACGCTCTTTGCATGTGCTGAGAAGAATGAAGACATGCTTATGTCACTGCAGGGATACACCTAACCCATTTGCACCTTCTGTGTCCACAAGGAAAAACTGGCCAGACTCCTTTGGATAGTGTGAGAAAATAATTCATCACCAGAACTGTTAAATGCCTAACTACTTTTGCCTTAAGTATGCCAAAATAATGCTTATGGTTTATAGTTGTTATTAAGTATAATACACATTATACAGTTTCTGTGTTATCAACAGTACAAGTTCATTATATTCCTTATATTATATGATAATTGTATTGAACTACTAGTATCAAGAATCAGCAGATTCTGGAAAGTCACTTGCCACTGCCAGTCTGATCAGACAGTATTGATCTTGATGGTCTGAGTCAGTATGAGGCAGTGTTCAGCTGTTACTTTGATCAATGACTAGTGCTTAGATTTCTTTTTATTCAAGTGTATATATGATTGTGATAAACTAATTTCAACACCGCTGAATGATTACTTATTTAGGCCAATAAATAAACAAATGTAAAAGTGCACCTTCCAAGTATGTAAAACACGTAAGGTTCTGACTGCTCATCTTAAGCCCCCTGAATTTAAAAAACACATCTGAGGTTCCAGTACATTACTATGCAGAGCTCAAAGATAAGATCGTCAACATAGGTATGACCCAGTTTGCAGTATCAGCTTTTCATGAATAGCATAGAAAGATGGATAGTGTGATAAAACACCTGAAGAGGGATACTTGCAGTGCTGTCGTAAGAAGAGTTACACTTTTCTAAATCCACTGACGTCAATGGGTTTAAGAGGGTGTAATGCTATGATGGCACTATTAACTTTCTGTAGTGAGCAGGATTCGAGTCTAGTAGCACTTTAAAGACCAACAAGATTTCCAGGATATACACTTTCAAGAGTCACCAATTCTGTAGTAAGGAAGCTCCTCCCAGGTCCTATTGTATCCATATACAGCAATACTAAAAACTTTTTCCTGGTAATGGGCCCCATTGAATAAAATGTGGTTGACTTCAAAGTAGAAGTACTTAGGCCCTGCTCCCACCGCATCACATTTTCAAATATTTTCCAGTTTAGTAACTCCATGCTGGAATTCCCCCCCCCCCTTTGGAATGTTTTTTGTTGAAGCATGGCAATTTTAAGGTTAGCTGCAGAATGTCTTGGGGAGACTGACAAGCTCCCCAGTGAGTTTCTGATTACAATATTTAATGCATAATTTGTGCTTCTTTAGTAACTTGCATAAACGCTGATTAGGCCTGTGCAAACAGCAGGTCATTGTAGGCAGATGATGGACTATATCATGTCAGAGCACAGCAAGCCCTTCACTATGTATGACATATGATGATTATAATAATAATAGTGTACTGTCAAGTCAGAACCAACTCATGGCGACCCCAGGACCATGGGGTTTTCAAGTCAGCAGATGAGCAGAACTAACTTACCTTTGCCTTCCTCTGCATAGCAAACCCTGTCTCTCTTGGTGGTCTCCCATTCAAGTACTGTGTCGGGCTATGACATAATCATGGTATTTCTGTGAACATGTGCAGAATTAATTCCATATAGAGCTTAAACACATCATACACATACAGAGGTTTGTGTAATGTATAATGAAAGTCTGTGTCATGCTGACAGGCTAGCTCTGTGTCAGGCTGACAGACTACTCTCAAGGTTAGCTCTATCAAAGCTAACTACTAAAGTTACTCTGGCTTTGTCCTTGAAAGGGCAGAGCTGAGCACCTTCCCTTGAAGGGGCAGCGTAAAGTCACCTTTCTGACTCAGCTGCCAGATGTCAGTATCTCAAAGGCCTTTTCAAGGTCTCAATAGCTGAAACTGTGCTATTGAGGCATTAAAGTTCTCTCAAAGATAAGAGTAATATGCTTTCTTGCCTTCTGAAGGCTATGCAGCTGGCCAAATGTAAACAAATGACACTTTGCAAGTGACAATGTCAGCTATAATTGTGTTTCATGAGTTATATAGTTAAACGTTGTGCTACAGATTTCTAAGTAGTCTCATTTAATGCGTATAGTCCTAACAAAGAGGATGGTATAGAAATTAAATATGTAACGTGATCATGTAACTCAGAAATGAGTATTTATACTTTAGGCACAGAGGAATGAAAGGGAAGGATGTCCATATTTGGACAATAAGATATCAGAGGACAGGAGCAGATGCCACTAAGCTCCTGGTATCTGATAAGAGAGAATAAAGGTACCCTTTTGAAGGATAAGGAAGAGGGGATAAAGGAACACTCTTAATGGGTCTAGAAACAGCATAAATACAGCTGCAGAACAGCTGGCACTTTAGAGTGTTATGACTGACAGACTGCAGCTGTCTGGAATGACACTTCTCCATCTCAAAAGGCTTGAGATGTAAAACACTGAAACTCTGTCCTTGCGTGGACAGTAGTTCTCAGATATCTTGAAGTATCAAGATCTGGATATTTCAACATATCTTACAGTCTTCTTGTGAGACTGCTCTATTCCTAGAAGAGGATAGAGACCTTAGAATTCCTATTCTTTGAATAGGAATCTAAGTGCAGGAATCTTTCCATGTATTGGAACACTGAGAGTCCATCAGATTTATGGATTCTTACAAACTAAGCCTATTTGGCTTACCAATGCTAAGAAGCATCCTGAACACAGGGCTAATAGCTAGACCTCTGAGATTGTGTCAGAACGTCCTCTACTTAACAGAGGGACTTCTGAACCTCCTCAGAGCAAGAGACCAGAGAAGTTCCTGAAGGGAAAGGAGACTCTCTGTACTCTGTGAGATATGCACAATGCACATACACAGATTGGCACAGTCAAAGAGACTGTAAACAGCTTTAAGCTAACACATAGTATTTATACATTCAGCATTGCTGTCTAAAACTAGAAAGAGCATGCATAGCATGTACATACACAATGCCTGATCTTAATGATGATCAGTTAAGAATATTAATAGAAGTCTTTAAAGGATTCAAGACTTAGCAAATACAGATGCTCTGGGATAACTTCATATGTTCTCATAGAGCTTAGATTCTTATAGGACTCCAGATGACACAGATGACACAATAAGGTATAGTGTGTCTTCTGTACAGAAATGTTATGATGTTTTGAATGGTTTAAGTTAGGATGCTTCTAACCAAATCTTTCTCCAAAGAATTAACCATATTTTGACAGGATTTCTGTAACCTTATATTCTGAATGAAGGTGCATTGCACTAAGGATACTTTATGAGTATATTCTGACTAAAATACTCCTTTATGGAGGCATAGAGAATGTGAATGATTACTTGCTACATCAACATGTTTAAGACTAATGATGTCTATCCTTATATGATATTTTAAGGCTTTGCAACCAAAAAGCATATATTATATAATGTAAATAAATGTGTTTTTTATATACTTCTACTCTTGTCCATTATTATAAATTTATTGGCGTGTTCAAGAGATGTTCTAGGAGCAATAACAAGTTTCTAGGAACCGTTGATTCCGGTCTAGTGGTGTCTCGCTGAATAAGATAACATATCCCTTCTCAGGAAGGGGTCCTTTCTAAGAGTGTAGGCACTTAACGGCCCGAACCGCGACAGTACTAACTAACTATGGCCAACCCTGCTTAGCTTACAGACTCTGATGAGGTCAGGGCTATTCAGAAGCCCTGCCCTTGCTGGGCAAATACCCCACCCACTTTCTAAAACACTTGGTATGCACCAGCGAAGGTGTCCTTGAGTGCCAAGATGCCCATGGGCACCACTGTTGTAAGACTTGGCTGTGCACGATTGGTTCATTATTGTAGCATTAAAAGCCTACTTCTTGCTCCAAAGTAATTTAGAATTAAAAGAACTGGTTTTCAATTGGATTTACTTATTATTAGGGGACGATATATTATGATTAATTGTGACAACACTTGATTTAAAGAAAACTCTTATGATCAAGAATACTAACACAGTCCTTCCACATTTTAATTCCATGCCTTCAAAGAAAACATCTAGCTCCAGTCTTTCTGTTTTACAGTGTACGTATAAAGTGTTCTTATACATAGTTTTTATATTAAGCTGTTCCTTTTAACGTAGACAGGGCCTGCAGGGATGACTGAGTAGTTAGCCAAAGGCATGTTCCCTACAGCTGGCTGATTTCATTAAAAACATCCCAGTGATGGAGTTTCCATATCTTCCCTTGGGGGATCACTCCAAAAGCCCCTACCTCCTTTATGGAGAAGATAGCCTTTCTTAATTTAATCCAATACTCATAGTAGTAATTTGATATCACATTGCTGACTGCTCGTACTGTGGTTTCTATTTGCTGCCTTGCCACTTTGGGTGACAGTGTAATCACAAGAGCAGTAGCAAAATCAGACTGTGCGCGGGGGGGGGGGAGTGTGTGTGTGTGTGTGTTGTGCACGGTGGGAGGAAGTAGCCCGCTCCTCAACCTCAAGGAGTCAGCTGTAGACATGTGAGGAATGTCACTGCAATGCCAAGAATCTTTTGCTGGCACAACCCACTATCAGGGAGACCATTTTAAATGAGCTGAAGGAGCAGCAAAACAGTAGCAGCCCACTGAAAGGCTATAAACTGAGTGGAGAAAGGGACTATTATCCAGACAGCATTAAAATGAGAGGGAGTGAAATAGGGAAACTATTCCTGCACATTTTTAAAAATAATCCCATAGGAAAATTTTTCCAAAGATGGCATGTCACAGCCCTTGCATCCATCCACCTTCCACCTAATAGTGAGGAAAAGGGCTGTTGGATAAAATACCACATTAGACATTTGAAAGGTGGTCAGTTTATAGAATGGCTGTTGTTTATTTATTCCAGGTTTTAGAAGCCAAAGCTCCCTGTAAATCAAACCTTTGACCTGCGAACAACAGAAAAGGCACTCTGTACATGCACTCTCCTGTTTATTAGTTCCTCATATGTTCCAGGTGGGATCTCCCAGAATTACAACGGATATCCAGACAACAGAAATTAGTTCCCTTGGAGAAAACGGTTGCTTCGGAGGCAGGATCCTATGGCATTTATATACCGTTGAGGTCCTTCACCTTCACCTTCCCAACCCAACCCCCAATCTCCAGGTATTTCCCAACCCAGAACTAGCAACCCTAGGAGCAGGTAGTCCTTCAGATACCTTTGTCCAGGGATAACCCTTAAATGGATCTGGCAATACCTTAGTAGAAAAGGGCCAGAGTCCAGTAGCACCTTACGCTGTGGCTCACGAAAGCTCCTACCCTACCAGAAAATATTTTTGTGAGTCTTGAAGGTGCTCCTGGCCTCTGGCCCTTTTCTACTACTGCAGACAGACTAACACGGCGACCCACTGTGAATTAGCAATACCTTGATTTCTTTTCTTTTTTTTTTTTAATTCCAGCGAATGTACCTGAAGCTGGATGGGCCTCTCTGGGGCCCTTACGAGTGATTTCAGAATCCGAAATTCCAACAAAGCACTTTTTAAATGGAGACTAGAAAGCGTGTTCGGCGCTGTACAGGTGAGGCAGTAGCCAATGCGAGTTGCGCAAGCTCGGCTCCCTTAGGCTCGCCCTCCGTCAACTTCCCCACAGCACGCGACGGGAAAGGAACGAGACCGTTAACCGACGAGAGGGTTCTCTCTCTCTCTCTCTCTCCCCCCCCCCCTCTAAAATGGCACGGAGAACAGGTCCCTCCATCTTCCCTCCAGCGCCCTTCAATCAACTGACGCGCATGCGCCCAACCAAGCAGACCGGGAGTTGGAGCAAGGCGGGTGCGTTTCCCAGCATGCTTTGCGCTCCCCCCCCTCCCCGGCCTTCCAGTGGGTGGGCGAGCCCGTCCGGCCGATGATGGAGCTGAGACTGTAATGGCGGCCGGAGGCGGCAGTGGCGGCGGCGGCTGCTCTCGGTCGGCGCTGCTCTGACACCGGGCCGCTCCTCTCTCCGCGGGACCTCGGCCTTCCTCCGCGGGCCGGTCCCTTCCCCTCCCCCGAGCCTGCAGCGCTCACCACCCCTCCCTTCCCCGCCCAGGACTCAGGAACACTCCAGGGAGGAGGAGGAGGAGGACAGGGAGGGGGACTCCCCACAGACAATGGACGAACATCCCGGAGCCGGCGGGGGGATCATGGCCGGGGCCGCGCCGAGACCTCCGCAGCCGCCGCTGCCGCCCTCCGGAGGCAGCGCCAACCCGCAACTGCTCAGCCAAGGCTGCGCGGGGCCCGGCGGCGGAGGGGGACTACTGTCGCCGCCGCCGCAGCAGCAGCCGCCGCCGCAAGGCCCGGCGGCGGCCGCAGCTCAGGAAGCGGTGGGGCCGGGCGGCGGCGGCGCCTCGGAGCTCTCTCGGCCGCAACACTACACCATCCCCGGGATCCTGCACTACATCCAGCACGAGTGGGCCCGCTTCGAGATGGAGCGCGCCCACTGGGAGGTGGAAAGGGCCGAGCTTCAGGTAGGGCCCGGCCGGCCGGCCGCGCGCGGAGGGACAATGGCGGGAGAGCGGGAGGCCCCCCGCGCGCGCGGGACGAGGAGGAGGAGGAGGAAGCGCCGCGGGTGGTGAGGGGAAGCCGGTACCTGCGCGTGTGTGGCGGGTCTCGGCGAGGCGTGGCGTGGCGGGCGTCACTCGGCACAGCCCCCTCGCGGCTCCCGGGGCCGGGCTGCTTTCCCTGGGGCAGCCATTTTGGTTTCTAGCATGGCGCCCGGCCTGGTTCGGGCCTGTCAAGCTGAGGGGGAGGGGGCGGTGCCGCCGCCGCCGCCTTTCCTTTGGGCCCGGGCCGGGCTCGGCGCCTCCCGCCGAGCGGAGGGGTCGTGGCTCCCTCTGACAGTTGGCGTACCGTGCGCGGCGGCAGCGTCCCTTTCGGCCTGTAGGGGCTCCCGGGGACGTCGCCGGAGCGCAGGGGAGCTTTTCGCGGCCGGCCGGCCGGCCTGCGCCTGGTCCCTGACAGCATTCGTCGCGTGTTGCCCCAAGAATTAAGGGAATGCAAATCACACCTGCCATGGCAACGCTTGGTCAAGGGCCCGCTTTCTTTCAAGGCAGGGGAGGCGTGTCCGCCCCCCCTTTCGGCGCCCACGTGGGTGACACTTCCACTGTGGAAGGGGCGCGGAATGGATGACCCCCGTTTCCTTTTTAGGCCTGCCTTTTCACTTCGTTTTGGATGTGAGTCTGGTGGTTGAGTCACACCTTTTAAAAGGGAGCGTGACTGTCAGATGCACGCATTATGCACAGGCTTGTTAAGAGGCTGGGATGGGTTGTGGCTCACTGCCTAGTACGCATTAGGTGGTCGGTCTCGTTTCACCGTTGCGTTGTGTGTGGATGGTTACCAATGTTGGGTTCATAGGTGTGAAGTAGGGCTGCCAGGTCCTCCCTGGCCACGGGTGGGGAATGAGAGGTAGGGTTGCCAGCTCCAGGTTGTGAAACACCTGGAGTTTTTTGGGGGGAGGAGCCTGAGGAGGACAGCGACCTTAGTGGGGTACAATGCCATAGAGTCCACCCTCCAAAGCATCCATTTCCTCCAGGGGAACTGATCTCTGTAGTCTGGAGATGAGCTGTAATTCCCATGGCATCCCTAGTTTGAAGACTTGCATATCTCTTTTGTATCTTTTAAATTGGTGGATTTAAGCTATGTTTGCACCCGTATTAATGGTGTTAAAATAAACTAGCATCTGTCGAAGGCTTTCACGGTCAGAGTTCATTGGTTCTTGTAGGTTATCCGGGCTGTGTGACCGTGGTCTTGGTCTTTTCTTTCCTGACGTTTCGCCAGCAGCTGTGGCAGGCATCTTCAGAGGAGTAACACTGAAGGACAGTGTCTCTCAGTGTCAAGTGTGTAGGAAGAGTAATATATAGTCAGAAAGGGGTTGGGTTTGAGCTGAATCATTGCAGGGCAATGCTTTGTGTGTGGATGCAGGGCAATGATTCAGCTCAAACCCAACCCCTTTCTGACTATATATTACTCTTCGTACACACTTGACACTGAGAGACACTGTCCTTCAGTGTTACTCCTCTGAAGATGCCTGCCACAGCTGCTGGCGAAACGTCAGGAAAGAAAAGACCAAAACCACGGTCACACAGCCCGGATAACCTACAAGAACCAATAAACTAGCATCTGTATATCTGCGTATCTTGATTTTATCCTTCTTTTTTTCTAACTCAATACAGTGTGCATGTTTCACAACTTTTCTGTTTTTTCTCACAACAACCCTGTGAGATAGGTTAGGCTGAGAGAAATGGTGACTGGCCTAAGGTTACTCGAGCTTCATGATGACTGAGTGGGGACTCCCCTCTAACCACTATTCCACTGTCTATATGAGAAGTATCCTATAATTGGGGTTTGTGTGGACATATGGAATGGGTTCTTGTGGTAACCCAAAAATTTCATTAGCACAGAACGTGTAACTAGTGAGGATGCTACATATTTAAAAGTAGATGATGTGCCATTTGTCTCAGTAGCGTCAAGAAAGTGAGATTTTAATCTGGAATTCCTGACTCTTTCATCAATTTGTAATGACTTTCCCAAGGCTGCAGAACCTTTCAGCCTCAGTTTTCTAATTGGGAAAAATAGGAGTGATTGTATGCCGTTTTACAGGAGTCTTGTGAGTGCAAGCACTATGTGATTTGCAAAATCTAAGACTGTGCTCTTTGCACAGAATTTTGTGACAGGTGAATAGGAATTTCCTGGTAACTTCTAAACAATGTTTTATGCTGATCCACCATTTAATAGGATTTTTTATACTAGTATTAAATTAAGGCTTAGAATTCCAGTCAGGGAAAGAAAACTCCAGATTCTTCAAGCATCTGCATGGATATCATGGCAAATTGGAATTTGATTGAAGGCTTCCCAGACCAGGAAGCTTTTAATTAAACTTCATGCTTGAGTGGAGGACGACACATATGAGTAAAATAACAAGTCAAGATGTTGTTCTTCATTAACAAAGAGGTTTGTTCATGATATCTGGAAATAACCTGCATTGACAGTTCTGTTGAATTTTTATTTTCCAGTTGTTTGATCCAAGTCTTTTTTTTACAAGATGAAGAGTGAAATTTCCACAGTGTAGCAACATTTAGCAACAGGACCATGAAAAGCAAGATTTATGTCAGGCACGTGTTGAATTGTGAAGGTTGTTGTACAAAAAGTGCTACAGCAATCCCTGTTACACAGGTATCTTAGTTATAATACTTAATGTTGTCAGGGCTTGAACTGTCTATGGATCTAAGATTCAGCCCAAAAATTCAGAGCCAAATAGGTGATTAGAAGTATAATATAAGTAAGACAGGATATATGTATTCCAAATAAACAGTTCTACTTCACAAGTTTAGATTTTAAAATACATTTTTCAAAGCAAAAGTGTTAATGAGTTATTTATATCAGTGTTCCACAAATAAATATAGAAGGATGTTACACATTGCTGGCTTTGAATCCATTCTTCGTGGCTTAAATTGGGACGTGGATGCCTGTTTCTAAATGGAAGTGTGACAGTGCAATCTGAAACATGCATACTCAAGCCCTGGGGATTTACTCTCTAGTAAGTCTGTTTAGGCTTATAGTGTTGGGAAACCTTGTTCTATTTGTCATCAGATATCACTGTGACACAATACAACATAGACCAAGCATGTTCTTAATTTAAGAACTACTGGACTCAAATGTTGTTTTACTACTACAGACTAGCATAACTACCCACCTGAAACTGTTTTGATATAGATGTATTTAGGTAATGATATCTGAAAGGGTAGTCAGGTGGCAACTCTAGTTATGCAGGGTATAAATAAAACAACATCTCTTGTCCATTAAGACATCCCACCATTCTGTGGGTATTAGCCATTGGTACTCACATGGAACCTTTGTGTTTAGAGATTGAACACTAGTTGCTGGAGAGCTGTTGTCTTCCTGTCCTCCACAAGGGGTTCCTAGAAGCATCTGGCTGCCCTTTTTGGAGAAACTGGACTTCAAAAAAAAGCCCCACTACATCAGACTAGAAATCTTCCCCCATGGTCAGGGAGTACTATGATTTTTATTTAGTTTGATATCTGTACCTGGCTTTTCACACCATTGAGGACAAAGCGACGGATGACATTATTCTCTCCTCCTCCGCTCTGTACTCACAATACCAACCCTACAAGGTACATTAGGCAGAGAGAGAGAGATGCTGGACTGAGGTTACCCAGTGAGCTTCCATGGCAGAATGGAGATTTGAGCCTGAGTTTTCCAGGTCCTAGCATGATGTTGTAACTGCTTCGCTATGCTGGCTATATCAAGTCTCTGTTTTTTTCGTATGGCTCAGCTCTTACTAATCTTTACAAACTAGGTAATCTTTTTTTAAAAATCACCTCCCCAACAATTGCAGTTGCACATGTACTTGCTTTTGAGCATGTCGTTGGGGTGCTGGGGTGGTGGTGGTTGGTGTTCCAGGCACCACGGTGACTTGGCATGAAGATTTGTTGAGGCCTGTTTTATTTATTTCCCATTTCTTTGGGAAATCAGCCTTTCTGAGGGAAGGACCCAGATAACAGATAACAACTTACTCCAACATTCAGGAAGTATCCAAATCAGTGACTTTGAAATCCCCCCCCCCATCCAACTGACAACTTGCAGCCATACTGGCTTGTGGCTTTCTAGAACAGTAATTCCACCACCTGCCTGTCATTTCATTACCGGTAACTCAAGTTCCTGAAAAACTGTCCACACCCTTCAAGGTGTAACTTGCTTACATTAAGACATTAAGTATTATCATACTGGGAAATTTACAAGATTTATACTCTGCCTTTCCGCCCTCATGAGGGCTACCAAGGCAGCTAACAGATTAAAAATATGCATAATATAATCACATCTTAAAAACCCTTAAAACCAATGAAAAAACCCACCCATACAAGTAAAACAATCAAAACCAGAGCTAAAGTACATATACAACACATAAAACAACAATTAAAAAATAGGGCAGGAAGGAGGGGATCACTGAGGAAACACCAAATAAAATGAAAAAGTGTCTACCGGCTGGTGGAAGGTGGCAACAGAAGGGGACAGATGAGTCCTGTGACAGAGAAGGCCCTCTTCCAAGTTACCATCCTTCTAATCTCAGAAGGCAAGGAAACCCAATGCAGGGCCTCAGAATATGACCACAGTGGTCTAATAGGTTCATAAGAGGTTAGGCATGATATGGTGGTCCCAAACCATATAGGGATTTTAAAGGTCAATACCAGCACCTTGCTTTTTACCTGGAAGCAGATTGGAAGCCTGGAGGGATATTGTCCTATGGGGAGCAGTTAAGATGCTTAGGGCTGTTTAGCTTGGAAAGAAGGCGGCTGAGGGGAGACATGTCTATAAAATTATGCATGGTTTGGAGAGAGTGGACAGGGAGAAGTTTTTCTCCCTCTCCCATAATACTAGAACACGGGGTCATCTGCATAAGCAGAATACTGCCATTCACAAACACAGCCTCGAGTTCAACCTTCTTCTACATGTTGATCCGGCAACCCCTCCCCAAATTCTATCCCACATTTGGCATCCTTAATCCTCATTCTGCCAGTGGAACTCATCTTGTCCTACAAAAGTGACAAGGTAGGTCTGGAAAGCAATGCAGGTGTGGGGAGTCATGCACTTCACACATGACAGAAGGCACTATGCCACTGTCACCTACCTCAACCCCAAAGCAGGTTGCAGAGGTGCTACCTTCTGCAGCCACCTTGCACCCAGCAATGGCAAGGCAAGTCTGAGGAGAAACACAGCCGACTGGAGAAGTCAATCCACCCCTGCACATTTTAGCGATGTTGAAGAGATGTTGCCTTTAGAGGCTGCCTCAATGGCAGGGGTGGCATAAGAGGAAAGCTTGTACTGGTGGAGTCTCTTGAATCATCAGAAGACATTCTGCCAGCAGAAGGTTGAGGATGTGTGATGTCTCCTGAAACCTCTTCACAGCAGTCCCCTGCTTCACATCACATTTTGCTCTTAGATCTCCTATGACTCTGAGCAGCAGCTTTTCAGAGGGTGCTGCATGAAGAGGGAGATGGTAAAAGATCCTTATCTGTGAGCACCCTTGTTCCTGTTGTTTCTGTGATCCATCCCATGCTGTTTATTTGGAATTTTTAGAGACCTGTCTATCATTTGTAGGGAAGGAAGGAAGATCAACTGAATAAAGCTTTCATATATTGAACTGTCCTAGGAATCGAGGGTTGAATAGTTATATAAAGCTCTGTTATAGAAGGACTGGAACTGTATTTTCAGTTAATGTTTTAGTTAAAGCTGACAGATCAAATCCATTTTTCCACATCAGTGAGATAATTGATTAATTAATTGACTAGGCCTGTAATTTATCATTGAATTTGTAACAGACAGGTTATTAAATAAATTGAGTAATTAATGGGCAGAGTCACTGATGCTTTGAGCTAAGTAACAGATGAGCAGCGAAAAACTGCAAAGCTGAACAGTTGTTTTTAGTCGAATTGCATGTAATTGATGATTGGATAAATGTATTGGTTTTTGCTTACACTGTCCTCATCAGAAATGAGTAGGGAAACTAAGAAATGTATTCCTGTGTTCATAGGAAATGAATACTATTCAGAAAACAAATGAATGCATCTACAGAGTAAAATATTCCTATATTGAAGGAAATTAAACATGTAATATTCAATGAGTTTTTTCAAAATGAACTGAAAATTTTAACCTGGGTAAAAATTAAAACAAAAATTAACAGTTTAATCATCAGTTTTTAATCAAATTATTAACCACAAATACAAAAATGGCAAAACATTCAGGCTTTTGGAAGTGAATTTTGGAAATTACAAGGAAAAGCTTGACTATACATATAAGTCTTCAGCAGTTACGCAAGGGGAGCAGTTTGCAGATTAGAGAGTTGGGAGAGACTAGAAAGGTAATTTGAGGATTTGACTCTCCTGAGGTCAAATGCAAATATGGAGGTACTAATAGAAGCTGCTTTTCAAATTAATAGTACATTTTATAGGGATTACAAAGCACCACATCAGGTATTGGTAAAATTGATTGTAAAAATCTGCTATGTTAGTCATTTACAGATCAATCCTGAAGGGGGGGGGGCGAAAGGTTTTTGGAGCCAGCATGACCCCTGCGCTGGTGTTAGTGCCTCTTGCCCTGGTTAAAATGGCACTAATGCTGGTGCAGGGCTACTTATGTCAGTGCTGGAGAGCCACATGGCAATGCCATGCATGGGTGCTGGCATGGCCACCGCAGCAGCATTTCCCTGGTGGAAGGGCTTGCACCAGTGCCAAAGGGGCATTCCTGGAGGTGGGGCTGACTTTAGGCAGCTCCCTGGTGCCTTTAGCCCCGGGTGCAAAAAGGGAGGCTAAGCCCCGTGAAACTCAATGGAGCAGTTTCATGGGGTTTGGGGCAATATACATTTTTGGCTTACTGTGCTGAGGCAGCAAGCTGCTCAGGAGGTGGTGTGGCAGCGCCATCCCTGGCCTGGCCCCAACTCCCCCCCACTTAGGATTATTCTGTTAGAGAGACATCTAAAGGAACCATAGATGCAAAGAAATTAATTTTCTGTCTGAGAGAATATACCAATAAGAATATCCAATTTAATTGATGGTTGATTATAAAAGACCACAGTCATAATGAGAATAAAAAAAGTCAAAGCTTTTTTTTGCAACTGCCAGGTTTGAACAACTTTCAGTAAGAAAGAAGGTCTGTAACATTTAATTACAGGATTACTAACAAATAAGGCAGTAGAAACAACAACAACAATAATAACAACAATAACAATAAACTTCTATTTATATCCTGCCCTACCCCCGCAAAGCTGGGCTTAGGGCAACTCACATCATAATTAAAATACAGTACAATAAAATACGCAATATAATAGAATAAAATTAATTATACAACACTGAAAGTTTGCTAGAATTTCCTAATTCATGTCAAGCATTCAGCCTGCGGGCCAGTCAAGGCAGTAACCACCCCCTCTCAATCTGAACTGGCAAGGCATGGCCCGACCCAATGACATTAATGTCATATCTGGTCCTTGTAGCACCTGGCCTAATTCATGGCTCCCAAATAATTCCCAGCATGTTTCTGCAACACCAACAGCTAATCTCGTACGAAACGGGGAGAAATGGACCTCAAATTAATTTAAATTGAAGACAAAGGGAGGGGAAGGTCATAACGAACCAATGGGGTATGGGGGGATCAGGGAAGGGGAGGGTGGAGGAAGGGAGGCCAGCATCTAGATATTACCGTTGCTGCCCTCAACCATAGGCCTGGAGGAACATCTCCATTTTATTGTTTCTGTCTTAACTCTTTGGTGCAGACCTGTTTCCCTTCAACCTGCCTTGTTATGTGAACAGCTCTTTCAGTGTTTCATCAGGCTTTCTGTAGGGAAGTTTCTTGATGCCGAAAAGACTTGACATGAGCTTTTTGGCTGTGTCAGCCTTAAAAGAGAATTCCAACCCCCTTTTTTCTTTCTCTCATTCTGTAGTTCCTAATTCTCCTTTGCTACAGAGATGGCTAGCAAGACCTGCTACAAATTTGAAAGCACTCCTACATTTTACCACATCTCACTGGGAATCTCTCTAGCCACACTGTTCTTACAGATGCAGGAATGCTGGTATGCTTCATCCCATGGGTGGCTCAAAGGCTTTCCTCTTATGCCACCCCTTCCATTGAGGCAGCCTCTAAAGGCAACATCTCTTCAACATCGCTAAAATGTGCAGGGGTGGATTGACTTCTCCAGTCGGCTGTGTCTCTCCTCAGACTTGCCTTGCCATTGCTGGGTGCAAGGTGGCTGCAGAAGGTAGCACCTCTGCAACCTGCTTTGGGGTTGAGGTAGGTGACAGTGGCATAGTGCCTTCTGTCATGTGTGAAGTGCATGACTCCCCACACCTGCATTGCTTTCCAGACCTACCTTGTCACTTTTGTAGGACAAGATGAGTTCCACTGGCAGAATGAGGATTAAGGATGCCAAATGTGGGATAGAATTTGGGGAGGGGTTGCCGGATCAACATGTAGAAGAAGGTTGAACTCGAGGCTGTGTTTGTGAATGGCAGTATTCTCACAATTTGGTGTGAGGAAAGGGTGCATTCTTAAAGCTAGACAGCTTAAGTGGGTGTGAACCCGGGCTTTTTTTGAGGATGGCTTCCCTGCCTTCACAGTGTCACTAGCCAATGATAAATGAGTTGGTGACATGGGGAAGCTGTTCAGTTCTGCTGGTCTTGCAAAGCAGGCTGGGTTTTTTTTTAATGGAAGGATGAAGGAACTTAGCTAGGATTTGTCAGATCTAATGAGGATGAAATTATCACCTGTAAGCAGAATCCTGATTTCACTAGCTATGTGCAATAATGCATAGTTTGCTTTATGTTTGAACTGAGCCAGTATGTATTTAGAAATCCTAATTTGTTTGTTAGTGATAAAAACTGACTACAGCAGGAGTAGCAAGATTTTTTTTTAAATCAGACTCAGGATCTTTCCTCATCTGTTATCCTTTTCTGTGTAGTGCATTCTTTTCCATGATCATGGAAAGGAATAGATTTCATTTTTTGTGTTGTTTTGTGTTAGAAACAATAGAAGAATACTGTGACCCATTACTGATTATCAAAGAAAATAATAACTTGTTTCACAACTTGCTAATAGTAAGGGACATGAAAAACCATTCAGTCTTGGCAAATGTGATACAGACAGATGAAATGGGGGAAATGCTTGTTGAATTGTTGTGCTGTGTGTCCAGCTATTGTCAGATTACTGTGGTCAGCAGGATTAATATCTTTATTCTGGTAAATGTTTACTTTAAAAAGCAGGATGGATAGATGTTAACCACATACTTTCTGACAAATTAAATACCCAACCATACTGACAGCTATCTTGCAAACACTGTTTTGCATGTAATACCAAGGATCAGATTCCACATATATGACTACTTGTTACTTTGGAGAAGCATGGAATTTTGAACTTGCCTTAAAGAGCTAGACTTTGCATGTGTAAGCAATGGAGCTCCAAAGCAGGCTTAAAAAGGAGAACAAAGGCTAGGATCCATATTTTAAAATGTTTTAAATACTGTATTTTACTAAGATTCAATTATAGAAGATTGTAGCTCAGTGGTAGATTACGTGTTTTGCGTGTAAAAAGTCCCAAGTTCAGTCCTAGGTGGTTCCAGTCAAAGGATCTCAGATGGCAGATACTGAGAAATATATTTTTCTGCCTGAGACTTTATAGAGCTGCTGAAGTCAAAGTAGACAGTACTGATCTAAATGGATCACTGGTCTGACTGTAACGTGGTGCAAATTTATAGTTGCCAATCTGATAGGAAACTAATAATTTCTGGAAAATGTTCCAGTGCTCTATTTTTATACAGAATTTTTTCAGCTTCCAAAAATTCATTGTTTCATAAAATTAGTAACAATGAACGGATGCCCTGGCTAATACAGTGTTAGGCTAGCTTGGTTTATAATAATCCAAATACAAAATCAGGTTGTGAATTCATCTGCTTGACTGCGCAAGTCAAATCAAAACCAAAGCTAAAATTCTTATCTTTATATCTCCTCTCACATGGTGGAAGGGATATTGTAGTCACCAAATTGATGTGGAATTAGCAAGTGATGCAGTGGAGAGTGACAGTGAAGCTGAGGTATCTCAATGAGCTATGTGGGCAAGAGTTTAATTCTGCTGGAATAGATAATACTGTGTATGGTTCCTTGGCTGTGCTAAAATTGATTTGAGTGTGCTTAGATTGAAGTAACTCAGAAAGAGCAATCCTGAGGGCTGCCTGTGCTGCAGCAGCTGTCCACGGCATAACTGTGGTGCCGCTATTTCCCTCCCTAAAGGGTTTGGGTAGGTGGCAGCTGGAAGGAGAAAAAGTCAGTAGCTGGGTTTCAGTGGCAGCAACCATGTCAACATCCCCAGCAACCGCACCATATCATCCCATACAGGCCTTGTAGCGAGGTGGTGTGGCCATGATGGACAGGGCAGGCAAAACCAATCGGGCTGGCAGTCAGGGACTCAGTGGAGCCCCCTTGTGCTTACACTTCTCCTTGGGAAACTTCACTAACCGCAGCACCATTCCCGTTGCCCACTAGCATGCCTGATTCCCGTATTCAAGATGAAAGGTCACAGCCCCAGAGGCAGAGAGAACTGTTTTATGGGCTCCTTTGCCATTAATGAGCTTGGCACTTGCACAGCCTGGCCACAGGCACCTGACAGAGGGCATGGGGCAGTGAGAGAAGCCACGAGTTGTGCCACTGACCACTGCAGCCCTGTGCAACTGCCCAAGGTTATGTCCCCCTCAGCCAAGCCACATAAGGGATGGCCGTTCGGCAGTTGGCATCCCTAAAGGCGGAGGAGACTCCCAAGGCTCCCTCCAGAGTTTTTTCCTCTGCCTTCAATTTTTATTTTGTTCCCCTGATAAAGGGATGATGGGGGCGATAGCGACTTCAGAGCTAGGAATTCTCACAAGGGATATCTGCAGAATCAGAATAGTTTCTGAGTGTCCAGCCAGTCTAATTAAAGAACCGGGTCATGGAAGGAACTGCACATCAGTATGGATGGGTGATACTTCCATGATGCAGTCCCTGGCACCTACGTTTCGAAAGTTTGGTGCTCCTAGCTCGGAGGGCACTGGGCTCTGGGGTAAAGACTTACCACATGGGATCTGGTACTCCAGCATTTTGGTCGCCATTTTTCCGGACATGGCCAGCAGGAAGCCTGATACACGCAATAGCCACAGCACTATTCCTTTTTTTAAACAGCTTGAACTCTGGCTTTTTGTTATTATTCCATTTGATTAGTATCCCTAAATGGGGTCAAGATTGCTGGGAGCCACTTGGCCCTTCCAGGCCTCCATGGGCCCCCCAAAATTGACCAACATTGTTTTCCATAGCTGCCAGGCAGCCGTCCTACAAAAATAACTGGTGGCAGCTTGTTTGTCATGGGCCTCGCCCACCCACTTGACCCCCAGACAGATGAAACACAATAGGCAAGGTCAGGCAACATTTTATGCACCTTTTGGTACTTTCCAAAGCTCCTTCTGATCAATCTAATACATTGCTGCAACTGTGTCCTGAACAGACCCGTTCCTCTCCAATTCAGCCCCTACACCAATAACCCTACTGTTTGTTCAATAAGCACTCCCTGCACCCAGCATGCCCTCCATGGATGATGTTTCTTAACAGCTGGGAACACCGTGTTCAGGGGCCCACTGTGTCGCACCCCTTGGACTACCAAACCTGAGATGTGGTGATGACTTGCAGGATAGGCACCAGCAGCTCCACAGGTAGATTGAAGCCTGTAGCTTTGAAAAGTACCCCCCACCATCACCCTGAAACACAACCCACACAAAGAGACACAGTTGTGGCGACTTATGACACTTTATTAGACAGCTAATGGGGAAAGGGGCTAAGGGAACCAGATATCACTCCATGAAACCACAGGGAAAATGGGTGTTCCTCTCCTGGGGCAGCAAGCATGTGAGTGGGGTGGAGCTACACATGGAGTAGCTGGCTGAAGACAACAGTCCACTTCTGAAGGCAGGTTTGGTCTGTGGCCAAGATGGGGGGAAAGTGTCCTGAGCTAGTGTTCGCCCTCTTGGATCTTCACCTGCAGAACATCAAAACAGAGACATGCAGCTACAACAAGGGGCTAGGAGTGCTTTGGTGGGTGCGGGTATGTCCATCAGGGATCACCAGGGAGCCCATGGGATGGTACTATGCCACAGCCTCCCCCCAAGGCTTGGAGCATCCGAAGCAAGCTCACTTGCTTTGGGTTAGTGTACACAAATAGTCCTAAAGATCCATCCACCTCCGCAGCTGCTCTACAGGGTTCTGCTCCTGCAAGGGTTGTGTAGTAACCTCCTCCATGGTGAATGGAGGGGCTCCACCTCCTTCGAAAAGCACCCTGTCCGAGGGGGAGCTCGGCTAATGAATGAGCTGTCAGCACAGTACAGAGTCTAAAACTTGAACCCCCTCCCCCAGCAGATCTTCCAGCCCACTCCCCATGCACTAATTCCCCTTGCGTGCAAGAGGCCATGATGCCAGGAGGCTGCTGCTCCCGCCGTCCCTGCTCGACTGCCACACTGCTGAACTTGTGTGTGAAAGAAGGCATTGCCGGGGCAGCGCCCAGCCACAATTGGGGAGGGGGTTTGCAAAAGAGACCACTGCTTACCTGTCAGTTCACAGCTGCACCCCTTTGGGTCCTGCGTCCAGAGGTGGGGTACCTATTTGGGTTCTGAAACGGGAGAGGTCAGCCACAGAGCATGGACTTTGCTCTCCCCTGTGGGTGTTGTTGCAAAGTGCTCACCCGGAAGTGCTAAATGTGCTTTTTTCACCATTTATTTTTTTGGAAAGCCCACACCACTGAGGATCTTAAGATTTTTCTCCTCATCTGTGGGGATGAATGATGGAATCAGGAAGTTCCCATGTAAGATAAACATGGTAGAGGCAGGATTTACATTGCATTCTACTTGCAAAAAGTAGGCAGGATGTATGTACAAACCCAAGACATGTTGTTAGTGTGACCATGTTGACTATGCTAACAAATAGCATTTTTTAACAGACCAGCAGTGCAATGCTGTGTGAGAACCCACTGGAATAACTGCATAGGATTTCACTGTCTCTCTTATAAAGAGGCAACTCTTGTGTTGAAATTGACATATTGGCAGTGATTAGCAGTCAAGTATAAAATACAAAGCCAGTCTATATGTTTTCACGTGATTTGATTCCATTTTAAAGCAACTTTTGGTTTCCTTTTTTTTTAGTTATTGGCAAATTAATAACAAGAATTGAAACCAAGCATACTGGTTCATTGTGAACTTAATTGCACAAGATGTATGTAGATATGTTTGACTTGCAGTAGTTGTATGATTTTCCCGCCCCCCTCGTAATAGTTAAAAATTCTTAAAGATGTTTTTGGAAAGACTGTGCAGATACAGTATGTCTGACACAGGGAGTTTTGACTCTTGAAAACTTAAACCCTGAAACTCTTGTTTGTCTCTAAGGTGCCACTGGACTCAAATCTAAATGGATATGTTAGGAACTAAGTGAAAAAAAATACTGTTTTGTATTTTCAGGCACGGATAGCATTTTTACAAGGGGAAAGAAAGGGTCAAGAAAACTTGAAGAAGGATTTAGTAAGAAGAATAAAAATGTTAGAATATGCATTAAAACAAGAAAGGTAAGCATAAAATTTCTTTCAGCTGAGAAAACTGTATATGAAAGAGTGAAACAAGTTAGAACTTCCTCAATTTATCTGTATGCTATCCTGTTTCGACAGTCCTATTTGTTGTCCTCTGGCCACTTGTCCTATGCAGAAAACAGCATCACTGATTTTTCTGTCACATGTTTTATGAAAGGAGAATATGAAAACTATTTATAATAAAACTTAAGAGTTGGGACTCCCATCTAACAAGAACTCTCAAAGAGCAGTAAACTAAACCCAGCTTGTTTACTGCTGTGCCGTTTGAGAGTTCTTGCTAGAAAGAATCTCAGCTTTTAGTTGTATTATAGAAAGAACTAGAAAGACCCCCAGCTTTAAACCTATTGCCATCTCCCCCCCCCCCCCCAACACACTGGAAGCTGGAGCTTGGGCAGAATAGTAATTTTTTTTAGTCTGCACTGTCTTTTCAGCCATGGATAAGATTTTGAAAGTATTGGTTTTAACTTGCCAAGGCCAAACGATTTAGAATAGTTGTGCTTAAACTAAAGCAAACACAGGTTGCCATACACATGATAAACATAAAGGACTTTGAGGTTAGCATGAAATGAAAGGGTCTGAGTATACATGGGCACTTTGTTTAGATTATCAGTGGTGTTTTATTTTTTCCGTTACAAATAAAGTAACAGTGTTATGAAAGTTTCAGGTTTAAGAATTTGTTGTAGAGAAAATGTTCACGATAGTCACAAACTAGCATAACAGGAGTTAATGGCACTAAGATTTGTAAAAAGTCGTAAATTAGAAAGGAAACGGAAGACATTTCAGTACAATTTCAGTATGAATTTAGGAAGAACTGTAACTGGGAAAAGCTAGTTTTTGTAATAACACATACTAATTTGACAGCTAAGGAACAATTGGTATATGAATAACAATAAAATGGAGAAGCTTTATGGGTATGGGATACAGAGTGTGCTGATTTGCTGCATATTTAATGTCAGTATGAAAATAATGTGAACCATCCAGGCAACCGTAATTAGCATTTACTTAACTTCACAATTAACCATCTCAGCAAGAATTTTTAAAAGTAACATAAAGGGAACAAAACAGAAAACCAGCTCTAACTCAGCTGAAAAAACCAAGTCAGAAAATATACTATGAAACTGTTTGTTCTATGAATTTGTTTTATGAAAACATTTCCTCCCATTCACACTGATCTCTGTATCTGGATTGTGCCTAAGCACTTTAGCCCATGACTGAGTAGAAGTAATTTAATAAAATGTTTAAAATTTCTTGTATGTTTCAGGAAATGACTGACTCATTCAGCTTACTGGTAGTATCTCTTGCTTTCCCCCTGCTTGGTCAGTACTTGAAATGTAATTTTGCTGGCCAAATGCATAGTCATGGAAATCTGTTTTTCAGCTGGAGAAAGGAGATGAGAAGTGTACTTCAGTTCTTTAATTAAAAAAACAACAACCCACAGACATTGAAGTACACATTGTGAAGTTGAAAGATAGTTGTGTACTGATATACTAACAGGTATCTTAGTTGATAGTGTGAAAACACTGCATTAGTAAATTATTATTTATTTTGCTAATAAATATGTGCTTAAATTTGAAGGGCAAAGTATCATAAACTAAAATATGGCACAGAATTGAACCAAGGTGACTTGAAAATGCCAACTTTTGAATCAGGTAATCTCTTTGCATCTATCATATTTTGTTTAAATTATTCTGCTCTTTCGAGTGGGCTACATTTGTGTCTCTTATTTTTTAATATTTAACAAGTACATGGTTTAAAGGAAAAGTGAATTGATTTCCATTGTGGTTCCTATTGCATGGTTCTCGCTTTCTGTAGACTGATTAATTGTTGATATTATTGATAATATGGGATAGTTATACTTCTGGTGCCTTTTCTTAAAAGCACAACATGAAATGTGGTTGATTACTCAGTGCTCTTCTAAGGTGTGACCGAGGTGTCTTTCTTTGTATTTCAGAAGAAACCAAAGATACAGAGGTTCCCACAGTACCTCATAATAGTCAGCTAACTTGGAAACAAGGCAGGCAGTTATTAAGACAGTAAGTGTTACACCTGCATGGAGTGTTTCTTTTCTTTATATATGCGCTTTTATTTTTAGACAGTCCTATGGTAACAGAAGCTAGCAGGAGTTCATTGGGTTGGATTAAGCAATTTGTCAGCAGAAGGTGTTTGCAGATGCTGGTTATCATTTTGTTCTCCTTCTCCAAGCTGTCCTTCTTCCCATGGAAAGTTCATTCTTGACATGTGGATAAACTGCCATGCTAGTTGGACTATGTGTAAGAACAAAACAGGGTAGGCTCAAAGTATCAAAGTAACAAAAGCTATATTCAAAGTTAACAAGTGCAAAGCTCAAACAAGTGTGACAAATAATGTTTCAACAAATAACATAGATTTGCAGCCCGTCTTTCTTGGGAGCATAAAACTTTATTAAGAAAATAAAATAAAAACAGTAAACAGAACTGAAGACGTTCAGTCAAATTATTTGTTGAAACATGACTATTATGATCCTCCCAGGCAAATTGTGAACATTCCCTCTTATTGAGGCTGATGAAGCTTTATTAGGTGAAAGCTCCTCAACTACCCGGGAAAGCGTTTCCTCCTCGTTGTGCCACTTTGCTTGGTTCCCGGCAGCGGCAAGACTGTGGTTTTCACCTTTGGACTTTACATCTGACCATCTTCCATTTGTTGGACTTGCTTCTCGTCCACCTTCGGAGACAGCCATTGGGCTCTTGCCGTAATTGCTGTTACCTCGAACAGCTGTTGTATATTGTTGTACAATTGTTGGTCACACTTGTTTGAGCTTTGCACTTGTTAACTTTGAATATAGCTTTTGTTACTTTGATACTTTGATCCTACCCTGTTTTGTTCTTACACTCTTGGATTAACAGTGGTTTTGAGTCCTTCTTGATGCTGGTTGCACTGGCACCATGAGAAAGGGGTGGGACAAAATTGCCTTCTTCTTCCACTGTATCCCCCTTGACTCATGTGGCTGTCTGTCCATGCAGGCCAGAGAATCAGCATTCCCAGGGGGCTGGAACAGATCGCTGTTGAAGGAGAAACAGGTTAAAAAAATCTGCACTTCTTCCATTGTGATGGATCATTAGACCCAACCTGTATGTAGGGCCAAGTAATCTAAAATACTCCATTTTTCTTATTAGAACATGTTTGACTATTTTATGGAATGCAGTGACTTCAAATCTTACAGTATTACATAAATTATGAGGATCAAAGCATATAAAAGTTTGGGGAGACCTTTAACAACTTTGTGATGACATCTGTTCTGTGTGTATTATCTGGATGTTCTGGGTTTTTTTTTTCTTTGTGAGGATAATCTTTTAATTATTCTTTGATAGGTATCTTCAGGAAGTAGGTTACACAGATACAATATTGGATGTACGGTCACAGAGGGTGAGGTCTTTACTTGGGCTTTCCAGTTCAGAACCAAATGGCTCAGTGGAAACAAAAAATTTGGAACAGATTCTTAATGGAGGAGAATCTCCTGCATCAAAAAAGGGACAGGATATAAAAAGGTAGGCACTGTCATGTGAATGTGTTCTGCATGTTTTATTGCTGATAGTGATATCTAAGCCAAACTTTGCACTACTTTGTTGAGTCATAGCATATGCACAGTCCTGGGATTGGTCTCTGTGTAGCATGATGAGCGTTGTAGCTGTGTAGCATTGCTACTGAGTTTGTGTATTTGCTATATCACTTGTGTTAAAATGAGTGTAGGTTGTCCTTTTTGGAAATAGTTAAAATGCTTAGTCATATACTATATGTCTGCCGTTCTCAGTATGGAATGCTTAGAGCACCATGGTATTTACCAGAAAGAATGTTAAAGCCCCATTTATTTATTTAAAATATATGCCAATTTATTTTCTTGGATTCAAGGCAGCTTACAGCACAGCTACACAAAAGAACACAAACAGCGCAATCTTGAGTAGGGGGATAGTTGGCTTGGGCCTGGGGACGGTGAAGCCACATCACCTCCTGAGCAGCATGCCGGCCTGAACATACAAGTTAAAATATTTTTTTTAACCCTGTGAAACTCTTCCATAGAGTTTCATGGGGCTATGTCTGCCTTTTTGCTGGTGCAAGTTCGCGCTGGCTAAAGGAGGCATTCCCAGAGCGAAAGGGCTTTGGGACTTTAGTCAGTTCCTCCCCCAGGAACACCCTCTTTGACGCCGGAGTGAACTACTTAGGACTACTCATCATTCCATTTTGTGTCTGTAAACTGATCCTAATATACCAGGTTGTCTATCATATAAGCCCTTCATGGCCTTGGACCCTCATATCTGCAATACCATCTCTTCCCCTGTGCTCATCTGAGCAAGGTCTTCTGCAGGTGCCAACCTAAAAATGGGCAAAATCAGCAACTGCCCCTACACATGCCATTTCTGTTGTACCCCCCGCCTTATGAAGTGGCCTTCTTGAGAAGGTCAGGAATGATCCCCCTCTCCTGACTTTCCACAAACTATACAGTACTGAATTATTCAAGAGGGCTTTTCTACTAAGGTAGTAGGGTAGCACTGTCACAAAAGGCTTCACAAAGTTACCTGAATAAATTGTTGGGGACTGGTCTGTACTACTGTGTATAGTTTGCTGTGGGCTGGCTCCCATTGAGTAATTTTGCATCATTTAATATGTCATGTTAACACTTATGCTTTGCTTCAGTTCTGTTTTTTAGACTTCTGGTTGGATCTACAACCCAAATCCTATTTAATTGTTTATTGAATGTTCCATCTTGTTGATTGTATTGACTCACAACGTGGTGTAGTGGCTAAGAGGAGTGGTAAACTTTAATCTGGAGAACCAGGTTTGATTCCCTACTCCTCCACATGAGCGGTGGACATTAATCTGGTGAACCGGATTGGTTTCCCCACTCCGACACATGAAGCCAGCTGGGTGACCTTGGGCTAGTCACAGTTCTCTTAGAGCTCTCTCAGCCCCACCTACCTCACAAGGTATCTATTGTGGGGAAGGTAAGGTGATTGTAAGCTGGTTTGATTCTCCCTTAAGTGGTAGAGAAAGTTGGCATATAAAAACCAACTCTTCTTTTTCTTCTTCTCTATGTAATCTGCCTCGAGTTCCACTGAGAAAGGCAGAATATAAAAAACGTAAATAAAGTTTGATCAACACCATTTTGCAGGAACTCCAGGATCTGATGTAACACAGGCGCATATGCATCTAGGTGCTTCCATTTGCACCATGAAGAGTTATAAATTGTTGATGTAGAAACTTCTGGAGGCTAGCTTGGTGCTTGTGACCCTTGTAATAGCCTAGCCTTAATGGTCTTTCCCTGTCAATTTCCACGTAGTCAGGTGTAGCTATGCTGGATCTGGGTGCCACAGAGGCCTTTGTTGAAGCATGTCCAGAATGACTGAAATCTGCCAACCAGGATTTGTGCGGCCAGTTGACGCCCATGCAGATCAGGCTTGCTTTTTCTTTTCTCAGTTTCCTCAGGATCTTTGATATTAGCTGAATAGGTGGAAAGGTATAAAGGAGATCCAGTGGCCGGGGGACATTAGGGCATCTGTTTGTTTCTGCCATCTAGAAACTGAAGATGAACCTGGGCACACAGTGATTGAGGTCTGAGGGGGAAAGGTCTGCCAATGGGTTTCCAGAGTGTTTCACAATCGGAAGGAAGATCTCCATAAGGCTTTGTAGTCTTGCCCGAGTCCTTAGTGAAAATGACCCAGAATTTATCAGTAGTGTTCCTATGCCTGAGATTTTCTGGCTCTTCTCCTCTGGCAGGTACAGCCTGTTTATGGGGGAATCTGCTGTGACCACCAGATGTTCTATCTGCTGTGATGGAATTAGATTGCTCTTGGCTAGTTGATAAGGAACCCATGGTGGGCTAGGCACTGAGTGGCAGACAGAATGTCCACGTGCGCTTATATTAGGCTTGGAGATCTAATCAGCAGGTCATTTAGGTACAGATATTCTCTAAGCATGATTTTCTTCTTACCCCTGGTTTCCATCAGGATGTCGTCCAGGTTGTCTCCAAAGGATTTATTTCTCTGAAATGGAAAGGATGCTAATATTAGCTTGGAATGGTAATCTGCTTGCCATTTTCTGAGCTATAGGCTCTTGTGTGCTGCTACGGGCAACACCATAGCATGGGAGGAAAAGCACTGTGTGGCCAGAGTGACATTTGCTTTAAAGAGCCTATGGATAGCTTTCCTAGTCTTTTTGTTCTCCTCCAGAATCAGCTGAACTAGCTTCCTAGTCCAAATGATGGAAGGTCTCATGAAGAGAGGTGCTGTGGCTGAAGCCCCAATTGCAAGGGCTGAGGCCTCATGGGATTTTCTGAGAGCATCATCTGATTTACAGATGGTCACTAGGGATCCATCACTGTCTTTAGAAACCAAGCCTCCCGAGAGGAATGCTATCACAGGAGCATCTGTTGATGGAACCTGTAAGAGAACCTGTAAGAGATCTATAGCATGGCTAAGCAAAGAATAAAACCTTTTTGCTAAACCTGGGTTTGGTTTATTAGAAAGAGGGCTTTCCCATTCTTTTTTCATTGGTCATCTAAGAATTCTGGGAATGGGACTACTTTTCTGTACTAGACAATCTGGGGAAAATTTCCTTGTTTGGGTTTGGATTTAGGATTGGTCTCTTTTCCAGTTCTGAGAGATCTAGTTCCATCATAGCCTTGGCTAATAGTCTCTGATAGTTCTCTTGGTTAAAGAGGTTTGGGTTGCTCTGGGTCTATTATATCTTCCTCAGACATTTTCCCTTCTTCCTTATTGGAAGAACTTTTTGACTCCCTCTAAGTCATTCCACCTCAGAAAGGGAGGGGGGTAGGAGTAGACCAAAACGAAGAACTGAAGTATATAAAGAAATGAGAAGACAGGTATAAAAGCATAGAAATTGGAGTATTAAATGCCTTCTGCTGAGTTGTAGGGGTCTTGCTGAGCAGCTCATACAAAAGCCTGCTCTCCTTAATGAGGCAGGAAATGAGCTGAGGAAAATGGGTAACTCCACACAGGAGATAGGAAGTCTGGAATAATGTTACTCCTTCCTCCTTGACAGACAAATGGGAATCACCCATGGCAAGATGCTCTCCCCCTCAGAGCGAGAAAGATGCTTTTTGCTTGAACTGGAAATATTTTAAGGTTCTCTTGACTGAAGTAACTGATTTTCTTAACACTGAAAGGAATTAGCAGGTCATAGCCACTTGCCAAATTTATTGGTAATGTTTTTTCTCCCTTATATAGGAACCCTGGTGAAGTTCTTGAAACATTTAATTTCTTGGAAAATGCAGATGATAGTGATGAAGAAGAAGAGAGTGACATGATAGAAGATATTGCAGAAGGAAAAGAAAAACATCGGATAAATAAAAAACACAAAGTAAAAATAAGTCTGAATTACCTTTTATTGAAAAATATCCAATACTGTTAATTTGTTGTCAGGTGGGATCTGTGAATCTACTAGTCTTCAACTCAAGGGTCAGAATGCTCAGGTATGATAGTGAAGCCCCAACTGATGTGTCACAAACTGCTTTTTGATAGGACCTGTTGTTAGTGGAGATGCATATAGAGCAAGGGTGTGTGCCTCTTTGCGCGCATACAGCAGGGTGGCAAGGTGGAGAAGATTCCTTTTTATACAGGCAGGATCAACCCCTATCCCTTTTTCCCTCTCATCACTTCCTGGCACAGACTGACATGGTCACATCCACCATTCGTTCAGTGCTTGGTGCACACTTATGTTACGCTATGCAGCTCCACTGACAATGAGGTTATCATATAGGCCCCTTCTTTTCCTGTCATTACTTCCTGACACATGCTCACTGTTGATGGGTCCCATGTTGCCATCTGGAGATTAAAGGTAGGTGCCAGATCTGGAAAGGATGACCACCACTTAATGTGTAGTTTTGTTTTCACTGTGTGGGTATTCTCTTTGTACAGTCAGTATGCAGACAGTTCTTTTTGTAGTAATAATTTGTGCACCTGCAACTTCAGAGAGGACTGAAAATGACTTGTAATATATTAATAAATTAATTCAAGTGATTAGCCACAAGATAATATTAGTATAATAATAATTATGGAGAAAATTCTTAAAATAAAATTCAGAGTTTTGGCACACCTGCTGTTAATTAAACTTCAGATCCCCCCCCCCTTTAACCTTTCATCAGGTTTTCTACATTATTTAGCCAAGTATCTCTTGAGGTAGCATTCCTGGACAAAGTAGAAATGTTTCTTACAGATGTTTGCTTTCATTGTAATACTCTGCAGAGTAGTTTGGTAGCAACTCTATAATTTTATTTGAGGAATAATGATGAACTGTTTGTGTTTTCATGGGGAAACTGCATGTTTTGGTAGTGTCAAGATGCTGGAATAAAAATCACCTTCAAGGAAACCCTTTGCCCCTTTACCAGTTCGCTCACAGGCATGCAAAAGTAAATCTTAAGTACAATATTGCAGAAACTCACTTTTAAAATGTGGTTTATTTTCTGTATCTGCCTTAGGTATAGAAAAGTATACAAGTAACTTCTAAATTCTAGTTGTTTAGTATGTTGGAGCCCTTTTCTTTTGTTTGAAATGTTTTTCAAATTGGTGGCCTAGGCACTCCCTTCTGCCAAGTCATTCTCCAAAGGAGTCATTGGATCCAACCTATTCTTATGGATGGGTTTGTAATCATGGTATCCTTTTTGCTAAATGCAAAGTCCTCTCATCAGAAAAGAATCCTTGGATCCAGCCCTATATGTGCCTTTTGGGTTCCGTTACAAAAACTGGCTCTGTAAGCACTTACTGGTTATTTATCAAGTGTGCAAAATGTTCATACATATTATTATTGCTATACATATTGTGTTTAGATGTCATGTAGTATACTGCTGATTACCTAATTGTGGATATGCAGATATACGCTGGTATTCCTACCTCTTACCACGACTCCACCCAACATCACTGATTCCAACAGGATATCTGTATGAAAAACAACAATAATCTTTCCCCTGTTATGTTAGTAGTAGTTTTGGCAAACTTGGTGTCTTAACTTGCAAATTTTTTATTTTAGATTTGATATGAAACTATTTTGCATATATCAAGATGGATAAGGGAATATTTATAAGCAGTATGTGAATCTTGGAGGGGGGAAGGTGCTATCTATATAAAATTGTGCCATATTGTCCTTTAATGTTGGTTGTGTCACAATCCCTTGTAGATTGGAAATGAAGGGCTAGCTGCTGACCTTACAGATGACCCTGACACAGAAGAAGCCTTGAAAGAATTTGATTTCTTAGTAACAGCAGAAGATGGAGAGGGAGCTGGAGAGGCACGGAGTTCAGGGGATGGGACAGAATGGGGTAAGAAGCTCAAATGAACAATGGTTAAGTAATCATCCTACTATAAATATATAATAGTTTGTGTATGCATTAAGATAAAGAGTGGCGTATATGTGGTGTTCAAACACTACAAAAATAAGCAAGAAAATAGAACAACAGGTTTTATCCTATTTAGTGAGATGAATAGAATTCAGATTGAGGTATGCTATGTATTTTGTTTTCTGTCTTCGTATGAGTCCTGTTTCTTAGACTAAAGTTCTAGGCACAATTTAAACTCCAAAATGCAGTGGTAAAAGTTTTTATTTCTTCTACCTTCTAATTTTTAATTTCTTGCTTAAACAAATCATAGGTTTTGTCAATCTACTTGGCAGAGTTCCTCTCTGCCCTCCCTTACCCCAAGCAATTTTGTGTACATCACTATTTTTGTGTTTTAAGAAAATAATACTGGAGATGCTGAAAACCAAGTTGATTTGTTGTTGGTGAAATTGCCAGGTATTCAAAATTGTTGGTTTTTGCCCAAAATATATTGAAGTATGTGACTATATAAACACTAATATTTTAGGATGTAATGAAAAAAACATGCTTACTTGGAAATTCCATTGAAATGGATAGGACTTGCTTCCAAGCACTATATTTGGAATTAAGGTATTAAGGATGCTTACTAATATTCAATCGGAAATAACATATTTGTCTCTAATGTTATTTATTATATCTGTACCTGGCCATCTACCAAGGTGTTCAGGGCAACTTAAAAAGGAACTAAACATTACAAATACAAATTTAAAACAAGCTACACATCACAAAAACTGCTCAAACCTTTAAAATTTCAACTCTAGAAAATCAGCAGTAATAGCCATAAATACTGAACCGAGCAAACCATTGATTTGCCATTAAAAATACAAATAGCAATATCATCAGAGATATAGCGGGGGGAAATAGATTAGAAAAAGAACACATGGCCCAGGGCCTGAACATAAAATGGACAAATTAAATTCAGTCCTTCTCAAAAGTCCTCTGGAAGAGAACTATCTATACCATCCTGTGCCAGGCCAGTAACAAGGGGACTGATCCTAGGGCAGAATATTCTGGTGTATTGTACCATAACGGGGGAAAAGCACACTCTATACTACCCACCAGTCTTACCTAGCTCACTCCAGGCAGGCACGAGGAAAAGCGTAGTCCGGGTTGATCTTAACCTATGGGCAAGTTCCTCTTTAGGGCTTTAAAAGACAACTCTCAAGCACAGTAGAAAGGCTGCACTGCTGACTGCTATGCTTACGGAGTGCTAGCCCTTCTGTTGATTTGATCCCTTTTATGTCTGGCAATGCTTACTTGGCCCTTTAGAGCTCAGCCCTTTACTTCTCAAATTGATGTTCTTAAATTGCTGCTGTTTAAATAGTTCAGATATTAACTGCTATGAAACAGACAGTAAAAAAAAAGTATTGAAAATAGTGTTCAGAAATTTAGTAGTTTACAATTGATACTGCTGTTTCCAAAATTTCATAGGTCAGTGATTGGATACTAATGTTGAAGAAAATCATGGAACAAGTATTAGGCCAAATACATCCTGTAGCTGTGCTACCTTGTGTGAGGCGTATTGGATAAAATTAGTCAATTATGTCATAGATACACGCTCCCTCATTTGTATAATATGGAGATACCCATGTACCAGCATTCTGTCTCTTAATCAAATACGGTCTGTTATTTTTACGTACCAACAGAATATTTGCTGCTGATTTTGAGCTCGTTTGAATCTGTACTTGCATGCTTTGATTTTTTTTTCAGATTCCACAAAGTAAACAAAAATCTCTGCTAATTAGAGAAATTGCCCTTTCCTAATTCAGCAGGATGTGGGAGAGATGATTGAAATTAATGAGGAGGAGCTTTTCCATCACAACTTAACTTTTGTCTGTTAGGTAAAGATGTAATTGATTTCATGAAACTTGCCGAGTTATAATGTTATGAATAAAATAAATCCCTCTGCTCAACTATGTGAGAAACCATGGCCCATGGGGCTGCTCTGCAGACAGGAAAATTCATGTCAACAACTGGCCGGGCATAGCTGTATCGGTGGTGGAGTCCTGAATAGTCTTATGACAGTGAGAGAGCTGTTGGTGTTGTAAAAGAATTCACTCTGGTGAGGTGGCAAGGGATGAGATTACATGAACTTGTCTGCCAATCAGTGATGGCTACAATAATAGGTTTCATTCTGGAATCCCTAGAATAAGGAGCAGGTGTGCATGTTGTCCCATCCAGTATGAAAATATTCCTTTAAATCTATTGCTTGGTATTCTTATTTGCTGTTATTGTTTAGATGTTTCAAGTTATTTCCTTTCCTTTCTCATTCCCAGAAAACAAAGTTCTAGTGATCCATGAAAAGTAATGGAAGCAAGTGAGACGTGCTATTGTTCCCACTAAACAAGATTTCTGGTCTTACAAGGCAGCAACATGTATATTTTACAGCTAATTGTTGTCTTGTAAGATCAAAAGTCTTGCTTGGTGGGAACAAGTAGCACGTCTCATTTGCTTCCATTACTTTTCTGGATTTTCCTTCGCACTGTAATGATCTTTTTCACCTTTCTTCTCTGCTTCAATTAACAAGCTGTAAGCACATACAGCACTTCAGTTTAAACTTCAGGATTAGGACCCCTCATGGGAATTGATTTGAAAACAGTTGCATCCCATTGTTGTTGATCTGGAGGAAAACTTCAGTGTACTGAATAATTATAAAAGTATTTAATGTTCTCTTCAGAAGAGTCGGCAAGATTGAAACATTTTAGTGTTGGAAAAATGTTAGTGGTTCTTATATAGCTTGTTCCCTCAGAGAAGGGAGGAATAACATATTGATAGTGTCTTGGCAAACCCAAGTTTTACATGTTTGCTAATTATCCTTATGTGTGTCTTAGTTCATGAATAGTTATTGTCTTAGTGATGCTTACTTTATAATTTGTTGCTTGCTTGGTCACTTTTAGCAAACAAAAATTGCCTCCCACGTGGCCAAGGATTGCATCATTTCAGTGTGATGTAGTTGTTAGAGTGCTGGACAGGATCAGGGAGACCCAGGTTCTTATCGCCACTCTTCCATGGAATTTTGGAGAGGAGAACGATGTAAATATCTTAGGGTCCCCTCTGCGTTATAGATACAGTTAATAAATATAGAGCCCTGTTTGCAGCTGCCATAGTGATGACTTTTGCTTGTACTGCTAGGATTATGTTGTGCTTCTGGCTAGCTTATTGTTATTTCTAGCTTTAAATGCTATTAGTTTTTAAGGCTAGAATGGAGAGAAGTTGTCGATGTCCCCATTTGCGACTCAGGCATTTGTCTGTGTATTAGGTTAGTGGGGAGTGGGTGTGTGTGGAAAGTCCTTCATGGAATTCTTATAGTGTGTTAAAAAGGAAGTTTTACAAAATATGCCTTTTGTTCCTTCTAGCCCAAGAGCTCGTAGCAATTATGACCCCACCTTTTTGAGACAAGAAGGCAAAGGAGGAGTCTGTGAGAGCAGCCACAGGAGTCGAGGGACTGTCACCAAATTATTATTTACAACTCTGCATTAGTGTTACGATGCTGGTTTGTGTTTAAAAATAAATCCACTTTGTTCAGCCCGTTGTAAATTCATGATCTTCTTCTGTTAAATCATAATTCAGAGTCCTGGTTCCACACAGGAGTCCCATAGCCAGCTGTGAATGAGCCACGTTTCATGCATTCAAACTATTTCATACCCTTTTTCTGGATCATCATATTTAATGGTTGATCTCTACATGAAGAGAAACAAAGAGGTCATGCCTCCAGCTTGTTTTCTTGAATCAGAACTAATTTTGTATAATTTGATAGCAGAATGGACATTATAAACGCTTGGGGTTGTTCCTGGAGTAAAATCGGAGGGGGGTTCCTATATTTCCTTCTTCTGCGGTCTTATTTTAGAGAGAAGAGGCCGAGTGAAGAGAGTAGAGCCAGATCTTATCTCACAGGGTCAGAATGGTCTCCCATTCAAATATTTGCAGGATCGCCCAGTTAATGAGTTAGCTTGTCCCCACTATGGGGAGGTCAGGGAAAGGGAGTATCTGCTATAGGATATTTTCTGGAGATGCAAACTACTGTGTGAACAAGTTGCACAACTGAACACAATCACCAAAAAAGTGTGTTGTTTAGAAAAGTAATCAAAGACCGTCAATTCCTTATACATCTTATATCAGGAAGACTGCTGACTGGGAAAATCGCTTTTTTTGAAATATTTTCAAAGTTGCAGCCTAGTTTTGTGCAAGCTCATAGCACTCCCCCATTACAGTAGGCTCACTCCTAAGTAAGTGGGTGTGGGATTACAGCTATAGTTTTATAAAAGTGTTTCTTGGGTCATGCTTACTAGCAAGTACACTAAAATATTTGTCCGATTTTCAAAACATTTGCCCATGATGTTGCTATTCAAGTGTCTGGTTTGTACTGTAACCTTTACTGAATTAAGCGTGCTTAAGTTTATTTTAAATAAAGAACACACTATGCCTATTAAAGGTTATTGAATTGAATTGAATAAAGAACACTGTACCTTAGGATATTTTGTATAAGACCTACTGTTTTCAGTGGAACTTCCATGTAATGTGTTTATGATCTGGCTTGAATTCCCACCACTTCAATTTTTGGCAGACTAACCATCCTGCCGTTGTCCCACACCCACCCACCCAATAGTAATGGGTTCTTGGGATGCAGGATTTGTAGACTTTGAGTTTATGGTCTTTTAAAAATAAAAACAGGAAAAAGAAGAAGGCAAACAAATAAAATTCTGAAGAATTTTTAAGGTGTGCCAAACTGTCTTGACTTGCATCTATATTTTCAGTAATTTTAATCGACTTACCCTTTGTGTTGTGTCATATCTTGGTCTGTTTCTAGAGCTACTAGATCTTACTGCATGTAGAATAGAGGAAAGTGCATGGTGGTTTTATGAACAACATGGTGCTGACAATTCAGTTTGCACTTTAATGAATGATATTGCATGAACTATATTTATTTGCTTATTCAGTGCTGGCTGGATAATTTTTAATACTGTCTTACTAAAGATGCAGTAATTTCATGCACTAAAGTAAAGCCATTAATTCTTTTATATCTGTAAATAGAAAAAAATGAAAATGTTTTCATTATTGACAAATTAGCCTAATGAAAGAGTATGAAAAAAGATATGACCAAAATTGAAGCTTTTTACAAAACAGTAACTGAAACTGCACCTTTAAGATGCTGAAGTGTAATTGAATAACACCTTTTATTTTGATGATTAACCTGTAACACTCACAGACAGTTGCATTGCCAATTGCTGATTATTTTTCTTTTAATAATATGCTGCATGTAGACAAAGATGACCTGTCCCCAACTGCTGAGGTTTGGGATGTAGACCAGGGACTAATAAGTAAACTGAAGGAGCAATACAAGAAGGAACGAAAGGGGAAGAAAGGGGTAAAGAGTAAGTGCAGATTCTGAATCTTGACACAACTCTGAATCCATGTGGAAGACAGTTGTTTTTTGAAACATGTTCTTGTTTTTCCATTTTTAACACTTTGCAGGCTTGGGGGCAACTAACTTTAACTTTCCATTGATAAATTGGCGCATCAAAATTTGATCTGCAGTTGAATTTGAAATTTGGACTTTGCATTTGGCAGCACGTGGTAAAGAACAAATTATGCTGCTTCACTATCCCCTAGGAATACATTATAAAGATGATGATGTAAAAATCTGAGCTAACTACAAATGAATCCTATTGTTTTTGACTTTGATCATGTTTTCCAAATTTTAATAAAATGTTGGGGTTTTTAAAAACTCTGTTCAGAAAAGATTTTTGTATAAATGCCAAAGATATCAACGGGGGTCCACAGACTTTGGCTTGGCTTACTAACAATTGCCTTGTAGTGACCACCAAACCCTCGTTTCACTTCATGTTGCTGTTGTCATCTATAAGTGTCCCGTTCCGAGTGAAACAAGACCCAGCCCTGCTCTCCAGTCTTCTAGCATTTGCATAGGGCTTGGGGAGTGTCAAGGATTTTTCATACGGACAGTCTGGCTGGGGTGGGGAAATAGTTTTTGTTTTCCTTTTTTGTATGGAAGGCAGGATCAATGCTTCCCCCTCGTGCAGGGGTTCTGCAAAGCCACTGTGAACCGAGAGTCTGATTTCTGTGCTGAGTTCTGTGCAATTCATCCAGAATTCGTGGGGGGAGGGGGGCAGGGATTGGTGCCCTCGTGGCTGCTATTATGGAGCCATAATTTGACGTGAAACCTAATTTTGAAGCTTAATTTTGATTTACTCATTTGAATTCCTAATTACATGCTTGATTCACGCTACTTAGTATGCACCCATCTTTTAAGTTATCCTGTTCCTTTCTTGTACAGGGCCATTCTCAAATTTCAGGGGGGTTAAAAAGAAGATATTTGCTTAATTTTTAGTGAATTTGATTTTCAGTGAAAAGTAATGAGGTGAAATGGCTGTGTTCTGACAGAACATTTAATTGTTGGTGCCAAATGAAGTTGTTGTCGCTACTCATTGGTATCACCTATCCTCGATCATCATCTTTATTCTTTTTAATACCCATTTTGGCTCTTGAGTGGCCACTGCAGGTTTTTTTTTGTTTTTTTAAACTAACCTAGGCTCACACTAGATGTTGCATGGCAGGGATGCATGGCAGTGGATAATGATAAGAGACTCATGACATGACATCATGCTCTTCACTTTCTTCACTTCTCTAAGCAGCAGCCCGTGGAGTGGAGTAAAGTCAGGGAAGTATGGTAACATGTCATATATCATATTTTATTTCTCTTAACGTTTATACAGAGTGGTTGTCTTCAAGGCACTTACAGTGCAGTCGTATGCAGAGTTTCTTCAGTCTACATCCATTAATTCAATGGGCTTGGACTGGAGAAATTCTGCATTGGATTGCACTGTTAGTCTTGGTTCAGATAACAATGTGTGAATGAATCTAGGGGATGATTCACTTCCTCCCTCGCCTTGTGCCTGGTGAAAGATTTCGACGTTTATGGTCAACATAGTTTGCTGTTTCGCATGTACTGGCAAACTGTGGTTTGTACTTGTCCTGCAGATTTGAATTCCAGAGAGATTTGTTACCAGTGAGGAATTCTAGTTTGCCACAGATCCAGAAATAACGTTGGAACACACACATGAAGCTGCTTTATACTGAGTCAGACCATTGGAGTGGCAGCAGCTTTCTAGGGTGTCTCAAGTAGAGATCTTTCAAATCAGCTGCTGCCTGATCTGTTTCACTGGAGATGCCTTGGATTGCACCTGGGACTTTCTGCATGCATAGCAGATGCTATCCCACTGAGCCACAGCCCCCTTATCTTGCTGTACATAAAGGAGAGGAGAAGGCATAATGAACATACAATCTCGAGAATCCTCCAGGCTGACTCATGGAGCAGGAAGAAGAGGATATATGTTTTCAGGGAAAGCAAGCATCCAGTAGCAAGTAGACCCAAAGCAGTGGTTCAGCATTATAGCTTTCAGAATTGCTGTACTAATTGTGGAATCTCAAGAGCAGCAAAGGAGCGTTTGGGAGTTTTGGGCCACATTGGCTGTTAGGTCCCCAATCCACAGGTACATAGAGCATTTGCTTCTGTGCACCTTCTTGCTGGAATAGATTTCTATTAATGAGTTGGAGGACTTGGAAGCTGTGTAAGATTAGAACGGCATGAGTTTGAAAAGCGTAATGGAGGCTGCCTTGAAGAGAAGCTTGGATGAACATTAAAAGTGGGTTTGACAGTAGAGACAATTATAATATATGTACTTAGTCTGTAGATTTGACATTTTGGGCTCGCTCTTTACTCAAAAGAAAGTCCCATCAATAAATTTACTCCTAGGTATCCATTCGCAGATGGATAAATAAATGAAATTGCAATAAAAGGAAATTTCCATGGGTGGAATTGCTGTGCTGGATTCAAATCAATTTTGCATTAGACTTCATATAAATATAAACTCTTCTGTATAAGACTTGTTTTAATTTATTAACTGGAATTTTTTTTTAAATCTATTAATTTAGAAATACAAACGTTGAGTAGAATTTTTAATAGAGATGAATAAATGCAGAGAAAATTAGACATGGTGCAGTCACTTCAGAAAAAAGAAAAATATAGAAGGAAAGATTTGGCAAGATTTTTGGCAGAACAGCTAGCTGATAAAAAACTCTGCAGTGGTGCCTGAAAATCAGCTTCCCTACTTGGGACAGACCCTAGAGATGGAACTAACAACATAGCTGCCCAGCCTAGCAAATGCTTAATGTTTTCAGCAGAATAAAAGCATTCGCAAAATGTATCTTTTCCTTACTGAAAAATTATTTTATTTAAAATATGCATTGTTCTTTTCTCCAACAGAACAAAGGCAGGTAACATGCAAAATACAATACTATCATAGTTGGTAACTGTGTGGTAATTTCAGAGAGCATTTAAACATCACATTTTCCAAGTAAAGAGTACTTAGTATGTAACACAAAACTTCAGGTTGCATTTAAAAACCACAGCAGTTTGAGTTGCTGTTTAGGAATACCCTAATCTGTTGTCTGCATTGTCTTGCCTGGCTTTAGCATCCTGCTTCATTCACACCTAATAGTTTCAGACAAAGTAAACTTAAAACTCTGTCTTAGTAACTGGAGTATGATTTACCATCCCTGCTCTACTGCTCATTCAGATCATTCCCTTGCTATTTGATACCAATTTCCACATTTGCAAGCTCTTTCTTGAGTGAAAGCCAAAACTGCCAGCTGCCAGAACTCTTCCGACTCTCTAACTGGAAGGTCACAGTCCTGTTTTATGGTTACTACAGGTTCCAGATTTAATAGGACAGGCACTGCTAGTGGAGATTAATGTTCATTCTTGCATTTGAGGTCCATGATCTGCAGGGTATTGAATTATAGTTACCTTTTGACTCTCCAGCTATTAAGGTATATTTGTGGTTGACTCTTATCCCCCTGTCCCAACCTCATCATAATAACATTCAGGGGTATTGTAGTTTTCCAGTTCTATACCGTCTGATATTTTCTCATTGTGGGTTTGAATAACTAGTACTTGTTTATCTGGAATAGTTACTACTTCAGGTCTAGAACAGCATCTCAGACGTTGTATAAAACACTGACGTTCCCGATATTATTTGAGGAATTGTTCCTTCCTTGTTGGATATTGCGTTTTGACTCCACCAGTACGGCAATGTCTTAATCCAGTCCAGAAAGTCTTACCCTTTTACTGACTGAACTTAACTCCTAATGGAAGTGCAGTTTTCAGTACCAATAATTAATGAGCCCTTGAGAGCACTACCCATCTCAGTAGGGGCTCCTTACAGTTCCATGGACAAGGGAAGCTAGATAGTTTCAGCTCATCTTTGGGCTTCTGCAGTGGCAGCCCAGTTCTTTGGAATGGGATGCTTAGAGAAGGGCAAAAAGTGTCATCTCTGATTATCTTTAGGAAAAACAGTAAGGCTGATTATTTTAAAGGAGTCTTTGGAAATGGGCCTGCTGTTTAGCTGATTGTTTTACTCTTCAGCACGTTCTTCCTCCATTTACTTCTCTGTTCCAGCTTAAGTTTTGCACGACGTAGAATTCTAACACAATTAGTCTGCAAGAACTGCCTCTATTACAATTACATCTTAATTCACAGTGGGTAGCCATGTTAGTCTGTCTGCAGTAGTAGAAAGGAGCAAGAGTCCAGTAGCACCTTAAAGACTAACAAAAATATTTTCTGGCAGGGTATGAGCTTTCGTGAGCCACAGCTCACTTCTTCAGATACAGCTAGAATGTGAATCCATCTGTCTTTAAGTAGAGGAGAGTGAATTCAGACAAGCATTAGTATGTAAATGTTAACAGTATGTAAATGTGAATAGCAGGCGTGATGGGATTATGTGTGGTATGCAGAAGAGTCTGATGTCCAGGGGAGAGATGGGTGTGGAGAAATCAGCATTGGTAATGAGCCATGAATGCAAGGTCTTTATTAAGCCCTTAAGATTGGGACTGCAGGCAGAGCTTAGCTCCTTGCTGTTTCCCAGGAGTATCTTCCTGATCAATTTTTTAAAAAAAGTTCTGGCCTCAGGAGGAGTACCATAGAACTTAAAATGTGTATATCACACTGAGTACTTTGATCCAAATTTGAGGACAAGGAATTTTGTCCCAGTAGGTTACTCAGTATGCTGCTTTAAAAAAAAAAGAGAGATTTCTCTTTAATGACTAATGGATTTTGCCTTATTTTGTAGCTGTGTTTCTTTTCAAGTCATAGGTGACTTGAGCCTTAATCTTTAAGGGTATCTCCCTGTAGCATCACCCATGCATATTCCAAAAAGCTAAACACATTCAAAAAAGTAAATATCAAGTCATGGGCCATTTGGATATTTATAACATCATTCTTGGGCCATACAAAATTATCAACTTAAAAATTAGCTGACCAAGCCCCAAGCAGGCAGCTGCCCCAGATGACACACCCCGCCCACGCAGGCAAGCAGGCAGGCATCCAGCCAGTGGCGTACTCGCCCACCTGGTGGCACAGGATGGTCTGTTGCACCAGCTGGGCTTAGCTATCCAGCCACACGCATGGTAGGGCCAGATTCTGCAGCTGGCTCCTGCCACCTCCGCCTGCAGGGATGAAATGAGGACACACTGGCTAAGAACTCCCCCACACACACACATTCTGGCCCTGCCTCCTTTAACCCCTCCATTGTCGCCACTTCCACCCCCAGCCCTTTTGTAGTACAGAGGGAATACATTTCTCCATGGCCTGGGTGGGAAAGGGTTAACACAGTTTCTTGGGTGGTCCTAGCCACTCCATAGCTAATGACTCTTCTGCAAGGGGGGGGGGAAGGTTTCTTTTTTCAGCAAAACAAACTCGCATCTGCCTTGAATAGAGGCTATTCCTGTCTGTGGGAGGGGGCGGATCGCCAGTTTTAGATCCTTCTGAGCTAGAGATCTGCCAGGACCCATGAAGGGCCAGACCAAATGATTTCGCTGGCCTTAAACGGCTCCCGGGCCTGACGTTCCCCACCCCTGCCATAGAGGATCCAAGCCAAAGTATGTGATGTGACCTTTTTGAGGAAGTACAGTTTGCTTTAACAAAAGGTGCTCTAAGCTTGGTAAATGTTCAGTCTCAATAGATGGTGGATGTGTAGGACTACTTTGGAGAAATGGGGAGGGTGACAGGAAACTTGTTACTAGTAAAGATTCTTTTTAAAAGTTTAAAGATGAATATTTTTAAATTTACTAATTATTTTAAAAATGAACAAGGAAGTTAAACTGTTTGTTGCCTCTCAAACACCTGTTCTGTATTTCCCCCCCTCTTTAGGTAAACAAACTTTATGCTTTCTCAGCAGTTCTAACCTGTAGTATAAACACTGAATTTTTTGTTGCAAATATGGTTTGTATGCATTTGTTCAGAGATTATATTTTTGAAGTCCAAACACTGAAGCTTCCTGTCCTCTAAGCAGAGCACAAAGAGATCACACTAGAACAACTCAAGTTTCAATAATTTTTTTAAACTTGAAGATTCGTTTTAATTGTAACATTATCCCACACAGCGTTATGCAACGATATGTGTTTTACTGAAGCCTGTGTCTTTAACAAAATCACATTAAAATAAGTTTACTGATTAGCAAACTGGCCATGTAAGTGGCTGTCAGGTCATGCGGTAGCAATTAAATGAACCTTTGCTGCTGACGTTAATTTACAGGGGTCAACAGGACAAAACTGCAGGACATGATAGCTGATCTGGGCGATGATGAGCTACCCCACATCCCTTCAGGAGTCATTAATCAATCTAGGCCACCCTCTTCTAGAATGACTGATCATGAAGGTGCAAGAGCAGAGGAAGGTACAATAAGTTCACCTACTTACTTGTTTTCAGAAGGTTGAATTTTAAAACCACACTCTTGCATAGTCCCTCTGAACCTTATGTTAATGCTAGGGGCATGGGTGTTGCTTGCTTCTTGGTTCTATAAAAGTCTGCCACCACTTTATGTTCCACAGCCTTTGGGTTGGATCCAGCACAGCGTTTCTGTGGGTGCCAGGACTTTTCCTGGTGGAGCATGGCTTTTGCAGCTTCCTTTCCCCAAACACCCCAAAATCCCCCCTGGAGCATTATTTCAAGGTGTTACAGGAGGGTGAGTTATAAAAGGGAAAGAAATGCTATGCTGGGTCCAGCCCTTTCTCTTGTATCTGAAAATCACTACTCAGATGATTTTGTTAAAAGGAAATTTGTATATGAAAATACAAAACTATATTTATTCTGAGTAGCAAAGGGATTATAAAAAGGGCAGCTGCTGGTAAACAATAACATTATTCTGTATGGTATATCTTTGCTTAACACTCCAAAGAAAGCACTGCTGTATCCCAGGAAATTCAGTGAACCTGATGAGTCGTTAGCTCATTTTAAAATATTTTCTGGAAAAAAAACCTTAAATATCAAAACATGTTGTAGCGGTTAGCAGGACTCTCAGCATTAATCCAGACTCTGTTCCTAAAAAATCTCTGTGAAGCATAGTCAGACCCTAAGCACAGATCTATCTTGAAAATGAAGAGCCTATTGCTTCCAGGAATTCATGGGATGGCCATGCAAAAGTTCAGTATGTATTTGTTCAAGTGGCAAGCCAGTGGGTTGAAATTGAATCATTGTGAGGAGATGTTTCAGCACTAGTTTGTGCTAATACATTTTTGAAATCCCTTGTTTGGTATCCTATACTGTTTTTTGGAAAGAGTTGCTTGGAGTCCACCAGGGTTCCCAATACATTACTTTATGGAAGTGACATAATGTCATAGGGATTTACTTTTTAACATCTAAACATGCACAGACTTCCCTCTGCTAGCGCCCATTCTGATTTTTCCATATGCATTTATTAGGAGATAAGCCGTGGGTGGTGGGGATTCTTTTTATGAAATGGAAAGCTTCGGTGCCGCTAAACAGATCTGCTTATAAATGATAGAGGGAATGGATGTGTGGCCTCACTCTCTCACCAGAGCGCATCTCGAAGTTTTCTCTCATTCTTTGGCAAGCTGCATAATGTGGAAAATTGTAGCATGTTGTCTTCTGCTTCGCTATGTTTTCCTTTCCCATTGCTAGCATTATAGCAGATGTTTGTGTTTGGCTTTTTCGTTCATTCACTAATTTCATAATTATGAATTTTGGGGTTGTACATTACAGCCTTACTGCATGCCTGTGACAACACCTAGAAACTAGGGACTTACATTTCACACCCTACAAACTTCTTTTTTTATGTACTTTTAGTTTTATAATTGAGGCTTAGTCCTCAGTGAGAGCAATGTTTGAGCTCAGGGTGCCACTTGGCATTCCCTTGGCCTGTTATGAGGGGGACTGTAGCTTGCAGGAACCACACAGTAGGCTTAACGAAAACAACTAAGACAAAGGTTTATTTCAGATATGTGGGGCTTTGTTTCTTACTCTTTCTTTTCTCCAGTCCTCTCAGTATTACAGTTAACGAAGTTAATGGAGAGCTGGGGGTTGAGAAAGTGTATCAGTTACAAAGCAGGTTTCCTGATCAACTGATTCAGACTTATAACATAGATCAGAAAGGCTTTTAACTTTTTAACTGTTGGGAACAGCACCCAAACCCTACCTGTCTTCAAAATACCTAAATTCCCCAATGGACTCCCCGCCCAACCAGCATATCTCCTAATACGTCTCTCACCCAAAGTCCAACAGCCCTCAACCATGTCGGCTGGCCAGCAGTTAAACTGCCAAACTCCTCCCTTTTTTTTTCTTTCCCCCATTCCAATCCACCATTTGAAAGTGATTGGCTGAGGGTCCTGGAGGGAAGAGTGTGAAAGCCATAGGTCACAATGCCATGCATGTTTCTTACAGTGAGTCTGATTCTCTTGGCTGTCTATGTGTTGTTTTGTTTCTGCTAGAGCTTCAACATAAGAAGAGGCAGATAAAATTAGAATTGATGTAGGTAGAAATCATAGACGATGAAGCACTTCCTAATATTGTAGATATTCTGTCCATGCATGCATAAAATTACAAAGAAAATGGTTTTGCCTCAATACCAGATCTACATATTTATATGAGATGGTTTCAGAGAGTTGCCACGGTGGTCTGCAGTAGAACAGCTAGATTTGAGTCCAGTAGCACATTAGAGGCCAACAAGATTTTACGTTATGAGCTTTCAAGTGTCAAAGCTTCTTTTGTCAGATACCCTTAGTCAGATCTGGTGAAGGGAACTTTGGCTTTCAAAAGCTCATATTCCAAAAATCTTGTTGGTCTTTAAGGTACTACTGGACTCCAATCTATATTTTTTTAAGTAGTGCTGTCATAACGTGGACATATTAAATAAAACAGTATCTTGAAAAGTGGTTTGTGGTATAACTAGACTAATGTCCATGCTTGTAAAATAAAGGTGCAGACAAAGATAAAGCTGAAAATTAACTCTTTTGTGCATACTGGGAAAGTGAGGTGAAAATTAAAGGAGGAAGCTATGTCTCTCTTTATCTGGACAATTTGCTCCTAAAGAAAACTTTTAAAAAATTAGTTTCATGTGGGTAGGTGGTCTGTAGTAGTAGAACAAAGGCCAAGTCCAGTAGCATTTTAAAAGCCAACACATTTTTCCAGGATATAAGCTTTTGTGAGTCAAATGTGACTTCGTCAGAGACCATCAGTATCTGAGGTAGTTAGCATTGACTCACAAAATCTGGAAATTTTTGTTGGTCTTTAAGGTGCTACTGGAGTTTAATTTTGTTCTTTTAAAAAACTTTAAGATCTGTACCATCTCAACCAAAGCATGCTGTAAATCTGTTTTGCAGTAATGCTGTATTTTATAGCTAATTAAACTAGTTTCTCTATTTTACATTTTGGATAAAAGATTCTTTGCAAAAGGGAAAGAGGGGCACACTATATTTTGAATAATAGTGTATGAATGTTTGAAAAGGTAAGTGTAAATGTAAAGCTAAACTGCAGTTATTCCGATGTCACATTCCTTTCTACTTTCCTTTGTGTGATTGATATTAAATAAAATAAACATGATGCATAAAACAGGCATTGTCTTGGTTCCACCAAACATGTGGAGTTATCAAGATGGATCTTTGCAGATCCATTCTCTTCCTACTGCAGCCTTCTATCTACCCCATCCACTCCTAAGAATTGGGACCATTAGAAATGACGTCTGTGTGGTATTGAGAGCTGTGGTGGGAAAGGGAATAATTAAAAATTGTTTTTTTCTTTTCAAATTGCTCTTGATTGGGTTTTTGGAGAAGCACAGAGGGCTGAAGTGGCAAGAGCAAATCAGCAAAGATGTTATGCAAACTTTGTTCCTTTGGAAATTTCTGGATCCAAGTTTGGCTGGTTGAATGAAAAATTCAAGCCGTTATAATATTTATAAATGCTAGCAACTGCAATTATTTTAACAGGTTTTTGAAATTAGCTGATACAGGCCTATCGAAGATTTATTGAGATAAATGCAAAATACTGTTTGAGCTAATACAAAATGTCTTTTCAAAATAAAAAATGGTGTGTGAATTGTTTGGCTTTAATACTTTGTCATCATTAAATTCTTACATTTTATCTCCCAAACTTAAGGAACTATCTTTATTTCTTGTAGCTGAGCCAATAACATTTCCATCTGGAGGAGGCAAGTCATTTATTATGGGTTCAGATGATGTATTGTTAAGTGTACTGGGCCTTGGAGACCTTGCGGACTTGACAGTAGCTAATGATGCAGACTACAGTTACGATGTAAGTGCAGATTTATTTAAAAATTCCTATATAAAATTGGGTTTGACAATAACTTGCATATAATTGCTGATAATCAGAATAAGGTGTTTCCAAAATGAAGTGAAAAGTTTGATGAAACAAGATGAAATATGTATTTTGCTCTTTACTATGCAAAAAACGAGAACAAAGTTGTGGCTGGCGCTTACATGATGACACAGAAAAAAAATATCAGAGGCAAAAATACTGTGAGTTGGATCCAGTGATTCATGGATCACACCTCTTTCTCACTTCTGCAGCCCGCTGTGACACCCTCCAAAAGCTGTTCCTAGGTATATGGGGACCCTTCGGAGGGTTGCAGCAGGAAGAGGTCATTGACAGCATTGAACCAACGTTTTTTTCCGTGATCCCTTGCTCCACTCACAGAATAGCTTCCAGAAAAGCTGAGGGAGGTGATTTCTGTCCATTTTCTCTGGGTTCCAGTCCCCGGTGTTCCATCCCATTCATTTCTTGAGGGTTCCCCGACTTTTCAGAAACACAGGAGGCTGCAAGAAGGGGGGGGGGATCTGGACAATGAATTCCATCTGTTCATGGTTCATTGGAACCAACTATGGTCTCCTAAAAATGGTTTTGTGATCAGAATTTTGATTCCCCCCCCAAAAAAAATCAAAAACATAAAAAAGACTGAGATGGTTGTATGGAAAAGGACAGGGAAGTATGCTATATTGCAGTATAATAAATCAGAATTTGGGAGCAGGAAGAAGGTACTTGTAAAGGAAGTCTTGCAAAGTGTGGAAATCCTTGTTAGATCTCAGGAAATCCCTTTGGGTAGCTTCTGATTAGTCAGGCTTTGCCAGGCATAGTTGGTATACATCTTGAAGATTCTCTCGGCAAGTTTTTTTTTAAATTAAAAGGTTTGGTTGTAAAACCACAAGATTATGCTAAACTAGGCAACACAATTCTAATAGGGCAGATTTATAGAAACTATATACCAAACATATATGTGTTGATATCTACGTCTTGTTATATATGCCAATGAAAAGCCCACAAGATCTTTCATTTGGCCTTGCGTTTGTGGGCAAAAGCCAATAACTGTTCCTCTTCCATGTATTTGTTAACCTCCTATCTTACAGCTGCCAGCCAATAAAGATGCCTTTCGGAAAACATGGAATCCTAAGTATACGCTACGCAGCCACTTTGATGGAGTGCGAGCATTAGCTTTTCATCCTGTAGAGCCTGTGCTGGTTACAGCCTCTGAGGACCACACTTTAAAACTTTGGAACTTACAAAAAACAGTTCCTGCCAAAAAGCAAGTACATGTTTAGTTATTTGCATTATGAGATCTGTTACAGTTAATATCTGCTGAGATTGTGTTCACAGTTATCACCTTTTGGCTTCTGTCTTTCAGGAGTGCCTCTTTCGATGTAGAACCCATCTACACATTCAGAGCCCACATGTAAGTATTTCCACAATATTTCGCAAGATTATGTTCCAGTGCAAGGAATTGCAGCACAGTGTTTTGGCATATTGGCTGTTACGTCAACCTAACTATGCTTGCTTTTGATTTCTTCAAGTAGTTCGGCTGAATTTTTACAGAAAAGGGAATATAAATAAATGCACCCCCAATACATACATACATACATACATACATACATATACACACACACACACACACACACACACACACACACTATATATGCAATGCACCCAGTAGTCTATACAGACTTTAAAGTCCAAACTTCTGAATTTTGGTTTTATTTTCATATTTTAAATCATAATGAACTGCTTTTGTGGTTTGTTTTTTAAATAGTGGACCTGTATTGTCACTGGCAATTAGTTCTAATGGAGAACAGTGTTTTAGTGGTGGTATTGATGCAACTATACAGTGGTGGAATATGCCTAGCCCCAATGTGGATCCTTATGATACATATGGTAAGCATCCTTGGTTTACATCATAACGTGTTTTAATACATTAGCCACACTAAATAACATTTTGCGTTTTCATATGAAATTGATTAGTTTTGTTTTCTTCCCACCCCCTACAGAGCCAAACGTTCTAGCTGGCACATTAATTGCTCACACAGATGCTGTCTGGGGTCTCACTTACAGTGGTATAAAGAATCACTTACTATCTTGCTCAGCAGATGGCACTGTTAGATTATGGAATCCACCAGAAAAGGTGCCCTGCATTTGCACTTACAATGGAAACAGGGGTAAGGTGTCTCTTTTTTAAATTAAAAAGAAGTTGTAAATCAGATGAAGAAATTAAGAATAGATTTTTAAGTCAGCTACGAAGTGTCAGAAGCTAATCCAAAGTTGATGTTTGCAGTAATGCTCTAGATCAGCAGTCTTCAACCTTTCCAGGCCTGGGACGCCCTGTGAGCTGCCAAAGTGTGGCATCAGAGTCACATAGCAGAAAGAGGAGGAAGAGCCAGATTTATGACCTAACTGATGTTAAGCTTGGGCATCACAGCAAGAGACCTGGGAACAGAAAGCACCACATGAGCACCAGAAGGTGTACCATAGCAAGGAACATGCCAAGAGCCAGACACATGGAAGCTTTTTATCCACGACTGTGTGACCTCACCTTGCTAGCCTGCTGTTCTTTCTAGTGTGCTTAGAAAGAGAGGCAAGAGGGTTGTGTCCTGGCTCTCTATACATGTTCAGTAGCAGCAGGTCTGTCCAAAAGGGAACCAGAAATAATGCTCTTTAAGGGCACCTGACCCAGCAGATGGGACTCCTTGCCTGGGGGGCCTGACCCATGGGCTTAAGAAGACTGTTATAGATGCATGCTGCTTCCTGTACCTCCTAGAAGTCCACTAACAGTTCTTTAAGAAATAAACAGTTTAGAATGGTAGCTGTTTGGAAGTTCTGGGAACAATGCAATCTGTTTTCAAATAGACAGACAGTTGATTGGATTTTTATAAATCCATCAGTTGGCTTAAATTGTATAGATGAAAAGTGGGATATTGTTAAGGAATATTTATGATCAACAGAGCCAGTTAATTGTAGAAATTGGGACAAAGAATTCTCTTAATAGGTGCTATTTTGTTTCTTCTACTCCAGAGTATGGAATACCCACATCAGTTGACTTTATAGGTTGTGATCCTGCACATATGGTGACATCATTTAGTAGTGGCAACACAGTCATCTATGATCTAGAAACATCCCAGTCACTGGTAATGCTTTCCTCACAGACAGATTCTGGTAAGTTAATTGCTTTATAGCTTGTTCCTCATCTCTATAGTTGCTATTTGGTTTTACAGATGGTTTGAACCAAGGGCACAGGGCAAATCCTTATTTCATGCCACTGTCCAATTTAAATCTCAGTGCAAAAATATATTCTTGCTTGAATGAGCCTTTTATTTCAGTGATGTCTATGAGCTACTCACAGAGGACTTCTGTTGCCACGGGTTTTGTTGTTGTTGTTGTGGACCAGATACATGCCAAAGTAACAAAATACATTAAATGAAAACATTAAAAAATGTTCTGGGAGAGTTAGTTTTAAATCCTTAGTCAGCTTTGAACTCTCTGGGTGGCCTTGAAAGTATCTAGGGGAATCCCTGTCTGTAAAATTGGTGAATTATGATGTGCTACTTCAAAGAGGCATAAACAAGAAAAAGACTGCAGTTCTTTTTGCAGAATAAATGTCCTTCATTTACCCAGTCATCTTCTAGTTAGGACCTTCAGAATGTGACTCAAAGGAGAATTTGTAATTCAAGCTTTTAAAAACAACTTTCTCAATCAATGGATTGCGAGGCGTAGTTTTGTGCCCTTCTTCGTCTGCCTTCCTCTGCCTACAATATAGCCGGTTGTCCCTGAATAGTCTATGAAATGCCAGATATTCCAGTTGTAATAAAAGTAAAGGATTGTTTCCAACCAGCTGCCACACATAGAGATGTCCCCCACCAGTTCTTGTTGACCCTTGCAAAGATGATTCATGGAGTTATGGGACCTGCATAGACAAAAAAGGCAAGTGGAGGTTTATAGGCTGAGAAGGGGACTGAAGTGAAATCACCCCCTCCCTCTCTGGAATTTAGAGGGGGAAGTTTAGCCTGATTCTGTTCCCCCCTTCACCACAGCCCACTCAGATCCCATGACTCCAAGTATTGTCTTTTTAGGTTTGAAAGGCACTCCTAGGGGAAAGAGAATACCGGGAAAATTTGCATCTGTTGATAGTTGGTTGGATAGAACCCAATTAGATCGATTAATCAGCAAATGATGTACTTGGATGTCTCTGTTAGAATGGTAGTGTGTTTTGGTTCAGGATGAATCCAACTTTTGGCAGCTGTAATACACGGCTTTAATAGCAATTTCCAGAACAGTGTTGTCTAATGAAATAATGAGTTATGTACTTCAATAATTTTGAAGAACTTTCAGTATTATGCATTTTGAAATTCAATCCATGGAACTTGTTACCTACTTTTTCAGGTTTACAGTCAAACAATCATATTAACAGGGTAGTAAGTCATCCAACACTACCTGTAACAATAACAGCTCATGAAGATCGACACATCAAGTTTTTTGACAATAAAACGGGTAAGGTGCCAACCAAACTATATTTACTTCTTAAGTTGAGGACAGAAATGTAACATCTGGTGAACTCTTCACATATGAAGCTGCAGTGTGAAGTTGCTGAAGTTTGTGTTTGGGATGTGAGGATAGGGAGCCATAGTTGGAGAAGTCAACTGCCTCAAGTTAACAACTAATTCCCCTTCTTACAAACCATTTTTCAGTGCTATTGGTTTTGTTTTGAACATTCGTAAACTCAGACTTCAAACAACCCAAAATGTCAACTTGATAAGGGCACTAACATGACATCTACAAATAACAGAATAAAATCCAAATCTATATACTGTTTCCCAAGTGTGCTCCTGTATCTGTGGATATCTAAATCTGGACCACACTTACCTAAAACAGATTTTTCTACAAACTTGGGCAGGAGGTAGATGAAAAGTAGGTTGGTGAATGGCTGAGGAGAGAAGGAGGCAAGGGAAGGGGAAGAGAAAATAATGTGAAAAGGAGGATAGAGGGGAAAGGGAGGTACCACCCCACAAGTCCTTGAGAGTTCCCCCTTGTTTTTAATTGGGAATCTAAGGACCATATCGGTTACTGGCCCCTTACATTTTTTCTTTTTAAATTCTTTTGTAAGTTCTTTAAGTTCTTTTGATTTGAGAGCGTATTTTCGGACAAGACAATGCTGTCATCTTTTGGATACTTCTAAAAGCGGTTCTCATTATATTACTGCCAAACAGTGCTTTGAATCTGTCGTTTCAAACTATGAATGCTTAGGAGTTCTTACATTGTCTGTACTTGCCCTTAGGTAAAATGATCCATTCTATGGTGGCTCACTTGGACGCTGTCACAAGTTTAGCTGTGGACCCTAATGGAATCTACTTGATGTCTGGAAGTAAGTTAAACCACCTCCGTTGTTTTCAGATTTTGTTACAGTGCCTTTTTGTGATGTCCAAAACCCTCGCCCTTTTTTTCTTCTTCATACAGGCCATGACTGTTCTATTAGATTATGGAATTTGGACAGCAAAACATGTGTGCAAGAAATAACAGCCCATAGGAAAAAATTGGATGAATCCATTTATGATGTGGCTTTTCACCCGTCGAAAGCATATATCGCCAGTGCAGGAGCCGATGCCCTTGCCAAAGTATTTGTGTGACCCAACAAAGCAAACCTGCATTGCATATAGCAGGTTTGCCTGGACAAAAAGAGGGAATTCGTCACTGCCATCACTAAAACGGTTACTGATGAGACACTACATGCAATCTGCCTCAGCAGAGACTGTGTGTTTGGGGCAGGCATCAATTGGCAAAATCACAATGTCATGAATGACGATGGGCTGAATTATGTAAATGTAATTACTGTATTTTGGGGGTGGGGGGGGAAAACCAGTATTTGTAGCCTTGACTGGATATGAACTGAGCGTTTGTCTGTTCTCTAGGTGTGTCTTTCAACGAACGTGGAGTTGGATCTTATTAAAGACTTTTATTTTGGACTCTGTGTGCTGCCTTAGGGTTAGGAATGTGGTGCTCTTGTGGGGGGAAGTGAGCTCCAAGAGTAGCTTTCTTTGCATTTCTTAGTATCTTCTGTTTATCAGTCAAATGCCACAGAATTCCCCCTTTTAAACCTTTATTTTGCTTTTTAAAAAAAGGAATTAACTTAAAATATTTAGCATTAGTTGCACAAAATATTTGGATAAAATTCTAGTTTTTATATGTCTTTTATATATATTTAGCCTGTCACAACAGTGCTCAAGATTGTATGGATAATGTTTTTTCTGCATTATAGTACCCTAAACCTCGCAGCTATCTCGCTAGCCTGTAACCAGACGGTTCCCTTTGTTGCCTAACAAAGCTCAGCTAAGTCCTTACATCAGGATGCTAATTCATCAGTGTGTAAACTGGCTTCCTAAAGGACTGTAAAGAAGGGTATAAATGAGACACAAAGGAACTTAAAATGCCCCCAGCCCTCCCCAACAAACTTTTAAAATTAATCTTGGCATCCTATCACTATGTGATATTTTGTACATCTTACTGTATTTACAAGATTTATTTATCAAGGATTACCCATCTGGCTAATGGCCTATTATTTATTTCACTTTTTGTTGGTCTTTATATCCTTTTTATGTAGCGTGTTAAGGGACCCTGTATATCTATTATGGCACTCTTCAAACAGTCTAAAATAGACTAAAAATGGGACATGTAATAGTTTTAAAAGTTACCAACAGACTTTTTCCCCTAGTTACGTGTCTGGAGTAAAGTTGATTCCAGAAAGTCATTTCAGAACTTTTGGAGTGAAAATGTTTTTATTTGCAGTTCAAATAGAATGCAAGAGTAGTTGAATCAAGAGTCAGAAATTGGCCGTGTTTGGAATAGTTATTCCTTGCTTTGATTTATTTTTTTTCAGATGTGCTTCAGTTTATGGTGTAACTATAAGATTTTGTTTGTGTAACTGCATGATTAAGACAATAAAGTATTTTTTCTAGTCTTCCAAAAAAATATTTCTGATCAGTTTGCGAGTTTTGATGAGTTTTGTAAGTTTTCTGTTTTACAAACTATGAATCAGCAAATTTTTAAGATTGTACAACATAGCAAAAATACAGCTGTTTAAAAATAATGTATATAAAATGCATATAATAAATACTAAATGGTGTACCTGTATGTTAGTGTTCACTATATTTTGTGTTGCGAAATTTTTTAAGTGTTATTTTATTCACCAAGTACTAGAATAATGAAGTTTTAAATTTTAGCAAAGTTGTTCCTAAAAACTATTCCTATTGCTGCACATTGTAAATAAACTGCATTGCTTTTAAATACTTGTAATATCTGTTAACAACTTCCTACAGCACCATCTCTATAAGGTTTCAAGAAAACTTCCTGATCATATGTACTCTAAAAATATTTTTTTTGTATGGACGAGTCGTTTTTAAAGAAAAAAGGAAATATGGTTTTAGTGATCTCAAAAGCAGTCAGATTTAACAGTTTTAGATAATATTTTTGTATGAAATCTTTATTTTGTGTTTTCCCACTACAAATATTAAGCTCATATATAAAGATATATAAAACAAGTTATACGAGAGTCTGGGAGCCCTGCGATGCAGCTCCTGAGCCACCAGGGAGCTCTATTTGCCAAAGACGGATGCCTCCCCGTTGCTGCTGCTGCTCTTTTCCAGGAAGCAACTGAGGGCACAGCCAGAGTTTGCCTAGATTTTAAAAAAATGTATCCTTTAAATATATTTATATAGGTTAAAAAAGGTAAATGTAGTCCCCTGTGCAAGCACCGGGTCATTCCTGACCCATGGGGTGACGTCACATCTCGATGTTTACTAGGCAGACTATGTTTATGGGGTGGTTTGCTATTGCCTTCCCCAGTCATCTAAATTAGGTGCTTGGGTACCAATTTGGCAGGGGAGGAATTGTGGAAGCTGTTGCTAGCTAACAGCAGCTGAATAACATCTTGCTGAGTTTGTTCTACTCTGCACACAGGCATTGAATCCTGAGCTTGCCCAGAGGCATGAGCCACAGGGCAAGAGTCAAAGGGTTCTTATCCTGTGGCTCTTAGTCTGAGGATGAGCTGGACAGAGATGGAAGACCTGCTTGGCTTTTGGAAGTCTTCCCCCTTTTTCCTGTTTGTTTCTGTTGTATTTTTTCCTCTCGTTAGCTGCTTTGGGTCCCTATTGGGTAGAAAAGGGAGATATAAATAAATTAATGAATATAAATTAATGACAGGCTAGAGTCTTTGATAACACTGATACTTCAGGTCTATGCAATACTGTGTTTGTAGTTAGTAGAAGTCATATTTAGAATGTATTTGCTATTGTAATAAGTCATATCTACAGACGGTCCAAAGACTAGTCGGCACAGTCAAACAAAATAGAAGTACCACACTTTTTCTTGAAACAGTGGCATAATGATGGGCCATATTATTGGGATTTGGAAGATGTGGCAACTGTATTTCCCTATTTTTCATTTAGATTAGAAAACCAAAAGTATCGGATTAAACTGGAAGACAAGGAAAGTACAGTTCTGTACCTCTGATGGAGTATTACAGAGTAATGAACTCTATTTAACTTTTTTAGAAAAACTGTTGCTATTTGCATTACATTTTTGTTGTAAAATAATGGGGAAATGTTGCCTTTGACCACTGAGGTCAAGATGGAGGTGGGGAGAGTGCTTTCCCCTCAGTTTACTCTTCGCCAATGTGGAGAGAGGATGTCTGCTGAAGCTTTCCATCTTAATTATCTCAGGATCTTCTTTGGGTAAACTTTCTTTCAATTTGGCACTTCTCAAAAAGTGCATGGAATGTAGGATCAAAATGATGAGCATGATGCTTGACTGCTCTGTCTTGGAGAGGGCATAATTGGAGTTGTTTGAGTCCTGCCACCTCTTACTGCAAAAGCATGCCATGAAAGGGCTGTGAGACTAAAGGTTGTGTTATGGGGAAAAGCCCTGGCGGCCCTGCCTTGTCAAGTGGAAGAAAGCCCAACTTTACCAGAGAAACGGACTTGTGTCCCATCTGTTATATCGGCTCTGTCAGCCCCCCCAAAGGCATCGACTGAGAAGCAACTGTTGGAGCCGACCTTCATGCTCATCCAAGAACCCATCCCCATCTCCAAGGCAGCCAGACTCACCTCTTTCCTCGGATGATGATGTCTTTGAAGTTCCTCCTCCAGTGCCTGTGGTAGAGGCTCAATCGAAAGACATCACACCACACCCTCAATCTCAAGGAGCCACGCTCAATGTTTCTTTTCCATGGGGCCCACCACAGGGCACATGCCCAGCCGTCCAATGTTTATGCCTCAGTAGGCTAGTGGGAGCAACCTCAATTCTTCTTCCAGTGGTCTGCCATACCTCCGACAACTGGCTCCAACAAGTGTCTGGCACCTTAGATGTTGAAGCAGAAGCTGTGGCGCCAGGTTTATACACGGCAATCTCATTCTGACTCGAGGAAGGTTTGCAGCAAGGACTGGAATCTGATTCAGAGTGTACTTCCATGCCTTCCTCTGAAGACTGTGGGCAAGCCATCCCCTATCTCTCTCACAAAGGACTTGAAGCTTTATGCAGAGCAGCTCATACGAATGGCTAAAGCCTTGGAGTTAGATTACCTACCATCAGATCTGAGACCACTTGATCCAGTACTCAAAGTGCTCTACAGCTCTGACACAGGTTCAGTTGTCCTTACGATGCTTCAAGGCTTACTGAATAAAGCCAACAATATATGGTCCAAAACATTATGAGGCCCTGCTTCCACAAGGAAGCTTGACAAAGATTAAAGAGGATGGATGTGACTTTGTCTTCCAGCACCCTCCCACCAATTCTCTGGTGTCAGAAGTCCTCCCCTCTAGACAGGGGGGTCCTATTCTTCACTGCTCAATAAAGAGGGTTGTAAATTGGATGCCTTGGGCCACAAAATATACTGTTCAGAAGCACTGGGCCTTAGAGTGGCTAATTTTGCTGCCATTATGGGACACTGCCAGAAGTTTTTTTTCTGGGAAAGATTGGCCTGGTATATCGACCTGTTACCAGAGGACAAACAGACTCCAGTAAAAGTGGAGTATGCCAAAGATCTTAAATGAGGGAAGCAGCAGCTGAACACTTCTTGACAAGTTGCAGACTGTTGCAGCAGAGCAATGGGTTCTGCAGTGGTTCTCAGACGTCACTCTTAGCTTCATTCCTCCACTCTACCTCCGGACACAAAAGGCAAAAATAGAGGACCTGCCCTTTGAAGGCAAGCAGCTCTTCAGTGAGCAAAGTGACACAGTGTTGAACAGAATCAGGAAAAATAGACAACAAAATTCTTGGGAATTACATCTCAGTCCGGCCCCTCGGTTAAGCAGAGGTATTTTCCCAGACACCCTTTACCCATACCATAGGCCATATAGGTACCAGCTGGCCCAGCATTAGCACAAGCAATACTGGCCTCCCTTTGTCAACCCAGGAAACAACAAGGCAAGCAGAAGGGCAAACAGGCCCCTCACTCTCCCAGAGGCCAATAAGGCAGGGGACAATCCCTGTCCTGACTAGGCCAGACCCCACAATTTTGGGATAGACTCACCCCTTTGCTAAAGAATGGGCTGCAGTAGCCCAGGATGAATGAGTTTATTGCTACATTTGGTTATTTTTTTAAAGTTCAGCACGTTACCTCATGTTAATTTGCCACAACATCCTTCCCCTCCATTATTGTTGGAGAAACTGTCTGATCTAGCTAAAGGGACCATTTGTAAGATTCCAAATTCTGATAGTTATAAAGGTTTCTATTCCAGATATTTTTGATTGAAAAGAATGGGGGTAAACACCCCATAAACCTTAGGAGTCTTAATAAATTTTTAAGAGCTGCAAGGTTCATAATGTTATCAGAAGTTCTTTCTTTGTTAAATAAAGGGATGTGGTCCTTGATCTCAAGGATGCATATTTCCATGAATCCTGTAGGAAATACTTGTGGTTCCAGTGTGGGAACTCACATGCATATTCAGTGTTGTCCTTTGGACTAGCTATGGCTCCTAAGGTGTGTTTCAGCTGTTGTCATGAGTCAGCCTGCAGAGACCTCCTCTGACGAAGGGGAAATAGAAGCCAGAACAGAGGGACATCCTCAGGCAGAAGTCCCACAGGAACAACCACAGGGCCTACAGCCTGCCAGAATAGAGGATCAGCCAAAGTCAGGAGATGACTCACCATGCCTGCAGCCTGCCAGTTCAAGGACTCCAGTTGGACCTGACACCTTGCAACATGCAGTGTCTCCAGAGGCCTCGCCAAGGCCACTGGAGCAGAGAAGAAAACAGGTCCATCTGGCAGTGCAGACTGAAGAGACGGCAAAGTGCTAGACTGAAGGCTTTACAGAGGAACCTCCTCAGTAGCAGTGATGAGGAAGAGCAGGGCTGAAGCACCACCTGTGAACTCAGCCTAATCAGCATCAGCTGGCTCTGCTACAGCAGCAGGAGAAGGGATTTAAGCCATCATTTAGGCTTGGCTGTTGTGCAAGCAACTTGTCACCAACCTCCTTGTGTACTGGCCTTGTTTCCCTGCTATACTTTGGATTCCTGGTATCCTCACTTCTTGGACTGACTTTGACTAACACCTCGGACTTCCCTTGCCGGTATTGAGATCTTGGACTTTACCTGAACTGTGAATGACCTTGGACTGTTCCCCAGACTACGCTTCCAGCCCTCGCTCCTTGCCTGCACCACGACAGCTGTAGTAGCTCCCCATATGCTTAAAGGGTGTACGATTTATTCGTATTTGGATGATTGGCTACTTGTGGATGAATCTTATGATGCCATGTGGTCCATGTCCAACCAACTAGTAGGACATTACAATCTCTAGAATTGTTGGTGAATTGAAACAAGTTGCAATTGCAGCCCATGTGGTCCAAAGAATTTTTTGGATATATATTGGGACCGGAATATCTGAACGCACATTCCTACCCCCAACCCTGTTTAGTTCAGGGCCTCAATTGCTGCCTTTTTTATGTTTCCTATTAGAAGGGAACAAATGGGAGAGGTGTGGGGGAAGGACTATTGGAAATCTCATCCAAATCTCTCCAGCCAGGCTTTGAGAATCTCAAAAGCTTGAGCAGCAGTGTTATCCATCTCCCTGTTTCTTTCCCCCTTTTATGTGATGCTCAAATGCTCTCAATATTCTTTGCCTTTTGGAGCATGCATGGCCCTCAATGGGCTGTTTTGTGATTTTTCTTGTGGGTAATTTGCAGTTATATTTTTATGCATTTGGAGTGGTTTTGCCCCCCCCCCGTGATTGCCCACTCATGTTCCTGTTACTAATAATGATATAAAAATTGTAATAAAATATGTCTGTTAGATAGCCTAACTCCAGATGTTTGTGTACTTGGAGACTAGATGCTTCAGCTTTGGTAAACACATGAGCCTTTGGGGACTTCTGAAGTAGTGTGATCTTCCCTTACATTCTTTCTTTCCCCACCTCTTATATGGAATAATGTGCAAAATAAAACTTGAATAAACTGTTAATAGTGTGTTTCCTTCCCAGATATTCTCAGGTTTGTAGGTGTTGCTTTGCCTTTAGTTGCTGTCCAGCCTTTGTGCTGTCCTTTTCTCTGGATTTCAGTGGTTTCCTGAGCTTCTGGGAGTGTGTTTGTGCTGCATTTGTACAGCAAATGTAGCCATGGTTAAGTTAAAATGTGCCCAAACCCAGCTTATGCCTCTGCCTCGCTCCTCCCCCCTCTCATGTGGAGTGCAATGAAGTAAACCTGGTTATGAACTTACTGCAACTCGTATTGATATATTAATTCAGTTTACTGGGATACTTTCCTGTTCTAACCGGGATTCTGGATCTGAATTGAATCCAGGTTTAGAATACCATCTACAGATAGTGGTGAACTAACTGTGGTTAACCCAATAATTTGTAAAAAAGAGCAAGAGTCCAGTAGTACCTTTAAGACTAACAAAATTTCTGGCAGGGTATGAGCTTTTGTGAGTTACAACTCACTTCTTCAGATACCACAACTCACGAAAGCTCATACCCTGCCAGAAATTTTGTTAGTCTCTAAGGTGATACTGGACTCTTGTTCTTTTCTACAGCTACAGACCAACTTTCATGGCTACCCATCGTCATCTATCTCCAAGCATCTGCATTCATATGTCACGGGTAGCCAGAATTAGTATCTAACTTGAATTAGAAGAGTTGGTTTTTATATGCTGACTTTCTCTACCACTTAAGGAAGAAACAAACCGGCTTACAATCACCTTCCCCTCCCCACAACAGACATCCTGTGAGGTAGGTGAGGCTGAGAGAGCTGTGACTAGCCCAAGGTCAGCCAGCTGGCTTCATGTGGAGGAGTGGGGAAACAAATCCAGTTCACCAGATCAGCCTCCGCTATTCACGTGGAGGATAAATTATCACACTACATGAGATGGGAAGAAAAGGAGGGAAGAGTGAAATGCACAAGTCTGGCAACAAGCCAGGTTTGTAGATGTTTTAAACTAAGTCATGGTAAATTAGTCACCTAAATGCACCCAAGATGGGTGTGTAGTGCCTCTTCTACTTTTGAATGCCATTGCACTGTTAAAGGGCTTTTATAGAGAACAAAGAGAAAATTCTAACAGGATTGTATGCACGTGCTATACCAAACAAATTTAAAGTAATGTTCAGGCTTCAGAAATCTTTCTGGTACTTTATGCTTTTGAGAATATTTTCATAATCACAAGGATTAGAAACATAATTGTGTTTTTTTAAAGAATAGGAGCCTGCATTTTGCCCCCATTCTGTATTTCTGAGCGTAACAGTGTGCAAACAGTCCTGATATATTGACTGTTCTTCACATCTATCTATAAGGAGAGCTTTAGGAATACAATCTTGCAGAGTAGTTTACAGTAGTTCTAAAATGGAACCTGGCATCAGCTTCATGGGGAGTGCTGTCACATCTACATGTTTTATTTTTTCCCCCAGACAAATCTTTGTCAGTAAATGAGCATCATGTCCAAAATAACATACCATTTTTTTTTTTAAAAAAAAAACATGTATCTGAGAAGGAAAACTGTGGTGACTGAATCTGAATATAAGAATGAATTGATTGGTAATAATCTGTAGCCCATTACATGGTCTTGAGGTTCAATTTTTTTACGTTTATATTCTGCCTTTTTTCTACTGTCGACTTCAAGGCAGTGCACCTAAGTGTACATGTTGACCGACCTCCTTAGCTCCAGCAATGTCCATGTTCTATAGCAGGGAGCATAACGTGTAAGTACTGAAGCTTTAACAGTGCAGATTTTAAAATAAAAAGTATGAAAAGAAATGTAGCCTTTACATTTTCCTTGTTTTATTGTGGTGATTCTGTAGTGAATGATACCAATAGCTGCATTCTTTGTTTATTGATTTATGCCATCATGAAATCTTGTCAAAGAGTTTGTGGAAGCAGCAGTTTCCAGGTTTCTGTAAAGAATGTGTATTTTTCATCAGAAATATCCCTTCCCCAAAGCTTGGAAGTAATTTCTAGTAATCTGAATGAATTCAGTATTATTTCTTTGAGTACTTGGGTGATTTAAACACCAGCATAGTATAGCAAAAGAGAAAATAATTAGACAGAAAAATATAAAGTATTCTTACCGTTCATATGTAGTGTAATATTGCCAGTCATAAATTATTTTTACATGATTGATTATAAGTCAGATAATCCTTTCTCTGCCCTTCAAAATTGCTTCAAAGCTCCAGTTTTGTAGCTGAATATAGGTGGTGTGATCTCCATTACCTTGTGGGGCAAGACTAGCTATTGTCTTGCCCTTCCTTTTACTGTTGCCACCACCACCTAGGATAAAATCCAGCTCCTCTATCTCTGGTGGGATGCCCGAGGCCAGATCCCCAGGAGTATATCACTGTAGCGTGCCAAGGTGGATAAGGACTTGTGCAGACTCACTCTGATTAAACAACTTTATTTCTACAAGGCACAAACTCAGTACTACAAGAAACAGATCTAGGTGCACTAAGCAAAATAAACAAAAGGACTGTTACTAATACGTACTTGCAACCCATGTACTGTCTGTTAGTTACATGATACTCCTGTCCCAGGCACATCTGCAACCCTCTTTAGCATCACTGCCCCCATCATCCTTCATGGCAAAACACACAGGAGAGACAGCTCCCCGATGGACACCAAAACCCAAATTCTGAAAGCACACCAACGCATGCTCCCAAACAACAGAACAGCTCCCCTTTTCAGACTCCACCCAATGTGTGCCCCAGGGTCTTGGGGCTCAAACCCACCAGGCCTGGACCTTCCAGTCTAGAGGTGTTAACACATCCGTAGGGTAGCGTGCTTCCCTCTTGGGAAACAATGCTTTCTTTGGTGGAGAGCACCTTTCTTCCTTCCCAGCCACAGAGACTGTCTCAGCATCTCTTGCCCCTGCTTCTCATTCATCATAGTAGGTAGGTCTTGGTTTTCAGTTCTATTAATAGAATTGGATCCAACCAGCTTTTCAGGGTTTTTTTCAGCTTTTCAGGAGGGGGGTCCCCTTTGACCACCAGTAAAGGTTATGACCGAGATCATGGGACCTGCATGGACAAAAGCCATTTGAGGCAGGGACTGTTGTAAGGAGGAGGATTGAGCGAGGCTAAATAAAAAACTTGCCTCGATAACCCAGAGTTAATTTCATCTGAAAAGCCTGAATTTAAATTAAGTTCAACAGAAGTTAAAAAAAGTAACACCCTTTAACACATGGATCAGCGTGGTTTCTGCAGTGCCGTGTATCAGATGGCAGGTTTGATAACCAGACTCTTTGAAAAAATAAAATTTCTTATTCAAGCAGACTTGAGAAAATATGTAACTTCCAGCTGTTTAAAAACTAAATAGTACACTAAACATTTTGTGATGAACTGTAATAAAACCATTATTGGAAACAATTTTCTCTAATAATTTATCAAATAAACATTTGATAAATAATAGAACTTGGTTGAACTATGAGATACAGTACTTTAAACAGAGTTGCTTAAACACAGCCTTTCTCCCCTGTCTTTCTACCTATCTCTTCCACCTTTATGGCAAAAATTGAAAGCACACAATCCACATAAGTTGCATACACCCTGGTTCATTCATACAGCCCTGTTGCCAAATGGATCTTGGTTTAGATCCTGGCACCAGGGGGTCGAATTCTGCCTCCTCACTCATGCCAATGTACAAACCTAGATCATAAAGCAATAAAAGAAAATTCAAACTTACTAAAAACAAACTTGCCAGTTACTCATTCTTCCAGACTTATTTTCCAGCCCTTAACCAAAATTATGCAAAGCCTTCTTTGTCAAAAGTGGTTCAGACTTTTTTTTTTTGCTAAAAAGAATAGTTTTGGTTTCAAATTAATGTAATATTATCAGAACCCAGCATTTATACATATTTATTCTTTAACTTTCCAAAGTGAATATCATTTTAAAATATTTCTCCTAATACTTTTTAAAAGTTTGAATATGTATGCATGGCAATAATATTAATCCAGGACCAATCCCCCCCTCAAATCAAGTAGTTCTTCAAACAGCACCAATCATGTAGAGATCAACATGACCAAGCCATTTTTTTGAAATCCAAATTTAGCAGGCTGGTGGATTCTTTGGTAGGAGTTTGCTTTTGAATATTAATGAATCAAACAGCTAAATAAAAAGCCATCATTGCTATTCTCATCTCTGGCTGTCTAGTGTATTCAGAGGTTAGAAGAAGGGGAGGAGGGTGAGATAATATTGAGGCTTTGCTCATGCCCTTTCCCACTTACTGCATAGAATGTTGTGGTTATTGCTGCCCAGCTGGGCTGATGTGGACTGGTAGGCAGAGGATTTTATCGCTTCTTGCCTCACCTGGCGCCCTGGACTTTCTAATATGTCCAAAATGACACACTAAACTCTGGGACTACTACATTTCCCACAGTGCAGAAAGTTGCAGTACTGCAAACATGTATGAGCTGCTGAAGGAAGCTGGAAGTGGGGGAAGAGATAGCAGCCCTATCATGCTGCACACTAGTTTGGGAGAGGAGTAGAAGGAAGAGGGGTAGATTTGGGGGGGGGCAGACTAACAGAAACAAAAAAACTGTTTTTGAAAAGAAAACATAGATTCTCCACCATATACACACCCCTTACTGCTTGGTTGAAGAGGATAAGTATCTTCAAAAAGGGCTATTTCCCCTCCCAATCTAATAACTAAATTGATAACCTCGCTTGGCTGCATACAACTCTTCCTAAAAGGCACCACAGTAGTTCCTATACAAATGCTGACAATATGTTTGACACCCACGTACTCACCAAAGCATTCTTGTAATCACTGCTGACATTTTAGAGTAAAGAATTTTATATGGTAGAGGAAATGTTATCTGATATTATATTCCTTTTAACTGGAAAGATTTAAGAAGCTAATAGCATTTAATTCCAGGAGCAGCTGTGTATTTTCTCTATATACATAAAATGGATAACTTTGACTATAACTTTAAACTTTAACTGACAGATATTAAATATACATATATGAGGGAAGCTTTGGGACAAGTTCTGCATTACTTATCTAAGCAAAACTTCCAGGGATTCCAGTAGAAGTTTTGTTAGAAGAAGGCAGAATAGTAGCCCTTTGTAGGCAAACCCCAAACTTTGCAACTTTGTGTGCTAGAACAATATAACATTTGTACCATAAAGAGAACTTGGTTTTCCTTATGTAATTTAAAATGATCTTCAGGAGCCTCCCATTCACTGATTGGAGTCCAAGAAATCTTTGCATATGGCTCGAATAACATCCGGAACGATCTGCTCCAATCCTGTAAACTCTCTGGAGAAGAAGGTGTGTGTTTCCTTTGGTTCAGATGCCATATCCCTTAGATCATCCAGTGGGGCCCAAGCAATGCCGATGGAGAATACAGTTATACCTGCGAAAAATTGATCAAGGGGTATTGTTTAAAAATGTGTTTGAAGTTTAAACAAATATGAAAACTCTTAAGTTTCAAATTCCACAGAAGTAGCTGTGTTAGTGCACTACAATATTGTGGCTCCTGGAAGACATAGGCTTTTTATGCAGAGACGTTTTCTCGCGGTCACCCTCGCTGATTGCTTTGGGGCTTCCTTTTGATTATGCATGCCTTTTCTGACAAAGATATGCATAATCAAAAGGAAGCCCCAAAGCAGATGGTAAAGGTGACCGAGAGGAAACATCCCTGCATAAAAGGCCTAACTTAAAATACTTTTCTATGCCTTATTAAACTGTTAGTTTATTTATGGTGCCACAAGGCTTTCTAGGTTTGTATTTTCATGGGGTCTCTCAAAGAACCTGTCAGACTTCTGCTACCAGTGGAATGATGTTACAGCACCAGGAATAAAAAAAAAATTTTTGGGTCCTGAATTAATCTTAATGACTGCAGTGTCCAAATAAGTAATGAGGCACACTGACCCAGAACACAAAGAAATGTTTGTGACCTTCAAGATGATTCTACAATAGTGTATATAGCAACTAGGAAGAAATTTCCTCTTGCATTCACGCCCACTCAGACTACAAGCATTCTGAAACAGAATTTTCCAGAATGTTACTTCTCTTACCCCAAGGAAGCTTGGGAACTGTAGTTATCTCAAACTTCTTAACATACGAATACCAAATTACAATTGCTAGGCTTGGGGGAAGCCACATCAATCAAACTTATTTAAATCTGGCTTGGTAGGTTTCATACCTAGGTGTATGACTGCAGTTCTGTGAACACAGATGAAAAAGCATTAATTAATTTTTAATTTGTTCCAGATTCATTTACCTGCTTTTTGAGCTGCAACAGCTGGCCCTCTGACATCATCGTAAGACTGGCCATCAGTCAAAACCACCAGGAAGTCCTTGTTCGGTCCATTTCTCACTGGTCCAAAAACATTTCTGGTTGTGTGTGTGATGGCTTCTCCAGTAGCAGTTCCACCACTCATGTAACGAACTCCTCGAACAGCAGCAATAACCCTCTCTTTTGTGATGTAGTCTGTAAAGCTGAACTCAATGCGTTGGTCGTAAGTGAACTGTACCACTGCTATTTTGGAACCGATATCTGTGATCTCAAATGCTTTGGCGATGTTACTAATAAATTCAAGCATAAGACGGAAGTTACTGTCTCCAACACTGCTGGAACCGTCAATCAGGAAAGCTATGTTGACTGAGTTGTAGCAAGTCTTGCTGCAGAGCATTTGTTCATGAGCGCATAGTTTTTGAATGAGAGGTTTCACATATTTTGTAGTACCAAACCAGGAGGGTATGTTGTAGGAGAAGAAGCCATTGTTTCGACAGACAGCCTGTTTATAAAACAAAACAAAACAGCTATGGATTTTGGGACCTCTGATTTTCTAAGGTTGCGTCTATATGGGGGGGGGGCAAATGCCCCCAATGTTGCAGCAACAAGTGGGGAGGTAACGGGCAATAACAGGATCTGCACACGGCTCTTTTTGCTTTGCCTGGCACTTCTGTCACCTCCTCCTCCCCCTTTCCTTTGCATTGCACCTGCAAAAGTGCTGTACAATGCCAGGCTGCCCACAGCCCGAACCCCCCCCCTTTCCTTTCACTGTCTCAGTCCAGCATGGATTGTCTGGGAAAGGGAAAATGGCCTTCTAAAGGCTTCAAGGGGGGAAATCTTCATATGGGAGCAGCCAAAATCAGAGGTTTGTGTATGCGTGTACGCACTTTGTTAAGCATGGTGCTTATGTCTTCCCTTGACATGTTAGAAATTGTTCATTTTCACAGCATCCAAAGCACAGTATTTAGAAATCTGTTGAAGTTACCTGTGACAGTTGTTCATCGAGTTGTCTTCTCTGCAGGTACACATTAGGACTGTGCATGTGCAGGCCAGACACTCAGAAAAAACAGCTTAAATTTTCTGCCTAGAGACAGAGCATCAGAGCCCTTCCCCTCTGGAGCATCCTAGTGGCCCTTTTCCTGTTCAGACAGCCATGTGCTCCCCTTCCCTCAGTTCTCCTGAGCTGCGGCCATGAGTCTCGATCAAGGAAGGATGAAATGAGAGCTCACAGCGGGGTCAGGGAGGGGGAATGTGTGCCTGCACAGAAGGCAACTCAATGAACAACAGTTACAGGTAAGTGCAACACAGTTTTCATTGTTGTTATTCTGTGCAGTCCCACATTGGGAGATTAGCAAGCTAATTTACCAGGAGGTGGTATGAACCTCTCATTGGAAGAGTGATTGTAGCACTGCTCTCTCCCTTCTCGTATTGGTGTTGGCCTTTTAAAGGAGATGGAACGGGTGATCAAGAGCGCAGTGATGGTATATGAGGAGGGAGGTCCTCTGGTTCTAACTGTATGGGCAGTTCCAACAACCTCAGCAGTTCCTTTGAAACCGATTGGTGCCATTCCTTATGCTTAGTTTTGGTCTTCTGTTTCTTAGAGGTTTGGAGGAATATGGTAGGTACTACTTCATGTGACCTTGATTGTCTCAGGTTGGTTCCAACCTCGGAACTGATGGAACCATGATTATTGATGATGGGTGGAAAGTCACTTTGACTGAGGAACTGATCTCATGGCTGAACGATGGTTATGTTTTGCTGAGGCAGATGAGTTAACTGCTGGTTAATTGGGACTTGAGAAGACCCTCTCCCATACAGCCACCTTGAGAAACACAGTTGCTGCGGGAAGCACAGTTGCTGCGTGCCTTAGGGGTAAACAGTTGGCAAAGCTGCAGACCACCACAGTGTCCAAGCCCAGACAGATTAAAACATAATGTGTGCTCGTCATTGTGAGTCATTTTTGTCCCACAAGAGGAACTTTTTTTAAAAAATAAGGCCTTCTGAGATATCATTGAAGGCAAAAATTATAGAAGAAAGATCTTGTGTGAAGCAAAATACTCACAGAAAGCCAAGAAGAGCCATCTTCACAGAGTGGTAGTGGAGAATGAACTGAGGGAAGGGGAGCACCTCCCCCTGGAGCATGTGGCTTTTTGAGTGGGAAAACAGCTGCTATAATGCTCCAGAAGGGAGGGGCTCCTCTGGTCTGTCTCTAGGCAGAAAATTTAAGCTAAAAAAATCTTCTGAACAGCTGGCCTGCACATACGCAGTCCCAGTGTGGGACTGGAGAGAAGATTGGTAATGAACTCTGGGAAATGTGCTACTTTCCCCAGGTATCTCACCCAATCATAACTACTGTAATTGCTATATAGAATTTGTCATAGGCTTGAGTTGGACATTTACTCTATCAAAATTAGTGATGGGACCCAACTCCCTTGGCATGCCTGCACTATCTCATACTGTTCCTTTTCTTAAACTTCTCAGCTCTCAGAGCCTTTAGTTGACACTGCCTACGGGCAATCTCTTCAGGCTACCTTTGATTTTTCAGACAAAAAACTGGGCTTGCCTAGTGGAGGTGCCTCACGTGGATGGGGCTTTGGCAGCATACTATCTGCTTGGCATGCACAAAGTCCCAGTTTCAATCCCTGGCATATGCAATTGGCAGATCTAGCAGTGGTTGATGTGACATGAAAGATCTTGGCCTGAGACCCTGGAGAGCAACTGCAAATCTGAGTAGACCAAGGGTCTTATTCAGTATAAGCAGCTTCATGGGTACAAACCAAGGCCATGTACATGTTTGCTGCTTATGTTGTTAGGGACAGAATGGAAACACTGAGGAAATTCCCTCCTCACCTTGTCAACAAAGGCAACATCTTGAACCATCCCAAGTTCTTCAGGTGCAGGTTTTGCAACGGACACAATGAATACATTAATACCAAATTCTCTGGCCACTATGCCAGCTTCTTCAATATCATCTGATGGCCAACCGTCTATGAAAACTACAATGATTTTAGGAATCCCTTTGCGTACTCCATTTTCTGCAGAGAAGAATCTTTGTGCTGCATGCTTCAAGGCTTTTCCTAATGGGGGGAAATGTAGATTTTTATCATTATTAGCTTTCATTACTGTTATAAACACAATTTTCTCTGTCTCTACCAAGGCGTAGTGGTGTACACCAAGAAAAATTTTGTTACAATTTTGGATCCAGGATTTTTTTTGGGGGGGGGGACCTTTGCCATAATTGCTGGTTGTCAGGTAGGACATTACACGTTTCAGTTACAAATCCATGTCATTTTGGGGAGGGGGGCTTCCAGATTTTTGGGACCATTATTTTCAATGGGAAACAAATTTGAGGGACTGAGGCCATCTGTTTTTAAAGATTATGGTCCCAGCTTTGCAGATCATAGTCCTTCTTGTAATCTAATGAACTTTCGGCATGGTGAGAGCCAGCGTAGTGTAGAGGTTAAGAGTGGTGGAGTCTAATCTGGAGAACCAGGTTTGATTCCCCACTCTCCCCATGAAGCCTGCTGGGTGACTTTGGGCTAGTCACAGTTCTCTCAGAACTTTCTCAGCCCCACCTACCTCACAAGGTGCCTGTTGGGGGTGGGAGGGAAGGCAATTGTAAGCTTCTTTGAAGCTCCTTACAGTAGAGAAAAGCAGGGCATAAAAACCAAATCCTCTTTTTCCAAGTTTCAAGTGAATTGGACAAGGTACCCCCAGCCATCCTTACTAGCAGGAAAAAATTCTGGAAAAGGGCTTTGCCTCCACAAAGTAGGGAGGGAAGGAGAAGGAGTGAGCCAGAATGGCAGCTCTGCCATTATTCCCTATGAAGAACTTTTTTCAAGGGGGCTGGAGTGACTGCTTTTCTACCAGATGACCCCAAAAACTGCAGAGGAGCTAATGCTGGCTGTCCACTAAAGACTCCCCCCAAGTTTCAAGCAAAGTGGACCAAAGGGTCCAATTCTATGGGTCCCTGACCATTGTGCCCCTAGCCATTCTAGCTGCAAGGAAAAAGGACTCCCCCCTCCCAAAAGGAAGGAAGGAAGGAGAAGGAGCAAGCTAGAACTGCAGTTCTGCCCAGCCCTGCACCCCAGGTTGCTGCCTGGGAAATTTGGAGAAATAAAGAAAAACAAGACACCTGCGGCAGCTGCTGGTAAACTGAACATGAACATGAAAACCTACACAGATTTTTTGGTGTGTGTGTGTAGTGTAATGTTGAAGAATCCCAGATTTTTGTAACCATTCTGGAAAATCACCATCCTATCTAAAGGGATGCATACCAAAATTCCCAAACCAAAAACATACACAAAAATCACTGTTTTGGGTCATCACTATGATTTCTGAAACAGTAAACAAATCTGGGATTCGTAGGCATTAGAAACACACATGTTTTTCGTGTTTGGGTACTTACCATAAGCAGCAGGCATCTTGTTTTTCTTTTATTCTCCTAATTACCTAGGCAATGACATTTCTCCCTTCCAACTTGACCCCTGCAAAGGATCAGGAAAGTGCTCCCAGCCAGTCATCATCAGAGACAAACCCCAGATAAGGAATTTTTTAAGGCCTGCAGCTGCTCTTCTGAGCCAGATTACATTTTCAGAGGCAAAAGAGACTCCACCCACTTCATTAAATAGCAGTAGTAATTAAGTATGAAGACATGCATATCATAGCAATTGGATGATTGATCCATCATATGCAATCACAAACACACAGTCTCTTTTTTACATTTTAAACTGTTTTCAAAGTTTGCAGTGATGGGGTAGGGCATTTTTCTGCACAGGAAGCCTTCCTTATTTTATGAAAGGAGACAACAGAGCACAAGGAAGAGTGGCAAATGGAGACTTACAGGAGAAAGGTAAAATATATGTATAATTCAGTTGCTGTCAGAGTACATAAACTGGATGGGGCCAGGAATTTAATGGTGGCAGCCAGTGCCCTCCTGCTTGGCTGCGCTCCATTTCCCCCATAGGAAAGAATGGAGAAAAGTGTTGGGGAGGCAGATGTTTCAAAAGTCTATACCACTGAACCTATTTATCCATTGAAACTTAGGGGGGGTCTTTAGATTAGAGGAAGGTGTCTTTAGATTAGAGGAAGGTGTCTTTAGATTAGAGGGAGGCATGGACTCTTGCAAATTTGGTGCCATTATCTTTAAAAACAACTGTTAGAGACCCCTGGATTTCCCCCCAATGAAAATAGAGGCCTGGGAATTCCATGACCTTGGGGGGGGGGGAAGTGAAGGGAAGCATGAATTTGAATCCTGAACTGGTACTACCCTACCCAAAAAACAAGAATGATAAAGGTGTCCTCAAATCCTGGATCCAAAATTATAATTTTTTTTCTTGGATCACTCATCTATTGGTATCTACACCCGGATGAATGGTTCTATACAATGCATTATTTGAATTACAAGGCAACTTCTTGATTTTGATTAATTTAGTTTTTATTTATTGACAGTCCTGAGATTTAAAATTGTTGTGGTCTATGTGTGTTTTTTTATAATTGTTGTTTTGTTTACAGTGTAAGCCGCCTTGAGTTCCGCAAGGTAGAAAGGTGGCTAATAAATGTTTTAAATAATTATATACACTTCAGAAGGACAATTTGAGGGGTCTAACCAGATGTTACATTTTACGTAAGTACACTCACAGGTCGGGTCTGCCTGGTTAGAGCTGCTATTGCTCTTGAAGAGGATGAGCGGGATGACAGGAGAAATCACCTAAGCTCTCTTAACACGGTTGTTCCTTCTTCCCAGCAGTGGAGCTGCCTTCCAAAAGGGCTGTGGTACGCAGCAGCCTCTTTGATTTATAATGTGAAGAATGGCTGAAGCAAGATTGCCCCCTTTACCCACATGCAGCCTTAAGAGCAGAGCAAAATCAGTCATGGGAGGTAGGAGGGATGGACAACGCAGCCCCCGCTTATTCTCCCAGTCCCATCCCACAACTCACGAACCCATCTGTGAGCCAAGAGGGCAAGATTAAAGAGTGCTCTGGAGTTGAGGAAGGGGCAGCAGTGCAACTCCAAGCCTTCCCTTCCCAGTCATCAGGGACTGACAGGAGAATCAGATGGTGGGAAATCAACAGGGCCTGCGGGCTGCTGTCTGACAACTGAGGAGGGGAAAGCAGGCAACAGGGCTGGCGCTTCCCTTTATCATTTCCTAAATGGTGTGTGTATGTTTAGCAGCAGTAGTGGGTCTAGGTCTAACCAAGTGAACATGACGCTTATGAGTTCCCGTAAATGTACATGTGTAAAATGTCAAGTCTAGTTAGGCTCATTATGAACTCTGACTGTGAAAGCCTTTGACAATATCTAGTTAGGCTCTGAACAGCTTATTTCCATATACAAATGTCCTTTGTTAAACAGAGCTATATATTGTTTGCCAGCTTGTTTCATGTACAAATGTCCTTTGTTAAATATATTGTATTCCGACTGCGGAGTAAGTTTTTTTCCATCTAGAACAGTAATTTGGGCCATTAACCATTTCAATGCCAGGTATCTTAGAAGGCAGCAGTAGCCTTTCCATGTACAGATAGGTCAAATGCAATACCATGTTATGCCAAAGAAGATAAACTACATACCGGTAGTTCTTAACATTCTTATCTTTTGCTTTCATGGGCTTATAATTACCTGTATTGGAATTGCCTCCTCTGAAGCCTATCTCTTTTATGGCAAATAAAGCATCTTTTGCTGTAGTGAAGTTTTTCAGGTAAAATTCAATTTTGGGATGCTCACTGTAAAAAAAAAAAGAAAGAAACAGAACAAATTGTAAAGATGGCCCACATTTTCCTTTAACAGACAATATTCAATGTGTTTGGAGTTCACTTACATAATTTCATTGATTAAAATCTTCTGAAAACTAATTTAAATATGTTTTGACTAGACTGTTTTCTTCTGCTTTCTATATACATTAGCAAGTGAAAAACAGCACACCTAAAATCACTGATGCACCTGATTTTATGCATATTTATTCAGAGGTAAATTCCACTGAGTTCAATATAGCTTATACTTAAGGAAATAGGTGCTTGCCTGCCACCTTAAAATCATGCTTTAAAACGACCCAGCTATGATTCACTTCTATTGTGTATATAGTTCCCCCTAGTGGAAGGTCCTAATCAACAAGCACTTTGAAGGAACCCTTGGGGGATGGGAAGTGTGTGCAATCTATAGCTCTGATACAGAAATGTGTCGTCCCCCCCCCCACCACCTGCGGATATCTTAATCCATGGATCAAGGCCAAACTGACACTAAACAGATTTTCCTGCAAACTTGGGGGACCACTCCCCCCAGATTTGCAGAAAAATCTGAACTCTCAAAATAAATATATATTGAGGGGTTTAAATTTCCTCTAAAATAAGAGTTTGTTCTCTGCGCAAGCACAGAGAATGAACCTACCTCCAGCGTGTTTGTTGGTGGCTGCAGCAGAGCCTGGGAGCCATACCGGGCCCGGCAGCAGCTGTGGCAAAACCCAGCAGCTGCAGCGGGCCCAGTGGCAGCTGCGGGGGAGCCTGGGAGCCGCGGTGGGCCTTGTAAGAAAGTCAGGGGGGGTGAGATGGGATTTCCCCCCACAAGTCTTGGAGGCCCACAGTTGTTCTTCTCTATTCCTATCCAGCCCTTTTCCAAGTTAGTCATTTCCTAAGCATAGGTAAATTGCACAGACAAAGCAGGAGGGTTGGAAAAGGGTGTACAAAACAGCCCATTCCCTTTAAGGGCCTATTGCATGACCTGCGCATGTGCTTGTTGCACACTTGTAAGAAGAGCAAAGTGCAAACACTTACACTGTTGAGCCTTCTCAGAATCCTCGATGATGCCCATGAGAACAGGGCTTGAATATTCCAGTTTTGTACTTTATAAAACTGTGTTAAGTTTTAAAACATACCTGGAATGAATTTAAGTTCTTTGGTTTTTAGGAGTCTTGCAACAAATTAGCAAACAGTGTTGTGTTGTACATTGGCTCTCATTGTCCTAGGTGAAACCTTATGCAAGTACCAAACAATTTCCCTGGGAAATACTGTCCAACCCCTTATTTGATTCTGCCAGATTTAGGAGACCAAACATTATATTTACAGTGTTAATCTTTTAACTTCTCTGTCCACGGTCTGTAGAGGAAAAAATCCTTCCATTCCCCTTCAGCATTTTCTGCCTGTGATCTTCCCCGGGTGACTCACAACTATACCTAACAGCTGCTTTGTTTTCCTACTACTCCCACTTGTCGCATTGTCTGCGTTCATGATCTGTGTCGGTAGAATAAATTCTGTGTGAGCCTTAGGGTTAGAAGTTTTGCTGTCCAATCTGTGTTGATCCTTGGGTATCAGAGGCACAGGGGGCTGTTAGGACTTATGTCACCTTAACGGCAGCCCACAATGTCAATAGACAGAGTGATGAATCAAATTTTGGTTTTAAGCAACTGGGAGTTCTGTAGTCAATAAACCCCAGGTCAAAATGCTGAACCTCTTTGATATTTAATTCCCATCCTAAAGCTTCTTGCTTCATTGAGAGTTGGTGTATGCTTTACTCCCGTTTATTTTTCTGTCAATCTATGAAAGAACTCTGACGTCAACCCGGAGCCTAGGCCTTTTCCATTGTGGCTCCCGCTCTGAGGACAGGCTCCCTGGAGAGGTGAGAGAAACCCCAGCATTGGAGATCTTCAGAGGATGTTAAAAGACTTGTTCATTTGCCAGGGCTTTTCATGGGGCAATGAATAGCAGGCGTCTTTGGGAAGTCTTTGGGTAGAGGTTGTTTTATTTGGTTTTAATCTGTAACATTTTAATTATTATCTGTAAGCCATTTTGAATCGAGTAAAGACAGAGTGCAAATGTTTCAATAAATAATAAATAAGTTTCATTTATAAACGGGATTTTTATGCCAGTGTCCTGCTCAAGGAAGCTTATGAAATCTGAGAAATGGTTTATTGAACTTGTAGCTATCAAAAGAAACAACCATTTTGCAAGCAAACCCTCACAAAGTGGTGTGAACAGTAGTGTGTAAAACTATTATTCTGGTTTGTGATAAGATTGCCAGCTCCGGGTTGGGAGATTTTGGGGGTGGAGCCTGAGTAGGGCGGAGTTTGGAAAGGGGAGGGACTTCAATGCCATAAAGTCCAATTGCCAAAGTGGTCATTTTCTCCGGGAAACTGATCTCTGTCACCTGGTGAACAGTTGTAATAGCAGGAGATCTCCAGCCAGCACCTGGGGGTTGGCAACCCTAGTTTGTGATGCTTGATTCCCCCCCCCCCGCCATAAACTGAGAGTTTCTATGGTCCAAGAAAAAATGGAAATAAAAAGCAAAAAGAAAGAAACAAACAGTGAATGGAAGTATCAAAATGTGTGTGTGGGGGGATAAGGGAAGAGATCTCAACAGGCATCCAGAAATAGTTTATTGAAATGGTGAGGCAGAATAACAACATATAAATGTTCCTAACAGAATTCTAAAATATATATTTTAAACAAAAAAAGGGAAAACATCTTTCTTGAAGATATATGGGGCACAAAGGGTGTTGGGAAAGGGCTCAGGGATCATATTTTCCCTGCATGTTGATAAATGCCAGATTATCTCCCCAAACCATATCTTTACTCTTACTGGTTCAAAATGCACTTCTGCACTTAAAAACACATGTCTGGTACTGTACTGGAAATGTTCAAGTGATTAGGAATGGAGGACTAGCAGGCAAGGAAAGGGTTAAGCTGCCCTCTCCTCTTCATTCTAAATTCTCTCCCCTCCTCATGTTTTTTTGTTTTTTTTTTAAGGCAGGGCTCTTTGCATATAATATTTTCTCAGACTTTGAACCCCAGGTATTTCAGATGTGAACCCTTCTCCGAGGGCTATGAGAACATCATTTTCCAGATCAATTTAAGAATAAAAATAAAATATTCAACAGAGCATCGTACTATCTGTTTATTCATGGAAAGGTTTTTGAAGTGCAGCTTGTGAAATTCTGCTGGGGTGTGTGTCACTCTCAGAAACAGAGTGGGAGACACAGTAGGGAATCCACATTGGGAGAATGAATCGGCAAAAATCACCCTCCCCACCTGCGCCAATGGACATGCCATTGTGTGGACAAAACAGACCTAACCCTTTGGAACCAACCCTATGTGTTTATATGGATGTTTTCACAATTGCTGTTCAAAATGGTTAACTCTCATCATTCATACATTTCAATAAACTTTGTTCATACACCTTCTACCACAAGCAACATAACTATATCCTTTGGTCCTAAGTCAGAAAGGCAATTTACTGTTTTCTTCGCTCCATAAGACGCACTTTTTCCCTCAAAAGTGAGGGGAAATGTCTGTGTGTCTTATGGAGTGAATGCCAGCTGGGCGCATGCACGTCGGGACAGCGCGAGTCACGTTCCCTGCCCCGACGGCCAGCTGGGAGGCGGGCGGGGAGCATAGAGCCAGCTCGCACCGTCCTGACGCGCACGCGCCCAGCCGGCTCTGTGCGGCCCACCTCCCAGATGGCTGCTTGCGCCGTCCCGACGCGCACGCGCAGCTCTGTGCGGCCCTGCCCGCCTCCCAGCTGGCCTTCGGGGTGGGCAACGCCGGCTCGCACCGTCCCGACATGCATGCGTGGCTGTGCGGCCCCGCCCGCCTCCCAGCTGGCCGTCGGGGCGGGGAACGCCGGCTCGCGCTGTCCCAACGAGCACGAACCCAGCCGGCATTCACTCCATAAGACAAGTTTTTAGAGGAGGAAAACAAGATTCTTTGTTTTCCTCCTCTAAAAACTAGGTGTGTCTTATGGTCAGGTGCGTCCTATGGAGAGAAAAATACGGTAACTAACTCAAGGTATGCTATTTCCAATTCAAGTCCTGCCCCACCTTAATCTCTTAAATATATTTTTTTCCACCATGGTTGATCCTTCAATCCAAACACTTGTTTTGGCTCTGCAAAAGTTTTCAGAACAATTACTCATTTTTGGAAAACAGAAGACACTAATTCCCTTGGATGAAAAGTTTGTGCTGCAAATGTGGTCAACAAGTTTATTTGGGATCATTCTTTTCTGGTTGAAACTTTTTATGTGGCAACTCATTATCAGCATAGTAACAGGCAGTATAAGTTCTTCCAGATGTTTTGGACACTTGTGTTCATGTATTTTTAAGTGCTCATTTTCACACATCATTCATACAGTAACCATCATTGTTTTGTTGACAGGTAGTGAACATTGCAGAGTTCATTACTTAGTAAAACATTTTTGAGGAAAGAGAATGAAAACCTCCACTTTGATTCTCACAGATGTTTCAACTTTGAGAAGAAAAAAAAGTTTTATAGCCCCCTTTCTCTTCCTTTACCCCAGAAATGAATGCCAGAGTAGTTACAGCATTGGAAATTTGCCATCACGCAAGACCAGATGTAGGCATGTTAATGAAGATCCCCAATAAACTGAAGTAAGTGTTCAAAGCTAGCAGAGTTGATCTGCAATGCTGCATTCTATTCCAAACCATTATACTAATCACAGATGATAGATTTCTTTTTAACTGATGTATCAAAATGAATACACTTTCTAAAGTGTCCCCTTAAATGCAGGACAATCACAGCTTTGGAACAGCCATCTATTGGAGCATGTGCTGGTGAATGGCCTATGTTTGTTCCATACTACAGCCTGGCAACTCCTTGCTAAAGTGAAATATAGAATTATTTCTGCCTATTTAGTCCAATGTTTGTCTACTCTGCAACTCTACTGTTTGCCATACAAGCAAGCATAATATTGTGTATGTGTGTGTGTGTGTGTGCGCGCGTGCGGAATCTGGAATTGTGAAAACTTCAGTTGCTGTTTAACCAGCAGCAACAACAAAAATAACAAGCTGTAGTTCTTCCAGCTGTGCAGAAGAACTTGGAAAATGTGTGACCAATGTCCGGAAGAGATCCGAAAACAAAAGAAGATCTGGCAGAATATGCAGGGGTGCGGATGCAGGGCTTCAGTGATGAGCACAGCTACCTGTTTTCTCAAATGAGTATTGTCTTCTGTCCTTGTCTGCTACAGCTAATTTTACGCTCAATCTGCACATCATCCCTCTGTAATCCTGCCCCTTCCTTTCCTCCCTTGCCAGCACTAAAATAAATCTAGACACAAAAAATCTGATAGTGTTCACAAACCAAGAGCACTATAGCCATATTCTGAGATAATCATGCCTCTGGCTATCTCTGGATAGTTAGTGGATAATTATCCCACACTCTGTGCACTTTATAGAGACAGGAAGTTGCACTAAAGTGACAATAGCAATTTTTACATTCTTACTCTTTATTTGCAGTTTTTTCTCATGTACTGCCTGGGTTTCATTCATTCTTCAATGAGTAGGGCATTGTTAGGCATTGAATGTGATTTCAACTAGAATAGCATTTAAGAGCTCTTTGAATATGTCGACCACAATCATCATATCTGTATTACTTGCATCACACCCTAAGCACAACAGTATAAGCTCTAGCACCCAAGAAGGAGTGATGTGCCAAAGAGGACGTATTTCTGGTACCTGGCTTGTACAACTCCCACATGTGGTCCTTCAGATCCAACTCCCAGCATCACCGCTAGTTTCCCAACAAAGTTCTTCTGCAAATTAAATCTACGCTGCCCAATATTGTAGCTTCCATCAATCAGAAAAGCAATATCCGCTTTACAGTCTGTGAATACCCAAGATAGTTAGATTAACTTAAGGGTAAATTAACATTGGGGATTTGTTTTGCTTGGCATGGCTGTACAGTTTCCTACCTTGGTTCCCAGACTTTTTCAAAACAGGCTTCTTATGCCGTTTTCCTAAAAAAAGGAGGAAACATCATGAATTATTTACATGGAAGTAACTTGAACAATACTGTGGCATGAAATAAAAGCTAAATGCAGAAGGCATTAAATGCTGAATTAAATTTGTATCCTGCCTCTTTCCCAAGGATCTCAGTGGCACACATGGGGCTTTCCCTATTCTATCCTCACAACCAAATGAAGCTGAATAAAAGATAAGTGACTGGCCCTTAGTGAGCTTTATGACATAATAGGGATGTGAACCAAGTTTTCCTAGTTCAATCTCTATACTACATAGGCTTATACATTATATTTTTAATGCTTGATTTTTTTCTAGATAGTTTAATTGTGTTTATTATTAGTTTTTGCTGGTTTTTAGTATTGTATTTATTGTATTAAAAATTTTGTAGTCTGCCTTGAGTCTCTACAAGAAATGAGCAGCATAAAGGAAGCAAATAAAGAAATAACTGTACATACCCTTACAATCAGTAATTGAATGGAGGTGAGAAATTAAATATATACTGTTGGTACTGACAGAAGGGTGGGGGAGATCTGCACAGCTTGTGTGTGTGAATGATCCCTGACCTTTCTCTTGTGAGAGTTTGGCCACAGGTCAGCCAAAAATAGTGACCAAATTCTTGCCAGAGAAAGGAGTCTTGCAAAGGTTTGGGAAGCCCTATGAGGAATGTTTGGCTAGGGAATGAAGAGGCAGGGAGGATTTTGCTGCACCAGCTCCCGTGCAAATGCAACTGTAAGGGGAGGTAGAGAAGGAGATTTTACATTTCAGAATCTGGTAACAGGCATGTGGGACATTGCTACCCCCCTAAGTTGACCATCTGTTGCTATGGCCATTAAGCCTCCATATTGTTGGAATCTGCCTCATATCCTCTCCTTCTTGGGTTTGTGATCAGACTCTTTTTTGCTACTCACACAGGGCTCATGACCTGCAGCTTCTAATCCCCAACTCCCCCACTTAAGTTAACACATGGCCCAGTGTGTGAGGGCACTTGGAATATTTACATTTTTGTAGGAGTCTAGTATTTACTACTGTATGCATGCCTGATATTACTCTGATTGCTTAAGTATATTTCTATATTCCTCTCAATAGATCTCTGTTTTTCTACTATATGAAAATCTGTTTTTATCCCAAACTTGATCTGGACTCTGTCTTTTTATCACAGATTCCTAAAATAGAGAATGATAGTCTGAGTCCAGATCTGAATGTTTCTCTCTAGCCAGGTATTAAAACCTAAGTCAATAGCTTCTGCCAGAACTGGAGTGAGCAACAACAGAGATTTCTTTTATCCACTTGGCTGTTTAAGTGTGATTCTGCAGGAACTGGGCTCATTCACATACCACATGGTAACACACTTCTGTTGGCCTCGCAGCCAGCTCCTGAGTCCTGTCATAGGTGGGCTTTCACTATTACGTATGGTTTGTTTCCACTGGATCTGCTGCTCTCTAACGGCATAGTATTTGCAGTCGAATTCTCAAAACACTATGTACGGGGGCTTCCCCCCCAAAGAAATTCCAGGAGTACCTTGTGATCAATTATGTATCCCCAGCAAAAATGCGGAGCTTCTGAGTCCCTCCCCCTGAAAATACTGCTTTGTAATTGGCTGTAGTGTTTTTTTTTTTAAATATGTCACCAGCCCACAGTGGGATTCTTTCATTTTAACTGAACCGAGTGGCCATTTTACAGCCAAAGCATAGAAGGGACCAGACAAACAGACATCCCCAACCAATTTGTTTCTGGCTATCTCAATGCAGGGGTCATAAGAACATAAAAACACTCGCACGGACATTTCCATTTCATTGTTCCATCAGTAATCTTGCACTCGCAAAAGAAAAAAAAAGGCTTTCATGCCTATAGGAGGAGGATAACGCTCACTCTCTCACACACTCACACACATTTTTCTTGTGATTTACAGATAAAGTACCCCCTCCCAATGTTTGTGAAAATGCTAAGAATTGTCCAGAAGTCAGAATTTTGCCAGGTTCAGCTTTCTCCAACACATGGTATAGTAGTGGCAGAAACTGCACTGTTTCCTTCTATGCAGTTCTTAAAGGTTCAGGAGTCCTCTTATCCAGACCTCAGCGGCAATCCTATTTATAGCTCCACTTTCAAAGCCAAATTTTATGTAGTGCAGTTTGTTCTGAGTTCAAAGCATTGTGTGTGTGAGAAATGGTAAGAGAATTGACATTGGACAAGGAGGTATTTGACTGATGCTTCCCCCTCCTCCCCAATCTCAATAGCACCCACTGGAGTTGACATTTTTGTGCAGGGGCAAAACATGCAGGTTTGATCAAAATGAAAGCAAAGCAAAGTTTACCAATGGGCTCATGCTAGGATATGTATTGCTTCTACACTGATTTTTTTGTGAAGTGTCTGATTCTGTCACTTCTGAATGGCAGTTCTATTGTGCCACATCATGTGAAACTTTTAAAACTTGGAGTGACCTTAGAAAAGTATATCCTAGGTAGCAAAAAGAGGGTAAGAGGGGGGTGAGAGAAGGACGTACAGGAGGTAAAGTCATTTTATGTCAACTGATATGGTTGCATGCTCTTCTATATAAGTGCTACCATATAGGATGCATACTATATAATAATAAAATAAAAGCAGAGTAGTTTCTTACTTGAAAACTCTTGATTGAAAAGATCATCTTTTGAGTGAAATATCTTACCTGTAGATGGGCGTGCTGTTGAAACTGGCCGTGCAGCTGCTTCAAGTACTCTACTACTTGCTCCTGTTACCATAATGAAAAATAAATCCATCTTGTTACCTTACTATCAAAAGATGTTGCATTTAATATAAGAACATAAGAAAGGCAATGCTGGATCAGACAAGGATCCATCAAGTCCAGCAATCTGTTCACACAGTGGCCATCCAGGTGCCTCTAGGAAGTCCGCTAACAAGACGACGGCAGCAACATTATCCTGCCTGTGTTCCAAAGCACCTAATAATAGGCACGCTCATCTGATCCTGGAGATAATAGGTATGCATCTTGACTAGTATCCATTTTTACTAGTAGCCATGAATAGCCCTCTCCTCCATGAACATGTCCACTCCCCTCTTAAAGCCTTCCAAGTTGGCAGCCATCACCACATTCTGGGGCAGGGAGTTCCACAATTTAACTATGCGTTGTGTGAAGAAATACTTCCTTTTATCTGTTTTAAATCTCTCACCCTGCAGCTTCAGCAGATGACCCCACATTCTAGTATTATGAGAGAGGGAGAAAAGCTAGTATCATGAGATAGGGAGAAAAGCTTCTCCCTGTCCACTCTCTCTATACCATGCATAATTTTATAATTTGAAGTTATTTGTTCTGTTGAATGGACTGGTGGTTAATTAATGCAGTTCACTTTAAGAGCACAGACCAGTTAGGCAGATTATATAAGTGAACAACTGACTGACAAAGGTAGGCTTACAATTATTTAACTAAGCTTTTCAGATATTACTTATACATTAGCACATTTGGAAATCCCACAACCTCCAAAATGCCCCCTCCAGGCTTCTCTAATCTCTCAGGGTCTTGACCAAGGTAATTCATCCTCCCCCATCATTTCTTTTAACAGAATTGTAGCTTCTGTCAATATTCCATCCCTTGTGATGCATATATAGTCTTCATTAGGCTGTATTAAGAGTTTCATTGTTTTTCTTTTGCTTTCGTGAATTTCCTCTGGAATATGTTCCCAAAGGACTTTCATTAAAACATTCCTTAAAGAAAGAAAAATCTGTACTCTGTTTCTTTGTTTAAACTGCACTTTGTTTAATTAAATTGTATTTGGGTTGGGGTTTTTTTTTTTTTTTTTGGTAAGCTGCTTTGAGTCCCCATTGGGCAGAAAAATGAAGTAGAATGGTTAAATAAACGAATAAACAAAACAAAACATCTAAGCTTGAGAAGGGACCATTCAGACTGCACACTATTCAGCGCCTCAAAATAAGGATCAGGATCTAAATTTTAATTAATATGTTTATGAAGACCTCTAGCATCTTGTGGTTTATGGGCTACAATTTTTAATATGTTGGTAGTCCAAGTGATTATCTCCAAAATGGGTTAGATCCAGCGATCTGTCAGCAGAAGGCGCTGACCATTGCAGATCGTCCCAGCTTTCTCCTGCCATCAGCAGCAATTTCCAAAATTGCTTCCTGTGATAGCAGGATGTATGTGGAGTAACAGCTATGCAGATCAGGGGGCTACACTGTGGAGAAAGGAACGAACCCTCTTATGTCAGCAGTCCTCCACTGAGGGAAGAGAGCAATTTTGCCCCCTTGCCTCTCCTCATTACAGCCTAATGACCCACATGGCTATTGTTCTAAGTGGGTCATGTGACCCTGGGAATAAACTTTCCCAAGGTTAGAGGGGACTTCTGGGGCCAGGGGAAAGATCCACAATCCTTCAGTGAGAGTATCGTTGGATCCAATTCTATGTGTAAACAAGGAAATGTCCAGGAATAATGTGTATCTATTTCCCCCCGTAGTTTGTTTGTGCCCAAAAGGTAATACTGCATGGAGAGAAGCTCTGACTGCTTTAACTATGAATTAGGATATTATCATTAGAGGTTCGGATTGCTTGTACAGAAAATTTTACATAGTTAATCAACATAAATCAAGAACACAAATCCAATATGTATAAAGATTTGAAACTATTGAAATTATTGTATGTTTTGTGTATTTTATTTTTGGTGTTGCTGATTTATTATTTTATTTAAAACATTTGTATGCTGCCTTTCGACCCTATGTAGGGTCCCTAAGTTGCCAAACAATCTCAATTATCGTTGTCATATTTAAAGCCACAGAGGAACAAGCAACATTTTGATAATTGCATATTCACCTGTATGTACTTTTTTACCATAGCCTAGGAATAAAGGATATTCCTACATGGATACTACAGAAATAATAAGGCTTAATTTGATTAGTGCTTACATCATGCATTCAGTTTGTCTGAAATTATCTTTAATAACACATTTACTGCAGCTAAAGAAAGCATAATTTGAAATCATGATGAAAATTAATGTTAGCCAGTCCCAGCTTTTCCTGTGCTGATAAGTTCAACATAAATTTGTAAAAGACACTACCTTCTCATTTACTTACTGGCAACTGAGAATGATGATGACCATTTACCAAGCCCTTGGGACTGGATTCCATTAGCATATATTCCAGAATAGCTCTCTTGCCCTGCTAACTTTTGCATCATTACAGGTCCACCTGAACTAGTAATCACACCTCTAGGGCAAAAAAAAAAGAAAAGAAACTATTATTTGTTGTTATTGTCATTATTGTTATTGTTTTTAGACAAATAATTCAGGTCAGTATAAGTGCAGGCATTTAAAATGGTTTCATAAAGACATGTCAAACTCCTAGCCTGAGCATTTTACGAAGCAGTTGTAAAACCTTCTTGATTGAGTTGACCTTTAATGTCCGGGATAAGCAAGTATATTAGCCCGGATAACCTATAAGAAAGAGCCCCGTGGCGCAGAGTGCTAAGCTGCAGTACTGCAGTCAAAAGCTCTGCTCACGACCTGAGTTCGATCCCGACGGAAGTCGGTTTCAGGTAGCCGGCTCAAGGTCGACTCAGCCTTCCATCCTTCTGAGGTCGGTAAAATGAGTACCCAGCTTGCTGGGGGTAAAGGGAAGATGACTGGGGAAGGCACTGGCAAACCACCCCGTAAACAAAGTCTGCCTAGAAAACGTCGGGATGTGACGTCACCCCATGGGTCAGGAATGACCCTGTGCTTGCACAGGGGACCTTTACCTTTTTAACCTATAAGAACCTATATTAGCACTGTTTCAAGGCCAGTGGTTCTCAACCTTCTTTGGTCCATTATCCCCTTTCACTATTGTTCAGAATGTAATTCCCTCCTTCCCAAGATAGTCATAAACTTTATTGAATGTCGCAGATTAAATTAAAAACAAACTACAATTTTACAGATTGTACATAATCTAAAGGACATCACACTTTGCTGAATAATGGTCCCAACCCCCCCCCCACGGAACACCAAAATTCCCCCCCAGAGGTGGAATTCCCCCCTCGTTGAGAACCCATGGCCTATAGCATTGTAATAAAAATTAGTCCTAAATATATCTACTCAGAAACAACAGGACTTGCTTTCTAACTATCTGGATTAGACATTGTAGCTTTCCTGGATTTATTGGATAGTGATATGTACGTAGTGTTAGGTTTTAATCCTGTGTATTTTTACTTGGGAATAAACCCTATTGAACTGTTTGACTAGCTCACCAATTATACAATTCACCATAGGCACAGAGTACATATAGTGAATTTGCTAAATTTGAAGCATGCAAAGTGTTCTCCAGATTTATTTAGAAGCAACTGTACCTTTATACAGTGGTACTCACTCCACACCTCATGGACAGCCACATTTGCAGTAACCATCAACCACATATATTTCCATCCCTGGCCGGCACCTCCAGCAGCCTTGCAGCTTACCTGTTCTTTTTGTGATGGCTCTTTCAAGGTGGGAACCAACTGTGAAGAAGCACAAGCCCCACTGAGCAAGGACCTTGCCCACTTTCCTGAAACATGGGAAGGTGCCATACTGGGGAATGGTGCTGAGAAGATCCATAGGTGGCACGTCAAAGAGCCACATGCGGCTCCCAAGCCACTGAGTGAGCATCACTGCCTTTATAGTTTAACTATAATTTCTATGGGTGAATAATTGTCTGGGCAGTTGATAGCCTTTGAGGTTTTGCAGTTATTTTAGTTTGATAGCACCAATGGCATATTGCCAAAGTGGCCATTTTCTCCAGGTGAACTGATCTCTATCAGCTGGAGATCAGTTGTAATAGCAGTAGATCTCCAGCTAGTACCTGGAGGTTGGCAACCTTACTTGAATCACTGCATCATTAAATTAGTGTGTAGAGCTGTTGCAGAAAACTATGGCACCAGCACATCAGAGGTTCTGGTGGTGTTCCACATACGTTCATTAATGAGTTCCTTTTGCAAGTTGTGATTTGGTGATGGCACTACAAACTTGTGCAACACAGAACTGAACTGAGTACAAATGTTCTTTGATAAAGCAGGCAATTTAACTATAAAGCTAAGCATCCTCAGATGTATCAATGTGAATAAGCACAACTGACATATTGTGTTTACTATAGGGCGATTACAACTGAAGAGTAGAGTAGCAGATATCACTAAAGATATTCCATTTGGTAATGCTAATTTAGATGTCTTCCATCCTTTCTGTCAAAAATAAATGATAACAGACCTTTTGAAAGGCGCTTCTGTTTTACATATTTCTAAATCAACCAGATTTACTTTGTGGAATAGTAATAAATAATTCTTGAGCGTACGTCATTCATACTTCTCAAGTAATCAGTTGTAAGTATTTGGCATGTTATTTTATAGGAGTAAAATGATGAAACATGTTAAGGTCAAAAGGAGTCCCACCCACACCAGTTATGCCCTGTATGTAGAAAGAACTAAAATAAATTAGATTCCTTTGAAGCAGTTCCAGATAGACAAAAACAGAGTTGGGGTGGATAACAGTAAAGCTGTAGAAGGAAAAGTAAAATAAGGATTTTATTTATATACGAATCATATCTCCCTCACAGACTATTTCAGAGAAATATTTTTTCTGCTAATGCAGAGGTTTTTTAATAGCCCCAAACCTTTTGGATTATTTAAACCCTGAACCTCTCTCTAGTGACATCTATATACATGAAGAGAAATGCCACCACACATTGTGTTCAGACCACTCAAACATTTTGGCAATTCTCAGGAATTGAAGGATTATGAGTGGTATTGGTTCTCAAAAGTGCAACTGCCTTTAAATTGCTGTAGGAGTGATAATGTGGTATTTCTACTTTAATGGTCCAGCAAAAATGAAATTATGACTCAGATCCTACAACACTGTTCCCCTCATGCTTCTTTCCAGCTTTTCACCACTACGACACTCACTTCCTCTGCATGAGAGGAACAGTGTCATAGGCTCCAAGCCAATGTATTGTATCCATGCCTAACACTGCAGCTACATGAGTTCAGTTTTTTGCAATTTTAAGGCAACATGAATATGAGGTAACTGGTAAATCACAATAGATAGGAGTGTGATCCATTAATCAGAAAGTCCTTGCTTTCTGTCTTCACTTTGTTATGAACTCATAGAACTGAAACTGATTGGTTTGCACAAATATCTGCAATATGAGGATAATAATACTGGTACGGAGTTTGGTAAAGATTAGTTTCAGAGGCAAGCCATGTTGGTCTGCAATAGAACAGCTACATTCAAGTCCAGTAGATACCTGGTATCTGACAAATGGAACTTTGACTCGAAAGCTTATACCTCCAAAACCATGTTGGTCTCTAAGATGCTACTAGACTCGAATCAAGCTGGTAAGGATTACACTTATTTTGCTTCACCTGCAGTATTTTTAATTTAACCCATTTAGACTGAAAGTACAGCAAGTGAGGCAAAGTCAGTGGAAAGGGATTGTCCCCCTTCCTGCTACAACCACTGAAACTCCATAAATTCTGCTCCAGGGTCAGAGGATCTTCAGGAACACATGAAGACAAAGTGGGAGTCTGCAACAGGAGGGAGGAATCAGCCAAAATTGCCATGTTCCTTTGCTGTTCTGTTACTGTGGGTGTTGTTACCTCTGGATTTAAGTATTATACAAAATGCTGGGTTATTATAATCTTTCATTCTGACCTTGCTGATTTTTTAAATCTTCCAATGTGTTTCAGCCACATGTTTTATTTTATAAGCTGACTCAGACAGGTTCTCCAGAGAGGCAGTATAGGCATTTTTAAAAATAATGCATACATACATACACTCACTGCTCTTTCGATTCATTTCATTAAGCTAATTGTAGACAGACCTTTAGTTAAGAAAATAACACAACCTTGACATCAGATCACCATTCATCATCATGTCTAGAAATGGCATTTTTGCTGGTGCACATTCAGACACTGTTCACTCTAAGATGCACTGTGATTTCCCATAATTTTTCATACTCCTGTTTTGCCATACACTCACACCATTATGCCTTGCAGCAAATCATTTCTGTATCTAATAGGAAAGTGGCTGGTCCTTGTGCCAATCACATAAGCACCAAAACCAGGCCACCGCAGACATGGTAGGGGAGTCCACATACTTCAGACTTCTCAAGAATGCACAAAAATAATATTTTTAATTAATAAAAAACCCACCAAACCCCTCACAAAACTTCATGAAGAATGAATGAAACCAGCTGGGTGTTAAGTAAGAAAATAAAAACATGAAGGGAGGAGGAAATGGCCTGCTCAAGTGCTGATTTCCAAATTGTTTCGCCCTCCAGAAGGCCTTGTGGTTACAGACTGTAGTTCAGTAAAACAAAAATGACCTGAAAATCACATGCAATAAAGACAATGAGGGCTACCTCCAAGATATAGGTTTGGGATTTGTGAGTTAATCAGAGTGCAATAGAACTGAAACAGAATCACATAGAAGTATTTTAGTTTAACCAAGTTGTTAATCATTTTATATCACCCCCGGGTGATATTTCTTCCATGCTGCAGACTATGTACACAGCATTTGCAAGGCTATGCAATTCCTTACTCAGAGAAGCTAGGGCTGCAAGCTCCAAGTTGCGAAATACCTGGAGATTTGGGGGGTGGAGCCTGAGGAGGGCAGGGTTTGGAGAGGGGGAGGGACTTCAATGCCATAGAGTCCAATTGCCAAAGCAGCCATTTTCTCCAGGGGAACTGATCTCTGTTGCCTGGAGATCAGTTGTAATAGTGGGAGATCTCCATCCACCACCTGGAAGTTGGCAACCCTAAGAGAAGCCCACCCGTTCAAGTTTTCTTAGCTAGAATTCAAGATGCACATTAAAAACAATATTTTCCAACAGGCAATTAGGACTAATTTTAGGTTTTTGGGTGGATGTCTCAGTTTTCTGTTGCCTTAGGCCTTGAGATTTGCATATTGTGGACTAGGATATTATTATTGTTCATTCTTAGATTTTTAGTTTTCATTTTGTAGCATTAGCTGCTTTGTAAGCCAATAAGCAAAAAAATGGAATATAATTTTTAAAAATACAACGAATAAATGTAGAATTAACCGGTCCAATATTATCTGATGTGAACTTACCACATCTGCTATTATTTTAGTGGCCACATCATTAAAACAATGGGAAAAGTCACCACAGCACAGAGCCCTTTTAGAACAGGCTTTGGATTTGCTTCAAAGGAAAGAAAATGATTTCTCTCATGAAACAGTTCTTTGCGATTCAACGCCATTTCAGTATTTGCGCCTTGGCTTGTTGCCACCTTCCATATCAACATTGCTTTAAATTACACCAACAATTTTCCAGCACTCCTTTCACTTTGGCATTTACCAATGGTTACCATATTTCCTAATACTGTCCTACTTTTCTGACAGGGACATACTCCTTTCCTTTATGCCCCACTGCACTGCTAATAATAGTACTGTTTTCACGATTTACTAATTATCTTGCATGCCAACTTCTACAGAATTGACAGTGGAATTAAAGACTTTGGGGAAAGCAGCAAAGAATATTTAGACCAACAGTCTTAAACTTTTTGGACCTAGAACACACCAATGTGCAAACAGATCCAGCTTTTAATATTTTTCCTCATGTGATTGTTGTTCTCCTTTTCTTCTCTCTCCCTTTCCTCCTCTTTCTCCCTCTTTCTTTTTCTCTCCTCTCTCTCTATCCCCCCCCCATTTTTTCCTATCTTAAACAGACCCCTTTAAAACCCACAGAAATTGTGATTGTTGTCAGGACACTTGTGCAACTGACCAGGTAAAAATTCAGTTGAAGACTAATGCTTTCGATTATCGTGGTATGTTATTATCAGCTTCTCTTCAGGGAACAGAAGAGACTAATTCACAGTGGGTAGCCGTGTTAGTCTGTTTGCAGTAGTCAAAAAGGGCAAGAGTCCAGTAGCACCTTAAAGACTAACAAAAATATTTTCTGGTAGGGTATGAGCTTTCGTGAGCCACAGCTCACTTCTTCAGATATATCTGAAGAATATATATATATATCTGAAGAAGTGAGCTGTGGCTCACGAAAGCTCATACCCTACCAGAAAATATTTTTGTTAGTCTTTAAGGTGCTACTGGACTCTTGCCCTTTTTGACTAGACTAAAATATCAAAGGCACCCTGTTCATTTCAGAAGGCTGAGTTATTCTGTCTTTTATTGGACTAATATCTGACAGTGGACATTTTTATCCCATCCTTCCTCAAAGCACTAAGAATAGCATTCTTGCTTCTCTTTCTTCCATTTTATCCTTGCAGTAGCTCTGTAAGGTAAGTTAGGCTAAGAGAGACAGTCCCAAGACCACCCAGCAAACTTGATATTACCACTGGACTCCCAGGTTTTAATCTAACACTCTAACTAGTATCCCATACTGGGTCACACTGTAATGTGCCAGTATTTCAAGTTGTACTTACATTGACTTCTTCAGTATAAAAAAAGTTATTGCCAAATTATGGCAAGATATATACACAAGTATATATCTTTTTAAAGTAGTTTTTAAAAGTAGTTTGCTTTGCCTGGACTACGCCTAAAGTTTGGGTTACTGTAAGATGAAGCACATGCATCCTCAGTATAATTTCCTTTCCAAATCAGACTTGATGACAGGCCCATGATTAGACATAGCACTAAAAGGGAAAAACCTTTACTTAATATACATTACATATACAACTTCTTTTCCTTAAAATTTGGGATTTCTACTGGGAAAGACAATTTTCAGTGGTTTCAGAATTTGTGGAATTATCAACAGATTTTTACTTCAAAATAACAACCCTCCTGTTTGTACACACAAGCTGCTTGTGCACAGATCAAACAGTGGCAAGTCCCTATTCTCTTGAATGATCTTATTGCTGTTAAAATAATGTCATGATCAGTGCAGCACAATTGTCCAGGGAGGACAAAATGGTGCCAAAATAATGTCCATTCAAGCTGCCATGCAAAGACAGGAAAAAACATGTCAAAGTGAAGGAAAATTGCTATTTGTCTTTAACTACAGGGACTATGTTCCACTGTGATGAAAGAGGTAAAAAATAAAGGAAACAAGTTGCGGCTGTATAAGCGGTACATATATTACTCAATCCAGAAATCCAAAGGAAAACAATTTCTCCTCTGAGATCCAAATGGCACACCATGATGCTGTTACTTTGCTGCCTGTGCATACAGATGCGAAAACCACATGTGCATTAAATAGAAAGCAAAATACAGCTCTCCTGGCCTACCATAACAGCATCAAAGTAACAGCATCAAAGTAACAGCATCCAAAAATGAACAATTAATTAGATGTGACATGATTTCATGTGCTTAAGTACAATATACTTAACCACTGAACTTAACCACTGGGATGCCAAAAACAAAATTACTCATTCTTGAATTCAATGGCAAAGAAAGCAAGGGAGAAAAACAACAATGCTCTCCTTCTGTCTCCCTTTTCCTACTAGTGTTTCTCTTCTGAATGTTCTTTTCTCTGTCTTTCTTTATTTTCATTTCTACCTTGCCCCAACCTTTGATTAATTGTCTTTTTTTGATGTAAGCAGCTGGATCCCTCCTCCTGCTTAGGGGTGCCATGAAGGCACAGGGGCCAAAAGACTGGCTGAAAAATAGGGCTAGCTAATCTCCATTGTGTCATCCTAAGGTGATTTAATCAGCGCTCCAAGCAGACCACTACTTAGCCTATCTGCACCCATCCCACCAATCAATCAGAATTCAAGAGGCATTCTTTTGGGTTCTGATGACTCATCAAGCCACTCCTACCTTATTGTGGGAACCCCAGAAAAGCAATAAATTCTTTGATCTGATTTTCCTGCCAGCTTACCTCATACTGCCTCACTTCTCCAGGACTACTGCATCTGCACAATGCTATCCCGCTGACCATTTCCAGTTTGTGAAGGGGCTGTTATCCCAGGCCTCTGAGGAAGTTGTGAGTCTTTTGCAATGCATTTTGCAGATAAAATTGCCTACATCCACCACAACTTAGTTGCCATAGTCAGTTCAGTTACATTTCAGGATGCCATGAGAACGCAGTTTGGTTCTAGTTGCATGGGTGAGGCCTGATGAAGTGGACAAGCTGATTAGAAGCACATGGCCTACCACATCTAGGCTGAACTCTTGTCCCTTGCAGCTGGATTGGTCAAGTGGGTCAAGGAAGTCATAGGTGCCTCTCTGCAGGGGCGTTCAGTTCCAAGGTCAATGAAAAAGGTGGTCCTGAGGTCCCTCTTGAAGAGGGCATCCTGACTGACCTAAACAACTACTACCTGGTGACCAATAATCCATTCTTAGGGGCAAGGGGCTTGATTGTGCAAGCTGGCTATTTTGAGTCAGACTGTTGGTCTATCTAGTGTAGTACTATACAGTGACTAATAATAGTTCTCCAAGATAAGAAACCTTTCCAAGCCCTGTTACTAATTATCATTTTAACTGGAAATGCCAGTGATTAAACCCAGGGAGCCACTAAACTATGAGCTTTCCCAATATATTCCTCCCAACCTCCGGTCTTCCCTTTCAGGATTTGCCAGAGTTAACAGATTTCAGCCATTCTCCACTGCTAACCTCACCAACCAAATTTAAGAAAAGATATCATCTCAAACTTTTTGATTTTTTCTTCTAAAAAACGGTTAGTGTTTGTCCCTTTAAAGAACAACAGATTTATAGTTCTTCTCTTGGTGATATGCCCAACATTATACATTCTTAGGAAAGAACGCAAGATGATATAGTAAGTGTTCAAGCTCTTTTTGGAAAGTATAAAATATTTGGAATTTATAGGCTAAGATGTGCATCATTAGAAATGATTCATCTCTATTGTGCAAAAAGGGAATTCTTCTTATGTGGTTTTCAGGCCACATAAGGGCAGCATGAGTGTTGTATTCCTTTTCACTGTATAAACAATATCTGAGTGTATCTATATTATAATAGCCAAGTCAGTCAAGAGATTGGACCCAAAAGATGAGACAGAAGAAGAGTTGGTTTTTATATGTCTCTACTTTTTTTAAAAAAGGAGTTTCAAACCAGCTTACAATCTTCTTCCCCTCCTCTCCCCACAACAGACACCTTGGGAGGATAGTGGGGCTAAGAGAGCTCAAAGAGAACTGTAACTAGCCCAAGGTCACCCAGCTGGCTTCATGTGTAGGAATGGGGAAACCAACCCAGTTCACCAGATTAGAGTCTAATGCTTATGTGGAAGAGTGGGGAACCAAACCCGGTTCTCCAGATTAGAGTCCACCACTCTTAACCATTACACCACGCTGGTTTGTAGATCTTTCTACAAACCTGAAAATTTACCCCAGTGTGCAGAAAAAGCTGATTTTTTTAAAAAAAGTACTGAGGTTTTTTAAAAAAACCAAAATGATAAAGGAAGTTTTAAGAAAGGGATGCTTCTGTCACTACAAGGCAAGGGGAAGGGACATGCCCTTTCCAGGGCTGTTTTGCCCTTTGAGGGAGGACTCATTGTGACCAGGCCCAGCAGCAACCACCGGGCAACTTGATACCACATAACTTGCATAACTCATCCAAGCCTAGCTGCTTGCTAACATTCAACAATATTCACCCTACAAAAGTGAATGTAGTGCAGTGGTTAGTTTTAGACTCAGGTCTTGAATCCCCATTCTGCCTCAGAAACTCACTGGGTGACCTTGGGCCAGTTACACACTCCCAGCCTAACTTATCTCATAGGCAGGGCCACTAAGAGCATCTGGATGCCTCCTACCCACACCTGAGCCAGCCAGCCTTCTGACAGAAGGGCTGAGTCTGACCTACCCAAGCCCCACACTAGGCAAGAGAGGCAGCATCCAGCCAGCCTGAGGTGAGGCAGGGGAGACAGACCACAGCTCATTGGAGCCCTCCATGAGAGGCAAGACGGGGGAGATGGCTCAGCCCCATCGAGGTTAGGCAGACACTGGTGCCTGGCCCAGCCAAGCTCCATACATGGTGAAGCAGACAGTGGGTAGAGGATGCCAGGAGTAGGGTAGGGTAGAAAACTGAAGATGGGGAGAAGATAAAGGTAGGTTGTCTGGTACATGGGAAGGAGAAAAAGCAGGAAAGGAGGAGAGGCTATGGAGGTTTTCAAAGAAGGGAAAGAGAAAATAGTGGGGGAAAGGGAAATTCACCCCACAAGTCTTGCAGGTTCCCACTTGTAGGTAAACAGTCATCAGGGAATTGCATACCCCAGAATGCTTCCATCTAGGTGTAAACAAAGCCAGTTAATTAACATAGATGGGCATGCTGAGTTACTGAAAACAGTGGTCTTTTACGCGTGGGGTGTTTTACTCTCCTCCATTCCTGCTTTTTCTCCTTCCCATGTACCAGCCAACCTACCTTTATCTTCTCCCCATCTTCAGTTCCGTCACCCCTCCGACAACTTTGGGACTTTCTTTGTTTGGATTATGCATGCCGTTCAGGACCGTCAGAGGACACCTTGGTCTCCCCCTCCATTTCCCCGCATTTTGCCCACGTTTTAAAATTTGAGATAATACAAGTCCCTCAAAATGCAGGCAAAACACAGGGGGAGAGCAAGGTGTCCTCTGACAGTCGGAAACTGCATGCATAATCCAAACAAAGACCCAAAGTCATCGGAGGGGTGATGGCGAGTGGAACAGCTATGCATAAAAGACCAGTGAAAATACAGGGGCAGTCCAGAATCTTATTCAGGATAAATATGATTTAATAATTATATTTAATAATCATATTTAATAACACACAGCCCTGTATTAGCTAACAACTCACCATGGAGGAAATGTGGGGAAGTCTGCTTAGTTCTTAAATGTGCAACATAGATTATAGCTTGTTTTGTCGCTCTGGAATGAAGACATTAGTATTTCCTATCCCATCATGCATTGCTCCAGAATTTTGTCCTCCTTGCTTTAAGTTGATGGAACTAGAATCACACCCCTACGCAGTGGTGGCCAACTCCCCCCCACCCAATCATAGCCCCCCTTATTAAACCTTAAACACAATGCAAAAATGAAAATTTAGAAAAAACCTCACAAGCCTGAATATTTTAGCCTTTTGAAGCATATAAACCATACTTGGTATTGTACAGAAAAAATCAGGGAAGATAACCCATTCCTTAAAAGAACACTCAAGCCATTAGCCCAACTGGGCCATACCTTCCCTGTTCATCATCACCAGTCATAGAATACCTCTACAGAAAACTCAAGGTTCTGGTATGTGTATTTTGAGGCTGAAAAACTATGTGTTGCACATGCCAGACAAAACAGTGATCACCTGTACTGCAAATATCTTGTATAGTGCATTCTCCCTGTATGCATGCTCAAACATATTGCCAGAAAAGGGTTATTTGGGACCAATCAAAACATCTGAGCTACCTTCTTGAGCAGCCTGCTTATGATCCACTTCACAAGGTGGGGAAAACACTTTGCAAACCAACTTTCTCTTCAACTGAAAGTCTATAATATCTCTTGTGAGCAACACTAAAATACATTCTAAGCCAAGAATGCCTTATTACTGGCATTCATCCATGATTTAGGGGTTATTGCAAGGATCACTATAATCACTGATGTACTTAGGCAGAAGAGGTTATATTATGGCTTGAAACATCACATTTTCTCTGATTATGTCAGCAGTCATAGTCATATGAAACCCAGATAAAAAATTATAGATCTGAACAAATAGTTCTATGGATCTGAACAAATAGTTTTAAGCTCTGTTTTCAGCAGACTTTAAGAGTAAACCTTACTCCACGTATAAAAGCTGTACTTTATTATTATTATTTTATAAGAAGGCAGTTCCACGTGTATCCACAGGTATATTCAAATATATAAGTAAATACTCAAAGCTCAGAATGATATCAGATCATTCCAAACAACTTGAAAAATGTAGTTATCTATATTGTAACCAGTAAAGTGAACAAAAAAGGGGGCAATATCCTTAACTTACCCAAAACAGAAAAAAAGAAACAGAAATTGAGGGGGAAACTGTAAATGATCAGCTATGTAGAAAGAAATAGCCATAAAAGAAATAAATAAAAGAAATGGTTGTTAACTCCACAGTTTCTAAAACAAGAAGTACAGTATGCAAACTGTACTCTGACTGTAATTAACACAAGACACTACAAATCTAACATTTAATAAAATAAAATATCCTCTGTGGGAAAATTATATTCCTCATACCGGTATATCTGTCTCAAATTTGAGGATTAGATTGCCACTAAAAACATCTTAGGATATGAGCGAATTGTTTTTAGGAAGGGCTTTGCCCCTCAGGATCACTGCCTAATCTTAGCTCATTTGGTGGAAAAATATCCCCCCCCCCAAAAAAATGGCAAACTATATGCCCCATTTATGGATTTGGAACGAGCATTTGATACTATACCCAGAAATAGGATGTGAGGAAAACTTGAACTCACTTCTACTGACAGAAGATTACTCTGGCTAATTAAATACCAATATACCTCTTGTGTGGCCCAAGTATACTGTGGCGAAAAGGGAGAACTCTAGGAGAGTTTCTATGTGAATAGAGTGAAACAGGGTTGCCTTCTGGCCCCCTTACCTTTTAAATTATATTTAAACAACCTTTCTATCAACCTCTCCTCAGCAGATTATCATCCCCTTTATCTACCTTCAAAAGCTTTAAATCTGCTTTTATACGCAGATGATGCGGTACTTTGCAATACGGAAGGACTTAAAATTAACTATTCAAAATCTAAAGTTCTGATATTTTCCAAAACCAAGAGACATATTCCTGTGATTTGGAAAATTGATAACATCAATTTAGAGCAATTCTTTAGTTTTTCATACTTGGGCGTGACCTTTAGTTCTAACGTATATTGGAAACCTCATATTAACTACATAAAAGGAAAGTTAAACCTTCGGTGGCAGCAATTGAATGCTTTCTGTTTTATAAAGGTGGCAAATATATACCTGGGGGGTTATATGCATCCAATATGAAAATCATCCCTCAGCTATTATATGGAAGGTCAGTCTGGATTCTAGACATCAAAGAGAATACTGATATCCTATTGTGTCAATTTCTGTGGCAAATTACAGGAGCGCCGAGATTATATAGCTGCAGTTACCCTATGATTAGAGTTAGGCCAAGGCTCTATTGAAGCCAAAGCATGGCTGCAAGCCTTTAAACATCGCCTAAAAATTATATTTGCGACGGTGAAGGACGGCTTTATCTATGAACTAAAACAAGATCACTTCAACACCTGTTGGATGCAAGAAATGGACAAAAATTTACAACTTTTTGGTTTGTCTAAGGATACTCTACTAAATATGAGGAAAAGAAAATCTATACTAACTATTAAGAGATGCATAAAAGAATTAGACCACTATAGCTCCACAATGGGTGCCTGGAGAGTGTGTTCAACTCAGTTCTTTGGCATTCTTTCCCCTTTGCTCACTCCACTATACTTTTACAACTTGACAGTACCTTCCTTCAAAGTGCCTTTATGCTCACCCGTTTAAATGCTGCACCCTCAGCAGTATTAAATGGAAGATATAGAAATCTACCATATTCTGACAGACTCTGTCCATGCAATACAAAGAAAATTGACACATTATCTCATAAGATGATGGAATGCCCCCTCTTTAAACACTACCGAGATAAATGGATTACCCCCCTACTGACGAGAATTCCTGCCACCATAACAAGAGACAAAATATTCCCCTTTTTGCTGATGGATAGAGACCCAAATATAACATTGGTTGTGACCAAATATCTCTCCATCATATTTTCCTCTAAGAAATAACTGCTCAGGACCTATGGGTGATAGGAGCAAAGAAGGAAAGATCAAAAGATTTAATAAAAGACCTATTACATAATGTATGCTTCAATCAAATGTGTTTTGACCAGCTGGTCTTCATCAGTGACAACAGTATGTAGCAGAAACACATTAAAGCATTCACATTCAGCAATCTGTAAAAACGAAAACAAGACAATGAAGTTATCAAACAAACAAATAGGTTAAATTGATTTTAAATCTTTTTTTAACCATTTTAACTTTTGTTGAATGTGTATGCTTTTAAATTCTCTTTATTTCTGTAATATGACTTGCTATCGTGATGTCAATCCACTTCCAAATAGGAGTCAATTATGTGCGAAGTAAACCCAGCCAAACCTTGAGAACCAAATTTTTTAATAAGTTCCAACAGTGAAGCAAATTCTTAGGAAGAATTCTTTATTGAGCTTATGACAATCTGTTGGGTCTTAGATAGCGAGATTCGTTACATGTCAGACAGTCAAAGGGTTAATTAGCCAAATGGTCAGGAAGAGCAGATCGCCATTGCTTCCATGTCATATGGTCACGTAGGCAAAGTAATCTGCATTTTACTGCTTTGGTATATCCTTTGTTTGAAAGGGAAACTGTAGCTCAGTTACTTGTAAGTTACCAACCTGCAAGCATGGAGGAGCACATTCTCCTTGTGAGAATGGCTACTCGTGAGTAAGCGTAGTAACTGCTAAAGGAGTTTAGCAAGTCTAGGAAACTTAGAGATGTAGGATGTTTATTGTTTAATCCATGTACCCTACCCTTGAGATTAGTTAGTAAAGAATTGATTTGATTAAGAAAACGACTCTGTGGTATTTTTGTGTGTGACTAACCTTTATTATCAATAAGCCAAAACCAAGATTCATCGCCCTGAATGGTAGCAGATTAATTAAGTGAGTTTCAGATCCTAACAAGTGGTAGCAGAGTGGATGGATGGTTTATTCTTGGCTATTGATATAAAGTCACACAGAACAATTTTTGATTTTTGAATAGTGTCCCATCGGGGAACTGAGGAATACAAAGGACCTTACAGACGCCTGAGGGAATTCCTGTAAAGAAGCCGAGCAGCCGAGTCTGTGGGGACGACAGGAAAACTCAACCCTCACGCCTGTGAACTGGAGGAGGAGAGCGACAAGCTGCAAGAATGGGAGAGGACGCGAACCGGGCAGCCACGCCAGTAACATCGAGCACAAACGCAGGAGCCGTGAGTGTAAATGGGAAAGGGATCCAATCAGTAATAATTCCCCACATAAGTCAGTCATCCTTCCCAATATGGAAAAGATCTGTCGAATTAGCATTTAAGGCACTGGGGATTAAACACGTACTAAATGAAGATCCCCCAGATGAGACTGACAGAGATAAGTTTAATGCCTTTGATAAAGCTGATGCCCAGGGGATGTGCCTTCTGGTGGGAGCAATATCACCAACAGAATCATCCATCATTTTAAATAGTAATTCAACGAAAGATATGATGAAAGCACTAAATGAAAAGTATGGTGTTTTGTCCAGAGGTCAGAGGATGAGCCTCAAGGCGAATCTACTCTCATATAAGATGCCTGAAAATGTAACTCTCTTACAACATTTAAAGCATATGCAAGATTTGGAATCAGAGGTGAAATTTGCAGGAGGGGAAGTGAGCTCAGAAGATTTTTTAACAATATTCATTGCCAGTCTCCACCCACGCTTTAATGCAGAGAAGCGAAACCTGCTAGCCAGAGAGGATTTAACCCTTAATAAGCTGATCACAGCCTTGAAAGAATTTGAAACAGACAGAGCACGCGAAAATGAACTGTCTAATGGAATACAGGTATTGCATGTGCATGAGAAAAAGTTCCAATGTTTCACCTGTCGCAAATTTGGCCATAAATCGTATCAATGCAAGCAGAGGGAATCAAAAGGGGGAAAACCCCCCTCTCCGGGGGAAAAGCCCGCGAATTTTAGACAAAGACCAGATTCAGCCACAACAGGAAGTCAAGGCTATAGTAAGCCCAAGAGACCAGATCAGATCGCTACGCTTTTGCTAAAAGATCAATCAACTCACATTTTACCAATAAAAGATGACCCAAAGCGTGTACAAAAATTGCTTTTAGATTCAGGGTCAAGTAACCATACATGTGGGATCATGGAAGCCTTTGATTATTTGGAACCATGTGCTGAAACATTCATAATGGCCAATGGTGAGAGACAAATATGCACCCAGAAAGGACAAATTTCTGTTTCTATCCAGTCTCTCTGTGGAAATGTAATGGGATTAAGACTACAGAATGTACTTTATATGCAAAAATCTGAACATTGTTTACTGTCTGTGAAAAGGCTAGCAAATGCTAAGTTCCAAGTGACAATAAATGAGAACGGTTGCTATTTGTTTGATTCTCAAGCAAGGGAATATGAAGTTTTGTCAGAAGGTTCTCATTACTACTTGGAGAACGTTGCAGACCAGATTGTGGATTATACTGAGGACAGTGTTAATTCTGATGAACTGTATCAGTGTGAGAAAGACAATGGACTTTGTGCAAAGGAAAATGCTGTTATTGATGAAAAGGAATGCTTTGTTGACTGCAACAAGGAGATTAAAGGTTTAAATACTGAGAATTGCAAACATGAGGATTGCGTGTATTTCTGGCATTTAAAATTGAAACACAGAAATATGGAGTCTGTGAGGCAGCAACTACATGAGTATGGCTTGCCAGTAAAGGACTGTGTGAAGAGTTATAAGCAATGTGAAATTTGTATTGAAGCATCAGAGCATGTGCAGAGTGATTCAACAGAACCTCTAGCGCCATCTACTGATGAAGGAAATGCTAGCATCTCGGGAGACAAAAGGGGAAAGGAAATTTCCATTGTAAACGAGATGAATGCAACTGAGAGAATGAGTGATGCAAAGGTTGGAAGAAGGGAAACCGAGCCGGTTACATCCTCAGCATGGGAGCTTAGGCCGCCTGGTGCAGCAAAGTGTCTACAGGATACAGCATCAGAAGAGGGCAGTCCTGAAGCTGATGGAGATGTAAAGGTTTCAACCACCTTAAACCATTCTGAAGTGAAAAGTAACTTCTCAAGCTGGGAGAACAAAGAGCAAAAGTTTCTCAGTGGGGAGAAGAAATCACTGCAACAACTTACAGCGATAAACATTCTTTTAAACATTGCCACTTCAAAGAAAATGACAGTGATGATGTTTACTGTTACAGATAGCCAAAAGCTTACTTCACAACTACAGAAGCAAGGCTTCAAAAGGGGAAATAAAGAGAAATGTCTACTCAGCAGAAAGGAAAATGGCCTATTGCAATACATTTTAATAATAATGGACAATGTTTTAATTTGCTGTGATACTGAGTCAAATGCAAAGAAAATTGCTGAACAACTGGAGAAATCAGCAGGATCCAAACTCTTTGAAGAAAGACACTGTTTTGATATGGAAACAGAAAGAGACAAAATACTGGAATTTCTCAAGCAAAGAAAAGTGCAAGAACGCAAGTCAAGCAAGACAAGGAAGAAATCTTCAACTCAAGATTAACTCAGTGAAAGACAAGAAACAAAAGGGACTTATTGATATGATATGATATGTTAATAAATGTGATGAATTATGTTTGCATGTCTGAATGTAACTGAACCTCGAAAAGGGGATTTGTTGGGTCTTAGATAGCGAGATTCGTTACATGTCAGACAGTCAAAGGGTTAATTAGCCAAATGGTCAGGAAGAGCAGATCGCCATTGCTTCCATGTCATATGGTCACGTAGGCAAAGTAATCTGCATTTTACTGCTTTGGTATATCCTTTGTTTGAAAGGGAAACTGTAGCTCAGTTACTTGTAAGTTACCAACCTGCAAGCATGGAGGAGCACATTCTCCTTGTGAGAATGGCTACTCGTGAGTAAGCGTAGTAACTGCTAAAGGAGTTTAGCAAGTCTAGGAAACTTAGAGATGTAGGATGTTTATTGTTTAATCCATGTACCCTACCCTTGAGATTAGTTAGTAAAGAATTGATTTGATTAAGAAAACGACTCTGTGGTATTTTTGTGTGTGACTAACCTTTATTATCAATAAGCCAAAACCAAGATTCATCGCCCTGAATGGTAGCAGATTAATTAAGTGAGTTTCAGATCCTAACACAATCAACAATACTTTGCTAAAAATCTGTGCATAACACACATGCCCAGCACTGTTTTCCACTGCTTTTGAGACAGATTAAACTGCATATATCTATGGCCCCAAACTTATCACTGCAAACTTTTTTTTTTGTTCTTTGGTAAAGTAATCTTCAAAATAATGCGACCTAAGGTAAACTGAACTTGGAATATAGCACTCATTGTGAAAACCAGTATCATCTTGGATGAGGCACTCCATAATGCTGCTGCTCCAGCTGTGAGAGGCAATATGGTTTAGGGATTCATGACCTAAACAGAGCATCGTATCTTCGCTGAAGAATTCTCAGAGCATTCATTCACAGTCCGTGTGCTTAATTCAAGACTGATTCTAAATCTGAGCTCTGCTAGAAATAGAATGGTCTGGGTTATTTACCATTAATTTCCATTGACTTATTGATAAACAGGCTTACCTGTGAACAGCAGCTCCACAGACGCTGGACAAGGAGGCATACACAACATTTCCAATTACACTGTACTGCCATATAGGACAGTTTGCCGGACAGAGGACATGTGCTGTTTCACTTCTGATATCTAGTCCTCTTGTATGGCACGTAATTGGAACAGGAACTACAGAGGAAAAAAAGGATAACATGAAATTTAAGTCTCATACAAAACTCAGTATGCTACCTGCAGTTCAGTCTATTGCTACTAATACATTAAAGTAAGCATAAATAAAAATACTCCATAATTTAAATTTTAAATTTAACTACAATGTATTGCCTTGTTCTGATTTTTTTGTATTATGTATGCAGTCACTACTTTAGCAATCAAATGTAATCTTTTTGTTTGCAACGCAAACAAAACAGCATTAGAGAGCAATCCTAAACAGGTCTACTCAGAATCCTACTTAGATCTATTCAGTGGGTTTTACAATCAGGAAACTGTTCTTAGAATTATACTGGTACCTTCCTTCCATTTCTGTATGATACAGGCAATTTCATATCTTCTTTCAACTTACAAACAGTATGATTTTTAGTGAATAATGTGACTACATAAATAGTATATTTATGAAAACTGGCACATCTCCAAGTACTGTTGTGAAGCGTTCAATATCCAAAACATTTAAAATGGAGTAATATTGTTTTTGATAATTGTAGGCTTTGCAGTGAAAAACACAGGCATTCTCTTTGATGCTCATTATTTATTTATATTGTAGGCTGCCTTTCTCTCCAAAACTTAGGGCAGATTACAAACATTAAAACAACGCAATAGGAACACTATTAGGCATACAATGTGCAGGTGAAAAGATCCGTCAAATCACAGAGGACTTATGGAGACCCTGTAGGGTTTCAAGCCAATAGATGTTCGAGGTAGTTCTGAGAGAACCGTGACTGGCCCAAGGTCACCCAGCAGGCTTCATGTGGAGGAGTGAGGAATCAAACCCAGTTCTCCAGGTTAAAGTCCGCTGCTCTTAACCACTACACCATGCTGGCCCTCAAAGCATATAATAAACAGTGTAATAAAAGGAGATTACAGAGTTAGAAAACAATGCAAATAAAGCAGTACGAGCCATAACTTATAAGAAATACAAACACTGGATTATAGAAAGTAGAAAACAATACAGTTAAAACAACGTAGTGTATACTGTAGGCGGTGCCATAAACTTCGGTCCTTGACCCTTTGTAAAAGTATCCTCCTGAACAATTCAATTTTATTATAACTCTTGTTATAAAAATGCTCTCCTAAACAATTCCATTCTACACATTCTGCAGTGTGACTGATATGAGTGAGCCTTCTTGACCTTCTCAGGCAGGCCATTCCAAAAAGTATGAGCCTGGTAACTGATGACCTTATCCATTTGCATGGTAACGTCATCACAGATATCAGTGAGATCTTGTACTGGTATATTTATTTACTTCATCTATACCCCATCTTTCTCCCCAGTAGGGACCCAAAACAGCACACACCATTCTCCTATGTTCTCCAACAACCATGTGAAGTAGATTAAGCTGACTGTATGTGACTTGCCCAAGGTCACCAAGCCTTGGTCCATGGCAATGTGGGGATTCGAATCTGGGTGTCCCACATACTCTGATATTCTAACTGCTACACCGCACTGGCAGTAATGATCATTTAAAAAAAATCATGGGTCTTTGCTGCTGGATTCTCAAAGTTTGTGACAGGTTTCATATCCTTTTTTTTTTAAAGCTCTCATGTTGGCAGTTGCAGTGGAGCAACCGATCTCCACTGACGCACTGGAATTCATACTGGCTTTACTTGCAATGAACTGTATGGATTCTTTGTTCACAACTGAAGAAAATACACCACAGAAGCCTCTGAAGGTTCAGATATGGATGTATGTGTTATATGTGTGGAACACATGTACTAATGTTATCTGGCTGTGATTTCAGCACGAGGTCACTGCTAATTGGTGTGACTGGAACATACATTCTGTCTATTACGGTGTTTATCCTACTCTTCCTCCACGGAAGCCCAGTCAGGATACATGGTGTTCCTTTCCTTTATCTCTGTAACAATCCTGTGAAGGAGGTTCAGCTTAGAGAGTTATGTAAATGGCCCAAGAGTAGCCAGTAAGCTCCATGGCTGAGTAGGGATTTGAACCTAGCTGCTCCTAGTGCTAGCCATGATACCAAACCTATTTTCAATTATTGAACATATTTTTGAAATATGGTCGTTATGTGGTGGCACAGAACTGGCTTATAAATTATCATGTACTTATCCTTCACCCCATGGGTCAGGAATGACCTGGTGCTTGCACAGGGGACCTTTACCTTTTTTTATCCTTCAATATTTGAGTGGTTCACCCATTCGCCTTCTGCTTTTAATTTACAAGCTTCAAGCATTTTTGTTAATGTTAATTCTGCAGTGCTATATCAGTGATTTGATGGCTATTGAATAAGTATTTTTCCTACCAAGAGGTTTAAATAAGAGATTTATTATTTTGAATCTTAAGATAAAGATATCATCAAAAATATGGTAATATAAATACAATAGCTAAAGAAATTTTAAATTTTTAAATTTTTAATTTTAAATTTTAAAATTTTAACAATTTTCATTTTTTCAATAGTATTTTCATAGGGGAAAGCATAATTGGCATTGCTAATTAAACCAACCTGAAACCCCAAATAATAGGGGTTACACTTCAGAAATAACTAAAGGAAATTCAGCATTCCACTTCCTTTAGCTTATAAAACTAATATACTGCTACTAATGGGTTGGTTCTGGTTGGTTGATGAATGGATCTTTCATGTCTTCACCATTCTTGCTGCAACTCCCTGACCCCTGAGAAGCTAATTCAGGAGGTCAGGAGAGCCTTGGGTAGGGAACTACTCTTTAAAAACATTAGTCGGGGAATGAAGAAATGGCAGAGACTATTTTTGTGTGTAAAGTGCTGTCAAGTCACAGCTTACTTGTGGCAACCCAGAAGGGTTTTCAACGCAAGAGACTACAGAGTTGGTTTGCCATTGCCTTCCTCTACATAGCAACCCTGGTATTCCTTGGTGGTCAGGTCAGAGCTTGAGACTATTTTTAGGGGGGGGGGGATAATTTTCCTATAAACATTAAATACAAATTTATAGAACAGAGTTTATTAAAAAATTTGGTCGGTGCTATAGGTGTCACTGAAAGCTGGGGAAGTGAAAAGGGTAGTGGAATAGTTGAGGGGAACACCTCCCCTCCTCTGGTTGAGCTGGGGAGAGAAAATCAGAAGAAATTCTCTTGACATGAGTGGAAGTGCCCTTCCCCTCACAGAAGAGGTAGTTACAATCCAATATTTAATAATTATAAAGAACCTAACGGGCAGCCCATTCCTGAAGTGGGGGGTAGATCCTCAGCGGTGGGGAGGAGCACAGCCCCAACTCCTCCTCCAGTTTCCCAGCTGCCACAGAGGGGAAAAGAGCAGTTTAAAATAATTAAAAGTAAAAAAGCGGGAAATGCCCCATTGAACAAAACGAGGCTGCACCACCCAAAAAGGTGGCACAGCCACACCGCAGTTCACCGGGGCATTTCTGGGGCAAACCAGGTTAGGAAGGTGCCCAAAGGCAGCTCTGCCTCCGGGAACTCCCTGGGAATGCCTCTCCCACACTGGCGCAGGCGTTTTCTTCTGGGATTTAGTTCCCGGAGTGGCTGCCCTGGCGGCAGGGGCAGGTGGAGTTCTGTGGCTCCCAGACACCAGCGTGTTTGCCCCAGTACTGGTGTAGGTGTCACTTTATTCCATGATAAAGTGGCACCTACGCCGGTGTGTGGTCATGCCAGCTCCTAAGGAGTTTCCATCCCCCCTTAAGGATTATCCTTCTGGTACTTTAAAAAACCTTCTATCAAAACCTATTTATGTTGTAGTCAATTTTTTGCTGTCAGGTCACAGCTGACTTATGGTGACCCCTGGTGGGGTTTTCAAGGCAAGAGATGTTCAGAGGTGGTTTGCCATTGCCTGCCTTTGCATCATGACCCTGGTATTTCTTGGAGGTCTTCCATCCAAATACTTGCCAGGGTTGATCCTGCTTAGCTTCCGAAATCAGATGAGATCGGGCTGGCCTAGCCTATCCATGTCAGAGCTGTAATCAGTTAGCTGTACTTAATTAAATACTATCGTTATGTTTCATTATTGGTCCATTAATGAGATGTTATTTACTTAGACGTTATGTACTCTTCTGCATTCTGTAAAGGGATGTATAAATAAAACTATTGTAAAAGTCTCTTGCATTCTCCATATAGCACAGAAACACACCACTTTAAGATACTGTATTATTATGCAAATTATTTATTCCTATTTTATTCATGTAAACAAGATTAAGAAAAGTTCTTCAAGGAATGTAGGATGACATCTATCTTCTGTTCTGAACCTATAAAAGAAAAAGAAAATAAGAAACTACAAGTTAACGTAAAAATTTATTTTTAAGACACTTATATATTAATTCCTTGATCAAATGAGAGTGATATAAGCACAAAGAAAATGTAAAAGGATGTCATTCCTGGGGAAGGGTATCTGTATCCAGCTATGGGAGCTACGTGCATGGTTCCAGAACTGGATTTGGAAACCCATTAAGTGATAAACAAATAATCCGTACTGCCTAAGTAACTGTTGAGTTGCTACTCAGTTCATGTACACAGTAATGCACAAATTTGTAAGAATCTTATAAATATAAAGGAACACCATCTTTTGAACATAATATAAATATATATCCAGATTACATTTCATAAATATTTATTTAGAAAAATTCTAAGACATTTCTCCAAATAGCATGCTTGAGCTGCCTTATAATATAAAATGTGACAAAATATTAAACAGCATAAAATAGCAAACTGTTAAAAATCCAGCATTACCCTGCCCAGTATTTACTGTTATTTAAATAGAAGTCCCATGTTTGGCTCAGTATTTCTCAAATTTAGTTCTCCCCCAACATCGTAGAGCCTTTATGTTGGCTAGGCTGAATACATTTCCATCAGCTATGGTTAGTGGCAGATATAAGAAAATACCATGCGAGAAAAGGCTTTGTAGCTGCCATTTTAAAGAGCCAGATTATGTCCATCATATCCTTCTGCGCTGTCCACTCTATACTCAACAGCATTCAAAATTAATTAATCCTCATTTACAAGCCCAAGAAAACTTAGTAGACATGAGAACTAAATTTTTATTAATGGATAGAATTCCGGAAGTCACTGAGCAGGTGACAGAGTTTCTTACAATTGTTATAAAGATGAGAGAGAAAGAGAGAGAATGGAAGAACTGTGGCTATATTTCAGTGTATTTGACATTAAAGGGTCTGGATGGTATCACTTGTTGTGATATGAGAAGGAGAGACTTAGCAATTGATTTTAGCTGATGAACAGTTTAAGATAGAATATGATTTTTTTCATGATGCTTGTAGTAATGTATGCCATAATGTTGTTATTATGCCAATAAAGGTTTATGTATGTGTGTGAAGTCCCATGTTCACAAACTATAAATTATAAGTTATTATGAGAAATGTAAAAATAGCTCAGATTTGCACACTGCTAAAACTATATTCAGGTTTGAGATCAAGTATTACTTTTATGGATAGGGAGATATTCTTGAATTTTGTTATAACAGTTACAAAAAATGAAGGTTCTAAATACATGCAAGACTAACAGTGAAATTCTAAACAGTTACACCCTTCTGTGCCCACTGACTCCTAAATGGATTTAGGGCAGAACTCTGTTTAGGATTGTACTGGACCACAGATCCTTCACGAAACAGTGACAACTTGAGTCAGCTAAAAAGGGTGAAACCTTTACATGACACAGATCAAATACTTTAGAAATATAATTTTCAGCTATATTTAAGTTACAAATGTTATTATAGGGTACCTTCACTCCTCTTCCAGAGTTATGATCTCTTTGCCAGCTTTCACTTCACTTACTTGATGAAAAAGAAAGCATTTTTACTAGTTTGCATTGCTGTTTTCCAGAGCACAAGACAGCTTTGTGTCAAGGTTATTATAGGTCCTTTAAGTGCTGCCAATTCCAACTTCTGATGAGTTTTCAGATCCTCATATTGTAAATACAACGCCTCATATTGTACATACACACACTAAAGATCTCACTTACCATTTTGGAATGAGTCCTGTGTTCGCCTTCCCGTTATGTGGAGATTAGGCAGGGATACGGCTCTTTTCAACTCAAGTTCTCTTCCACTGAATATTAAAAATTCTTCACTGGAAACATGATCCCTTTTGCAAAAAGTAATTTGATCTCTTCACATTGATGGATCAATTTATTTTAATTTTTCTGGCCATCTAGTGCTCTTTAGTGGTGGTCTGTAGCTTCTTGTGTGCTCCTGTCCTTCTTAATTATACAATTCCACTCCTTGGGTAACATCATTATGTTGCTCATATCCTTGCTCATATCAGACTCCAATAATTTTTGCATTAATTCCAAAACAAGGAGAAATATGTGTAGCCTTTGTGTATGTTTTCTTGCAGTCATAAAATGTGATTAACAGTCCAATCCTTGTGTAAATGTCAGGTGTTTCAGTTTATGCTGTTGGCTGTTTCTCACTATTTAGACTGAGTACTGAAAATATGTTAATATTCTCACCCCCTCAGTCACTAGTGGGTAGCAAGAGCAAACCCAGAACCCACAGTTCACCTAGTCCCCAAGGGTGAATGTAGACTATCACAGGCTGATGTGGAATATTACCAAGAAAGTTGCTATATTGGACCTTCTGTTTTCTCCTTCAAATCCTTTGTGAGAGATGGTACCAGTAAGAAATATAATATTATTCCTCTGCTGTGTTCTGTAGTTCTCCCAGCGTTACAGTTGTGTGCCATTATCTCTATGAACCAAGCAGTGTGCCATTATCTCTATGAACCAAGCAGTACTTTTAACAATTACAGGAGAATATAACTGAACTGGTATTCTATATCACCACATTTTTACACCATATCGAAATTATCTTTTTCATGCAACCACTGGAAAGGGTTCTATTCAGCCATTTACACATGCCTTAAAGGCATTTTTAAAATTCACTATTATACACAAATAATATTGCAGCCATAACATTGATAAATATGGAGCTGAAGATCATTGTACAGTAACAATGCCAGTATATTAAAACCAGTTGTCTTTAGAACCACCAACTAACCTCCTTTACACAACTAAGTGCCTTACCACACATGATGCAATAGTTCAAAGAGCTGTACCAAGGCTCCCCCACCTGAAAAGCTTGAGGAATGATTTAGATGGAGGAAAGAGCATTTGAGGGCGAGAAGATGTGCTGCTCCAACTGAATTCAGAACCAACTGAATTCAGAACTTCTGCATCTGATCACAAATCTTTTGCATTGCATGTGGATTGGCCCAGAAGCATAGAGGCTATAATCAAGAGAACCATATTAGACTTGTTCTCAAAAACCCTGGCACGTCACAAAAAAAGACAAGATGTTAGGAAACTTTGGGAAGTTTTGAAAACTGGGGAAATGTCAAAGGCAGACTGTAGTGTTATAAGGGCATCTGTTGTATTCCAAAAGTGTGTGTGTGGGGGGGGGGGGGGAGAGTCCAAACTGGGTGTGTGCCCACTTTGGCAAGCCTAAACAACTATCTGGATTGTGTGTTATAGCTAATGTGTCTTACAGCTAATGCTCTTCGCCCGCCCCCTGTCCACACTGAATTTTAAAATGGTCCCTATCTACTACGATATATGGCATGACTGCCCATAAAACCACACATTTGTTTTTTAAAATGTTAATATTGATGTTTAGCTTTCCAAAAGCCACAAATGGATGCACAGAATAGCTCTTGGTAAACCCAAGAATACAATCACTTACCTGATGAGTGCTGATGTGTTTGGTGAGATTTCGCTGTGATCGGAGTGTTTAAGCTACCCTGGCTACTCAGTGGTACTGACTCCTCCAAGCCAAAGGCAACCCCCCACCCCACAAAAAACAGTGGCACAGACAAATACCAGGTTTTTCTAACTTTAGTTAACTGTGACAGAACATATTGTAGAGTGAAAAGGAGAAGCTCTAGAGCCAAGAGATACACCTGACATGAGAACCAGTATTAATAATTTATTTTCAGATATTGGTGGTATTCGATTATATTTGTTCACTGCCCTTTCACAACCATGATGATTCTCCAAGCATTTAAAACAGGGGCTGTTTATGCATTGGAGGTTTTGCCTTGGATTTGCCACTCTCTAAATGCACATTTTCCCCACCCGAATTCTCAATATTCTGCATGGGGGCTTATTGTTGAGTTTTGAGAATGTGGATGGGAAAATGTGCATCTAGAGAGTGGCAAATCCAAGGCAAAACCTCCCATGCATAAGTGGCCTGGGTTGGGGGAAAGGGTCACAAGACAGATGCAAAAGACATTCTAGAAACAGCCCATAGGGGAGCAGAGAAAACACCACAGAACAGGACATCTCTACCCACATACAAGTAATCTCTGAAGGCAGGTGTAAGACTCTGCTGCCTTTCTCCTCTCCGCTATTAGAAGCCTATTTCTGATTACGGGAGAAGACAAAACAGTTGTTACCAACCCAAGAAAGAACTCACCTGGGCTCTCGCCCTCGGCGGGACCGGCCAGGCAGAAGACACCTGAAATCAGAGCAGGGGTGCGCGTGCGTCAGAGGGAGCCTCGAGGCGCCAGCTGGGCACCGAGCAGCGCCCCAAAGGCAGGCGGGTCGGCTCCCGGGGCCCTTCCCGAGGGGGTCGCGCGCGCCCGCGCAATAGCCCGTCCCATACGCACCTAGGAGGAGGAGCAGGGCAGGGGTCGGAGCCATGGTCGCACCTAGGAAACAGAGACGGCCGGGAGTCAGCCACCGCGGTGGGGGGGGGGAGCGCTCCTCCTCCCCACGACGAAAATTTGAGGAGTCGGTGAGGGGGCAACTACCTTCGGGCTGGCGGCGGGATGGGCGGGGGTCGCCGTCGAGGGCCCAGCGGCTTCTCGGCCCTGCTGGCCCCTGGCGAAGGAGACGCCGCGGGCCAGGCGAGGGAGGGAGCCTTTGCAGCCCTGAGGGGTGAAGAGGATGCGCTGCGCTGTCCGCCTGCCTGCCTGCCTGGACCGGCGCTGCGAGCCGGAGGGCGCGCGCGCCCAGGCTTTAAACCCTGCCCTGGCGCATGAGCACTGGGCCCTGCGGCCGCTGCCTGGGTGGCCTGGGAGGGCAGCTGGGCTGACCCTGCAGGGAGGGAGGGACGCAGGGAGGGCGGTCCGGCGCCTCTGGCAGCGCTCGGCTTCCCAGGAGGAGGCGGCAGCGGCGCGCGGGCAACGCCGCCGACAGGTGCGCTCCTCTCCGGCGCGCGCAGCTCAGCGGGTCCCTGTCGGCTGTTTGCTGTCCACTTTGGTGGAGGGGTGGGTAGAAAGGTTTTCATAATTACAATTGTTAAGCCCGCGTGGGAAGGATTCACGAGCTCAGAGGCGGCGTCCACCAACACCGCTTTGCTTGATTGCAGCACAGAGGTTAACATCAGTAGGTAGTAGCGAGTCCTCTTGGAAGGTGAGCGCACATGGCTTCTCTTGGTTTGTTTATTCGTAGGAATGGCCCGATCCACACCGTGCTGTTTCCATCTGTCATAGAAAAAGTAACGACTTTTTCTCCAAAAGAGATACGGTATCATTCTCACATAGTTTCAGTTGGTTCCTCTTTGCAGGGATGTAGTCCTGAACAGACAACATGTGTGAAGACTAGATGACATAAGTAAGATAATTGCTCAAGAATTACCCATACAGAAGTTAATTCACAGTGGGTAGCCGTGTTAGTCTGTTTGCAGGAGTCAAAAAGGGCCAGAGTCCAGTAGCACCTTAAAGACTAACAAAAATATTTTCTGGTAGGGTATGAGCTTTGGTGAGCCACAGCTCACTTCTTCAGATACAGCTAGAATGTGAATCCATTGGTCTTTAAGTGTTCACCTTTGTTCATGTGACCATACCTTGGAGGGGTTTTTTTTTATGTTTGGGGCAGATTCTCCAGGAAGAGGTGGGCTTTAGGGGCTGCTCTGCCAACCTGTTTTCTATTGAGACTGAGAATTTTCCTTTGTTTTCCCTCTGTTCATTTTGCTTTTGAAAGCTTTGCTATACCATATGTCTCACTGTAGCTGGTAGCATTGTCTTAAGAGTTTAAAGGCCACAGGAAGACTTTTACAACAAGGAACATTTAAGAGAACTGATTCTGGTTCAAAATAAAAGCAAATATTTAAATCCTTTTTGATGTCTGTTTTGTCCACCGAGTTGGCGTCAAACTGATATACTAGTTAGAGTAAAACTGATATTGGTTTTGATATATTATTTATGGCTTACAAATAGAATTTGAGTCCATATTGGACATGGTCTATTTACTTCCAGTGCCTCTCCTTCCCTACACGTGCACATTTTGGTGCTTTACTCAAGGAAAGATGCTGGATGGTGGGAAGGTGTAAACAAACTGCCAATATCCTCTGCTGACTTGATGTGTCACCTGGGGAAAGGAAAAACGGTTCTGTTGAGCTCTATGGGAATCCTCTACTTGCGGGTAATTTTACCTATGCTATGAGTAGATTGTGTCCATTATGGTTCTATGGCATTTATTTAGTAATAATTGCTATTCAGTTTTACAAGTGGACTGTGCTTAGACCTTACTCGGTGAATTATGTATAGTAAATGCTCATATAAGTAGGAATGCAATCTAAGCTAAATTTAGAAATTGTCTGTGTCAGAAAGTGATAGAACATAATATGTGCATATGCATATTTATAGGTTTATAAGCCATTTATAAGTTCTATGCCATTTATGTTCTAAGAAATGAAGTCATTTGATTTTAATTGATTTTTTAAAATTTTAATTGCTTTGGGTGGTGCAGAGAAATTTATATTATTAATATTACAATATTCATCTTTACCTCCTTTACAAATGTTTTATGAGGGGCATAATTATCTTTTACAATGGTTTATCATGTCTCAGAGAGATAGAATCCTTTGAATTCTGGTTGGCCCATAGTCAAAATCTCTGTTGTAGAATAAGGGGTTTGTGCTATGTAGCTCTTATTTCCCTTTTCAAAAAATGGTAAAAAATTAACTCATCATTGTCTAAGGTTTTTATTACAGGAAAAGTAAACCACAGTGCTGGGTTCTTCACTGTCCAAAGAATAACTCAATGATCATACAATCCCATTCACTTCAGATACAGTAGTTAAACAATTACATGTTTACTGGAATCTGGCATCACATTAGTAGAACATTGATATGATCTGTGAAGCCCAACCTTTTTTGTGAGAACGTCATTGTTTATGACTGAATGTGCTTTGAAGAGCCAGCAAAATATTTCACCTAAAAACTTCTATTTTAGTGGACTTATTGATAATTAGAAATGTTGCATAATATTTGAACTATTGTTTCGAACAACCACACCACAGTACAGCCTCTTATTAGCCATAATTTAACCCTGGTTGTGAATGTAAGTTTCTGAATGTTTGTGTTTTGCTTCACTTTTAGCCAAATCAAAACATGCATCTTTTAATTCTAAACTCAAGCTGCAGACTGACCTTGTCATACACAAACTCTAAGAGACAGACATGCACACATACAAAATTCCTTCCCCTTCAGTTGGTAGTGTATCATGCTTTTTATGGGGTGTTTAGAACTCAGAAAAGCAGGCTTATCGCTACAGATTCTATGACCTTCACAGAAGTCCTGAATACAAAATTTTAAAAAGCCAGCCAGGAAGATTACATCAACGGACTTGGAAATCTGTGGGTCTTGGTAATCACTAATGTCCTAGTGCCAGAATAGCAAAGGGGAATGAACAGCTGAATCCTGTGTTTTATAGAGGATCTTATAGGATATCGAACTGCAGCTCTAGGATAACATCAGAGATCTGTTACCTTTTCTGTCTCCTTTTCATAAAATGCATTGCCTAAATTGTTAAATAACTGAGACCCGGCATTTGACACCTGTGGGCTTGGTTTTGAAAGATGTACTATGGTGCCAGTTAGAAACTTGTTTACAAGATTTCACTTGAAGTATTTGGTCATATTAGTGAAAATATAAACACAAGTAGAACAGTAATAAAATGAAAACTGTTGATTTAGAAAACATCCTGAAGGACACAAATATTTGTAAAAACATGACCATTTGGTGTGTTATTGTATGAGCCAATCTTCCTCAGATTTGTTTTCCAGTCTTCTGATATTGGGTAGCCCTGACCTGGATGGCCCAGGATATCTCAGTCTTGTCAGATCTCAGAAACTAAGCAAGGGTGGCCCTGGTTAGTAGTTGGATGCAAGACCACTAAGGAAGTCCAGGGTCACTGTCCAGAGATAGGCAATGGTAAACCACCACTAAACATCTCTTGCCTTGAAAACCATACAAGGTCCTCATAAGTCAGCTGCGACTTGACGGTGCTTTCCACCACCAATATTGGATAAAGCTGATAATCAAGTAAGGGATTCCATGGAAGCTAAGGATTGCAGCCCCTGCCCAGGAAGATACAGAATGAAATAATTTACTGGTTACATATGCAGTTGGAAGTTTAATGCAATTTGGAATGCAGCAACCTAAATAGATATAAAGAATATTGGAATTAAAGAATATTGGAATTTAATCATATTTACGGTGTTTTGACAATTATCAGGGCAATAAATGTGTTATGCTTTCCATTATACAGATCTTCACATGTAGCTTTTAATATCTATCTGGTTCTTTAATAATAGCCTCTGTATAATGAATTCTGATGCAACATTGCATGCAGTATTTTTATATCTAGATATTCATTTTAAACTGGATTTTTCAGGGTTGAATATACAGTTATGCTTTGAGAAAATAAATAATCTCCATTATTAAAACATATATTTGTATCAATGGCTCACAACCTTATGGCAAGCGTTTTCTGAACTATAGAAAGGCAGATCACTGGGGCATTCTTTAAGGATTCAGCAGAGTCTTAAGCAAATATGTAGATTCATTTGAAGAGCATAGATTATTTCCTCCCCCAAACAGTATATTAGGCTGTTATTCATAACAGGAAGCATCCTGGCAGAGCTTGGCTTCAGTCCTATGGATACACTGAATGTATGACTTTTACTGTTTTTAGCTGCAGTACCAGTGAACATGTAGTTCCTTCCACTTCCTCCCATAATGGTCATCTGAATATTCTCAGGGCCTTCCTGAGGACCACAAATGTGTGCAAATCCATACTTAAGTATGCAATTTAGCACATGCATACACACGTACACTTTCCCCAACTACACTTTCCTCAGTAGGCTATGGTTAACAAGAAGAAAAGAAATGACATGTCTAACCCAGCAGCTCCCCCCTCACTTTCATACTCTGGTATATCCTTAAGTATAGACTACTAGATTCAGTTCCAGGTGTTTTCCAGCCCCCATCAACTGTTGCTTACATTTCTCTCTCTCTTCTTACAAATAATACTCTTGTGGATTCTAACTTTTTCTTTTAATTGCTTGTTAAATAGTCTTTTGCTATCATGTAGCTTGATTCTATGCACGTTCACTTGAAATTGTCCCACAGTGGTCAGTCCTTATTTGTGGGCAATTGTGCATAGTGTTGTAGAATGACATATCTAATCTTAAACAGTTACAACTTATTTTAAATACTTATGGTCCTTTTATTCTTGTGTTTTAATAATTTTGATTTTAAAACGTATATTAAACATACATAAAATAAAACCTACATCTTAACATACAACATAGTAAAGGCGCCTTAAAAAGGTAAAGGTCCCCTGTGCAAGCACCAGGTCATTCCTGACCCATGGGGTGACGTCACATCCCTACATTTCCTAGGCAGACTTTGTTTACAGGGTGGTTTGCCAGTGCCTTCCCCAGCCATCTTCCCTTTACCCCCAGCAGCTGGGTACTAATTTTACCAACCTTGGAAGGATGGAAGGCTGAGTCAACCTTGAGCCAGCTACCTGCAGCCAACTTCCATTGGGATCGAACTCAGGTCGTGAGCAGAGCTTGGACTGCAGTACTGCAGCTTACCACTCTGCGCCACTGGGCTCTTAAAGGTGCCTTACTATCTCCTAAATTAACCAACTATTCCAACAATTCTTTCTACTACCTTCCTTTCCAAGATATTATATTATTAAGTTATTGATATTTCACCTTATGTTCTAATATAGATATCATTTAGGACTAACCGTTAAAAGTGTGTTATACTTAAACATCTATATTAACAGCCCATTCCTGAGCCTTTGACAGCTGCGGCAGTGCAGGGAGGCCGGCATGAGGGGCCCATCGCTGGTGTCCCTGCCTCTCGCAGTGGCGCAAGTGGCCCAGGCGCCAACTCCAGCAGCCCGGACGCCAGCACAGGCACTTGCACTCCTCCTGAGTTCTTTCGGGCCAAGAGCTCAGGAACGGGTTGTCAGACTAATAAACTATCTATATTACTTCTTCCAGCGATCATGCCTATTTTTTATCCTCTAATATTTATTGTTGAACATAGATTGTGTATATTTGTTCTGTATATTTCTTATCCTACTATAAGATAACTACTACATCTAATACTCTTCTGTAGTAATATTAGGAAAAACAAAACATGCCTTCACATAGATAACCTATTTGCATAGATATAGTACAGCTTCCATTTTCTTTTCAGTTCTTCTGCCGGTCTTCTGTTCAACAGGTGCATCAGCCTGGCCATCGCTGCACATTCTGCCATTTTCTCTTGCGATCTGTTTATTTCTGGTATTTCTTCCTGTTTCCATTTTGTTGCAATTGCTACTCTGGCTGTAGTTATTATACAGTTAAATACTTCTACCTTGTTTTTTTTTCCAGGTCAGGTGGTGGGTTATAGATCAAATCAAGCCTGAACTGACCCTAGAAGCTAAAATGACTAAACTGAGGCTATCGTATTTTGGTCACATCATGGGACGACAAGAGTCACTGGAAAAGACAGTCATGCTAGAAAAAGTTGAGGGCAGCAGGAAAAGAGGAAGACCCAACAAGAGATGGACTGACTCAATAAAGGAAGCCACAGCCCTCAATTTGCAAGACGTGGGCAAGGCTGTCAAAGATAGGACATTTTGGAGGACTTTGATTCATAGGGTTGCCATGAGTCGGAAGCAACTTGACTGCACTTAACACACACGCACCTTGTTTTTTTCCAGGTCAGGTGGTAGAATTCCTAATAGCATTGTCCTCAGGTCTAGAGGGAAGTTGATTTTCAGAACTTTTTGCATCTCTTGGTGAACTTCAATCCAAAACTTTTTAATTTTTTTGCATGGCCACCAAGCATGAAAATAAGTCCCCTCTTTTTCTTTGCACTTTATTCTTGATAGAGTTAGGATTCAGTGCCAATAGAAGCTTTAGCTTTGTATATTTGGTAAAATATGAAGATTCCAGGATTTATTAGTAGTATAAGTAGCTAATATTAACTGTAGATTTATATTATGACTTTAAATATTGATCTCTAACTTTTGTTATGTCCTTAGCTTTTCTACATTAATAATATTAATATTAAATATTAAAAGTGGCATCTTCAAAAAACTGCAAAAGCCTGCCTCCCAACTTGGCTTTGAAAAAACAGTCAATTAACATCCTAATTTTATATGCTGCTGTTCTTTATTCCAACGTTAGGATTCCTGCTCTGGATTAAAATTTGCTTCTGGCATTGCTGCATGGTAAATTCTCTTCACCCCCTTCAAAGCACAGCTGTGCTGAGCATGAAATATGTCACTCTTAAGAGCTGCACAGGCTAGCAGAAAGCTAAGAAGGCCATTGTTGATAGTAGGAGAAGGGGAAGACAGAGGACTTGGGAAGAGGGTCATAGCCAGCCAGCATATGTGGCTTCGGCTGAATCTTTCAATATTGTCTATTTGGACTGGGACTAGACCTCCAGGCTGTTAGGCAGAAAAGGTCTTTCCCAACACCTGCTACCTGTGAGCACCCTTAAATGAAAATGCCAGGAATTAGACCTGGGATTTCATGATTGCAAAGCATGCACTTTATCACTTGCACAACAAATCCAGGTGATTCAACATTATACAGACATTCTCCTGATGCCAAATGTGCAAGATTTTGGGCATTAGGGAAATACATTTGTATTTCCACAAGTCTTTTAGATCCCTCTCTCTTGTGGAATTTTATCAGATGTCCTGCTTACTGTTTTAGAAGGTTCTATCTTGATTTTATGGTGGCTGTTTTTAAATCTCTCCAGTTTTAATCTGCATTCGTTTTAAATTGTTTTTAATCTTTCTTTTGCTTCTTGTATTTATTATTGTTATTTTTAAAGTATATTGGTGTAAGCTGCCTCACATAAATAATGGTGTTTGCCAGAGGAGTTGTTCCAATGAGCCTGGAAAAATAGTACCTGCTCTTCCAAACTTGCTTCCAAAATCTCCTTTGACACTGTTTCATGCAAATCTGCCAATTGAAGAGAACAAGAAGCTTTTTTCTGGATATATCCTTCATTCAGACCTATCTTGTTCATGTGCTTTAAACTGTAAGGGTTTTGTTTGGTTAGGTAATGGTTTGCAAAAAATGTTTTTTAATGTAGACTTTCCCATCAGTCTAATTTTCTGCTTTAAATTGTTATGTGTGATACCATGTGCAGATTGCTGTTTTCTGCTAATAATGAAATTATTAGGCAGTTTGTCAGAGCATATCTGTGATGCTTTTGATATTATTAATCTCTCTGGGATTTAATGTGTTCATTTTCTTGGCTAAATCATGTCACTAATACAAAGGTACACAAAGACCAGTTTTCACAATGGGTTTTTAAGGAGGGGGTCCCTTCAGGTATTACTACATCCTTATATATTCTGTAACAATATTGGCCAAAATCCTGGCTCCAATTAAATCTTTATATTATTTCTTTGATGTTTTAAATCATGATATTGATAATATCCAGAGTACTCGACTTGGATATAGTACAATGAATCAGATCATTCTACTGTGAGAAAAAATAACAGATGAGACATATAAAAATATCTTTACTCAAAGCCATCTGCAGTAGTCATTAGCTTCATTTCAAATATCAGGCCAACTTAGGCAACATTAGAAAAACTGGAAGAAGTTTGATCTGTTAGGTCGCTACTTCATACACATTGTATAAAAGGCTAGCTTGTTTATTCGTTTTAGGTTTGATGAGGGTGATTTTTTGAGGACACTTTTGTTTGAGGAATATGACATTTCTTTTGATTGTTTATGTACCAAATGTTCCTTTTCCATTGTATTTGTGTGAGACTTTAGTTTTACTTGTTGAAGGTTAAGGCTTGTGTGTTGAGAATGATGTTTTGTGAGGTGAATGGTGCCACTGTTAACGTGGCGTGTCTCTCTTGCTGGGCTGAGTTTCAGTGCCAACTCTGCTTACCTCTATGAAGTCCTTCAGCTCTTCACCAGCATAATTCCTTAACTGTGTTAAATCTACTAAAAAAAACCCAGGGCTAATGCTTTTTCACAGTACTTGTACTAGCATAATGTAGCATGTTTTCATTGAAGTGATTAAATCACAAAGGAAGATCACCTCTTATAAAAAGGATATATCTTTGAACACATGAAGCTGCCTTAAACTTATACAGACCCTTGGTCCATCCAAGTCAGTATTGCCAACTCAGACTGGCAGCGGCTGTCCATGGTCTCAGGCAGAGGTCTTTCCCATCACCTACTTGCCTAGTCCCTTGAACTGGAGATGCCGGGGATTGAACCTGGGACCTTCTGCCTGCCAAGCAGATGCTCTACCACTGAGCCACAGCCCTCCCCAATAATAGCATTTAGCCATATGTGCCATTTTTAAAGTTAAGTAGGCTAAACATGTTTCATGGATTTAAACTGATAACAGCAGATATTGTATTTCTAGAAAGAGTTTAATAATGGAGCAGGTCTTTAGAAAAAAATGTTCAGCAATGTAAAGACAACAAGAACAACAAAACTCCAAAGCAAAAACAGAATAAGATGACAAAGCCCCGCCAAACTATAAGAACTTCCAATGGTCAAGTACCGGTAATAACAAACTTTGTGTGATGGACAGAAGGCTATCCTGCCCCTGAAGTGAAAAACAGCCACTTAGCCTAGAGGAGTGCTTCTCTAGCATCCAGTCACCTCTGAGAAAGGGGATGGAATGATGGAGGGAACACAGGAGAAGGGGGAGTTGAGATCTGCCTCAGCGAGGGAGCAGTGGCAACTCAGGTCTGACTCAGGAAAAAGAGCTGAGTGAAGGGTAGCTCTGCCTGGTAGCGTGACAGAGTGGTTTCACTCAGTCTCTGGGAGAAAAGAGAATACTCGATTGCTAGGCTTGTCTCTGGGGATGAGCAGACCTTGTAGCATTTAGTTTGACTCATGAGAAAGGGCAGGCTGGTGTGGGTGGAATCCTGAGTGTGAGAGAGGATCCAACTTGGTGGCTAGTCAGTAAAAGCCTTTTTGTGCCTGAAAGCATTAAAGAAAATTCTAACTACTCTGTAAAGCCATAACTAATTTAAATTTATGTGCCTCAGCCAAGTTTTTCCTTTGTCTTCCAGAGACCTGTGTTGCTGAACTAGTCCTTGAGACTAACCTATAAATAAATAAATCTTCTTTGTTGTTTATATTCAGATCCCGTGTCAGTGATCTCCACATCTTGTGCACTACAATACTTCATGGCAGTGAACCCAAAGCCTATACACTCACTTTAGAACACCTGGTAACTGAGGGGAAGATATATAGTTCAAAACAAACCTAGATCCCAAAAATCTTAGGAGGCTATGTATCCCCTCAGTGGGAGGGGGGAGTCTTGTCACAATGGGTATTAAGGAAGAGATTTTGCAAGCTGCCATCTCAACAGAATGTACTCAGGTGACTTGTCCAAGTGGATGCCAAACATCTCAGTCTGCTTATAATTCAAGATACATATTGAGCCTTGGCTTCCAAAGGGGAAATGTCATCAGTATCCTCTGGTATGGCAGGATAGTTTTGAGACACAAAATACAGACTGACTCCTAGAAATCTTAAAACACAGAAAGAAGCAACTGTTTCTTCATCCAAGGTCTTCACCAAATCCTAGCAGGTGTTATAGATAATGTATAGTTACGGTTCCAATTGGGAGCTTGAAGACGCTATCGGGGTGAGCTCCAATAAGGAGTTATTTTGTTTTATTTTAGTTTTCCCTCCTGAGGCATAGCCGACGTACCGGGATCATAGACAAGTACATTACTGAGATTGTAAAAGGCTTAAAGATAAACACAAGGTGATAATATGAAGCAGAGCAGAAAAAGGAGGATGAATTCAAACCAGGCCTCACTGAGGTCTTCATCCTCTGAAACTTTGAAGCAGTTATGGGTGGATGAGCTCCAGTGTAATGATATGGTGAGTGTGCTGGTATCCTCCCCCTTAAACAGTCCATGTTTAATTAACTTGGATGAATACAATTTGGCCCTGATACAGCCTCAGATAATTAGAGCACGAACTATTCTGGGGGAAGCTTCTCGGGAAGAGGAAAAGGAAGCAAGTCTTTTAATTACAAGTCCCTCAAATATTTTACTAAATGACTCCAGCATTTCACTTACAACAGGGGCAACAAATAAGAAATCAAAGACTGATGAGAACAATTTTCTTTAATGCTTTCAGGCACAAAAAGGCTTTTACTGACTAGCCACCAAGTTGGATCCTCTCTCACACTCAGGATTCCACCCATACCAGCCTGCCCTTTCCCAAGAGTCAGACTAAATACTTAAATATGGTGTCTGGAGCTGTGAATGTTCAAGACCAATCATTCTACAAACCTGAAAAAACCCTCAAGTTTGCAGAAAAAATCATAAATCTTAAAAAAAAATAGATTTGGGGGTTAAAAAACCCCAAAATGATCAATGGAGTGCCTGTAGCTTTAAGCAATGGGTTCCCTCAGTGGCTGCTGTTAGGCAACCATAGCATTCCAGGCTCAGTTCTGTTAGTAAAAGGCAGGGGGAGGGCTCTTTCCAGGCCGATTTTAGCTTTCAAAAGAGGGCTCATTGGGGCTAGGCCTGGCTAGCATTGCCATCCCCAGGTTTGGAAATTCCAGGCGATTTTGTAGTGGAGTCTGAGGAAGACTGAGTTTAGGGAGGGAAGAGACCTCAGCTGAATATAATGCCATCAATTCCACCCTCCAAAGCAACCATTTTCTCCAGGAAGACACTTCTCTGTTGTTTGGAGTTTAGTTGAAATTCTGGGAGATCTCCAGGTCCCACCTAGAGGCTGGCAAACCTAGGCCTGCCAGCAACCTCTGGGTGACTTGATCCCACCCGACTTGCATGACTCAACTATGTGTGACTTTTTGCTTCTGTTCAACAGCAGCCCCGTGGCACAGAGTGTTAAGCTGCAGTACTGCAGTCAAAAGCTCTGCTCACGACCTGAGTTCGATCCTGACGGAAGTTGGTTCCAGGTAGCCAGCTCAAGGTTGACTCAGCCTTCCATCCTTCCAAGGTCAGCGAAATGAGTATCCAGCTTGCTGGGGATAAAGGGAAAATGACTGGGGAAGGCACTGGCAAACCACCCCGCAAACTAAGTCTGCCTTGGAAACGTCGGGATGTGACGTCACTCCATGGGTCAGGAATGACCCGGTTCTTGCACAAAGGATCTTTACCTTTACCTTTTTTCAACAGCAGCCACCCTATGAAAGCTAGTGTGATATAGTGGTTAGAGCTTCAAATTAGGATCTGGGAGACCCAGGATGTAATTCCTATCTTTCTGTGGAAGCTCACTGGATTATTTTGGACCAGTCACATACTTTTAGCCTAACCTGCTTCACAGAGTTGTGAGGATAAAAAGGAGGAGAGGAGAATAATGTAAACCGCTTTGGTCCCTACTGTTAAATCCGCATGGGAAGGATTCATGAGGTCGGAGACGGAGTTCAACAATTGGTTAACACAATGAGCAACCCCTGTTTATATGCCCCCTTGGCCGCCTGCGGCCACTCCCCCCTTGATCCGTGATAGGGGGACATAACCTTCCTGGTGACCAATGGTATATATTGGCTTAAAGCCAATAGGGTCCGTTTGCTTGACCAATAAGGTGAGCAGGGTTTAGGATCCTTCGTGCAGAACTCAAGCTCCTAAGTCTCCCTTGCTTACTCCCCAACTATATACATAACCAACACCTACCATAAAGAAAAGTTGGGTAAAAATGAATAAATCAATCATAATCATCATTATGAAGAAGAAGAGTTGGTTTTTATACCCTGATTTTCTCTATCTTTAAGAAGTCTCAAACCAGCTTACAATCACCTTCCCTTCCTCTCCCCACAACACACACTTTGTGAAGTAGGTGTGGCCGAGAGTGCAAGGCTATGAGGGTTTTCAGTAAAGAGAAAGAGGAAATAGTGGGGGAGAAACTTGTTTTTTCTTATGTTTTAAAAGGTAAAATAAGATGTTTAGATATTTCCCTCTTTAGGGGTGTTTCATCTCCAGTCACGCTACTATCAGTTTCTGTCCCACTGAGATTGCTGGGCCAGAATAAACAAACAAAAAAACTCCCTTGTAATTATAAAGTGCCTCAGCTACTGCAACCTTAGTACCCCCCCTGCAGCACCCCTTCCCTTCCCACTCATCTGCCCCTTTACACAAGCCACTAAAAGTACCTTTGAATTTCTCTCTACATATAGTGTTTAGTTTTTCAATTGGGATTAGACACAATTAACACAAGGGACATTTTATTTGTGTTTTAATTAGTTAATCTCTAAATTGGTATCTATAAATACAAAAAACCAACCAAGTTAAGAAAACGAGGAACAAATTCTTTTATGGCAGCCCTCATAATGCCCTGTGACTGCAATCTCAAGAACACTTTTCTGGGAGGGAACACCACTGAATAAAATGGAACTTGTTTCCAAATAGACCTCTTCAGGATTGCCCTGTAATTCTCTCATGTCAGCTGTTCAGTGTAGAAAAGCTATTAACAAATAGCAGACATTCTTTCCTCTCACCACTGCACTTGTATAGGGACACTAGTGTGGCGAAGACTGACATTATTCAAATAATATTCTCCTGTCTAACCTTTGAGCACCACATTGTGATCACACATTCTTTCAGTACAATGCCGATTCTGTTTAGTGTACTTGTATTTTTTAATGCTTTTGACATTTCCTTCTTATTTTATGTGTAGAAAAGGCACTACTCAGATGTGCTCTGGCATGTACAAAACATCTTTGGTGTCAGTTTTGAGCATACATTTAATTGTACAAGATTTCTCCAGTGAGTATCATTGCTTTCCCAAAAGGTGATACTGGAATGTATAATAAATAGGCATGTGCATGTCAGTTCGGTGAATTATATTTGATCTGTGGTTAAGTTAATTTCAGGCAAGTAGCCATAGACAAATGAAAAAGATCTTCCTCTTGTGTATTCTGCTTTTTTAGTACATGGGATAAAAGAAACTGCCATTGGCCCCACTAAGCCAGTGATGAGTATTCTGATGGACAGCTGCCGTCCAGAGATTCAGGAAGCTATAACTAATATATATAGCTGTATCTCAGTTTGGGCTTCCGCACTGCAATGTGTGTGTAAAGTGCCGTCAAGTCGCAGCCGACTTATTGCGACCCCAGGAATGATAATAATAAAAAATGATCATAAAGAATTACTGAAAGAATGCTTGCTGATGCAGAAATTTCTCCCCTTCCCCCTTCCCCAGTTGTCCCTAAGAATTCTAAAAACTTGATCCTGGGGGCTGGGAGGAGCCTTTTGGACAAAGGTCGTAGGGCATGGGATGCTGCTATGAGATGGGTAATCAGGCGCAAATGCCCCATCTTCCTCTTCTGCCAATTGTGCTTTGTTGGCAGAAAAGGGGGGCATTCTCACTTGATTTCCCTACTTCGTGGAAGCCCCTTGTACCCTGTAGACCTCTGTTCATGTGGCTCCCACTGGCTTCTAGCAGCAGCACTTCAGAGGTCTCAGGGAGCTGGGGGGGGGGGAAGAGTGAGGCATGAAGGATTCATGTCCATGAACACTCTTGGCTCATGGTTCATAGGATCCAACTGATCATACAAAAAGTACTTTGAGCGATTAGAAAAACCATAAATTTAACAAATATAGTATTTTATTTATTCTGTTTTTATTTCTCATCTGATCTATTTTTCCTGGACAGCAGAGTTGTTTTTGATTTTATATGTGGAAATCTATAGAAGGCACAGTTGCTAAGGTAGTGCAATCAGTTCTCTATAAACTATAAATTTCCATTTTTTAAAATGTCAGCAGGTAAAATGCGGAATTACACAACTTTAAGGTTGATGATTAAGAAACTGGAATTGTTGAAGATGTTTTATTCCTTGGCTTCATCATCCACCAAAAGGAGACTGCAACTGAGAAATCAGAAGGAAGTTGAGACTGGGAAGGGCAGCTATGAAGGAGCTAGAAAAGATTCTTAAGTATAAGAATGTATTGCTGGCAACCAAAATCAAGATAATTCATACCATAATATAGGCATTACTATGTATGAGTGTGAAAGTTGGACAATGAAGAAAGCTGACAAGAAGAAAGTTAAATTGTTTGAAATTTGTTTGGTGTTGGAGGATTTATGGATGCCATGGACTGCAAAAAAGACAATTCAGTGGGTTCTAGAACAAATCAAGCCTGAACTCTCCCTAGAAGCTAAAATTACTAAACTGAGACTATTGTTCTTTGGTCACATTATGAGAAGACACGAGTCACTGGGAAAGACAATAATACTAGGAAAAATTGAAGGCAGCAGGAAAAAAGGAAGATCGAACATAAGATGGATTGATTCAATAAAGAAAGCAATGGCACTCAGGTTGCAAGACCTGAGCAAGGCTGTTAACAATAGGATGATTTGGAGGTCATTAATTCATAGGATCTCTGTAAGCTGGAAGCAACAGCACTTAATACACACAGAGAGAATATGGAATTGGCCCCTTCCCTTCATTGTATGAAGGTGCCTGAAGATGATGAAGCAATTCCTGACTTTTTGCTAACTGTGACTCTTGAGCCTTTTATGGATGGCTGTTTCTTCGTGGTCACCCGCACACACTGCTTCAGGACTTTGCTTTGATTATGCATGCATTTTCTGACTGTCAGAGGTCGCCTTGCTCTCCCTGTACATTTCTGCACGTTTTGCCCACGTTTTCTGAATGCTGGCTGAAACCACATCCAGAAAACATGAGCAAAATGCGTGGAAAAACATGGGGAGATTGAGGAGATTGAGTCAGAAAAGACATGTATAATCAAAGCAAAGCCCCATAGCAGTCTGGGGGAGGGGTGACCGTGACAGAAATAGCCCAACATAAAAGGCCTTGGAAAGTTTTAATGCAAACTTTAGGTGGGATCCATGAAACATTTATCTGAAATAGGTACACTGGAATTCAAGGAGCCTGTTGCAGAGTAAGTTGTTTCAGGATTGTAGCCATAGCTGTGTAACAACTTGAGTTGCTTATTCATAGCTGCTTTTTATTTCTTAAAAAAAAGAAAAGAAACAATCTGATCTTGTTCTGAAACAGTTTTTTTGAGCTGGGAATTTTTGTTGTTTTACATATCATTGAAACAGGATCACAAGACAGTGTATTTTTGTAGTATTAGAATTGGAAATCCAGCAGGAATGTGTTTCTGTTGTGATATGTTATAGATGTTCACTTTGGCTGAAAATAGACTGTTTGTGAGGGTATGCAAGGACAGTTAACCTTAATATAATCATCTGAGGGCCTATAAAAATACCACTGGCTTTCTTGACCACTTGCACATAGATATTAAAAACACAGTGTTAAAGTAAGAGGCACAATTAACACAATTCCCATTGCTTTACTCCAATTAACCTGTGTACAGAGAATACATTAAATAAAATGAAATTTTGTTTGTTTGTTTGTTTTAAGGGCTTTTTTTACTGCCTCTCAGCAATAATTTCCAATAAATTAAAATACAATTAGAAACAATAACAACAATGAAAGCAGCAGCATGAATTATTAAAACAGTACAAAACCTATAAAAAAATAATCCAGAACCAAGACAAAGTCAGTGCCTGTGCTATCCTAAAGCAAAGTTACATCCTTCTAAGTCCATTAAAGTCAATGGGCTTAGGAGGATGGTAACTCTGCTTACCATGGCACTATAAAATGCCTTTTGCCAGGAAAATAAGAGCAGTTGGTACTTAAAGCTCAAAAGTGTAGGATCCTGGTGAACACATGCTTTTAAATTTCTTTTGCATGCTTGGATGTTAACAGCCTTACTTTGGAAGGTAAACAACTGAAGATCTTCACTCCAGCAGGTTCATATGGGAGTAGGTGGCCCTTTAGATACTCTCATTCCAGACTATTTAAAGATTTTATGGTATCAATCAGCACTTTGAATTGAGCATAAGCACACAACAGGATCTGCCAAAGATTTAGGTGACAGGTAAGCACATATATCTCTCTGGTTAATATTTTTATTCCCTTTCCTATGTTCCAGATGGCACCCATATAGCTCTGTTTGTTATTCTATCTGAGCTATAAAACTTATCAAAGAAGACACTGACATTCCCAATATCCCCTTCCTGCCTAACCATTATTCACCTGATCTCCCAATAAGGTTTAAAATGCTTTGCTCCAACCCAATTGGCTTGGAGGAACATTCTATTCCCACCCTCCATATTAATACTTGTTAGGTATAAAGATAGCCCCAGGAACCTCAGTACTGGGTTCCAGCCACTGGGTTCCAACCCCAGTACTGGTGAGTGTGTGTAACGGGAATGTGTGTACGAAGCTGCATTGCCCTGTGACTAATGTAGGCACCCCAAATACTATGCTCTGTTCCCATTTCTGCACACTTTATATGAGCTGAGAATTGACATTGGAATGGAACGCACACTGCAAAATATAGACAGCAAAATATAGACAGCAGTAAAAATTACATTCTGACATTACAATTTTCTTCTTTATAGAGAACTGTTTTCCAAAGGCCAAATAAGTAAAATATTTAAAACAGAGCAAAAAACCCACATTAAATGGGTGCAATGGTAAAAAATTATGTACCTCATTTGGCCAAAATGGCATTATACTAATAATATTTTTTAGGAGTTGAGAGCCTAAATTGGTTTATATGTTGTCTACTCATTAGGATTGAGAAGGAGTAGCCTGGATTATATTTAACTGTGCTATTTAACAGTTGCATTGGTCAGGGTTAGCAGTATTGCGCAAAGTCCTCCTGTGACATACTATTTCTGTTTTCAAAGGAACAAGACACTTTGCAATCTTGACTTCCTTTTCTTGCTGTGAAGCAGCAGTAGCAGCAGCAGTAGCGGGAGGAAGTGTGGAAAGAAGATGGACACAGACAGGTATTTTTGTGCAGTCTCATCAATATTGAGGACTAGAGCTTTCTTCTTGTGCCAGCTGAACTGTCACTAGTGTTATTTTTAAAAGTCTGACTGCTGTGTCTGGTTGTTGCCAAACATTTTTGAGAAGAGAACTTCAAATATTGTTTAGGCTCTATCTGTTAAGAGTAAACCCAGTTTTGCTAACAATCTTCACATTGTGTAAAGTATTATGGAGCAACTGAACTCACAGAGCAATCTTAGGTACGCTTATTAGGTAGTTAGTCTTACTGGAATTAGTGGAACTTACTTCTGAGGGAACATATGTAAGTAGGGTTGCCAACCTCCAGGTGGTGGCTGGAGATCACCTGTTATTATGACTGATCTCCAGCCGATAGAGATCAGTTCCCCTGGAGAAAATGGCCACTTTGGCAATTGGACTCTATGGCGTTGAAGTCCCTCCCCTCTCCAAGCCCTGCCCTTTTCAGGCTCTGCCTCCAAAATCTCCAGTTATTTCCCAACCCAGAGCTGGCAACCCTATATGTGAGTCTTGTAAAAAAAAAAAAAAGGCTTTGTGATGCTCCCCTGCCCCCAGGGCATGCTTCCCTGCCTTCCATTGTTTCCCCAGAAGAAAGGGTGGTGAGGAGGAGGCCGTCACTCTGGCCTCAGAATTGGGAAAGAGAAGGAGTGCTGGCACCCTGGTTCTTGGGCTTCCCTGGACAGGTGCTGTCTCGCTCTCCCTCCATCTGTTTGCCAGGTCCTTCTTTGCCACCAGCGAGAGGTTTTTGGGGCAGAACCTGAGGAGGGTGGAGTATGGGAAGGGGAGGGACTTCAATTCCATAGAATCCAGTTGCCAAAGGGGCCATTTTCTGCAGGTGAACTGATCTCTATCAGCTGGAGATCAGTGGTAATAGCAGGAGATCTCCAGCTAGTACCTGGAGGTTGGCAACCCAAGCTCAGTCCCTTCCTTCCTTGGGTATGGTGCCTTCCCTTTTAGGGGATTCCCTGGCCCTATCACCCCACCTGACCTATCTCCAATCCCCTTTCACCTGCTCCACCTAGAAGGTTATATAAGGGAAGGGAAGGCGTCCTTGCTTCTTTCCCCTGTTGGCTGTCTCCCAGCTCTGCTTTTCCCCCTGACTGCTCAGGGCTTCGTCTTAGCCTTTCCCATCCTGGCCTTCCCCAAATTCAAGCTCAGCCTTGCTTTCTGAATATGCAGCTTCCTGCCACTGCCTGCCTCTTGTAAGGATGATCCTTTGTCAACAAAGACTTCATCCCAATAGATGGAACAATTCTCTAAATGTTAAAAAAAATGGACCCTTCATTAAAGTCAATGGGGAATTTCATCTATGGTTCAGTGGAGTTCACAGGCTATGGACTGGAGGCACATTTCTAATTACTTATTACAAAAGTTATAGCCTGTCTTGCCACTAAAAATAATTAATATCATGCCATCTCACCTAGCTTTGTTCAAGGAAGGGAGACCTCCCAGGCTAGGGTTGCCAACCTCCAGGTACTAGCTGGAGATCTCCTGCTATTACAACTGATCTCCAGCCGATAGAGATCAGTTCACCTGGAGAAAATGACTGCTTTGGCAATTAGACTCTATGGCATTGAAGTCTCCCCTCCCCAAACCCCGCCCTCCTCAGGTTCCACCCCCAAAACTCCCACCGATGGCGAAGAGGGACCTGCCAACCCTAGCTTACCCTCAGCCACTGGCCCTGAGGACACTGAGATGCCCAGTGTCCGCAGGACAGACCCGGTCATAGCTTCATCTCATGGGGGTTAGGGTGCAGACATGGTCCACAACATCAGCTGCAAATATCAGGGGAAAGGATCCTGGGGTCCAGAGAGCAGAGTGTCAGCCCCTTTAGGATTGCACTGTTAGTCTGTCAATAGCAACCTAACTATAGAATTACTGAAAAATGGTCACAAAAAGCTGGTAAAGCTTTTCGGTTGAAGGAAATGAACATTCTGGGCGATGGGATACAATGTTGCTGTTATGATGAAACTGTGGAGACAATAATCTCTGCTAAAATAATCTGTTGACACGCTCACTCAAAAATGAGTTGCGAGGAGCCAGCAACCACAGTTATAAAACAGACTTTTGATTTAGTAGTGCTGGAGACAGAATCCATCTAGGATGCTGAGTCAAATTTCAATCTTGTCAATTATTTGTCAGGGCGATGTGGATTGTAAACTTTGCAAAAATGTGAACTGCAGAAAACCTCACAAAGTCCAAATTCAGTAATAGAAGTATTTGTTGAAAAAATAAATCACTTTTAATTTTGTTTCAATACGTGTCTTTTTGCATCCTACTTTGTTTTGGTACTTTATAGACATAATCTGAAGGCATTCACTTCTTTACACATTCAAAAACAAATTGGCAGTTGAAGCAGCATATATATGTAAGGCGGCACAAAAGCTCTAGTTTCTGGGTAATATGAGTTCACCACTGGCAGGACATTTTCTACCATATAAACAAAATCCCTCTTGTCTGTGGTATGCTTGGATTGAAAGGGATATAGGCAACTTACAGTTTAGGAAAGAAAAATGTCTGTATTTATTAAAGTGCTTGTATTAGGGAGAAAAGGTAAGGGGATGCTTAATGATATCTGCAAGTCCTGTCCCTTGACTCCCCTCAATTTTAACCTCTCCTACTGTTCCTCATGGGAGGCAACATGGTATAGCCTGATCATGGAAGCTAATCAGGGTTGATACTTGGATGGGAGACCACCGAGGAAGACTCTGCAGAGGAAGGCAATGGCAAACCACCTCTGCTTCTCATTTGCCTTGAAAATCCTATGGGGATCTCATCTTGCTGTGGACTGGAACCTATCCTCCAGCTACCCCCTAATGTCAGAAGATAATTTTCAGGAATCTTGGGGTATGATAAGGGGCTTGGACTGACAGGAGAAATTATCTGACCTAACCAAATGCAAGAGAGAAAGGGGCAGGTTATGCTGGCTAATTAGAGATCCTACCTGGATCATAACAGGATCTCTACTAATAAATAAAATAAAAATAAAGAGTAGACTGTCTCTCTCAGCCAGGCACATGAACAGAGAGACACAGTGAACAGGCAGAGGAGCTGTAGAGACAGGAGACTCCCTCTGGAGTCATCAGAAAACTAAGCTAAGGGGCCTGTTGAATTGGTCCCAAAGCTGCAGCCAGGCCATATCAGAGACCTAGAGAGGCATGGGCCACTTACAGTTTTCAAGATGTGTGTATGTGGTCAAATCACAGCTGACTTATGGCTACCTCATAGGGTTTTCAAGGCAAGAGGTGTTCAAAGGTGGTTTTTGCCATTGCCTGACAATGCATCACACCCCTGGTATTTCACACCCCTGGTATTTCCCATCCAAATACTAACCAGGGCTGACCTTGCTTAGCTTCCAAGAGCTGATGAGATCAGGCTAGCCTGGGGCTATCCGGGTCAGGTAGCTTTTGAGATACCTAGCCATAATTTAAAAAATGATGATACAGTAAAACAAACTAAGGTGAAGAAGAAGAAGATCCAAAGGAAAAACCCCCCAACAAGTCTCTAAATCTGAGCTCCTTTTGACCTCGAGGCATAGGCAAACAGATCTCATGTCCCCACCTCCTCTAATTGGTGATGGCTGCAGCCATTAAGAAAGACTGGATAATAAGAGAGCAGATCTTCTGCTGGCTCTGTCTGAAGGGCCATCTGAGCATGCAGGGAACTGGATCTCCAGGGAAGCCTTATATGTGAATGAGCCTTTTTTTAAATCCTGAGAAAGGTTTGTTACAGTATATGGTGCACAACTGCAGTGTAAACCATGTGGCTGTATAATGTAGCTCTTATACACTTAATATTAAACTGATAATTGTGTTTTGCATTCAAACAATAAAACTGTCTCTAATAAATAAGTTTAGTGATCTTTCTGGCATTTATGGACTTCAATAGTGTTAACAAGAGTCAGACTCATTAACTGACAGTAGAACTTAAACTGTTCAGATTTAGCTTGCGATCAACAACTCATTTAATTAATGTCTAATTTCCTGTTGATTTCAATAGAAAAGGATTATACTATGGTGAACTCCAACCAATTTTCAAGGTGCCTATGTGTACAATTGGTAGCTCTAGCAAGGAGCGTTCGTTTTTCAATATCGGTAATGCTTAGTTCTAGAGTTCTAAAGGTTTGTGCCTCATTTAGGGGGAGTAGCGCCTCGAAAGATACCCCCATGGATTTGATTTTCTCGCTGCTATTCTTGCTCCAGGGTGAAACAAAGTGATCCGATAGCATAGGCCACGTCAAACTCAAAGGGGTGGCTCTGAAATGAAGCCTCAACCAGAACTTAGCCAGGCTCTATTTTCTAGTAGACCTAGCCCTGTCTCTAAACAAAGAGTGGGGTAAGGGACACAGCTGGAAATTCCCAATATTCGCCGCAGAAAAATAGACTGGGCGGACTCTAACTTCTGGTTGTGAGTTACCCCCCAAATAGGAATTCTGTAGAATAACAAGGGGAGCAGCTTCACTTTATAAATTCTAAGAGCAGCTGGCACATATTGGCCACCACTGGAATAAAAGAAATTTGTGACTACACCGGATCGATGTCTCATTGCATTAGTAGCCTGGTTTACCTGGCTATTCCATTTTAAATTGCTCTGGAAGTTGACACCAAGGTACTTGAACACCTTAACCTGCTCAATATTATTTCCATTCAGCACCCAAGACCTGATCTTACGGGACTTAGAGAACACCATAATTTTAGATTTGTCAAAGTTAATAAATAAGGAGTTTTCATCACAAAAAAACCACAAAAGCCTGCAGAAATTGATCCAACCTATGAGTTGGATTCACATATTTTCTGCTAGTGGAAAGTCCTCCTGATTCCTAGGGGCAATGTTTCCATGCATGTAATGTTCTGCAGAGGGGTACAAATTTCTGTTCTGTGTGCTGAGTTCCACTATGGAATTTAGGACCCAACCCATCCATTGCTCTGGTCCAAGTCCAACACTTGATTCATTATACAACCACACTGGTTTTCCAGTGTGCTTGAGCCATCAGCATAATGCCTTAGGTTAATGACCATACTTTGGTAATTGTTTCCCATTTAAAACATTTATTATTTGTACAATTGGGCCTTATATGATTTACGTTCCATCTGATCGAAGGAAGTCTTGTTCCTACGTGAAATAAATGTGAGTTGAACAGCAGAAGAAGCCATCTGTATCATTATTTTAAATACAACAGGAATTCAAAGAAATCAGGTAACAGATGGAAGCCATTCATTCTCAACAGCAGAAACATTCCAGTAGTTTTAGAGTACTGAAATAGTTACCCATATCTCTATTGCTACGGTTGCCAGGTCCCTCCTTGCCACTAGTGGGAGGTTTTTGGGGTGGAGCCTGAGGAGGGTGGGGTTTGAGGAGGGGAGGCATAGAGTCCAATTGCCAAAGAGGCCATTTTCTCCAGGTGAACTGATCTCTATCGGCTGCAGAACAGTTGTAATAGCAGGAGATCTCCAGCTAGTACCTGGAGGCTGGCAATCCTATTACACATCACAGGAATGTGGTAAAATCTAACCTAGAAAAAGTGGGTGTGTTGTTGTTGTTTTGGTTGTTTGGTTTAATTTTTGCCCACATATTTGAACAAGATGGAGAACTGGCTGTGGATACTGGAGTTTATTACAAATTTCCGTTGAGAATATGTGACTTTGTTTAGTACATGGGGCTCTTGGCTTCTGCGAAAGACTGAGGAGAAAGTTCTGCTTGAATATAGGAATAGTTGACTAAAGTATAGAGTTTCTGGTTGTGCAGCAATGTGTGACTTGTATTTGAAATACACAGTAGTTTACTTTAAATGGTAATGTGAGGCTTCTGAAAAGATTTGCTATGTTGGCTTAAGTGAGGTAAGGCTAATTAACTGAACGTGAACAGTCAGAGGAGGAAGCAGGAAGCTGAAGTCTCTCCTCAGACTGTTGACGAACTGTTTGATTTAGACTTTCAAAGATCGGAACGCATGGTAGAAAGAGTACCTGTTCTTATTTACTTCAAAGAACTGTTTCCCCTTCCTGTTGTTGTTGATATTGGCTTATGAAGCATTAGCCTTAAGGGGAAAAAATGCTGCGAGAAATGCCACCGGATCCCTGAGAAAACAATTTAAAAACAGTTCTTCGGTATCCTTTTGAATTCCACCGAGTTTGCGCTATGCCTTTTAAATCGATACGGAGTAAACACATCCAGCTGGCCACCTCATGTGGCTACTGGCCATTCACTGTCCTCTAGGGTTTGCAGCCTTATTGTTTATTGTCCACTGAAAATCTGACAAATTCCCTTTTGTATCCCCTCACCCCACACTAAGCTGATAATAAAACATCAAGCAATGCCAGCGCCAACCCTTGCACGTACCTCTCTTGTCCTATTAGTGATTGTTAGGGGATTTTTTTTTTGTACGCAGCCAAAAATAGTTATTTTTATCCTGCATTTTCTAGAGCATTTGTGAAGATGCAAAACGCATTGAAAGATGCTGTTAAGATCAAATGCCGAGGTCCCAGGCTTCACCTGCTTTCTGACCAGCACATGCTGCTCTTGCATATGAGACCATAACCAGACCATAGCCACTTGGGACAATTATTTCACCCACCTAAGTTTAAAACAACAACAAAAGGTGACAGTTTCCATTTAAAGAACCAAGACCCTATTTTAAAATAAGAAAATTTATAGGGGGGAGGTTAGTGCCCACTAAAAATGGTAGCACTCCAGACTCCTCTTACCTGAACTGCTAAGTCAGCCCAACCACAATTCCTCCAGTTGTCCTGGTAGTTCTGTCTGCCATCCATCCGTCCGTCCGTCCATCTGTTCATCCATCCATCTATCTAGTACTGCTCATACAGCTATAGCCTAGTACAGAAAAAAAAGGAATAAAAATGCCTTAGTGTTATTTTTTTGGTATTTAATTATTGCCCCTATAAATTTTGCCACAGAGAGTAACATATAGACTTCTGTTATCATAAGATATTAAATCATCTACACTAGATGTTATGCAGTGATATAAGTACATGATATTAGACTATATAACTAAATACGCAGTATTATAATTTAGATATATCAGCCATGAGATTTAGTGAAGGGCATCAGTATATAAAATAATATAAAATATTGTTTTACAGCATTTAGATTGCATGTTTTGAATATATTATGTCTACATTTTAAGTTTAACTGAAGATTTAATTGTTTGTTAGGACTTAAGATTAATATTAGATGAAATAGAATGATTTAGTTCCGCTTTATTGGATTTATGCTATGGGTCTTGCTATGAATATGGAATAAGCATGTGAAGTGAAAGTTGTGTGTTTATGTATGGTGTGTTTTAAAAATAAAAATTTAATTTAAAAAAATTGTATCTGATAGTAGCCTTGTCACCTGCACCCTCATACTGCCAGATGCCTCGTTGGACATTTCCATAGATTTAAATAAAGGAGTTCTTAGTTGCTTTGCAAATAACTCTTGAGCCAAACTTTCATCTTTTATAAAACACACATAAGCAAGAAGCGAAGATTCATTCCCTGGTAAAGTTGACTTAATTTGGTTTATAACAATAATTTGTATACTGAAGATAAATGATGCTGTTAAAAGAGATGAAATGATAGGTTTTGACATCTTCGTAGGATTAAAATCAAGGACATAGTAAGGAAACAAGTATCCTTGCCAGTGAGGTGTAGTGGTTAGGAGTTGCGGACCCTAATCTGGAGAACTGGGTTTGATTCCTCGCTCCTCCAAATGAAGCCTGCTGGGGGACCTTGGGCTGCTCACAGTTTTCTCAGAACTCTCTCAGCCCTACCTACCTCACAAGGTGCTTGTTGTGGGGGGGGGGGAGGGAAAGCGAGCCAGTGTACACAGAGAACATTAAGATCCCCAGAACTCTCTGTGTATGTGTGTGCAGATACCAACACAGTTGTGGAGATAACTACACAAGTCTGCCTCAGGTTTTGGTTGACAGTTGGCTGCAAAAGAAAGCTCCATAGTAGTAGTATTTGTTTATTTGTTTAGCCATAGGCCATTACAAAACTTCCTTACATAAATACAGAAAAATAAATCTCTATATAACAGTCCCTCCTCAAGAATTTCTAGGTCAGATGAGTCTCTTACAAGGGACATTCGTAACCAGACATGTCCTTATTATTTATTCTGTCAAATTTAGCTATCTAAAGAATGCTTTTAAATTGTTTATATTATTATATTTTGTAGTCAGTATATAAAATTCAGGGAAGTTTCACTGAAGCATCTTAAGAGAAGGCTTAGTTGAAAAAAGAGGAGCCCCGTGGCGCAGAGTGTTAAGCTGCAGTACTGCAGTCAAAAGCTCTGCTCACGACCTGAGTTCGATCCGGACAGAAGTCGGTTTCAGGTAGCCGGCTCAAGGTTGACTCAGCCTTCCATCCTTCTGAGGTCGGTCAAATGAGTACCCAGCTTGCTGGGGGTAAAGGGAAGATGACTGGGGAAGGCACTGGCAAACCACCCCACAAACAAAGTCTGCCTTGGAAACGTCAGGATGTGACGTCACCCCATGGGTCAGGAATGACCTGGTGCTTGCACAGGGGACCTTTACCTTTACCTTTAGTTGAAAAAACGTATTTCCCCCAAGAGCTAAAGTAGGAAAGAACAAACATGGCTGAACCAAGCAGACAGGTTTGCATGAAATTTTGCCATAGTGTTGGAAACTGCTGAGTTCTGTGTTCTTGACAGAAGCATTGCTTAAAGGTTTATAGTAGGTCACTAAGAGTTTGTGAACCAGAAGTATGAATGGACACAACTTACTGCTCAAATTAGACACCATTTGCAAAACACCACATCATGCTATGTTGGTTGCCATGTTTCCAGTGCCTTGGTGATGGAGTCAAGTAAAGGCTTAAAAAATACAGTTTGTCTGAAAAGAAGAAATCTGGTTTTCATCTCAACACACAAACACTATGACATGTGCCCATCATGGTAGATTTGCTTTTGTGCTCAAAGCTCATGAATGAGATCCATGTGGCTATGGGTGTAATTTCCAGTGCTGAATAAATCACATAATCACTGCATGTCTCAATCCTCTTTCTCTTTAAAGTAGGACATATCATTCTTCTTGCTCATGGAATGTGTGATTAAATAATCTGAACAAAGGCAGGCTAAAATTATATTAAAACTGTTGTTTTAATAATATGTACTTAAGACTAGGAATGTGGCCAATGATGTGGGCTCTGGCTCAGCAAACCTTATTTCTACAATAAATGTGTTAGTCTTTAAGGAGCCATAAGACTGTTTGTTACTTTGGCTGCAGTTGACTAACCTGGATACTGCACTGGAGCTTGTAAGGTGTATATACCATGAACTACTACTCCACTATGCTTGTATGTGTCTGTTATATATTCAAATACTCTTTCAACCATCACTCTTTCCTTTCCACATCTCATAAGAATCCCATATTCCAGAAACAATTTATTGCATTTAATAGTACTACAAATGAGCATTATGGAGTTGGTAAGATAACCAATTATGGAAAACTTGTGCAGTAGTGGGGAAAGAAGTATAATTAGTACAAGTATTATATCCAGCTTAATACGTTGATGTGGTGCCTTTATATGTACCCTAGAAAACTGGCATAACATTAATTACAACTTCCATGATACAACACTAGATCCAGTGGTTTGGGGGTTGTTGTGGCACAGGAAATGGCCAGAATAGCACAACACTTACCAGATGTTGGGGCAAACAATAGGGAATGGCTTTCACTATTCTGTTGTGCCTGTGCCCTGTCCAGAAGCATCTGATTGATGTTGGAAGAAGTGTGTACCACTGGTCTGCCCCTTCATTGCAGTTTTTACAAAGAGAGTCAGAAGGCTGTGGGTATTTTTGCAATTGCCAAAATATTCAGAGTGGGCTGATCTTACACATGTTCTGTTGCTTAAAACAATTATACATGTTTTCTATGGCAGCAAGCTTTATTTCTGTTTTAAAGCCAACATATTAAAATTTCAAACTTCTGCCAGTAATCAGTTGGATCATTCAAAATCAGTTTGCCATGCAACGTGATAAACTGTTTAATATAAATAAGTTTAAAGAGCAGCTGGGTTTACATGGAGGAGGAAGATGAAGAAGAAGAAGAGGAAGAAGAAGAGGAGGAGTAGGGGTTGGTTTTTATATGCCAACTTTCTCTACCACTTAAAGAAGAATCAAACCAGTTTACAATCACCTTCTCCTCCCCACAACAGACATCCTGTCAGGTAGGTGGGGCTGAGAGAGTGTGACCAGCCCAAGGTCACCCAGCTGGCTTCATGTGTAGGAGTGGGGAAACAAATCCAGTTCACTAGATTAGCCTCCGCCACTCATGTGGAGGAGTGGGGAATCAAACCCAGTTCTCCAGATCAGAGTCCACAACTATCATGGTTCTTTGGATCCTGGTCATTATGTTTAGATTACTTAACCTCAACTTTCCTAGGAGCTTTCTTTGATTTTATACAAAAATTCATTTTCAATCTGTTTATTATGATACAAGGCTTTACTTGTTTTTAATACAGACTGCTTTACATATTTGAAGGTCAGACATCAAATTGATGGAGGCAGCTGGAAAAATGTGGGGAGGGGAATTAGAGCAACAAGAAAGAACTTGGAAAGAGAGCAAAGAATGAGAAGTAAATGATCAAAGCATTGCTATGGAAAGGGAAGCCTGCTGCTGTCTTTACAAAAGTGACTTTCTGAGTACAGTTATAGCTGTAACAAAGGGTGAAAGATTCTTGGCACAAATTACATTTTTTGACACTAATATTTTAATGTGCCTGCAAAATATGGGTCAGACATACTGCCTGTCAACAGATCATTTGCTGTTATTAAAGGGGAATCTGGATAATGTGTGAAGGGTGGATCGATCAAAAGCTATTAGTCGTAATAGCGAATATTCAACGGCTTTGTGCCACTGAGCAGGGAGGCAGAAATAAGAGTGGGCTGTTGACTTCATAGGCTGCTGATGGGGTTACTGGAAGCACCTGGCGGCCTGCTTGCTGTGAGAAACAGGATGCTGTACTAGATGGATTTTTGGTTGATCCAGAAGCATTCTTACATATTCTTATGGCAATTTTTTCACTGAATAACAAAGAAAACAGTCCAGTTCTTATAATTCTCCAAAAGAGGAACGGTTGTCTCTCCAGGGATGAAAATGATTTATGGGTAGTATGGTCCCATTTTACTTGAGGATAGAAACCCGACATGCTTCCAGGAAACATTATTATGTCGTTTGGAAGATTAAAAGGCTTAAAAGATTATTAGAATTTTCTAAAGCAGGAACGATAGTGGAAATTCTCCCAGGCACACAATCTACTTGATAAGTTTTTCACGTTGGGTAAATCATACCCAAAGGTAGCAGCAGCACTGAAGGAAAACGAGAGTGTCCAAAAAAACCTTACATAATCATCATCCATATACTATTTCCCAAGTGTGCTCCCCGCCCATCTGCATGTATCTAAATCCATGGATTTGGGCCACACTTGCACGAAACAGATGTTTTTACAAACTTGGGGAATCACCTAGGTTTGCAGAAACATCTGACATTTTAAAAAACATTGGGGGGGATTAAATGCCCCCCCCCCAAATAAAAGCCTGGGAGCCCTGGCAGGTCTAGTGAGAAAGTGGGGTGGGAGATGGGATTCTCCCTCCTATGAATCTTGCAGGCCCCCCCATGCAGTCAGGAAGTCCTTGCTGCCCCTGCCCCTCCCTAAGTCAGGACACTAGATTAGATGGCTCCAGTGTACTTCTTACAATAATATAGTTTAATGTATTTATTAAATTCTCTGTCATGCACAAAGCCATACTAATTACCTAGTCAGTCAATCTTTTATATTAGAACCCACAAACCACACAGATGCAGAACAAACATTAATTACCTAAAATCATACTAGATTACTACATAGTAATTAACTACCATACAGTAGGTCTTATTTTCATATATATTTATAAATGCGCTGGGAAACCTACAGGGAGAGTGAGGCAAACTTTGCCAGTTGGAAATGGCATGTATAAACCCAAAGATTTGAAGTTGTTGGAGGGGTAACCATGAGGGAAACAGCCATGCATAAAAAGGCCTATGGCACTGTACACTGAAACAGAGTAAACATGGATAACTTCTTCATTATAAATCTATGGGCAGTGACATAAGATTACATGTTGTGGTAAACAGAATAATCTTTTAGGGACCATGGCTTAAGATCTGGACAATGAAATATGCATGAACAACTTTAAATGAGGAGTGGTGAGTCATCTATTCATTTGTTAGGAATTCTCTTGTAAATAATTACTTGTGAGCCATTAACTAAAACCATAGCCATATGTTTAGTTGTACTTTTGCCCAGTATTTTAATGGACTTTTTTTTAGCTGTTTTAGTCCTGGATCATCCATATGTGTAATCCAGATTCCAAGTAAGTGAATTACAACTCTCTAATGGTTCTAATGACCTGACCTGGATAGTCCAGGTTAGCTCAATCTCATCAGATCTCAGAAGCTAAGCAAAATCAGCCCTGGCTAGTATTTGGATAGGAGGCCTCTAAGGAATACCAGGATCATGAGGCAGGGACAGGCAATGGCAAACCACCTCTGAAGTCTCTTGAAAACCCTACAGGGTCACTGTAAGTCAGGTGACTTGACACGGAAAAAATGATACTAATGACTTTTATGGGTAGGATTGCCAGGTCCCTCTTCACCACTGGTGGGAGGTTTTTGGGGTGGAGCCTGAAGAGGGCGGGGTCTGGGGAGGGACTTCAGTGCCAATTGCCAAGAGTCCAATCACCAAAGCGGCCATTTTCTCCAGGTGAACTGAGTCCAATTGCCAAGAGTCCAATTGCCAAAGCGGCCATTGTCTCCAGGTGAACTGATCCCTATCAGCTGGAGATCAGTTGTAATAGCAGGACATATCCAGCTAGTACCTGGAGGTTGGCAACCCTATTTATGGCCCTGACCTGGATGGCCCAGGCTAGCCTGATCTCATCAGACCTTAGAAGCTAAGCAGGGTTGGTCCTGGTTAGTACCTGGTGTAGCCAAACGGTTCCCATCTCCCAGACTATTTTATCTTGCACCCACCTATACACGTGTCGCCACCATTCCAGATGTTTGCCAAACCCCCAAGCGCAAAGGAAAGGGCTCACGCACCGTCCCGCGAAACAGGCATGAAGGAACCACGGGCAGGACGACCCCTCCGAGTGAACCAGAGGGAATCCATCTTCCTGTGACCCCTTTTGAGTGTCCAGTAGAAGCCATTTCGCAAGGAACAACCAGACACGTAGCCAGCATTCCCCCCTCCATCTGAATGACTAATGAACCATCGGAAGCCCCCGAGTTATCAGCTCCAAGAGATAGCACCTCAGGCAACCAGGAAGTGACTCGCCCGGACGCAGCTGTTCGCATCTTGGTAACCAGCCCGATAATCCCATCAACGATCATTTCCCGATCTCCCGGAATGTGCACAGTCGATGGTGTAGTGTTAGCCCGTCTAAATTGCCCATCGCCCCACCTTAGCAGCCGACCATTAAGGTCTCTTTGTCCACCTTTGTTTGCGAAGGGAACCACGAGGGGGTAAGCCCATCATCCCCCACCCCAGAAGAGTATAACTGGGGTCGCTCTCATCCATAAGCTAGCTAGCTCTCCCTCCCTCCCGTACGTGCTGTTACTCTGTAGATGTAGGCAGCGATGCTTGAACACGCAGGGGACCCACCCTGCCCCCTTTTCATTCCTCTTGTTAGCCGCACAGAACCTCGGACGTCTTCTCTGGATCAGGTGATTATTGCCCCTCTTCAAAGGGAAAACTGCCACATTGGCGAATGTCTCTATTTTACCACCTTTATTCCATAGGCTCTGAATGTGTGTTTGTGTAAATGTAAATTTGTGTGCGTGTGCACATATTCTTAAGTAAACCTTTAAAAAGCAAAACCACTGCTTCCGCCTTATTTATTGAAACACGGAATGGACTCTGGTAGACACAGGTTAGATCCTTCAGTTACGTCATTTGCCAGTTATTGATTCACTAATTCCCCCATATAAATATTCATAACTGAGCATTTTGGCTAACATGATGGGAGACCACCAAAGAATAAGCAGAGGAAGGTAATGGCAACCCACCTCAGCTAGTCTCTTGACATGAAAACCCTACTAGATTGCCATAAATCGGCTGCGACTTGACGGCACTTTACATACACAATGCTCAATTATAGCCCGGTTTTCTTCAATGGAATGATTAATTTTAGCAGATCCATTTTTTATTTATTTCTAGGTCTAGAAACTTCCTCATCACAATCTGACTTCATGGTACATAAACTTGAAACTAACTAATCTAACTGCATTCTCTTATGGCCTGTTTGGTCAGTACTTTGGGGGGCACTTTTTCGGTGGCATAGCCTTGTGGAACGCTATGGAGCATTCCACAGGGTTTGCAGGTGAGGGCAAGGTTTTGGCTTCGGTGGGGGGGGGGGCGAATCCTCCTTTGGAGGTGGTGCGGCTGCGTGGCCTCCAGTCAATGGCCCAGACCCCCGCCCCCCAGGAAAGGTCTGCCCAAGTTTGTTTTTAAAAATTGCAAAACAGGGCAACAAGATGTAAGCTATGCATGCTTTAAAAATTGAATATTGGTCTTTTAAAAATAGCATATTTGTACACAGGTTCCCCTGAAGGCTACTTCACAGGGATGCATTGTATATCACTATGGAAATGCAGAGGACCCTTACACCAACCCACCATGCTTGCACAATTTTATACAGGGAGCTATGTGTCTGGCTCTCTTGCAGCAAAGTGCATGTGCTCCAATACGGGCACAGCAGATGCATTTAAATTTGGTCTCCTAGGTCTCCCATTATGGTGGGACCTCCTGCCTTAAACCTACTGTTCCTTGTCACCACTTAATGGGGCATCGGGGGAATGGAGGGGGGATAGGTGTTGTTCCAATGCTACAACATCACTTCTAACATAAACTGGAAATGATATCATTATATTGGTGAGATGGTGTAGGAGTCACTTCAAATGCTATGGTTAACCATAGAGTTTTTGGGTAAATCCTAAAGAGCTGCACTGATGCAATGACATCACTTCCAGTTCAATCTAGAAGTAACATTGCAAAGTCAGCGTGACATTGATCAGGTAGGTAGTCTTCCCTACCCACCCACCCCAATCTCCCACTAGGTGACAGTGCTGAGCTGGAAACCCTAATCTCAACACTGGAAAATATGTAATATTCCTCTTTGCATATTTCTTGAATACGTTGGAAGAGCTTTACTGTGAAGTTGCTTTGGAAAGATTGCAGCAAAACCTGGCTGGCTGTCATGTAGATAGGAAAGTCCAGATTTTCCAGTCTTAACCCTTTGGCAGCTATTCCCCCCTCCGACACCTCAGGAGGGTTTGTTGTTTTAATTGGCAGATGAATATTACTATAGCAGTGTACCAGGTTCTCTGAATTCCCAGCTTTCATTTTTAAAGAAGTTAGTCTCCAGCCCCTTTCAGTGCAGAGATATAAGGTGAAAGGCATAACCCCTCAACGAAAGGGGTTAAAGATTTACTTTTTAAAAATGGAAGGTGAGAATTTAGAGAACAATTATAGTGGGAGGCAGTTAGAGTAGTGGTTGTACAATTATAGTGATATTCAATTGCCAGTCCAAAAACAACAAACAAAAAAGCCCCGATGGTTCTGGGGCATGGCCACTGCTGGGGGACTGGGACAGTGAAAATACAAGAAAACCTGCAGGTGGAAGCCCCATTGCCATTGCACTATATCATAGGGTTGCCAGGTCCCTCTTTGCCACCAGTAGAAGATTTTTGGGGAGGAGCCTGAGGAGGGCGGGCTTTGGGGAGGGAAGGGACTTCAATGCCATAGAGTCCAATTGCCAAAGCAGCCATTTCCTCCAGGTGAGCTGATCACTATCGGCTGGAGATCAGTTATAATAGCAGGAGATCTCCAGCTAGTACCTGGAGGTTGGCAACCCTACTATATCATCAGGTGTAGCAGCAATGGGGAAACTGTACAAGCCTGTCACCATGAGGAAGACGTCATAATAAATGGGTAGTATTTATTCATACACAAAACTAATTTGGTTTTATTCATTTGAATATGAGCACAATACTGGGAAAAATCCCTGGCCTTGGCACAGAATTTGGATAGGGAGGGTCAAGACTGTGAACAATAGGAACAGCAATAGACCAAAGGCTCTGACTGTACCACTTACATGAAACAGAAGCGTGGCTGGGGGAAGTCATGCAGAAAAGCCCCTGTCTAGAAGAGAGTTCTAGTTTGCCCATGGCTGAGAGTTGTGTTCCTGAGCGCTCAGTTTTGGGACTCGGTCTGAGGCATCCTGCCAGACTTGGAGAGTTCAGTCTTCCTGAATGTTCCCATTGCGGCTTGTGTTTACACTTTAAACAAATTCATTTAACTGGCAAAGGTTAGGTAACTTTTTATTGACAAAGAGTGCTATTGCTGCAGTGCTGGCATGGTTCAATAGGTCCCACAGAAAGCTGGAGGTCAGAGATAGTTCAGAGCATCATTATTCGCCTCGTGAGTGCCAGGCCTGCAGGAAGCCCATTCAGGCACCTGATTGTTGCAAAAATATTTTTGCAAATCAAAGGCTCCTTCTATTCATTGTCTGAGCAATGTTGTTTTGGAGTTCAAAAGAAATAGATCACAAGGTTGCAGAGCCAGGTATAAGTAACGGTATAGTTTTGTGCAAGAATGTAACTTCCTATCTTTAAACCACGGTCTGCCATATCCAGAGCTGAAACATTTTAGATAGATTTGGCCTGTGAAGGCATCTTTTAAAATGATAATATCAATATGTGGAGTAACCAATGTTCTGGAATGACTCTCAGCAGGGTATAGTATATGGAACACACTGCTCCTCAGCTGCTCACTGTCACCTAAAAACATCTGCTAAAAATAAAGCTATGAAGGCAACTTTGTTCTAGAAAGTTTGTTGTTATTTACTGGCCAATAGGGTTCTTCTTGGCCCTCAGTCCTCTCTAGCTTCTGCTTTCTGTACTACAGTGAAATCGCTTTAGGTTTTTTGGTAACTTCCCACAGATCAAATTCACAGTGTTCTGCTTTTGGTCATTCACCAAGCAATTTCCAATGACATGTACAACCACCACTCTTCTGCCTCCCTCTCTCTCTGTCCCGTGTGTTTTATTGTTTCCTCGAAAACACACGGTAGCTTCGACTTCCGGTGGTGCCGCTGGGGGTGAGTGCCACGTTTCCCCAGGCTGTCCTGGGAGAAATCCAAGTTTGCGTTAATCCTGGGATGCTATATGCATCCCAACCCGATCCTTGCAAGTGGGTCAGATAGCAGGAACTCCCTGCAGCCCGCAAAAGCAGTTTGACCTCCCAAATACTCTGAGGGAGCTTCTTTAAGTCCCTCGGAGTTTTGGACGCCGGTCCTGCGAGGGCACCTAGGGAAGAAATCGCCAAAACGCAACTTCGGCATCAGACTCTACCCTCCACAACCTTATAACCACCATAAGGACTACTTTAAGATAAGAACCTCACCTCTAGACGCTCAAGTGAGTACGCAAGAACCCTTCATCTTACTGATGTTACTGAATAACTGGGGGGTAGATGAAGACATTCCCAGCATCCTTGTCCCTCCCTTAATCGAATTGGATAAGTTTGACCTATAAAATCCATCAGGATTAGAGGCAGGAGCCTTATCAAGTTGATCAGCTTAAACTAAAACAAAGAGCTAGAAAGACGCCTATAAGATGGACTAAAATTTCCACCAATGAGAAGTACTTTTGAGGGAAGGGGAGGGTGAACTTCTTTCTTCTGGTGGAAGAAGAAAAGGAAAAAAAAGGGGTCCTCCAGCCACGTTTGCAGCAAGGAACTCCTTAATCCGGAAGACCCTCTATATCACCCTCTCTATCATCTGGCTTACAACAACAGGAAGCAACTCGTAGGACCGGATACACGTCGCACTCGAGTAACATAGAAATAGTTCCTGAAGGGAACAACCATCGAGAAGAGGCGGTAGAAGGTCCACGGTGAAATCAACTTCCGGAATACTTCCTGATTGACCCGACCTAGAGCGGCCGGCAAAACTCGCTGGTATTTCAAAACTTTAAAAAGCTGTTTTAAAGTGAAATAGGGGTCTTTTTAAAGTGAAAAAATTATTAAGCTGATCATTGAAACATTTTCTATCAACAACTAATCAGAGGGTCCTGATTGAGGACATGTATTTTACCAGCCTTACTTCAATGTAAATGTCTGCATCCCGACCCCGTTCTGGCTCATTACATAGCCCTGCCTATACAAAACTGAAAGAAGCGACACAAACCTTAACTATGGAAAAGAAATTGCAAGACATGTTAGCCAAGCAAACAGAGGCAACAACTAAACAGTTTGAACAGATGTCTATACAAATGACACAGCTGACTGCTATGATGACAAATCTTGGCCAAGCATCTCAAGCTATTAACCAAAAGCTAGATGTGGTTACAGAAGACCTTAAAGTTGTAAAGACCCAAATGAATACTATGAAGACGGACATGCAAGCAATGGATTCATCAGTTAAGAAAGTGATGGAAGAACACAAGGATACAAAGAAAAAATTAGCAAGCCAAGAGAAGCAGATTGAAACAATACAAACTAATCAGACAGCTGTTAAAGATCAGATAGCAATGATGGAGATGAGAGTTAGAGAAACCAACCTTTGTCTGCGCAATTTTCCAGACATGATGGGAGACAACAAAGAAACTGTAGTCCCAAATCTGGCTTATTTATTTCAAATAGAAGAACAAGAATTGAACCAAGCCATCAACAGAGTTTACAGAATACCATTACCTGCTAGAATGAAAAGATCTAAACCAAGAGATCTCATGATTGTTTTTTATGACACTAGGATCAAGGACAGGATCATGAAGATCCACTATGACAGTCCGGTTTCAGCAGGAGATATTCCTCTAATATTATTAAAGGACATACCAAGACATTTACTCTCACAGAGGAATAATTACAAAGAATTTGTGTCTGTTTTGAAAGCTAATGGTATCAAATATCGTTGGATTATGCCACAAGGCTTGGCTTTTACCTACAAAGAAATGAAAATGACAATCTTATCTCCATCGGATGTGGGAAAATTTCTGAGGAAATACAAGACAGAGCTTAAAGGACTAACCCTGGAACAAAAGGAAGAGGAAGAAGAAGAAGAAGAAGAAGAACCACAGGGAGCAGAAGGAGGCACTGTGTTATAGACTGAATATTTTGCTTCAATAATTACTACATCATGGCAAAAGTAATTTCTTGGAATGTGAATGGTTTGAATGAAAAAACCAAACGGGCTAGAATTTTTAAATATCTACAGAAATACAAATACTCCCTAATTTGTCTGCAAGAGACTCATATAGCAACAAAACACAAAATTACCTGGATAGGCAAATGCTTGGACAAGCATTTGTTGCATCGGCTAAAACAAAAACAAAGGGAGTTGTGATATATGCTCATTCTAGCCTTAGTCCTGAACTACTGTACAAAGACAATGAAGGCAGAATTGTAATTATCAAGACCAAAATATTGGGGCAAAAGACGATTGTAGTAGGAATATATGCACCTAACGAAGGAAAAGCTAAATTTTATGGACAACTACATGAACTGATTTCTCAGTATGCAAAGGATCAGATTCTTTTGATGGGCGATTTCAATGGTGTTACTCTCCCAATTTTGGATAAAAAATCAAAAGCAAAAGACGAAAACGAAGGATGTTTACCTAAAACTTTCTTCACCATGGCTTCAGAATTGGAAATACAAGACATCTGGAGAACAATGAATACAACGGCTAAAGAATATACTTTTTATTCAGCGAGACACGACTCACACTCCAGAATAGACATGATATGGGCTAGTAAATCTATTTTCACGCAACTACGTAAAATCCAAATTGTACCAAGAACTTTTTCTGATCATAATCCAGTTACATTTGAATGGAACAATAAACAAGCATTTAGATGGCGACTAAATGATAAACTTTTAAAGGATAACAAGATTCAAAAAGAACTACAGGACTTAATTAAAGATTTCTTTGAAATTAACCTTAATGGGGAAACTTCGCTGAATACAGTTTGGGATGCATTTAAAGCTGTTCTAAGAGGATTTATGATACAGAAACACACGGCCTGGAAGAAAACTCAACTACAATTTACCAATAATATACTTTGGGAGCTACAAAATTTGGAGCAAAAACTGGTTATGGCCTTACATGAAGAAGAGAAAAATGACATACAAATGAAGATTTCTGTATCTAAACACCAACTAAATTTGATAATAATGGAGGAAATGAACAAAAATTTAAAATCCGCTAAACAAAAATACTTTGAACATGCTAATAAACCTGGAAAATTTTTGGCGATCCAACTGAAAGACTCATTTCAAAAGAAGATTATAACAAAAATTCAATCCGCTAAAGGACCAGTTTATACAACTACGGATATACAAAAAGAATTTGTTTCATTCTATACTAAGTTATATCAGAAAGAAAATATCTCAAAAAAGAAAATAGACAAGTTTTTAAATTCAATACAGATGAATGTCCTTTCAAAGCCCCAACAAGAATGGATAGATGCACCAATTACAAAGGATGAAATACAAGAAGCAATAATGAAACAAAAAACGGACAAGACACCAGGACCAGATGGAATTACTGCACTATTTTATAAAACATTTAGTGACAATTTAGTGAACTTTTTTGTATTACTTTGTAATACAATTTTGGATAAGGGAGCATCCCCAGAGACTTGGTCACATGCATTTATATCGTTGATACCTAAGGAAGGAAGAGATCCAGAAAAAACTTCAAATTATAGACCTATCTCGCTGTTAAATGTGGATTATAAGATTTATGCTTCGGTCTTATCGAATAGGATAAAGCATTTTATTAAGGACCTTGTACATGAAGACCAAGCAGGTTTTGTTCCAGGAAGGCAAATTAAAGATAATATAAGAGTTTTATTAGATTCATTGGAATATTATGACCAGAATATTCAACAAACGGCGGCCTTTGTATTTTTGGATGCAGAGAAAGCCTTTGATATGGTCTCATGGGACTTTATGAAAAAGATATTGGAAAAATTAAATTTTGGAGACTTTCTTGAGAGGTATATCGGCCATATATACATCCCAACAGGCAAAAATTCTGGTGAATGAATCGATGTCCGACAATTGCGCAATCAAGAAAGGAACCAGACAAGGATGTCCTCTGTCTCCATTATTATTTTTGTTGGTGCTGGAATCACTATGCTGTAAGCTAAGGAGTATGGAGGACATTCGAGGATTAAAAATTAAAAAACATGAATTCAAATTGAGAGCATTCGCGGATGATCTTCTGTTAATCTTGGAGAATCCAACACAATCAATGAAGATACTGTTGGAAACTTTGGACGATTTTGGAAATGTATCGGGATTTAAAGTTAACCAAGAAAAAACAAAGACAATATTTAAGAATTTATCAGAAACAGAACAACAGGAATTTATATCATACACAGGTTGGGAGAAGGCTAATAAGATCAAATATTTGGGAATCTGGATCTCTGCAAAGAATAAAGACTTGATAACCAATAACTATGTTAAACTATGGGACAAAATAAAAACTGATATGATCATTTGGTCAAATAAAAAATTGTCACTTTTGGGACGTATCTCAACAATCCAAATGAACATTTTACCAAGGATGCTTTTCTTATTCCAAAATTTGCCTATAATATCACATGTTAAATACTTTGATACCTGGAGGAAAGACGTATCAAATTTCATCTGGCAAGGGAAAAAACCGAGGATTGCTTATAAACATCTGGTGGACTCTAAAGTTAGAGGAGGTTTAGCACTACCTAACTTTCAACTTTATGCTGAAGCGGCTGCTTTAGTATGGCTAAAGGACTGGATGAACTTATCCAATTCGCGTTTGTTAGATCTTGAAGGTTTTAACAATATAAGTGGATGGCATGGCTATTTATGGTATGGTAAAATTAAGATACAAGCATCATTTCGTAACCATATAATCAGGTCCTCCTTATTTCATATATGGATGAGATATAAACATATTCTTGAACCAGTAACACCAATGTGGATATCACCTCAAGAAATGTTGACATTACGCCCACTTAGATTGGACAAATTTATCACCTACCAAGAGTTAATTAACTGGGAAGGAAAGAAAAGCTCATTAAAAGACTTTCAGTTACTTAAAGACGATTTACAAGGCTTCAATATCATCAAATTAAATCAGTATTTACACAAGATATGAAGAATGGATTCTCTAAAGAAAAATCATCTTTTCACAGGATGCTATTAGATAATAATACTCAACTGATTTCTAAAATGTATAATCTTCTTTTAACAATTTATTGTGAGCAGGAAATAATCAAACCAACAATGATTAATTGGGCTCAAACTGTGGGACATGATATTGCCCTAAACAAATGGGAAAGACTATGGGCGAAAGACCTGAAAGGAATAAATGCGCAGTCAATTCGAGAAAATATTTATAAAATGATGTATAGATGGCATTTAACGCCTAAGAAGATTGCAAAGATCTACAAAGTGACATCCCCTAAATGTTGGAAATGTAATAAAGAAGTTGGTTCTTTTTATCATATGTGGTGGACTTGTGACAAAGCTAAGGATTTTTGGGATATGATTTATAACGAATTAAGACTAATAGTACAAAAAAACATACCAAAAACACCAGAAATGATGCTATTAAGTATGATACCTGATGATTTGTTAAAACACAGGACTTTTTTGATTTACGCGACTACAGCTGCAAGACTGCTTTATGCAGCAAAATGGAAAGGGGCAGACACTCCTGGGGAAAAAGACTGGACTATGAAAATGTTTGAACTGGTGGAAATGGCAAAACTTACAGCTATTTTAAATCAAAAAGACAATGTTCAATTTATGGGGGAATGGGAGGCGTGGATGAAATATTGTGAATATGAACTAGGACTGGAGAAAATGGAAGAATACCTTTTAATCTGATCTAGATGACATTGTTAACATAAAGAAACGTAATCAATTATATTGATAGTATAATGTGATTGAAACCTAATTGAGATATAAGAATAATTAAGATCAGACCATATCACGATGGGATAGAATACTTTATTAAGAGGCGGACGGAGGTGATGGGGAAGTCAATAAATTTTCCTTTATTTTTTATTTTTATTTAGTACTTAAACAATTATAACAACATTACCTATGATTTAGTTTTTAATACTACGTATATTGTTGTTTGTTAACATGGAAAATTTATATTATAAAAACCAATAAAAAAATTTCAAAAGAAAAAAAGAAAACATACGGTAGCTTTATCCTCCTTTAATCCCTGTTTCAGCCAGGATTCAGCCTGGATTGAACGCATGCGTTTCGCCTAATGTGTGTTCGATCCTGGTTAAAACAGGGATTAAAGGAGGATAAAGCGACCATGCGTTTTCGCCCTTTGTTTCCTCCTCTTCATTTTGACTCTCTTTGATTACTCTGTGGGTTTGATTGCAAGCCAACATTACTATAGATGCAAGGATTTGCACATACAGAGCAAAACGGCCTCCTCCTTCCCATGGCAGCCTGAAATGCCCTCTGAAATCCTGTCCTGGAGAATCATAGAATCATAGAGTTGGAAGGGACCACCAGGGTCATCAAGTCCAACCCCCAAGCTTCCATTTCCCCCAGGAACAGGATTTCAGGGGCATTTCAGGCTGGTGTAGCAGGGGGGAGGTGGAAAAATCACACTCCATAAGCAGAAATCCATGTGCTTATTGAAACACCTAATACAGATCCAAGCCTGTGTGTCTGCTTCTACTCCTGGTCATGCTTACTCTGGGATCCAATTATTGGTCTCTTTCTCATTTTATACAATATGGCCGCTCCTCATTTTCAGCTATAATGCTTGGACTAACAGTGCAATTCTGTGCAGTTTCACTCAGATGTCCCACAGTATGAAATGGAGTTTACTGCTAGCAAAGTGTGGGTTTTACTGAACTAGAGATCTATTCTTACACCTTCATCCTTTCATTTGCTGTTTAGTTTTTTAATAGTGTCACCAGAATCTTGGGTATCCACCTAAACACAACAACAAGTTTTCTGATCTTTCCACATTAACCTTGTATTGTCAACATTATTTCACCCAAACAGTAACACACCAAAGTTAGGAGTAGAGGCACCATGGAGGAACTTTCATTGCCCCTGACCAATTGTTTACCTTTATGAAGATCCAGGTGACATTTTGGAAAATGATTTGTACAGAACTTGAAATGTATTAGTATGATGTGAGAGTTTGTTTTCAGCCCTTGACACTTGCAAAGTTCTTGCATCTTACCATTCATTTTCAATGACGGAAAGGCTAATTCCACCTCCTAACTTTTCCCTGATGCTCTAATCCCCAGAAACAAAATTTTACAGGGTTTAGTAGGTTGCAGTGAGATGGGGAAATGGGAAGTCTGTGACATTATAAGTCATGATATTTGGAAACAGCCAATAGTCCTAAACTAGAGCATTACCAAGACCAGACTGCACTAAGAGAAGAACTGGAAGAAGATCATCAAGATGATATAAACAATAATTTTGAACGAAAAACTTTCTTGCATTTTAATCAAATGGCACATGCCACTAAGAAAGCATTTTGGAAGAAAACTGCCCGCCCCCCACAACTGATACTCTCAGTTTTCACCAATGCTTTTAAAATGGGAGTAAAAATGTGTACATTTTTGAAAAGGTGTGAAAAATATTAGCAAAATAATGACAAGAGAAATATTTATTTCTGGGAAATTTTGTCATTAGAGATAAAATGGTCATTATTTCTTCAAATCTAGATGAAAGAATTACTTTCATTCCTTGGAACTGTTTTAACTCTCCAAAGCAGAGAGTTTATTAGAAACAGGAGAACAAAATGTAAGCCATTCTGGAGCCAAAGGATGGTCTCTCTGGGCACTGGATTAATTTCTATGTCTGGCATTTCATCCTAAGAAACTTTGGACACCAAATACGTCTGTCAGTTTTGAAAGTCTGTTGGCTTGTTTCTTTCATCCATCACCAATGTGTGGCTGATTCCTCAACTCTTCTCAAGCAGCATTACAAGGTTACGATCTTCTTACAGGATTTAGTGTTGAATGGGCTGTAAAAACAGGCAGATTTGGCAAAAAGGTTGGCAAAGGAACTAGTGAACGCTGGCACCTGAAATTCACATGGCAGCCACATGGGGATGACCGCATAAGGAGACTATGCCAGGATCAAAGCTGAAAAATTACAAATGATACCTAGAGGAGTAGAAAAGAAGTAGAGGACACCAAATCTGTAAACACCACATTTCTTATAATATGGCAATTGTAGAAGTACATCAGCATTTGGAAAAACTTTTTAGTTTTATAACCACAGAAATATCTACAAAAAAAAAGACCTTTCCACAAACCTCTGCACATTAACGAACCAAAATGAAAGGCAGATTTGTCCTCTCACAAACTAAGTCATATGAAAAAGAACAACATTTCATTTTTCTTATTTCAGTATATTTGAATATTGGTATCAATAAGTTGTCTACTACTGAATAATAAGGCAACAAAGCTAAGGTTGTATTGGTCCCCCCCCCGCATTAGATGGGAAAAGGTTCTTTGCAGCCTTTACAATTTTTTTTGTATCCAAGGGGCCTCAGAGGGTGTCACTTTTGTGATTTCCAGAAAGCCACCCCATGAAGATAAACCCCAGGCCAAGAACCAGCTGAACTACATCAGAAAACTTCAGATCAACTTCTGATAAAGTATTGCCCTTGGATTCAGAACCATGCTCAGCTGGGTTGTCTTCTTCTGGCTTCTAACCCTCTTAGCCTCTCCTACTTCTCTTGAAAACAGGAGCAGGAGTCAAGCAAGCTAGGGCCTGAACATGCTCTCTGAATGTGTACATCAAGTTTGAGCCCTGAAGACAGATACTGCACTACATTTAGGGTTGCCAGATCAAGATTAGGAAACTCCTGGAATTTTTGGAATGAAGCCTGGGGATGACAGGGACCTCAGTGGGATACAATGCCATAGAGTCCAGCCTCCAAAACATCCATTTTATCCAGGGGAACTGATCTCTGTAGTCTGGAGATGAACTGTAATTCTGGGGGATCCCCAGGTTCCACCTGGAGGCTGGCATCCCTAACTACATTTCATTTTCCGTATTCTTCTCCCTCTTATTTGTGCCTGCAGGCCTGAATTTTGAGGCAAAAATCCAAGGCCTTGGGGGTCCCCAAATGCAGACTTTTCCTAGCTTGCCTCTATTACTCCACTCCTCCCACCTCAGTCCATTCTTGAAACAGTTGTTTCCTAATTACCTGATATTAACCACCAGGCATTCTGGGAAGTACAGGTTCCAAATGTCAGGGGAAAGAGGAGGGAGAGTTAAAGAAAGGCAGCACTATGAGAATACTCTCTCCTCTTGACTACTTCCCAGTGCCATCATGTTTGCTTCTAATCCATAGGGTCAACAAACTGCTGGGTGGGGAAAGTTCTTTTCTGGGTCAGGGTTACCAACCCAAGCCACAGAGGAATTCAGCCACTGGGAAGTTCCCATGATATTCTAAGCCAGTGGACTATGAACTTTGCCAGCATCTCTTAAATTAGTCATATCTTGTGATGGGATGACAGCATAAGACCATTGTTTAGAACTGAAATTGCATTACCACCTTTCTGCCTGGGTAAAGGCACCCAAAGCAGTCTCAAAAGTAAAAAATCACATCAAATATAATTTAAACACATTGTTTAAAACTCCCAAACACAATTAAAGTGCCTATAAAAGCAGTGGCATGTAAATCAGCAGCAAATCAAACAAGGGAAAAAAAGGAAAATATGAAAAGCTCAATACAAAAAACTCAATAAATTTAAACAGAAAACAGCAAAACACACAACTGATAAAACTGGAAAACAATAAATGCAAATTATGTTACTGGACAACTGGCCCACTGTTGAACAGGGCAATGGAGGGTTGAGTTAAATTCAGCTCGGAGGTGGGGAATTTTGTCCTGAATGTTCATACCAAATATCATGGATACCTTTTTGTTTTAGAAACAAACTAACAAACAGAATGCCAAATTATTGAATCCAAGTGGTAGAGAAAGTCAGCATTTAAAAACCAACTCTTCTTCTTTTTCTTTCCTGCATTTAGGGCTCAATTAGAGAGGTAATAGGTTAAGTAAAAGTGCTGGGAAGTTGCATAGACTGAATTCCAATTTGCAGTGACCGCAGGAACCTGGCCTACTATACTACAAATCACACATTTCAATCTTTGCCCAGGTCAGTGCTGCTTTATCGGCGAAACCTTCAGAATGCTAAGGAGATGGATAGCTATATTTGTAAGCAACATCTGGACTTGTTACTAATTTAACACCACTCATTATTTTTAGTATGCACTGATGAGTCTTCTATCACACCTTTATAATGACAAAATTACATGTAGTGATAATTCCTCCTGACCTCCAACTTTCCATTAAAAAAAAAAAAAAAGCCACGGTTAGATTTTATTTAGTGGGGATATCTTGTTTATCAGCTGTCTATTTTTTCCCCTGTCCTGTTCTAAGATATTCAACTGGTGAGTTTCATCTTACCTTTTTTAAAAACTGCAAAATGAACAAATGTGATGACCTACAACATAAACCTGATTTGAGATAGATAATAATAATTTAGTACTCCCCAAACTCTTCTTCAAACATCTATTTCTTCAAGCAGTGCTTTCCAAAATGTCATTGCTGTCTTTCAGAATTGAATCCTTACTTAATTCTATTGTAAAGAGAGCTTTCCACATTGCTGAGTATTTTTGCAAAGCTTAACAGTGCTAAAATGAGCCTGAATAAACTATGTGCAAAACCACTTGACTCAGTATGATAAAGCAGCTGGAAATGTCATGAATACATTATTTCATCCTTCTGAAATATCTGCAGTGATCTTGTAATCCTAAAAAAACAATGACCAAACTTTTCAGAAACTGGAAACAGATGACTTGCCTTTAAAGGTTTCTTCAGGCCAAAACTATCTAGAATCTGCACTGCACAACTCCTGCACCAAGTTCACACCAGTTTTATCCTTTTCTTTTTTTTTTGCATTTTGCTTTCATTGCTCAATTATAAGGTGTTTGGAAGTGAGACTATATTTATATCTTAAATCAGGCATACCAAAAAAAAAAAAAATCCCTGACCATCAGCCATACATTTATGAGTATTTAAACTGCAGCCTCTTTTGAGTGCTTGCTGTTACTAGAAAGAACGCTTTGATAGGTGGACCAAGCTCCACCTTAGCAATCATTTCTTTTCAGAAATTTTAGGAATTTTTTATTTTTATGCTCTGTTCTTAGGGCCCTAAGAACAAAATATCAGTGCTGTACAGAAGACATCAGAAATTGCCTCCAGATGGCAGTTCACCTTTTTCTAATTTTTTTATCTGCCCTTTCTCCAAGGAATTCAACAATGGCATTACCGAGACTCTCTCATTTTGTTGTTACAATAACCCTGTGAAGATGTTTAGGCTCAGCCAAAAGTATCTTAGTAAGTTTCATGTTTGAGTAGGAATTTGAAACCAGGTCTCTCAAATCCTAAACTCTAACCAGTAGGAAACACTGGCCTTGACCTGGATTCAAACCACTACTCTGCTATGAATAGAATTGAATTACCTTAGCCCAGTCACTATTTCTCACCCTAACCTACTTCACCTGGTTAATGTGAGGATAAAATGGGGGGAAAGAGAACCTTGTAGGCATCCCTGAACTACTCTGGAAGAAAAGCCGGCTAAAAATATCAATATCAGCGATTGGTACCTAAGGTAAGGTAAAGGTCCCCTGTGCAAGCACCAGGTCATTCCTGACCCATGGGGTGACGTCACATCCCGATGTTTCCAAGGCAGACTTTGTTTGCGGGGTGGTTTGCCAGTGCCTTCCCCAGTCATCTTCCCTTTACCCCCAGCAAGCTGGGTACTAATTTGACCGACCTCAGAAGGATGGAAGGCTGAGTCAACCTTGAGCCAGCTACCTGAAACCGACTTCCATCGGGATCGAACTCAGGTTGTGAGCAGAGCTTTTGACTGCAGTACTGCAGCTTAACACTCTGTGGTTTTTCTGTATGGTTTTTCTGTAGATCACCAGAAACCAATACCAGGAATACTCAATGATAGCACAGGCAATGAAGCATAGATATAAGTAACATGGAAAGAGCCTTGAGCCAAGAGGAAAGGTGAGATTAAAATATTTTAATAAATAAATAATTAAAGGCTCACCATGTAGGATATTTCTCATGCAGAACAAGCAGTCACTATATGGAAGCCATATCTTCCTAAGTGGCCTTCAGTTGCAGGTCAAAGTAGTAAAATAAAATCCTGATTTTTTTTACTAGATTTGATAAATAGTGATTGCATGAACCATGTTCCAGAATTTTGTAAGATGAATTTCCCCCTCGATTAAACTACATTACAAAATGATCTGCTAGTATATATTTCAGAAGAAAAATTGAGACTGAGAAGGGCAGCCATGAAGGAGCTTGAAAAGATTCTTAGGATTTTGACCAAGATCAAGATAATTCATGCCATAGTATTTCCCATTACTGTGTATGGGTGTGAAAGTTGGACCATGAAGGAAGCCATGACCCTCAGTTTGCAAGACCTGAGCAAGGCTGTTAGCAATAAGATATTTTGGAGGTCATTAATTCATAGGGTCACCACAAGTCAGAAGGGACTTGACAGCTTTCAACACATAGTATGCGTTTCATCAAGGTTATGTTTTCATGACAGAAAAGTGTGTAAGGAGGGAAAACTGTTTACATTGTATAAAAATTGGTAAACACATCATCTTGGCATAATGATTATAGTATCCTGAAGAATAGGACTGAAAAATGAAAACCAGGCCATGTGGCTACTGTATACAGAAGGTGAAATCATGGTGCTTTCTACTCCAGCATAAATAGGGCTTTTTTTTTCAATGGGTAACAACCTGGTATGGTGAAAACCTATGCCCTGAAGGCTTACATTCAAATTTAGACAGGGGACATGGGATAAAAGTACATTTTCATAACTTCACCGAACAATTACCTCTCTAGATATAGAAATGTCTGCTCCTCCAATAAATAAAACCCTTGCTGTGCCTACATACACTCAATATATTCGTAAGAAATGAATAGACATGCCCGCTTAATATAGATTTTGTCTAGGAAAACCACCTTATTCAAATGGCATTTAACAAAGCATCTTTTCCTTCTAACATTATTTCAGTGTTCTTCCTTCCTTATTTCTCTTCTAACCCCACACATTAGGATGTGGATTACTTTCTTAGCTAGAAAACTGAAGCATCTAAATCCATGGTTTTCAAAACTTTGTGTCAGGGCCTAAAAGAGAGTTGTGACTCTCTCAAGCGGGTCGCAAGGCCAAGAGAGAAGAGATGGAACAGTGAAATGTGATAGGAGACAAATTTGGGTTTGCCTCTCCACAATGTGTACAACAACCAGGAAATACAGCCTGTTGCTCAGTAATGCTATAGTTTATAAATACTATGAAAAATAAAATATAATCTTGTTCAGTGTTAACCCTTGCAAAATTCTTGGAGTTATTTTGCCAGCGGGACCCAAAAAATAGAGCAAATTTAGAAAGTAGTGTCCAAAAGTTTGACAATCACTGATTTAAATATTGGTATTGTTACCTGTTTCGGGGCAGCTTCAAAATAACATGGAACTCAAACTGAAATAGCACCATTCAGATGATCCACAAATTTATTTTGGCAAAATAGAATATATTTTTGTAACCATTTCAGGAAAAATGTAACATTACAAAGCAGCTAGGTACTTACCCAAACTGAACGATGACAGCTCTCAACAAGGCTATGGGCTGGAGCTGTCCATCAGCACCACTCACTGGGTTGGGTTCATTGCAAAAATGTTGCTTGTGCTAGAGCTCTTGCACAAGTGAAAACAAAAGCAAAGGATAGCAGAAGCCACTTGTGGTAAGTCAAATTTAGTGTATCTCTACTTGCATTTCTGCTTGAGCAAAATATTGGGCAACCAATCCTAGGTTTCAGGAAGTAAACCTAGCACCTTCTTTATTTTCACAAAGGCTCCTCAAGACACAATATGGGAAGAGATTGTCCCACAAGATTTTGGCATGTGTATGTTGTTTATCTGAGCAAACTAGGATGGGAGTGGGAGTTGTTGAACCAGATCTTGCATAATCCCTTCCACAAGCACATCTTGGTGAAGTGGATTTCTTGTTCCATTTGCACATTGCTGGATCCAACCCACAGTCTCTATTGAAAATATGTAGTGGCACATGTACAACTGGGTAGATGATGTCTCTGTGATAATACAAATGGAGTACCAACCGCTTATCTGTGGGGATGGATTATGCAATTATTTTCTTAATTGTTCGGCATCAACCCATACAAATACCCTACTTCACCTTTAGTCCACAGTATGGTTCTTGAGTTACTGTAGCTCATGAATGGCTTGGGAAACCTGGACTCTCTCCAGCTGGCAGTTGAATCATTATCACCTGTGAGGGAAGGGGAGTTTGGGGAACCAGATCAAGACTACAGAAAATAATACTGGAATTTACTTTGTTTCACAAGTCCAAATTACATGAACTATGTATTAAGTAATGTCAATTTGTAAAGGAATAACTTCTCAATATCTATCTTTCCTTCTCAGCAATTTACAAATTACTGTTTAAATGGATTTTCTCCGAATTTTTGCAAAGGAGTGCGCATGTGAACCTACCTGTACACTCCAGTCATCTTTGGTGGCACCAAGACTTTGGAACTCACTCCTCAGAGATTTGTTTGTCTCACTCTACCAGTGTCTATCAGTGAAGAATTTTGTTTCATCTGGCATTTCCCCAATAACTGTTATTGGCGCTCCTTCTAGTGTTGTTTATATGCTTTAATAAATCATTTTATAATTTAATTGTAGTTAACATTTCTTAAATGTTTTAATGTTTCTTATGTTCACTGCCTTGTGGACCCTGATTGGGTAGAAAGGTGGCATTAAAATGTTCTAAATAAACACATAAATAAACCTATAAATAAAAAATGTGTGCTAGTGTTCCAACACTATAAAGATTCTTCAGGACAATTTTCAATTTTCCCAACACTGGCATACGTTACCCTCTTAAAAATCCAAACCATGTGGAAAATACACATCTATGAAGGACAAAATAAAAACTATAAGTTTATCGGATATTACTCTTCATTACAAATTCATGAGTTCCCCTCACCCTCACCCTGTGTCACTTACTCTATGATAGTGAGTGGTCAAGAGAGCTTGGTTCTTCAGGGTTCATGCTTGTAAGGAACCTCACCCCCTCTTGGGAAACCCTTCTTCCCCAAGGCTCCTCCTGAGACTTTGGGGTCTTCAGTACACTGCTACCACTCTAGGCACCCCCAATACTCCCCAAAATCCTCCGTACCTTGAGTCACCAGGAGAGATTTGTGTGCACATTAGCATGTTTGAATTGCTAGGTGAGTGGGCAAGGGTTCAGTGCCCACGCCTTGCAAAAAAAAAAGGCTTTTATTAACTAGCATACACCCTACAAAAATGACTAACAAGGATGAAGTGAGAGTGCATCAACTTACAAAGAGAGGTTACAGAACACAGAATGCTAAGAGCTAAATCCAAAAGAGAACAGCTACCTCGTCTATATTTAATATGTTAGCTTGACATTCTCCCCCCCACCAAAAAAAAAAAAGAATGGACATAGAGCAGCAGGAAACAAAGGATGCTTTCCAGCACAAACGTTTGTTCCTCCTTTTCTTAGTGCACTTTCTCCAAACAAATGGATTGTTTTAACCCTTTACCTCCCAGTTGGGAAGAGTTGGTGGGACGAATCCTTGCTAGGTGGGACAGGCTTTCCAAATCCCACCAAATCTGCATTACCCAATCTCACAATGTTTTACAACACCCATTTTTAGAACTCTAAGCAGGGGAAAGTAAAATTAATCCATTCTGGTGCCGTCCCTCCCACAGGTTAGGAAGCTTCCTCCAGTTCTCACACATTAATTTCCATAGATGCCTCTACTTTCCTGCCTGAATTTAAGGCAATTATGGTGGAGATCACACAGGAGTGCATATTTTCTTAAGGCAGCTATCTTCTAATTCATAACATTTTTTTTACTCCGAACATCTCAAGTTTAAAAATCAAAACTAATATCCTGCATTCTGTGCGTATGTGTGTTAAACTTGAGATGTTCGGAGTAAAAAAAATGAATCAATGTTCTCCAAAATGTTTTATCTTTGACAGCCCTGCTCAGGTCCTGCAAGTTGAGGTCTGTGGCTTCCTTTATTGAGTCAATCCATCTCTTGTTGGGTCTTCCTCTTTTCCTGCTGCCTTCAACTTTTCCTAGCATTACTGTCTTTTTCAGTGACTCTTGTCTTCTCATAATGTGACCAAAATACGATAGCCTCAGTTTAGTCATTCTAGCTTCTGGGGTCAGTTCAGGTTTGATTTGATTTATAATCCACTGGTGGTTTTTTTGGGCAGTCCACGGTATCCGTAACACTCTCCTCCAACACCACATTTCAAAGGAATCTACTTTCTTCCTATCAGCTTTCTTCAATGTCCAGCTTTCACACCCATATATAGTAACAGGGAATGTGATGGCATGAATTAACTTAATCTTGGTGGCCAGTGACATATCCCTAAACTTCAGAATCTTTTCTAGCTCCTTCATGGCTGCCCTTCCCAGTCTCAATCTCCTGATTTCTTGGCTGCAGTCTCCCTTTTGGTTGATGATGGAGCCAAGGAATACAAAAGTCTTCAACAATTTCAGTTTCCTCATTGACAACCTTAAAGTTCTGTAATTCATTCTACCCAGCCGTTTATAGTCAGCAATCACAAAACTTGAAGCACTGGAATTATGCACTGCTGGTGACTACTACTTCTATCGTAGGGCAGAGAGTTGCAATCTACCAGTTGCAATCTTTGAAGGTCACATACAACGCATATTACAATATGCAGTACACTATTATGCCTATTTCACCACCTGGGAAGATGAGGAATAACTAACAAGATTTAGATCACATTATAAAATGTACTTTTGGAAGCTTCTGAGACACTGCAATAATGATCTCATATCATATAGAGACACACTAGGTGGGCATAGGAAATCTCTCTCCATCTTCATTTTTTTGTAAAAACAAAAGTTTTCATATCACAGGCTAATGAGGATGTGAACTAAGAATGGAAAAGCTACATTGTCATTACAAGAGAAATACAAATGATTAACAGTAATGTATGCACAAACAACTGAGTGCCATCAATTAGATTAAAATTATTCTGCTAAAGTTTAGCAGTTTAGCAGCTAAACTAAAGGGGAATTATTTCACAGGAAGGCACTGGCTTAATTTAACTCATTAGAATATTTTTATCCTTCACACTTCCGAATCTACCATGGCAACTTACATTATATAGGTTAGATCCCAACTACAGCTGGTGGAGTGAGGACCACAAAGTGAGAGACTTTCCCGCCTCCCACTTATACTGTATCCCACAGATCACCAAAATGCTGCTCCTGGGGGGGGGGTATCAATGGAGGGTTAGCATGCAGAGGACAAAATGGGTGTTTGCAATGGGGGGGGGGGAATGCCACTCTCTCCTTCCCCAAAAGAAGTTCTATTACAGTGGTGGAATGGCAAAGTATGATCTGACTATATATTTCAATTTGATGTGTTGGTATGTGATTGGTCAGTTGCCGTATTAATACATTTGGTTTGATACATTTCTACATCAAATAAGAAACACTGGTATACATTACATATCCTATTTCATTATAATTCCAGATGAAATACCCTTCAAATTTTACCATTTAACTTCTAACAATCAAACACACGCAAGTCAAAGAAATATTACAGCAGGCAGAATCCAAGCACTGTGGGTTATTTTATTTTATTTGAAGTATGTAGTATGCTTTATACAAGTATAGAACATCCTGTCATAAAAATTATAAATTTAAGGAATCAACTGAAGTTTAAATATTATGCACAGGTTAAGATGTTAGCTGTTGCCATGATACTTTCTTCACACTTTGCCAAAATGACCGCTTGTGTCTGATCCCAGTCTATTTCAGTCCAAGTTGTGACAGCTAAATAGAAAGAAATAGGAAAAAATATTAGATTGATTATCTCCCAGTTTACAAAGGAAACTGGACTGTATTCCAAAACTGAGTTGGTTATGTTACTGAATGGAAACCAACACAGAAAAATGGTTTCTATCAAACAGAACGATTGTTAATAAAGCATATTTAGAGGATAATCTCTTATTTTACCCTTATGAAGTAAGAGGACAGAAGGATTCCCATAGGGTTTTAACAGAGTCCCGTTTTCTCCTCTTTTCTCCTGGCAAATACACTGACAGTGCAACAGTTCTTTCAAAGGGATGGGTGTCTACACTGAGATCTATCCGGTCCTAATATATACCTGAATAAGACCTTACTGGTATTTCTGGATATATTTGGGTACTCAGAGCAGTTCTCGGGATTCTCGGGCATACCGGTATCCAGGTCCCATGTAATTCTGATCGTATTCAGGCATATCCAGGAGCAGCATTTTAAGGATCCCAGGCCTGTTCCCCACCTCACCCCCAACAGGTTTCCCAGGCAGCAGAAAGGCAGCTCCCGGCTGGCACAACTCTCGTTCTGACTGGGGACAGAGGTGTGCAGACATTGCAAGCCAGGTACAGGGCTTGGTAAAACTGCATGTCTGGTTGACTCCTCCTCCTTCCTTTCCTCTTTTGTGTGTGTGTTCCATGTCAAACAACGCATGGTTCCATTAAAATGCATTTACTAAATACAAAATATTAGTTGAATAAAATCTATAGAAAGATGTTAAAACTAATTTTAAAAAACTTTAAGAATTATAGTATTACCTGTTTTAAAAACTGTGCAGCATTGAAGAGTTCACTGCAGCCGTATAGGACATGTTTACCTTGTTTGCCCTTTCATGAGACAAAGATTTCATCAGTATCAAGTTCAGACATTATATATTACAGCAACATGTTACTAAACAAAGCTCATTTAAAAAATCACAGTGCAAAATAAACACACCTTTATTGTTTTTAAATTTTATTTGACAATACGATAGTGCAGTAAAATGCTCAAATACAGCTTGTACCAAGGCATTGGGTAGGTGTAGGACTTCACTGGAGAAGTCATACACAATCTAAAATCTCTTGGACTGCTTTAGGAAAGAAGCTTAAAGGAGAAACAGTATCCATATAAAGGAAATAACAATTAAGGGTGAGCGAGGCTTGGGGAACAAGAATCAGTGGGCTGTATTTCTTGTGATACCAGTAGTGGATTATCCCCACCTTCTTTCCCAAGCAATCTTTGGTGATCCCCTAAAAGAGAGAAGCTAGGAGACCCTTGTGAGAAAAATGTCCCATGGCATCAGGTGCTGCAAGGAGGGGGAATCAGACAGAATTTCTCCCTCCTTTCCAATGGCAGAGGCATTGGTGAAGGACGTTCTTCACCAGGGAAACATTGGCTGGATTTTGCCCACTTTCCCCTCTTTACTGCAGCCCCCACTTCCATATTGGATTGTGTTCAGGAGGGTCCTCTGATATCCCTTTTAAGGAATCTTCGGACTGCTGGGCAAAAATTTGAGCACTATGTAGGATCCAATCTATGATTTATAAATAGGTCATATATAAATGCAATTCAGAAATAAAATTGTCTAATTTTGTTAGTCTGCACTATCTGACCTGCCAATGGGTAAGGATAAATGAAATCAGATAAACAAAAGTATGGTATAGACATGTAATTATTCTAATTTATCTACAGATCATTACTGTAATTTGGCAAAGGTGGCATACTGGCCATACTCCGGACCCTATGGAAGCATAACGGAATATCTTTGTGTGGGAAAGTGAAGAAGATAGATGACATTATATAAATCAGTTTTGTATCTCTTTTTAATTTGTGAAAATCATAATCCATTGTAATATCGTTACATGAATTACAATTGTCAAAAACAATAAATCAGTTTTGGCTAAGTTCAGGTTCACAAGTGCTCCTACTGCCCACAAATAGGCACACATTTCTCATTCCTTTAAATGGTGTGAGGCAGTTCTGTGCATACATTATACCCTTATTGAAATGAATAAGAAAGCACACTTGCATACCCAAGAAAGCCCACTGAACTTCTGGATGACAGGCAATGTCTCAGAGTGTGGAAAAAATGTCACTACATTTATTCAAAGAACAAAGTGAAGATGCATACCTTTGTGTAATCAATAAGGTTTTGATATTCAATGTAGTTGCCTCCTCCAACTACAAATACAATCGCCTATAACAGAATTTAAAAAAATCAATACGATGTAGCTATTATTGAAAGTTGACTTTACTATAGAAGCAGAATTCAATCAGAATAAAGTTTTGTTATGTTGATAAACTCCAAGGCACTAAAAGGCAAAAAAGAAGCAACCTATTGGTAATAGTAGCCCTTTCACAAATTCCAAGCATTTACAATGAATGTGGAGTGGAAAGAATAGTCTAGGACTGTGGTTCCCAATCTATACACATTAATCGGAACGCATGCATACAGCCTACATGCATAAAGCACACATGCACAGGGCTCTCCCTGCATGACTGGGAACACTGAAAAAGCAAGTTTCTTAGAAGTGCAAAGAAAATCATAAGGGCTTGCACCTCCATGCACATAGTCTCCATGCATACTTTTTATGTTCTATAAAGGGGTGCTGTACTCTCAGCTCTCTCTCTTCCTTCCTGGATGTATTTATTTTATATACCCTTTTAATGTCTATAAAAGGCTTCTGTCTCACAGGTTAAAAGCATCTTACTGATGCATGGTCACTGAGTGGACAAAAAGCACCTTGATAAATGTAAGTTGTAGGCAATGAGAAAATTATTCTGGCACATTTCTAAGGTAATAAAGTTTTCATTTTTGTTTCCCATATTTTATTTTTCTAGTCATTTTAAGAAAGAGTGCAAGAGAGTAAAGGGCAGAGTTACAACACCAAGAATAATATAATAATAAATTAATTAATTAAATACCAGTTATGAAGGTAGAAAGCCAGCAGGGGTCGGGGGGCTATCCAGTGTGTGACTATGAAGGTCAGGGTTTTAAATTAGAGTAGAGGTAGCCTGATGTGAAGTTTGACCAGCAGAGTCTCTTTCCCATTCTTCACCTGAGAGACCGAACCCTTGGCTATTAAATGCAGTTATTTAATTGTACGTGAGGGAATTTACCACAGCTAATTAGTGTCACTGCCTGCTGCAGTTATGATGGTGTTACAGTTTTTCTGGCTGGTACTGCCTGGGTTATGCTCTAAAAATGCCTTGCCCTCCCTACGACTTCACATGAGACTTGAGGGAAACTGGAGAAAGCCGTAGGTTTTATTCACATCTGATATAGGGGAGTAAGGTTATCCAGGGTGTTAAAAGTTTAAACAGCCAATTTTTACTTAATGACTGTCATAAAATCTCTGACTTATCACCAAAGGTGTTGAAAGGGATAATAGGATATGCTTATCCAGCCCTCTGAAGATGAAAGAAGCTTACATTTGTTAAATATCATTTAACAAAGATGTAGTCAGACAAATGACTTCAGATAACAGGTTTTTTGTTAGGAAATCAAGTATCACCAAATATATATTACAGTTAACACAAACAGTGAAGGCAATAGATTAGAAGAGTATGATGTTTGTTATCTTACCTCCTGAAATGGATTCTTGTTCCTTGGAATTGAACTATAATTTTAAAAAAGCAAAACCTTTAGATCACTGCTTTCAGAATTTCATAAACATCAAAAATACAGTCTACATCAATTATAGCAGGGATAGGATAATGTTTGAACCTGCATGAACAATGCAAAACCTATACTGAGTCATTCATTTGCCCCAGCAAAATTTATTATACAGCTAGTCAAAACACAGCAGTTTTCATGAAGCTATTTCATAAGTCACACCAAAGGCAGAACTAGAGTGTCAGGTTTCAGATCAGCTTTTGGGATCAGAACTGCTTCAGTGGTCCAGTAGACAAGGTTCATCTTGAGACTGAGAGGAAGAGAGTGACCCTGATGATTCTTCTATACTTGCATTTAATACCATCTATAACCTTCTGATCTCTCTTTGGTGGTTTAAAAACACAGGGCAATGTTGGAAAACAGTTCTGCTTTTAAGAAATGGAGCAGTCTAGAGAAGGCTGGAATAGTTAACTACTGCTCCATCTCATGGAGGGTTCAATCCTCTTCCCATTCTTTGTATGGACACTCTTTTTAAAAAAATAAAAATTATATTGGGACCAAAAGTACTGAAATAATGCCTATATCATACCACTTTCAACCATTCATTTTAAAAAAAACATCTCCAACATTAGTGGCTTCAGGGCAGAGAGAGCACATCACACTGATGCTAGCTCAGCATGGTCACCTATGTGCTAAATTAAAAGATACAGTGATGGCCACTGGCATAGATGCTTTTAAAAGGGGGTTGGATAGATTTATGGGGAATAGGTCTGTCATTGGCTATTAGCCATGATAATGAGACTGACAGGCTTCTCCTGTGATCAGGGCTCATGGTGGGGCCTCTTGGTTCAGAGGCAGAATGCTTCTGATCATCTGATGCTGGGAAACAGTCAGCAGGTGAGGGCTGTTATCTGTAGGCCCGGCTTGTGGCCTACCTCATGGCATCTCACTGGCCTCTGTTGGAAACAGGATGCTGGACTAGATGGATAACTGGCCTGATCCAGCATGGCTACTCTTACGTTTTTATGATATAATCCCCAACAGGAAACACTGAAAAATGATTTGAAAATGATTCCAGATTAACATTAAGATGACTTTATTGTTTCTTGTACAGAAATACAAATCTAACATAAAAGCAATTGGGATAGGTAACATCCCACATTTCAAGCTGATCAATGTGATCCCAGCTCAATGCGCTGAAAGTTTGCAAATATCAAGAGCACAGACACTACAATGTTAGCTATGCATTAGTTGTAATCATGTGTGCCACTGTGAGGAATGGAGAAAATCAGAAGTGGGGTATCATTGAGCATTTAAAGGTATTAGCAGAAATTATTTTTTCCCAAGGTCAATATGATTTTACAAGAACTAAAAGTTTCTATATTGAGAATACTTCCATTCATTCAATGGCTAGTACTCACAGAAGGGATTCTTCCACTACACAGCTTTCTAAAACTTTTAAAGCTTCAAACTACAAAAGGGACAACTGTTGTGTAAATAATATGAAGTCAATGTACTCATACCCCCAAATGATTCTTACAGCATATCTACCTGTTACATTTTTACGCTGCCCTTCCCCTAAGGAGCTCAAGGGCCCTCCCCTACATGGTTCTCTTCTCCTCAATTTTGCTCCAAGAAGCCTGTACATTATATATATATAAATTGACTGGCTCAGGATCATCCAGCGACCTACATGATCAAGTGGGTCTCCTAAGCCTTAATCTGACACCCAGCCTCTCAAATAATAATGTAATCAACTATAACAACCTCAATAAAATAAACATAAAAACATGTAAGCAGCCACCAAATCAGGGTCCCCAACCTTTTTGAGCCTGGAGACACTTTTGGAATTCAGATGCAGCATGGTGGGAATAGCCACAAAATGGCTGCTGCAGCTCACCTTCAGTCACAAAGTGAAAATTGGTGGAAGCTGATGCCAAAGCAATTAAAAAAAATTCACAGCCAATCAAATCCCCAATGACCAACCAGAAGCCTTGCTGGGCAAAAGCCCCACCTGGCCTGGCCCCCTTTCTAAAAACACTTGATGGATGTCAGGGAAGGTGTTAGTTGGTGCCATGGTGTCAACGGGCACCACACTGGGGACCCCTGCACTAAATATTTAATAGAAAGAAAACACTAATATAGAAAATAAGCTTGCAATTGAAGTTTTCTAGCTGTAGGTGTAAATTACCCTGAATGCATTTCTGGTGTTTTATTTATTTATTTGATTTATAGGCTGCCCTTTCCCGGCCGAATCCAGGCTCAGAACGGCTAACACCACTCTAATACATTAAAAAACTTTATATACTACATAGAATTAACCATAAAAACCCTGGCACCTTAACAGATTACATCATCAACACTCTAGCAGGAAAATAATTACATCACTGTAATAACAATAAACAGTGCAATAACACAACAGCACAACACATTACATTCAGGCGGAGAAAACAGGGGGAAGGAGGGAGAGGAAGAGGCCAGCTACATGGAATCCTGATGGAATATCATCGCTGTCCTCAACCATATGCCTGGTTTTCTCCTCAACATGGTATAACAGACTAAAATCCTGTGTGTTTGGGGGTTAAATATAAGCCCAGAAGCCTGGCTATATAATGGCTTTGTTTTCCCATTCATTTAAATAGGAGTCAATAATACTGTTCTTGTAATCACTTTATTTTTTACAAGTAAAACTGAAGATCACCTGAATGTATTTTTTTATTTAGAAAATGCATATGGTGCCTCTTCAGAGACCTGCTTGAGGTGGCTCACAAAGTAAACCCAACACATTAAATCGTAAAAATATGAGCACTTTGTAACAGATGGGCTGCTAGCGCAGATCATTCAGTACTAAGGTGATGCAATCCCTGTTCCCAGACCCCGGGCAACCACATTTTGGACCTAAGTTTCTGGACCATTTTCCAAGGCAGGTCCACACAAAACACATTACCATAGTCTAACCTGGATTCAAGCACAGCATGGATTACTATGATCCAACCACACTTTCAGGAATGGCCAGCTATAAAAAAAAGGCCACAAGCTACATAGATCTGAGAATCCAACCACAGGCCAGCATCCAGCAGCACTGCTAAGCAACAAACCTGCTCCTGCTCCTTCCGGTACAACACAACCCCCTTCTAGAACAGGGTGACTCCTTAGTTCTCATGCAGCTTTGTTACTGACCAACAGCAATCCCATATGGACTGACATTCAATTTATTGACCTCCATCCATCCCACTACCTTCTCCAAACACCTGTTCAGGACTTCTACAGGCCCACCCGATTAAGCTGTTAAGGACCAACAGAGCTGGATATCATTTGCATATTGGCGGCACCCCACTCCAGATCTTTGGATATCTTCCTCAGAGTTTCCATGTAGATTTTAAAATATGGTGGCACATATCTGGTAAAAAGTTAGGATATTGGGGGTACAATATCTGAGGTACCAGGCAAATCCACTGGTGAAGCAGAAGTTACAAAGATTTCAAGCCACATGTTTTGTTTTTAATATATAGAGAGAGTAAATTCACCTGTCATTGCCTCGTAGCATCTTAGGGTCAAAATACCTGTATTCATCTGTCTCCTATTTAGGGAAATAAACATTTGTACAACCTTTACTATCTTAAGTCCAAACAGTTTGACAAGTAGCTTAATCAATCCCTTTACCAAACTATATTTTTAGGTTACCTTGTATTACACAATGAGTTCTCCTCACAGTATTTCCATAAAGATAACATTTCACTGAAATAGTTCTGTATGAGTATTCATTCTCTTATAGCACTGAAATAGCTATGATAGGTGCCAATGGAGATTAAGTAGCTCATTTGACATTCACTGCTACCAAACCTTCCAAAATATGCTAGTTGCACATTATGTTCTAGTTACGAAGCAATATGGAAAAATCCCAAGATACGACTAGTTTTAGAGATTCACAACTCCTCAAAAGGAACATTATTTATTTTTGCTTCACACATGTAATGGCAACAAATGGTAAGAAGATACGCCAGTCAAAATTGCTATTCATCATTAAACACACTCGTATTATTCAACTGCATGATTTATGAGCACCATTAAAACAAAACTAAGTCTGTTTACAAAATTTGGAATTACAACTCCATTTTTTAAAATGCTGACATTATGATGAAATGAAAGATTTTTCCTTCCTCAAAGACATGCTCAATATTTTCACTGGCGAGTATCATCATTTTTTCTGTCTACTTTCAGTTACTTTAATCACATTAAGAAAAAAAATAAGAAGTAAAATAGAGTTTAACTTACCTGTAACTGTTGTTCATCTGGTGGTCTTCTATGCAGGGGCACATTGGGGGACTGTGCAGGCGCAGGCCAGCCACGGATAAGATTTGTCAGCTTCTAGCAAAAACGAAAGTGAGAGTGCTCCCCCTCCCCTCGGGGCATGTAGCCTCCCCGCCCAACAGTCACATGACCCAGGGGGAGGGAGCACTCTCCCCTCCAGTTCTCCAACCTGCCGCCACGGAACCACCCACGTGTATTGCGGAGAGGTCCCACAGCGGGGAAGGAGGGAGGGATGTGTGCCTGCATAGAAGACCACCAGATGAACAACAGTTACAGGTAAGTGAAACTCTGTTTTCATCTGCGTGGCTTCTATGCAGTCCCACATTGGGAGTGTAGCAAGCTCAGTTGCCCGGATGGTGGGTGTGGGACAGTCACCGTTACAATGACTACAAGACGGCAAGTCCCACTGCCACCTCTCCAGATGAATGCACGTCGACCGCATAGTGCTTCATGAAAGTAGAGGGGGTTGACGACATCGCCGCTTGACAGATGTCTCGGAGGTCAATTTTAAGCGAAAAGGCGACGGAGGCAGCGTAAGCTCTTGTGGAGTGTGCCTTGACCATGTCTGGGCAATCCACGTCCGCACTCTCCTAAGACAGTCTAATGGCTGAGGTAATCCACCTGGACAGGGTCTGCTGGGAGGCTCGGTGACCTTTACGGTGGTCGCTACAGCACTAACATAATGTTTTTCCTGCAAACAAGTTTCTTTGTAATAAGAAGAGATGGCCCTCCGTACATTTAAAAGAACAGAGCCCTCTCCGCATCGGAAGAAGGGGTCGGCCATAACACGGGTAAAACAATACCCTGTGTAGAGGAAAACTCAGATTTCAACACCACTTAATCAGCGTGAAATTAGTAACCGGTGAGGAACGACGAAGAGCCGCTAATTCTCTGACACAACTGGCCGAGGTAACTGTGGCCAGGCAGGCAGTCTCATAGGATAGCAAAGAGAGGCCCCCGGTGGCCAAAGGCTCAGATGGTGTTTTATGAGTTGGGACAACATGAAGGGAAAAACTCCACTGAGGAACAGGTGGAGATACCCGGGGATAGAGGTTGATATGTCCCCGTAAAAAACACTTCTGTGAGTCTGTGTGTGAAAAAAAAAAAAACCACAGAAAGGAGAGTCCAACTCAGCGTGACGGGCCAAACAGAAGTCGAGGGATTGAACAGTCCAGCATCAATAAACATACGAGGTAGTCAGAAAGTGACAACAGGAGAGAAGCATACAAACCATTGTCAGCAGCCCACAGGGAAAAACGTTTCCGCTTGGCATCAAGAAAAAAGTCTCGAGGACAACTTAATGGGGTGCAGCAGCACCTGAGCCACCCTATCTCACCATAGATTACATAAAATTCTCCATGTTGCCATCTTGATTCTGGAAGAAATGTGAGAATATCTTGAGGAGGAACAGTACTCCCTTGAGTCAGGGGCATTAGAATTGTGAACTGAGATCCCCTGGGCCGGATGGTGCCACCAGGGTGCCACTTGTCCTGTCCGTCTAGATCTTGGCCAGAACCTTGCCCGGTAAGGGGAAGGGGGGGGATCAACCAAGTTATTTGGAATGCGTCCCTCATGGAGCTTGGGCTCTCCCCCGCTCTGGAGCACAATTGAGGACACACTGAATTGTGCTGAGTCACAAGAGATACATTTGCGGGGTGCCCCAGATTAGGAAGAGCTAATGGAGACAACGTGAGTCTACAGTGATAACTTGCGAAGTCTACGAGGATGTTACTCGTGCCTGCGATGTGAATGGCAGTGACAGTGGAGCCATATGTTATGGCCAGTCCCAGACTGCGATGGCTTGTGTGCACAGCACATGGACCTTGTGCCGCCCTGTTTGTGCTGGGCGTTGCTGTCCGTTGTGACCTGAACCTGTCGATCCTCGAGGACCCCTGCAGAGGAGCAGAGAGGAAGCCCAATAGAATGAAGCTCAAAAGAAAAAAGTTAATGTGCAGGGTAGACTCTTGAGCAGGCCATAGACCATGGGCCTTAAGAGCCGTACAATAAGGTCCCGACCCTGATAAGGAGGTGTCAGGAACAAATGAGTCTGTAGAGCAGGTGTTTGAAAGGCGACACCAGTCAAGAGGACCACCAGTCCAAGAGGCAATAACCAATGTATAGACAGATTTTTGTATTGAGGGTCAATGTTCAGCTGGAGTGCTGTCAGAGAACTGAGTGCGCAAGGGGAGCATCCGCAGACAAGCAAAGGCAACAACTGCAGTGGAGAATCCATGAGTCTCAAGTAGAGAATTGTAGGGGTCATTTGGGACCTTTCCTAGAACAGGTTAACTATCTTTCAAATGGAGCGTATTCCCTGTATTAGATGGTAAGCTCTAGCTGTGGCCAGGTGCAGGTGGGTACCATGAAACTATGGCCTCAGAAGATGTCAAAGGAGACTTTTACAGTTGACCAGGAGACCCAGGTCGGTTAGGACGGAAAATAAAAACTGCCCAAGGACTTAGCGGTTATCCTTCTTGAGACGATCAAGAAAGGCATCGTTTAATCGCTGAAGAGCGAGGTGCCCTCAAGGGGTGGTTTCCCAGTACGCGACGGAGGTGCCCTCAAGGGCAAGGTGCTAGATACACGACTGAATGTCATACGGAAGGGTGGACTGGTTAAGTCAGCATGCCTCCGGAGGACTATGGACGAGGCCATGACCTTGCTGGAAGGGTCTGCAATGTGACGCGCCGCAATAAACTGCTGTCTGTCGAAAGTCATGTTTATGCTCTGAGTGGTTTAGTGTGATGGGCGTTGACCCTCTGGTAGGATACTAATTTGAGATTAAATTCCATCCCAGAGGGGATATTAGTATCTGGCCATGATTGCCATGAAATGGAAATGTGAAGACCAATGGCACTGTAAGTATAAACATTCCTGGGTAAAGACTCCAGTCTGCGTCCCTCCCGGTTAGGGCAAGGAATGTGAACACGATTTATATTTGCCCGACAGGGCTTCGACCACCAGAAAATTTGGGACAGGCTACTGGTACGGAAATTCACCGTCCTCACGGCGGATCTTGTAAAGGTTCTCAATTCCTCTGTTGAAGAGGGAATCAAAAATGGCTTGGTCCGATTGGAATCCACCGCCTCCAAATGCTTGTATCATTGGAAGGACCACAGGACCTGCTTCAGAGAAAAGTAATATATCCATGATGGTTGTCATCCGAGACGCCAGGGAGGGAATATATATTAGAACCTTAGCCAGACGGATCAATTCTACATATAATCTCACATCCCCCGGAGGGGATGTGATTTAGTATCTCCTGCAATGTCCACAGGTGAGGGTTGCGAGGTGCGGAATTCCGTGTCAGAGACCTGAGTAGCCGTTGCATCGGACTCAGAATGGACCATATCCTTTAATGTAGAAGGAGACCCTAGCTGGAAGAGTCTCCAGGGGGAGTCTTTGCCTCAGCAACGTACGGTTCCGAGAAGGCTCTGAGAACGTAGGCTCCGAGAACGAAGGCGACGAGAGGCCGTGGGCGCCAAGGTCGCCGAGAGGCCATGGGCGCCGAGAGGCCGTAGGTGCTGAGAGGCCGTGGGCGCCAAGAGGGCCGAGAGGCCGTGGGCGCTGAGAGGCTGTAGGTGCCGAGAAGCTGTAGGCGCCACTTGTCAAAGTCGGAATAGCAACACCCTTATGCGGCTGCAAAAGGAATTGAGTGCGGAGCTGTTGCTCATCCTGGGTCCCGCTCTGAACAGGAGCAGAGGGGCTAACCAGGGTATCCTGGGACCAGGACATCCTGGGACCCGCTCTGGACAGGCAGAGGGGTTAACCAGGGAATCATGAGAAGGCGAGTCCTCCAGAACAATTGGTGGAGTCAGGTGACTCAAAGAGACGTCGAAGACCACCGACAAACAGCGCCGAGGTGATGACGACCCTGATCGGCACCAAGGAGACTTCGAGGAAGACCGACGCCGAGGCGCTCTGCACTGAGGGAAGTTCGATGTCCAAAGACATCGAGGCCCTCATTGCCGAGGAGGTCGAAGGCGCTCTGCGCCGAGGGATGTTCGACGTCGACTGACGTCGAGGCCCTCGCTTTTGAGGAGAGTCCGACTGATGGCGTCGAGGTGACTTCGACGGAGATTGGGACGACGGTCTGAAGGAGCCGGGGCAAGGGACTTGGCTGGTAGAATGATCAACTTGGACGTCTTAATGACCGAAGGTCGGATTTAGCATGCTTAGACGTACCTCCATCGTCCAGCCGAGCGCCCTGAGGAGAGGTTTCTTCTTGGGCTCCATGGAAGTCTGTCCTGTAGGGCCAAGCCTTTTTAGAAGTGCCTTCTCCGGCGTCCAGACGAAGGGTTCAGACGATCAGTACAGCCCTTCAGTGCTCTGAGGGTGGAATGAACGTGTCGTTCCCTCAGGCAAAGGAGGCAAACCTTGTGGCAATAAGTCTTCGCATTTTGGTGTCACAGGAACGACACTGATTGAAAAGTGGAGCCTTCTTAGATTCCATTCAGTAATAGCAGAAGAAGAGAAGCTATAGACACATTCTCTCTCAGTGGCGGCAGAAAGAGAACTGGAGGGGAGAGTGCTCCCTCCCCCTGGGTCATGTGACTGTTGGGCGGGGAGGGGGAGCACTCTCACTTTCGTTTTTGCTAGAAGCTGACAAATCTTATCCATGGCTGGCCTGCACAGTCCCCCAATGTGGGACTGCATAGAAGCCATGCAGATGAACTTCAGTTATGTTTTTCACCATTTTGAACATTATAACGGTGGTTATTCTACAATATAAAAAATTATGGGATTCAGCAAGACATCTGTGGGTAGAAACACATTTCTGCATTCACAGCCACTATGGACACAGATCTTGATTAATATCTGCATCTACGCCAGGCTGTTTATCCAGTCCACACTGAATAAACTATTTCTGATGAGGATGTATACTATGGGCTACTAGCAATTAATGTAAGCCACCCAAATTGTACCCAAGCCAAAATGTACAGAAGAGAAACTTTAGCAGCTTTTCTGTATATTCTTTTCAGTCATTAGCTTTTTTCATTTATGAAATAGGGAGGCTAAAACCCCTATGAATTAAAAAAGGATCCAATTCTTCAAGCTTTTGTGATAGCAAAACACAGGAAGTCATAGCATTCACAAAAGGAACACTTTTCAACAAACCTCCTGCAACTCTCTTGAATATACTAGAAGGGCCATTTGCAGCCTGTCTAAGGATCCCAATGATTTTTTGCTCCATATATTAGGTCTCTCAAATGAAAACGAAATGTCAAAGACCTCTGAATTCCTTAAGAAGTACTGCAATTTAAATATGATCAACTGAAAAGTGCCTTGCTTGTTTAAATGATCTGGGGAATTATGGCTTTGACAGGACTACGGGGCAACATAAAAATAATGCTATATTTATAAAATGATATGAACAGGGAATCCTTGTACACCCAAACGTATCTTCTTCCTTTAAACATCTTAGGTAAAAACATATACAGGCATTTGTTTCTACTTTTAAAATCATTTGTTAATTCTATATATTTTTTTTAAAAGCTTAATTCACCTGAAGGAAGCAAAATTTATTGTTGTATCTTGCTAAGACATTAACTGCCTTAAGAGTTAACTGATTTTTTTTTTGGTTGCATACTTGAGTTCCCCAAAACAATTGTCCTTCAGATGGAGTTCCTAGCTCCCTGGGAGCTGCTTTTACATGATTTGGTCCCATATGGCTGAGTGCGACAGATGCAACCATATCAGCAGGGCATACCCTGTGGTTCTTTCCCATGGAATCTGCACTCTTGTGGTATGAGTGTGCATATCCACATATGTACAGAAAGACAAATGAAATTTTATGGGAGTGGAAATGGGCTCCTGAAAATTATATGGTGCCTTGTACACTTGTTGAAAGCTTACGAACTATCTGGCATTGTTTGCTTCAAGCCACCAACTGCCATCATAGGCCAGATGATGGCTGGGCTCAGAGCAGAAAGCATTGAGGATGCGCTTTCGACACTTATCAGCTGCCCAGTGGCTGCACAGCAGGGCGGGGAGTGGGGAGGATGGGACTTCCTTTTCCCTGTGAATAATCAGGTCCCCTGATTATTACACCAAAAATACAAAATACCCATAGTTCATTCCTACTGTGTTAAACGGTTAATACTTAAGAGTTTGCATATTACAATTTTACAGACATTTCAGACTTTTGTGTTAGTTGTACTTACAGGATTTGATTTCATCTCCATAAGGTTGTCTAAAATACGGGTGACTGGTAGATTCTGTGAAAGAGATTGTACAATTCAAGTCAACTACAGAAAATGTTTACATGTAGCACAAAACAGGTACAGTCATGACCAGTTTATTTTTCACATTGTTAGTGGAGCTTTTTTTAAATAAAAATGGGCCGTTTTATTATTATTTTATTATTATTTCCATCTTTATTACTGTTGCCCTGCCAGATTTCCCTTAACTAGACTAAAATCCTACCATTAGAATGTAACTTCCTTAGAACATGGGCGAAAGAGATAATGCTGCAGTGCCGCAGTCGTCTTGCTTGTGATCTTCCTGGAGGCACCTGGTTGGCCAGTGTGTGAACAAACTGCTGGACTTGATGGTCCTTGGTCTGATCCAGCATGGCTTTTCTTATGTTCTTATGAGACATTTTAGAATGTAATGAGGAAACCACTAACAAGGTCACTAAAAAAATCAATATGTATTATTTAGACAGTGTTGAAATGAATGGCTGTTCAAGGGCCTCTGCACATCCCTAAGATGTTTCTGTATATAAAGAGTGATTACTAATTTTTCCTTTGGGTTGCAGCCCCTCATGCCACATTGTATGCTGCTTGACAAGATCCTCTGAGCTTCAGGAGCGGCTTTTTGTCTTCCTCACGAAACGGTATGCATGGCCCAAGTCTCAGATGCTGAGAAACCCAGAGCATTTCTTGGAGCTCTCTGCTGATCAAAAGGACTACAAGTCTGTCCACTCTATAACATGCCTCAGAGAAGCAAGATGACAACACTTTGTCTCACTTTTTCTGTATATGTGCATTTGCCCTGAATGAGAGACATTTTATAATTTTATAATAAATAAATGTTATAATAAATAAAGCAGGTGCTAGTCTAGGACTAATGACAAGATATTCACATCAGCTTTTAGTCTGCTTTCATCAGGGTACTGTATGTTCAGATTTCCTGCTTGGAGAAAAGGTGACGCTTGTGGATATAACATTGGCTGCTCCTTGTTTCCTTGACATCTTAGCTAAACAATGTTCAAAAGGATAGAACTTGCATGAAGTTGCAGGTCAATTAATCACCTCCCCAGTTTTAACAATATTTTTATATGCAGAGAAATAATTCTGAATATGATAGGAGGGTTGTGATGAATGGCAAACGTGGAAGCCTTCGTTGAGCTTTTGATGTATGAGAACAGCAGGGGTTTCTTTTAATTGTATCTCTGTTCACTTTTTTAAACACGCTAGGAACAACACAAAGAGCGCATTCCTGAGGTAGGGGGCCGAATCGCCTTAGGAGGAGACATGACCCCAACACTGGCATCAGTGCCACTTGCACCATGCAAACTGGCATGGAAGCTGGCATAGTGCCACTTGCGCTGTCCTGTTGGACAGCCGCGGCAGCACGGCCCTCGGATGCCAGCTTGGCCTCCTGCCGGCATCCTGCCAGTGCAAGTCCTCATGTCAGTATCCTGGGAGGCATTCCCAGGTCATTTCTGGGGGTAGAGCTGCCAATAGGCAGCTTCCTAACCCCTTTCAGCCCAGGAATTCCCTTTTTTAACAGCCGAGCTGTGCCAGCTTTTAGTTGGCGCAGCATCACTGTTCTCTATGGGATTTCCGTCCCCTTTAAAAAAATTTTTTGGGAAATGCCCTTCCCCCCCCCCTGCAGTGCCTGCGAAACCTCTGTGGAGGCGCGGTGGTGGCAGTGCGGCCACACCATCCCCGGTTGCTGAAGGTTTCAGGAATGGGCCAAAATTGCTCAGGAGCCACACAGAACTTACAGTTTGGCAATCCTTTGCATAAAAATAATGTTCTTAAACAATCTAAGTCTGTAATCTTGGTAATAAATGCTTATCTAGCTGTAATATGAAATATCATTTTATTCAAAGATGTGTTACCTGTGCAACTTACTTCATGGTTATGGTAAAAGTCTATAAACCTGCTTAATTAAATAACTTATTTAGAACATTTTTATGCTACCTGCCCACCCAAACAGGGTCCTCACGGTGGCAAACATGAAAATATATGAACATTCAAACAGCATTTAAAATAATACCTAAAACAGTTCAATGAAAATATATAAAAACATGTAAACACACAACACTAAAACCAGGGAGGTGGGCCAGTATCAATTATTGGGGGTATGCCAAACAAAACAAGTCTTCACCAACTGGAAGACAACAACAGGAGACAGAAAAAACTCTCTGAGATGGGGGTTCCAAAGCTTTGGAGCCATGACCAAGAAAGCCCTTCCTTTCTCAGATTGCCTCAGATGGCAGGGGCACCCAAAGCAGGGGCTCCGAATATTTATTTATTTATTTATTTTAAAGAAACAAAAGGAAGAAATAAGAATAAGGGGAAAGAACTCATAATCCTACACCTAAATAATCCTACACCTAAATTTTAAAAAGCAGAAACAAAAATATAACAACAGTGGTGGAAGATCTACATTTATGTTTCTACACCAGAGTGGTGTAGTGTTTCTACACCAGCATGGTGTAGTTAGTGGTAAAGAGCGGTGGTTTGGAGTAGTGGACTCTGATCTGGAGAACCGGGTTTGATTCCCCACTCCTCCACATGAGCGGCGGAGGCTAATCTGGTGAACTGGATTTGTTTCCCCACTCCTACACATGAAGCCAGCTGGGTGACCTTGGGCAAGTCATGTTCTCCCAGCCTCACCTACCTCACAGGGTGTCTGTTGTGGGGAGGGGAAGGTGATTGTAAACTGGTTTGAGTCTGCCTTAAGTGGTAGAGAAAGTCGGCATATAAAAACCAACTCTTCTCTTCTTCTATAAAAGGCTTTCAAATATCTAAAAATAAGCCCATATGCAATTGTTTCTATAACTCATGAGTTCAAATATTTATAGAGTTCAAAGGTCCTCAATCCACTGATTTACTGGAGGTGGGCATTTATCTTTCCAGTGTTGTAATACAAGTGTTTTAGCTGTAGTAGGGACACGGAGGGTCCATTTTTGTTGACCAAGGGTTAGCCTCCAAGAGACCGACAGATAGTTTAAAAGTACACAAGCATCTGAAGATGACTGGAGTGGATGTGTAGGTTCATATGGGAGAAGGTGGTCCTTAAATTATGCTGGCCCCAAGTCATATAGGACTTTAAAAGTCAATATCAGCATCTTGAATTGAACCTGGAACAAAATTGGAAGCCAGCATAGACGGAACAAGACCTGTGTGATATGATCCCCATGGCACTCCAGTCAATACTCTGGCTGCAAGATACTGTGCCATCTGTATCTTCCAGACAGTCTTCAAGGGCAGCCCCATGTAGGGCACTTTGCTTTAATGTAACCTGGATGTTACCAAGGCAGGCACCACAGTGGCAAGATATTTCCTGTCCAGGAAGGGCCACAGCTGATTTACCTGCCAAAGCTGGTGAAAAGCACCCCTAGCTTCCACCACCACCTGTTTATTCAACAGGAAGCCAGGGTCCAGCAGCACACCCAAACTAAGAACCTGATCCTTTAGGGGGAGTGCAACCCCATCCAGATAAACTATACTGTCAAACACACCTGTTGTTTGAGTACTAGATTCTTGACTCCTTCCATCACAAACTGTGATCCTGTATTCATGACACGTGAAAAAAGGCTGCAACATAAAAACAACAACATCATGCATGATTTTGTTTGCTTTCATGCATCTAAGAAGAATGTTATGATGAACTGGTCCTCATTGTACTTCACGAGTTAAAATACTGAAACTGTACAGTACAAAATGTGAATACTACAAAATTTGTTTTCTATTCTATATTGATTATTAGTACCTGTGAAAGATTAGAAAAATGATTCTATACAGTTAGCATTGTTGCATGGAAATTACTGTGGGATCTCGCTTGGACCAATGTAAATGCTTTGAAGGCCCTGTGTTATAATGAACCACCTACTAAAAGAGAGAGGTCTGGTGGTGAGCAGATCTGAACATTTCTCCTCTGATGGATGCCAGTTTATTCATCTCGGTACTGTGATTTAAAACAATTATTAGCCTGTGTAATAGAGCTACTGCCTAATTTATATAAAACAATAACCTGATTTCTATGTAATGTATATGCCTCAGCATGATCAGAAGAATATGAAAGAACACTTCTGAATAACATTTTGTCAAATTAAAAAAATAATGTTCAAACAGTCAGCACTTAAGCAGTTAACAATAAAAAATCACCTCAGACTTTGAAGTTGGGGTAACAAAATGCAGTTTGTAACTCACCCCAATGACTTGGCTGCACTGTTTCCATAGGAAGCTGGAGTTGAAGCCATTTTGGCAAATGCTCTGTGAAATAAGTAAATCAATATCTAAATGCTTAATTTATTTTCATCAGTGTACAAGCATATTATCGCTTCTCATGAATGAAACATTCATTTTCAAAATTCAGCCTGTCTAGCAATCCAAGGGTTCTTACTTCACATCCAAACATTAGTAGACACGCTCCAAACAACATCTGTCTCTCCCTTCACTGACAAAATAATGCTCCCACATTTCACTCTACTAAAGTAAACGATTCCGAGTTCCAAGTTCCAGAATACAGCATTTGAAATAGAATGATCTATTTCAACAGAGCATCCAAAACAAAGGGCCAAAGGGGATGGGGCGGAGGAAGAAAAGAATTTGAAAACATTATATTTTCCAGAGACAACTAAAGTTGTTGAGATCATCTAATCTGTGATCTTGTGTCACTCTGGTTACCATAAGATAAATAGTTAGTGAATTTCCACTTCTTTCTGTTTTGGATTTTTAAAAGCCACAGTACATGATCTGTTTGGCTCAGAAACCTTATACTCCAAATCTGGATGTTTGCAGACATATGATCAACCCATGGAAAATGGAGTAGTCTCAAAAAATACTGAATCTGGCTGCCGCTCCACAACCCTGAGTGTATCTAGCCTTCACGGTAGTCCCAAAAAACACTTTCTGCTGCAAGTTAAAAAAAAAAAGGAGACCTGACAGAAAATCTAGTAGAAGGTATTTAAGGGTGAGTTTTGCTATATCTTCCTTCTCTTGTCTGAGTGGGTGGGTGGGGGGAAGTGGCAGCAAATTATAATATTTGCCAGTTTAAAATGGTACAAATTGAGTATCCCTTATCTGGACTGCTTGGGACCAGAAGTGGTCCGTATTTCGGATCTTTCCATATTTTGAAATATTTGCATATACAGAATGAGATATCTTGGGGGTGGGACCCAAGTCTAAACATGAAATTCATTTATGTTTTATATACACATTATACACATAGCTTGAATGAAATTTTAAACAATATTTTTAATAATTGAGTACATTGAATAATCAGAAAGCATATTGGAGTGCTGCTGAGGGCCTGTGAGTAATGCTTGTGTGTCGGTTCAAAAAGTCTGGTTTTCGGGTCAGTCCAGATATTGGATATCCGGATAAGGGATACTCAACCTGTATAGCCAAAGTAAACTATGAAAATAAAAAAGAATGGCAGGATTTTCTCAAAATATTATTCCCAGTAATGTTACATATCTAGGGGCTGAGCCCATGTCTTGCTATTGCTATAAAGAAGCATTAATAAAACAACTTGTTCTAAAGGATTATGGCCAAACTAAAAAGATGGATCTAAAGATACTCTTCTACATAGAAAAGAAGTTCTTCTTTGAGCAGAAAATACCTTTGGATCCAAACTCTGGATCCAAATTTAAACATATGGCCTATTAAATATTTAATATCACGTTCTCTTACAACTCTGTTTTCTTCTTGTCTAACATTCTGTTAGATATCAAGCCAATGACATGGGTTTATTTCATTTATTTATTTATGCTCCTTTTCCCATTAAAAATGGTCAAGTAAGTGAAATTATAAAACCACAATTTTAAATTTCCACAGGACGAATACTAGGAATTTTAATCATATTAATATAAGAAATAACAACAATGGCAGATCCTAACTACAATGAGTGGAGTTCTGTTCATGGGGTGGGCCTTTCCTTCTCCATCTTCCTCTCCCTTGCAGTCCTGTGTGAAGCCAAAAAGGTGCTCTTGAGAGTTTGGGGAATCCGGAATGTTGCAGAAATTTGAGGGGTGGTGCTGCACAAGAACAAATCGCTTTTATCCACACATGGGCACCTTGGGAATCAAGTCAATAACCAATTAAAATATGAGCTGAGATTGCCAAAATTTAGACTAGGCTACTTGATGGCATTCAATCCACTATGTTTTGCCTCCTGTCAAAAGAGGGCAGGCATCTTCTTTGTTAGTCTTTAGGTGTCATCGTAAAGTGGTCTTTTTCCAGAGCACATTTGCTGGCTGATGTCATAGGCATTTACGTGAAGATTACTGTCTGGCAAGTGAAGACTTAGAGCCGAACTAAATGTGATGGTGGCCACTGGTCCATCTTGTGGCTGCTGGTGCCATTTTAGAAAAAGTTGTAGTAGCTACAGAGGGTTGTTTCTATACCTGAAAAGGCACAGAGGGGAACAAGAGCTCCTGAGGCTGCTGCACCTTGCACCTGACCTGGGTGGAGGCTTCATGGCAACTTTAAAGAACTACAGCTGCTTCTAAAATGGCATTGTTGGCCACTTGATGGACCGGCGGCCACCATCATGTTTAGTTTGGTGCCCCATTAGCTGGCATTAATAGTGATCCATTCCAAAACATTTATTTGTGAAAGAAAGCCTAGCACACACCCACTTCATTCCATTGGATATCAGCTATGTGGACAAGGACAAGAAAAATTTAAATCTTAAGTGTTTTGCAACCTACTATTTCCAAGTTTTATTAAAACAAAATCAACTTACTTCCATTGCTTAATATAGTTTAAGGGGTTAAGATTGCATCCTGCATCTGTCAGTGCTTTTTTGTACTGTTCCAAATCTGCCTGGAATCAAATAGGAGATTTGAAATTTGTTACACGTCTTATAAATAGTGGAATCAATCAAATATTTTGACCCTGGGCACAGAAATGAAGCAAATGCTCGTTATAGTTTAAACAAGCATGAACATGAAAAGACGACAGTATATGTAAGCTGTATATGAAACTGCAAATCAAGAAGACGTGTTGAAGTAAGAAAAAAAGGCATTCACTTTTAACGTAACTTTACAATGCCTGAATTTGGACTAATCCTTAGTAGATAAATGTCTCAGATAATCCTGAAGTATGAAATTGAAATTCAATACGTAATCCTCAAACACAGATATTGTTTTAAAAGTTCTTTTAAAAAACCTAAATGGTTTATCATGTATAAAGGTAATACTGCTTTATACTATATGAATTAAATGCAAGTAAAAGCATAAAGATCTATTTACAGATACAGATTTCTGGCACAGTATCTTAAAACATCCATATTAAAATACAAGAATACACAATAAAAACCCAGTTTATATGTAAAAATGAATGCTTGGAAGGAAGTTAGGCTGGATTTCTTTTCTCTGACGTACTACTATTCTGTGCAGAGGCCTGTTTTTCTACATTTGGTAGTTTTCAGACATGGGATTTTCCACCTACAGATGGGACATTCCCAGGAAGGCTGTACTCCAGTTTTTCTGCTTGTGCAGATCAGCCCAGAGGAACTCTGATATACTGCTCCAGCAGATTAACATGGCTACCCTGTGGGAATTACTCATACAGGCCAGCCTCTAAACATCTACATTAGGCTTGCCTGGACCCTATGTGATTCCCGCCACCCCCGCCTTTAACAGCAGGCATTATGTCCCATTTTGAAACTATGGTTACTGCAAAATATTCATCAATTTCAACATGAACCATGTTTAGCTGAAAGCAAGTGTTTGTAATATGTTTAGCTGCCGAGGGAGGGGGAGATTTACGTAGGGAAAGGGGAAGAATCCCCACCATGAGTCTGTAGCAGGCTTTTGATGTACAGATAAGATGTACAGTGGCTTCAGGCCACTGAGACGTTATAAAGCTAACTGCAAAGTTAATCGGCAAATTCTGAGGATACCTGCCAAGGCAAAATGGGAAAGATTGGGAACATCTTTGACAACTGCATAACATTTAAACTGCATACCTATTCCCTCATGATGAATACCTATTCTCTCCTGGATCAGAGGAGCATACCTATTATCTTAGGTGCTGTGGAACACAGGCAGGATGGTGCTGCTGCAGTCATCTTGTTTGGGAGCTTCCTAGAGGCACCTGGTTGGCCACTGTGTGAACAGACTGCTGGACTTGATGGGCCTTGGTCTGATCCAGCAGGGCTTTTCTTATGTTCTTATGTAAGCTAAGCTTTCCTTTTCCTTTCCTGTTACAAGTATAAAGTGTGGGCTTGGCCAGAGATGTAGGCCTTTGGCATGAGCCAAAGGGCAACAGCTAAAGAACTCTTGATTCGTGGCTTGCAGCCCAGGGCCTTGGATGAGGTGGCTCGATGATTCTAGGACCAGCCCGACGTTGCTTGTTCTCTTGTTTGTTTAAATTGTGTTGTTGCACTGTTATGAGCCATTTTGGTCCCCACTTGATAGAAAAATGGGGCATAAATACCTAAATAAAATCTGTTTTTCTGCATGGAAAATGTACCCACCCTGCTCTTTGCTCTCAACCACCTTTCTTACAGTTCCTTCATCATAAAACATGACAGAGCAGGTGGGGGGAAAGAGCTCCAGAAAAAAAATGAGAACAATGTCTCATATGTTACTAGAAACAGTATTCAACGTAAGAAATATTTTGGAAACAGCCAGTATGTCATAAAATTGAACAAACACTTGTTTCATTAAAAGAAAGAAAAAATGAAAGAAAGAAACCATACCTCAGAAGGCAACTGTACAGAACTTATGTAATAGATCAAAAACAGTCGCATCTTGTCTTCTGCAGTTCCCGCTATAAGGAGAAAAGGTTTGCTCTTATTCTCTAAAATTAAACTGTTAATTCAGGTGTACTTAACATTGTTACAAAAATGTATCTTAGAGAAGAAAACAAATTTAGAAAGGTGGGTGTAGTGGCTATGGGGTGAGAGAGAGAGAGGAGGGAAGGCTCAGCGGCAGCCACCTTCTGGACTGAATATCCAGTACTCTGCTCTGGCTTCCCTGATAGGTCCTCCACTTACCCCATTGCGTGTCCAATGCAACTGTGCGACTGCGTGTCCAATGCAACTGTGCGACTGGAGACAGGAATGGTGAAGGTGGAGGCAAAGGTATGTCTTGCTTCCATTACCTTGTGGCTCAAACTAAATCTTAACCCTCAAGGCCTGTTGCCTTTGATCTTGCAGGACAACTTCCAGTCCTTATGGCTTAAGGTAGTTTACAACAAAATAGAAAAGCTGGGCTTCTCTCCACTCTCCTTGTCGGCACAGGGTAAAGATCAGGCGATATGCCTTCTGAAGCAAAGGGTGAATGACATAGAATGTCAGGCAGATCTTGGGAGATCACCGCTTTTCCTATCACCTGAAAAATCTAGATACAGTCTCCCATGCAGCATATCTTTCCCAATTAGAACTTATCAATCATAGGAAAGCTTTCACCCTCGCTAGGTGCCTGGTCTTACCATCAGCAGTATTGGAGGGAAGCTATAAGAAGGTCCCTATAGCAGAAAGGCGTTGCCCTTGTGGGTCAGGGAATATAGAAACTTCAGAACATGTCTTGATCCGCTGTTCGCTCTACCAAGAAGACCACACAAGGGCTCTTTCCCCTTTGCTTAACACTTTCCCTGATCAACCAGACAAGTTTCTAGCTAAGAAGCTCCTAACTGATGAAAAATCACAGTTTACACTCTTGACTGCTAAATTTTGCACTGCAGCTATTAAAGTACATGGTATCCTGACAGGATAAGAGTAGCAGAAATACTTTTTACTCAAAATATTAAGGGGGTCACACCAAGTTATACGATGTTTATATAAATTTTATTCATACATGCAATATGTAATTTTTAGGCTTAGATTATTTATAGTATTAGTAGCTGTTGTGGTGGTTTTCTTACTATTTGTTGTGGCTGTTGTTTTTTCTGCTGGTCGGTGACCGTATTAATAAATTATTATTATTATCACACAAGTTAGGAATGATGGGCCCTTAACAGGATGCTTATTTGTCACACTAAAATAAGCTTTCTTCCCTAAGCCAAATAAAAGCCTGGTTAAGCTGATGCTCTGTTCTATAGCCACAAAATCCCTATCCACAAGGGGGGGGGGAACATTGAAAAAACCCTTCTTAAGGTGAGGCTGGCTCACCCCCTCCCATCCAGGGGAGTACTATAGACTCTGACTGGTTGACAATCACTTGGGTTTGCAAGAGGCCTAAATCACAAGGATTGGTTTAGAGCTCTGGAAAAGAGGCGGGACTTTTAAGGATGATTGCCACAGTGGGTTATACATTTTTAAAATAAATGACAAAATTAAGATACAAATCAATGTACTGTATTATGGATCTTATATTATAAGATCTAATATAATATAATAATACTGAAATTTTAAAGTCTGGGAAAGATTGATATTTCTCCATGAATAGCAGTAGAAGAGCCACAGCCAAAAGTACACAAGCAGTACCTGGACAAGCTTGAAATACGGAAGCAACAATTTGAAGGGACTAGGTGGGGGTAGGTGGAGACAGCAGTCAGGGTGGGGATGAGCGCAGTGCAAAGGCTGGGCAGTAGGTGGGGAGAGTAGCAAGGATGGGGTAGATTGATGGGAAAAAGTGAGGGGAAGAGATGCACCCTCTACACAAGTTTCTTGAGGGTCCTTACTTGTGGAACCATAATACTTGCTCTAGTCCGGGCCATATGCCAGGACATATAAAATGGATGCCAAGGCAGAGGTGGGTAGGGTTGCAGTCAAGAAATTCGAACCATCAGTTCCAGTTGGTCAGGGGAGTTAGACAAGGTTGCCTTCTGGCTCCTTTATTGTTTAATTTATATTTGAATGATTTAGCAGCGAATTTTCAAGACGTTTGTCTAACCCAACGAAGCTAGCAAACCATAGTATTCCAATCTTGCTTTATGCTGACAATGCAGTTCTTTTGTCTCATACCTGAGTTGGATTGCAAAGATCATTACAAATTTTTTCTGAGTATTGTTTTTGGGAAGATTTTTCAATAAATTACCACAAATCAAAACTATGATCTTCTCTAAGAAGAGAAAGCTGCCCTCTTTCCATTGGGTACTAGATGGCATTGATGTTGATCAGGTTATAATGTTTACTTGTCTTGGTATTCTCTTTTCTTATAATCTGAGATGGAGCTTCCACCAAAAGGCTGTGTCTAATAAAATCAAACCTGGTTTTGGGGCAATTGTTAATTATCCCTGGAGCGATTCAAGTTTTTAATCTAAAAATTATTCCAACTATTCTTTTTGGTGCTGCTATTTGGACAACTGCTGTTAATGAGTCTTTAGAGCGTCCTCTGCTTCAGTTTTTATGGAGGCTGTTAAATGCCCCTATGTGCATCACTGCAACCCAATCCTTTTTCTTTTCACTTCATTTATCTAACTGTCTGAATGAAGGATGCCCTGATAGTTTTTAATCTTTACAAGCAATACCAAAATCCTTCAGTTCTTGGCACCACACTGGTAAGTGAAAAGCAATTTTGAATGCCAGAAGCAAAATGGATTAACTCTGAGCTCAAATAAAAAGGGAACTGGCACAGCTAGAATGTACAGCAATTGAGCCAGCTGAATTTTTCCCTTTCTTTTGAAGTTATTAGGATAGGGGAGCTGAATATGTTTCCTTTCTTATTAAACCAGTATCTTAAATAGCTGCATGAGAACCCTGACATTTAGTATCTATTTTCAGTAAAAAAGCGGGTTTAAAAAGATTCACCCTCCATAAAATTCAAGAAAAGCAGAAATATATAAATAGTCGAAACTAACACGACTAACATTATAGATGCATGCTATTCCACAGCAAAGAAAGATACTGCCTCCACCTAGACATTATTACTTTTTCAGAGCATAGGAACACCTTTCCATCTGCTCCTGCGACAGTACTGAAATAACATAATGATGACAGTGGAGAACTGCTGGAATGGATATAACATTTTTATAGGGTAGGGAAAGCCTGTTCCCTTTCTTAAAAACAAAATGAGATGTACAGGCTCCACTACTGAATTGGAAGCATCACCTAAGTTTTTTTTTATAATAAATGAAATAATGAAAGGTCCTTGAAACGGAAATTAGTACTGCATGGGAAGGTAGACAGGTATGTTAGAGGGTTTTTTGTTTTTTTTGTTTTTTGCACAATGGCATATGGCCACATTCTGCTATGCTAAGTATACACTGACTTTTTTCAGTGAAAGAACAAAATTGTAGTGCCTCAGTGCAATTTGTGCTTCCACTTAAAAACTCAAATTTCAGAGTCCACTGGGCCATAATAATTGTCAGTCATTGTTAAAAACTAGCCAATAGTCTTCAGAAATGTATACAGAGCATAGGCAGGGGTCCCGAACCTTTCTGAGCCTGCAGGCACCTTTGGAATTCTGACAAGGTCGTAGGCGTAACCACAAAATGGTCATCATGAGAAAGGAAGCCCACAGAGGAAGCCCAAGTGCAAAGGACAAGAGGAGTAATTAAAAAAAACTGGGAGAAAAGAGCGAAAGAGAGACAGATTCAACTCTGAAGTGGCAGCTGCCACCCAAAAAAATATTTTAATCTGCACAGCCAGTCAGATCCTCAGAGGCCAATCAGAAGCCCTGCTGGGCAGGAGCCCCACCTGGCCACATCCACTTTCTAAAAACACTTGGTGAGCCCCAAGAAAGGTGTCAGCAGGCACCAAGGCAACCATGGGCACTATACTGGGGACCCATGGCAATATAGAGAGTCAGGTACATGTGGTGAATATCAGATGGTTGTGTATGTAGAAAACATTTGCAAGCAGCTCAGAAAAGCCGACACTGAAGCGGTACATGTTCAGCTGCCATGGGAAAAGCACAAGATAGACACTCTGGAAGGGTTTCCTCTCAAGCGTGTATAGATCAGCATGGATTCCATGTCCAATCCTGCAGTAAGCTAGGTGAGTTTCCTTTCTGAGTGAGAAGGAAATCAGGCAAAGTTGCCTCTTCTTGTTCATCCCTTGGTGGAGTTTCCATAGGTGCAAGAGGCTTGTGTTAGTGAAAGACAAATGTGGGATCAATTTTGCTCAGTCCCCACTGCGTACTGGAGCTGCCCCGTGCTTTGAGGAATTTTTGTCTACAAGGCTCCTCTGACCATAGCGTTAGCTTTCAGACAGTTTCAGAGGGTGGCTGTGGGCAACAGGAACTGGGAAAGATGAGTGTCCACAAGTGCCGTCTGCTCACAGTTATTAACATCTAACCTATTGTTTATAAGAACAGAAGTCCATAAACATAACTACTCTATTCCAGTGAATTGTAAAAGGCATATATGAGTAAAGAACATATGAAATACTGACTCACACCTTTGGTTTATCTACCTCAAGCAGCCACGGCTTTGCAACAACTCAGTCAGAAGTCTTTGACTAACTTAGCTTGCCTGTATGCCAACATTCTTCAGAATGTTAGGTTTACAGTAAATCCCGTTTTCCACACTTACCATCAGGGTCAGAAATCATGTCCAAAAGTGATTTATCCAATGTGGACTTGCTCATGATTTTTTCTTCACATTCAAAATACACATCTAGTTTACGTGCCTGTTGACAAAATCATAACAACAAATTGTTAAAATTACACTCTGTAGTTCAGGGATTCCCAACTTTTTTTCAGCCAGTAGGCACTGTGGAATTCTGATAAAGTTGGTGGACACAGCCACAAAATGGTTGCTGCAGGAGGAGGAGCCAGCCACAAAATGGCTGCCATAGCTTACCTTCAGTCATATAATGAAGATCTTTGTGTTGCGGTGGCAGCTGCTGTCAATGCAACATTTTTTTTAAAAAAAACTGCACAACCAATCAAATCTCCAATGGCCAACAGCCCCACTCGGCCCCGCCCACTTTCTGTAGACACTTGGAGGGTACCAAGAAAGGTGTGGGAGGGTGCCAGGGCACCCATAGGCACCACATTGTAGACCACTGCTGTAGCTAGTACAAAAATATTATGTGGTTAAGCTTCACCAGTTGATCTGCCTCATAACCCCTGGCTTCAGAGGTGAGGTGGATGGAAACCAGAGACAGGGCTTTTTCAGTAGTGGCATCTCACTTACGGAATCCCCTTCCCCTTGAAGATTGCATGGCGCCTATATTGCTTTCTTTTAGGTACCAGACCAAAATGTTTCTGTTCCCCAGGCTTTTAATTAAGGGGAAAGCACTGTTTTAGTCTGGAAACTTATTTTAAGGTGTCTGTGGCCTGTTTTTATGGTATTTGTTTTTATGCTAGGATTCCCGCCCCCCCCCCCAATGCTGGATTTTAATTAACATATTTTATTGTTTTGTTTTTACTATTTTTATTTTGTAAGATACCTTGGCTAAATTCCTGAAGAGGAAGAATTTTTTTAAAGTAACTAAATAAATACATTTTGCTTTTCTTAATACATTAACAAAGCATTCCTAAGGAGAGTTGCTCCAGTCTAAGCCCACCGAAATGAATGGGATTAGACTGGAGTAACTCTCCTTAGGAATGCACTGTAAAACATGTAAAACAAAATTTCTAATGATGAACATGAGATTCATCATGTTTAGATATTATTTCACTTTGTGTTATTTCACTTTGAGCATTTCTCTTCCCAGAGAAATTGGGAGTAAAGATTGGGAGTAAATTTTGGGATCAAGTTTATATGCTCCTTCCTTCTTTCTCTCTGAGTAGGGGAAAACAAATGGCAGAACTGGGAGATTTTTCAGTTCAGCTAATCGCTGGTATGCACAGCGAGAATGAAAAAGTAGTGTTCAACAGACCCTGAAATCCTTCATATGAAAGAATTTTAATATTATATTACACACAAACTAAAATGAATACAGCAGGAGTAAAATACACCAGTACCTTTTACTAAAGCCATTCTCTTCAGACACACTTGGTTTTGAGGTGAACACAGACACTAGCACTGATCTCAGTAACAACAGAAATTGGCACAAGCTGTGCATACCTTCATTTCTCCGTGATGTCAAGTTGTTTTCCCCTGCCTCAAATTTTGTCTCTAGTTCCAGTAAGAGAAGTATTTGGGATTTTCCAAAAAAGCTTTTCATAAAATGGAAATATTACCCTCTAGATTAAAATCAGACTAGATACCAAACATACAAATGTGGAATTGTACAAATTATGCCATAAATCTTTAAGTGCTCTACCAGAATATGCTATTTTAAAAAATGTAGCCGTTCGAAGATTTAAAAATAGGAAAGCTTAAATGGGGGGAAAGATGCACCACAACTGCTTAATGAGTTATCTAGGTTGATTATTTCAAGTAATAGTAGAAACAAGTCTCCATTATAGACAGCTAAAATCTATTTATAATACCCATGAACACATGAAGCTGCCTTATACTGAATCAGACCCATGGCCCATCAGTCAGTATTGTCTACTCAGACTGGCAGCGGCTCTCCAGGGTCTTAGGCTGAGGTCTTTCACATCATCTACTTGCCTAGTCCCTTTAACTGGAGATGCCGGGGATTGAACCTGGCGCCTTCTGAATGCCAAGCAGTTGCTCTGCCCCAGAGCCATGGCCCCTCCCCTGGGAATATACCTAGCATGTACATCCTTACTGGTGGTAAAGCAACGCTATACAACTCTTAATATTAGAATTGTGCTAAATAAACAAATGACATTAGAATGATGCTAAGGTAGACTCTGCCTTAATGTCAAGCTATTTCCTGAAATAAACTTATTTAAAAAAATAAGGTACCGGATGAATCAGCATTATCACTTCTGATAATCATTATGACAAAATGACTGCCAAAATGACAAAATTCAATATAAATAAGAGTAAAATCCGGAAATACTACATTCTAAAGTTGTGGTCTTCTGCTGCTGCATATCAGTAAAATAAACAGAAATGCCTCAAACAATAGTATGAAGAATGCTTCCAGCAAAAGCACTGCTATAATGTTATCCTTGAATCTATTTAATTCTAGCTACTTCCCAACGGCCACTGGCCAAGCTCTCAACAGCTTAAATAATTAACTTAATACAGGGTTTCATTTCTTCTAAACTTAACCAATAAACATTGGTAATGTATCTTGGGAAATGTGTGTTCTTTCCAGCATTTAGCTCAACCCTTAAATATGACAAAAAACTGCCAGGGCCCATGAGCTGGTTATTAATCTCACATTTCCTCGTGCTGTGGCTTCGAAAATGTGGAAAGCAGCTGTAAACTGGGCACTATAGATAATGGTGTGAGGGAATGACTGAAACATTATTATATATTAAGCGGGCATTATTGTATCAGGTAATGTCACAGAACGTCAATACAGAAACTAGAAACATTTCTCACTTATTGTTACAGCTGCAATTCTGTATACCGTTATTCTCGCCTAAGAAATAATGAAGTCAAGCCTGCACACTGATGTGAACACCAGTAAAAGCTGAAGCAGGATCAAACCCCTTAGTTCAGATTTAAGGTAACCCACAAAAGAAAGGTAGGAGATAAAATGTAATAACGGTATTTTGTTGTTGTTTTGATTTAAGGTAAATACAAAATCTACATCTATGGACATAGATACCAAAGAACCAGAAGCTGGACTTGAAAGTGGTGATGAATACATCCTGAACTGCTGGATGCAATTTTGCTGTATACAGCAATATTGCTCTCTATGCATCTCAAACAATAAATTATCAACGGCCTAATCCTTGTTACATTTACCGTTGGTCTGATTTACTTAAAAGATTACTATTTAAAGATGAACAGTACTCTAATTTCCCTTTTCCAGCTCCAATTACAAAAGAGAAATCTGAAAAACTGCTTACTCCAGACAGGCCTGCTCATCAGTTAACATAATCTGGGAATGCCCATCTATGAGCCCCACTCAAAGCGATGCAGATGGCCATTAAGGAGAGCACTTCCCGGAAGGTGCCCCACCTTATTAGCTTCAGGCACCAGGGTAAAAATCTGTTTTCACTTATATATTTGGAGGAGTTGCTGACAAGAGTTATTTTGGGGGGTTCAGGGTTATCTTCTGTTAGATTTCACTGTCAACAACTAATGGTTTTAATTATATTGTGATTTTAACTAGATGTATTGTTTTGGTGACTCCTTGGGGTCACTGCTGGCTTTGTAAGCTCCAGCTAAGTATCCAGGATACAAATGCTTAAATACTTTCAGAATAAACAAAAGAAGATGACCCTAACAACTTATTTCACCTTCACAGTGTCAAAACCATCTAATTCAGCAATGACATCTGGCTTCTGTGTCTTGGAAGGGGAAGACCGTTAATCATACAAATATTACCCAACCACATCCTGCCTTGGAACTTAACTGGTGTTCAATTTTGGCTTGCCACCACTTTCCCGGAAAAGGGAGATGTCAAGGCACCAGGTAGTGACTCAATATTACCAACTGGCATTAGTTTATATGGAAATACTGCACAATTCCTCAGTTATCTAATAAAGTTGTCACAAAATGTTCCACATCCAAACACTGCAGGAGATATACAATATGGTTGTGAAGCGCAGAGAAAAAATAAGTGTCAGTAGTCTGACAATTACCACAAATGCTTTCGATTATTATTAAGAAGTGCCACCCAAACAATGCAGTGGTGTTGCTTTTGGTAACATAGGCTAGACTTCTGGAGACAGAAGAAATCATTCAACACACTGCACCTATTAATAGACATGCAGTTATTCTCAATGAAGTTCAGTAAAATAAGTGGAAAATAGATTACTGGATTAGTTATTTCGGTTTTCATACTTGCTCTGCTCATACCACTATGAGATACTAGCCTGGCCTTTTGCCTACACTTTTCATTTGTTTGTTACTGTTCAAAAGACCAGATTGATTTGACAGAACATTGGCTGAAGACCAGTCAAATTTATGGATTAGATAAAAACCACAGCGAAGTTGTCCTTCATTTTGAGGAAAATACAAGTTACAACTGCTTTTAATGCTACATGGTATGCCCCCCCCAGAAGTAAACATCATACTATGTAGACTACTATAGTAACTGAGGAGCAAGGAAGCTGATGTCTGTTAATTGTGATTTGAATGGCGGAATCTCACCCTCACAGGACTGCTGGGAAGAGGAAGGCCACTGGGGCTGCCCCTGACATGGCTAGTGGGAAAAAGCTGAGCAAGATATAGCCTCTCTGGCTCCCAGCTGAGAAGGAAGTAGAGTTAGGGGAGCGGAGACAGAATAGGACAGCGTTCAACCTCCCTCCATCTGAGGCCAAGGCAAAGTGCTTCAGTCAAGTTTAGACCTTAGCACACAATGGCTGCTGCATGGCACCTGAGAAAAACAATAACACTACTAACACAACAGTGTGTATCCAGCACATTCTAAACATTTCACATAAATTATCCCAACAGATATTTTATAACCATTCTTTGATGTTTGCTGACAGGGGACTGAAGGTGCCTAGGAACACCGAGTGAGCTCAAAGCAGAATAGAGGACTGAACTGCAGATTTTCCAGCTTACACACTTACTGTACAATCCTGTGCATGGTTATTCCACTGAAAGAAATGTGCTGAGAATGCGGTAACTCTACATAGGATCATACTGCTAGCCACATAGCTACTCCAGCTCTGAAAAATCTTCTAGATATAGTGAGTATCTGCTAACTTTTCACAAGTCTATAGTGAGTTGGCTAAAGTTTGAGAGGAAAAAAGGTGGGACTACGTAATTCAGCATATAAACTTCTCTCCTGAATATCTTTCCTCCTCCTTTTGGTCTTTAAGGTGCTACTTTAAGGTGCTACTAAGTGTAAAGTGATGAATACTGGGGCAAAAAATCCCAACTTCACATATACACTGATGGGATCTGTGCTGGCAGCGACAGACCAAGAAAGGGATCTTGGGGTGGTAGTGGATATCTTAATGAAGATGTCAACCCAGTGTGCGGCTGCTGTAAAAAAGGCAAATTCCATGCTGGCCATAATTAGACGAGGAATAGAGAATAAAACTGCTGATATCATACTGCCCTTGTACAAATCTATGGTGAGACCGCACTTGGAATACTGTGTACAGTTCTGGTCACCACACCTAAAAAAGGATATTACAGAGCTTGAGAAGGTGCAGAAAAGAGCAACTAAAATGATTAGGGGACTAGAGCAACTGTCCTATGGGGAGCGGTTAAGACGCTTAGGGCTGTTTAGCTTGGAAAGAAGGCGGCTGAGGGGAGACATGATAGACGTTTTTCTCCCTCTCCCATAATAGTAGAACGCGGGGTCATCTGCTAAAGCTGGAGGGTGAGAGATTCAAAACAGATAAAAGGAAGTATTTTTTCACACAATGCATAGTTAAATTGTGGAACTCCCTGCCCCAGGATGTGGTGATGGCTGCCAGCTTGGAGGGCTTTAAGAGGGGAGTGGACATATTCATGGAGGAAAGGGGTATTCATGGCTATTAGTTAGAATGGATACTAGTCATGCTGCATACCTATTCTCTCTAGTATCAGAGGAGCATGCCTATTATTTTGGGTGCGGTGGAACACAGGCAGGATGGTGCTGCTGCACTCGTCTTGTTTGTGGTTTCCTAGAGGCACCTGGTTGGCCACTGTGTGAACAGACTGCTGGACTTGATGGGCCTTGGTCTGATCCAGCAGGGCCTTTCTTATGTTCTTACTGGTCTCTAAAATCACTCTTCTCCTCAAGGACAGCAATCCTCAACCCTGCTGAAGTTCTATTGTGCAACTCTTTCATTTTCAAATGTTTATTTTGTCTGATAACCTAAACTTGATGCATATGGTATCTTCACCTCTGAACCTCATTGTTCGTTCTCAATGAACTTACATGTTATATTTCATGACTGAACATCAATAATATTTTAATATAAAGATTAACAAGTTTTAAAAGAAAGGTTCCCATACCTTTATATGCTCTAAAACAGCAGTTGCTACGTTGGTATGAAGATCTATGAGCCTCTTCTTTTCCAGAAGCTCTGGAAGAGAGCTGAAAAACATTACATACAAGCTAACTGGCCACATTCAAACCATGAATGTAACCAGCAGGAAGCAGTCAACAATACTATAGAAATACCTGCAAGTAGAGGAAGCAAAATAGACACTTCAACAGACATAAAGATCTCCTAAGCAGTAGTATCTGGGAATTCTGTCTTACTAAAGGATTGGGAAGGAGGGAAGACAGAATGGTACAGGCCAATCTCATCAGATCTTGGAAGCTAAGCAGGGTCAGCCCTGGTTAATATTCAGATGGGAGACCACCAAGGAATACCTGGGTTGCTATGCAGAAGGCACTGGAAAACCAACTCTGTTAGTCTCTTGCTGTGAAAACCCCAAGGCACTTTACATACACTCAAAAGACTGGGATCTCTGTGCCAAAGGAAAACCTAAGCCCTGCTTTGTCCTTGCCCACTGGGTCAGAGTTAGAGTTCTTAAGTATGATAGCTCTGCCAATGAAAACGACTTGAAAAGTTCTCTAACGGAGAGTCCCCACCTATATGAACCTTCGGCAGTCTGGGAGGATTTATTTATTTAGAACATTTATACCCCACCTTTCTGTCTCATCAGGGCCACCAAGGCAGCTAACAAAGTAAAAACATACATAATAAAAACATGTCTTAAAAACCCTTAATACCAATCAAAAACATGTTGTTAAAAGAAAGCAAAAATAAACATATAAAAACATAAAAACAACAATTATACGATAAGAAAAAGGGATCGCTGAGAGAACCCCAGATGAAACAAAGAGACGTTTACCCACTGGCAGAAGACAGCAATAGAAAGGCACAGGCAAGTCTTTCTGGGGAGAACATTCTAGATTTTTGGTGCCATGACCAAGAAGGCCCTTTCCTGGGTTGCCACCTACCTAATCTCAGAAGGCAGGGGTACCAGAAGTAGGGTCTTGAAAGTTGAGAGTAGCAGTCAGGTGGGTTCATAAGAGAGTAGGTGGTCCTTCATAAGGGACTTTAAAGGTCAACAACAGCACCTTGAATTGTGCCCAGAGACAAACTGGTAGCCAGTATAGATGGGTCAAGACTGGAGTGATAGGGCCCCTACAACCCATTATCAGGAAAGCTAACTGGAGTCACTTATTACTAATACCCCTATCAAAGGTATATGGATCCAGAGGTGCTATTTCGTTAAGAGAAACCCAGTAAGACTCAGGCTGACATCTCACTAACGATTAAAGATGTAGCCTGCAGATTCATCACTTCTTTTATGTATTAAAAATCACTCTGAAGCAGATACCTGCTAGTGGAATAATTTACACCAAACCATACTTCTGGTAACCTAGCTAACCTTTCCCAGAGTCTGCTGTTTTGCCATATTATCCCAGAAATTAGCTCTTGATTCTTCTAGTCTGTGTTGCTGCTCTCCAGCTGCAGTAAAGGGTCACACCCACTAGATATTGCAGAGTTAATTTCTCTGTCACCTCACCAAATTTTGCAAACTGAAAGCAGATTATAATCAGTTCCTAATCCAAAACCAGTTGTCTATTGCTGTACACCAGTTAAATAGCAGTAATGCCATATGTAATTTAAATATTAGTGATGTGTTTCTAATTTGGAACGTAACCTGGGGACTCAAGGAACTGTCCTTGCAAGAGAACGAAGAAAACCAAATGATGCCTTTTCCTCACACTTAACAGCACACATCCACATGCTTACCTAACAGCTGAAGTTAGTTTAGCTGTGTTATCAGAAAGCATGCTTATTGCTCCTTCATCCTCTCCTTCTAATCCCTAGGAGGAAAAACATTTTAAAAACAGCAATAGCCATATATACTGCGATAAGAATATAACAGAAATGATGGTTATAGTCTGAATACAGAAACCTGTTAACCTGCACAGGAGAACAACAGATCAACCATGATCTGTTTGAATAAATATCTATTTAAATTATTTCTATACGTCCTTATAGTCGTAAAGCTTTTGATGTGGTATACAAAAAATAAAATGGCACAAATCACTGACAACTATAAAACAGAGGGGTGGCTGTGTTTCTGGACTGTAACAAAATAAGCAAAGTCTAGAGGCACCTTAAATGACTAGCAAAGTTTACTCCAACATGAGCTTTTATGAGGTCAGTTATGGGATTTCCTTCCCATGAGCATCTGAAAAAGTAAGCTCTGATTCAAGAAAGCGCATACTGGAATAAATTTTGTTAGTCTTTAAGGTGCCACTGGACTTCTATTTTAGCCAACCATAAAAGCAGCCAACTCAAAGAAGAGAAGAAATAAAAATCTGGGTCTACTGGTGTACATGAATTGTACCGTTAGAAGCTTATTGCAACATACTTGTTGCTAGCCACAACAGCTAATGTATGAACGTGAAACCTTTCTAAGAACACTCTTGAGAAATGCTTGTTGAGTAGTATTTTTGTGTTATACTAGAAAAATATGACAACCATCATCACCTTCTATGACCTCTGAAATTATCACAATGGCAAGAGCTGCACAAGCCTACGCCCCTCCAACCCTCCTTTATCAATACACATTGCATGAAGAACTGGAGAGACACCTCCTTCTTCACAAGTCTCAAAATTACTGCAAACTCGGTAGTTTCTAGATTACAAAATTAGTTCTGTACCATCTTAGTACTTCATCCCTTCAAATTCCCTTTGCCTGTCCCTTTTCTTTCCTACAAATATGTTTAAGTGTGTAACACCCCCCCTTTTATAAAATTCCCAAAACAGCAGACAAAATTAAAAATGCTATCCGGTCCATTTTTATCCTGCTCTCCTTGCAAGGAACTCATGGCAGCATACATGTTATCTTCACAACAAGCATCCGAAATAGGCTACACAGAGAGTCTGACAGGCCGAAGTGCTTACTGAGCTTCATGTCAGAGTGGGGATTTTAACTCAGGTCTCCTGCATCCTAGTCCATCATTCTAACCACTATACCACACCGGTGACATCATATAATGAAATACAGAAATTATAAAACCCATCTGAGTAACAAGAAAATAATATTATAGAATGTTCAGAACAACCAGATTAAAAACCTTAAAACAACCAGAAAGACAAAACCCAAGGATAACACAGTAGTAAAATCACCACTGCATCTGCCAAAGGCTCTATGAAAGAAAATGGTCAAAAAGCAACCAAGCTCTCTGTGAGGTTTTATCATCGCCCTACATTCTTCTTCCTTCAGCCCATGTCCAACATTTGCTGTTTCCTGCTTTTCAGAGCATTAGCTTGACACACTTCATTCATGCCCTCCACCTCTTGGCAGCTCCCCCAGCATCCATCCCCCACCATTCCTGATCTTAAAATGGGATTTTTTCCCCCAGGCCCATTTCTTTGTGCACCTTTCCTGAGGTTCTCACTTTATTGAGTACTATGCACCTTCTTTCAGCCACCTTCCCCTCTGGGTCCTCAACCTTTCACTTTCCTACTTCCTGGGATCTTTTAATAATCCTCAACCTGTCTCCACAAGTCTTTGGGGCCCATGGAAGGTATTCATCTCAGCAAAACTGAGATGGCTCATCAACATGGACTGCAAGCATTTAGACAGTTTTGTTTACTGAAAACTGGAATGCTCATGCACATTCCAAGTAATCATAATAGGCTATCTCAACCAATCAGTGTCACGGGCATCTTCACCATAAGCACAATGCAGTATGAATTACTAATGAAGATGCTAGCATAGTTGCTGAATCCATTTAAATGTTACCAAGTGTTAAATTTGCAATATGTTTGCAACATCTCATACAGACGCATATTTAGCAGGGGGCTGAAACACATTTTCAAACCTCATTAACCTAAAGTACAATTCATCTAGCTCAAAATCTGTCCCACAGACAAAAAACCCAAGAGTCATCCAGTTTAATCTGGCATGACCATGATGTTGCATCTAATAAATTTCTTAAGTGTAAATATTTTCAAAGCACAATATAAACTCCAAGAACATTATCAGATTAGGCCTTACCATTATACTTTTGAGCCTCTTGACTTCATCTTCTTGAGCTCTGTAAGATTCCAGCTCTTCCTGAACGGACTCTGCTACCTCTGGGAAAGGGCTAAAGAAATGTTACACAGTTTATAGCTAGAATTTACATAATTAAAAATGTTTGAAAACAGATTTTGCCATGACTTGACTTCTTTGTATATTGTATTCTGTATTGTCACGTTACTGAATTTTGTATTATCTCATATGATTTGTTTTAGAAACAAACTGAAACAGAAATCAATTTATATTATACCACTTACCTGCCTTTGTGTTTCTGCCAGAATTTATCAGCTGCAGTTAAATCATATGACTTTTTATTTTTCTTCTTTGGTCTAGCACCTGCCGGGGAACTTTCCATTCCTGAAGACTCTTCCAGAATAACTCTGTTTAAATGAAAATCCTATAAAAGAATGATCTGATTATAATCTTTGTCTACTGTACAGCATAAGAAAGCAAGATATTCCTAATACAAAACAGAGTAAAAAACAAAACCTTAATTTTACACTGACACTGATTTTGAACTTTCAATTAAATATGGACTAGATGACCCTGGTGATCCCTTCCAACTCTATAATTCTACATCATTTTAAACATTGTACGAACAAGCTAAAGTAATTTAAGGCAATCAATTTTTTTCTATAAAAGTTTAAGAACAGATAGTTATAAGCTTTTTTCACTGGGCAACTGCTGCATCTTAATACTACCGTTAATACTACTTCCTGAGCTGTGGCATATGTATTCCCTCAGTTCTTTACTGAATACAGGAGACATTTGTTTTGAACATTTACTCATGGGATAAAGCATTAATACTTTTAATGTTACAATTCACTACTCCATTAACTCTAAAGTCTCATTCAGTACCAATGTCTTCTATTTATCACATATTACTGGAACAAATAATAATTTCTCTACTCACTACCCTTCCCAATCAAAATAAAGCTAAAGAATTTAGAAATTGTATTTTCTCATGCTAACCTATTGTTACTGGCACTCCGATTCCTCTTTGCAATCACTCTCCTTGCATGTTTATATTATATAAAAGAAGAAGAGCTGGTTTTTATATGTCAACTTTCTCTACTACTTAAGGGAGATTCAAACCGGCTTACAATCTCCTTCCCTTCCTCTCCCCACAACAGACACCTTGTGAGTTAGGTGAGGCTGAGAGAGTTCTAAGAGCTGTGACTAGACCAAGGTCACCTAGCAGGCTTCATGTGTAGGAGTGGGGTAACCAACCTGGTTCACCAGATTAGTGTTCGCTGCTCATGTGGAGGAGTGGGGAATCAAACCCGGTTCTCCAGGTTAGAGTTCACCGCTCCAAACCACCACTCTTAACCACTACACCACGCTGACTCTCATATAGTGAAAGGAATCTTTATTCTCTCTCACATCACTATGTAAAAGTGTGCGCTGATAGTATTTATTCTTACACAATAATAATAATTACTAATTTATGTAAATATTGACATTTTTATACATGGACCTTTAATGTATTTAACCTAACGAACAGGAGGACACGGCTATTTTCCAAACGTTTTTCCTTGTTCTGTTCCCTAGCTCTTTATGTCTATCTGTTCAGATAAACTATGTCATAAAGTATGTATGTACAATGTAACAGACTACAGCACTGCACGTCATAAAGATGAAACGAGGTACAATAAGGAGTCCCACAGATATCCAACTTTCTAACGACAGCACCAAACAGGGAGATATGGCTATTGGAGAAACAAAATACAAAGAAGTTGAATAAGAAAAAGCCAAGCATCCTTCCTTTCCTCGGACTCCTTCAGGAAACTACTCAGCTGGAAATTGCTGTGTATGAGTGATATGGGAATGTCTATCGCCTCAAGGAGAATATAATATTTTCTGCACTTTCACAGAACATAACCCACTACAAGACTGGCTTGCCCCTCTGTGATCAAAGAAATGCAACTCTAGACAGATCAAATCTGTTTATCAGAAGTAAAGGTACAGTTATTACCTAAACAGATGAAGTTCTATAAATTTGTGGTTGGAATGGCATCTGGCTCAGCATGCCACGATCTCCCTGGAGTCCAGGAGTGAAGAGGAAAACTAACATTGATTTACGTGAAAGTAGAACTTACATAATCATCACCATGGTAACTATTTTCCCTGTACAATTTAGAAGTTCTACAGAAGGGATGAAGCTGCTCAAAATAAATTGCGCTAATTTCATGAAGAATCAGACACAGCTTCACTGAACCTCATGAGCTATGATGTATGACTTGCTTTTATTTTTTAAATATCTAAACATATTAAACTATATTTAAAAAGTTGCCTGGCACAAAGCTTTAATCATTCTAAAAATGAGCGTTGAGAAACTTTCTTATTTTAGAAAGCTAAACATATTACCCTGTTATTAGGAATATATACACAGAATCATAGAGTTTGAAGGGGCCATACAGGCCACCTAGTCCAACCCCTTACTTCATGCAGGATCAGTTTAGAGCAGTGGTGGCAAACCTATGGCACACATGCCAGAGGGGGCACGCAGAGCCCTCTCTGTGGGCACGCGCGCCGTCACCCCAGCACATCTAGAGAGTTGCAAATCCAAGGCAAAACCTCCGTACGTTTTGGCCATTTGGTCCCTCCCCTCACCCGCTGGCCGCACTAAGACCCTGTGGGATCCGCCCAGGCCTGCCTCCCGCCTTCCTTTTTCCCCTGCTTCCCAAAGCCTCCCAATGGGCCTCTGAGCAGCCGAGTGGCTCCGGAGCAGCAGGCGGTGGCGGGGCGGCCATGGAGTGGTGAAGCCGCTGCTGCTGGCTGCCCTGGTCGGCACGCAGTATGAGAAGTACAGCTTCCGCGGATTCCCGGTGGCTGAGCTGCCGCCGCTGCAGTGTGCCTACGCGCTGGAGCAGTACAAGGGTGAGGGCTGGAAGGAGAGCATCTGCGCCCTGGAGGCCAGCCTGCGCCTCCACCGCCTGCTGAGCGACAGCAAGGCACACTGCCACCAGGAGTGCGCTGGGGGTGGCGGCAAGGCGCAGGGGGAGCCCTGGCTCGGGGAGCCAGCCTTTGGAGAGCCAGGCCCTGGCGCCGTGCTGGACGAGGGGCTGGCTGAGCTGGAGCTCTTCGGGCGCATCCTGTGGTGCGCCTCCTGCCTGCGGCACTGCAAGCGCGGCCTGCCTGTCTTCCAGCTCCGCTACCCGCCGGCTGAGACCCTGCGCGACTTCCAGCGACGCACCCTTTACCTGCACCTGCACTACGCACTACGCGCCCCCTGGAGACCGTCCGGACGTGCGATCCTGTGCAGAGCGACTCCGCTAGCATTGGATGAAGTGGGGATGTTAATGTATGAGTTGGTTTTTTTCTAAACTACAACCTCAATATTCAGGTTAAATTGCCGTGTTGGCACTTTGCGATAAATAAGTGGGTTTTGGGTTGCAGGTTGGGCACTTGGTCTCTAAAAGGTTCGCCATCACTGGCTAGAGCATCCCTGACAAGTGCTTGTCCAGCCTCTGCTTAAAGACTGCCAGTGAGGGGGAGCTCACCATCTCCCTAGGTAGCTGATTCCACTGTTGAACAACTCTTACTGTAAAATTTTTCCCTCCAATATCCAGCCGGTACCTTTCTGCCCACAATTTAAACCCATTATTGCGAGTCTTATCCTCTGCTGCCAACAGGAACAGCAACCACAATATTGCCAGCCTTCAAACCCAGGTTTCTGTGAGTAAAAAGGTAGGAGGAGGACCATCTCTGTTCCCCTCCCCCCTGTCTTGCAGGGAGGACTCATCGGGACATGCAATTTGTGGAATTTACTCAGGTGCAGCAGTGGCTACAACACAGCTTTCTTGGGCCCAAAGGCAGCCTTCACACAATCTGTGCAACTTGGCTAAGCCTGGCAGTGGCCATTACACAACTCATAGGAGCAACTTATTACCACACAATTTTTTCAACTTGTACTGACTTTTCCCATGGAGAGACTTGCCTGGAGGAGGGAAGGATGGAAAGGGAAGAGATCTAGTGGCCTGTAGTGGTTAGAGTGTCAAACTAGGATCTGGGAGACCCAGGTTCAAATCCCCACTCTGCCATGGAGGATTGCTCAATGACCTCAGGCCAGTTACTCTCTCTCAGCCTAATCTATATTACAGGATTGTTGTGAGGATAAAATAGGGCAGAGGAAAATGATGTAAACTGCTTTGGGTTTCCACTGGGAGAAAAGTGGGGTATAAATAAAGTAAGTAAACAATAAATAAAGCTGAAGAAAGGGGGCAGTTTTGAAAAAGGTGGTTGGTAAATGGGAAGAAGAGAAAGAGGAAATAGTGTGGGGAAGTATACAAGGGAAAATGAACCCTTGTGGATTCCCCACTTGTACTCTACTAAAAAGCTACTCAGCATTGCAGGTTAGGACAATGAATTGTGCAATATAAGAATGAAAGGAGGTATAAACTAGAACAATCTTTGGTATTAGCATCTTTACATATTATCCTGTGATTAGGAATATATCAAAGGATTAGGCTACGTGAACAGAAGTTTGTACTTCTTCAGTTAATATAAACTTGGGATAAATAGAGTAACAAATTAGATCAGAGAATTTCCCTATTGGGACCGATTTTAAGAATTCCTAGATTTAAACTAGAAGACCAGCTTGGAGATCTCACCAACAGGGAAACAATCATATTTCTAAAAATAGGGATAATGTAATGATGGATAATTTCATCACTCAAAATGGCATTAAGGTGAGACTATAAGGTTGGATCTTGTTTTGATTTCAATACATTCAGAAAGACATTCTGTTTCATAGGAATCAAAACATCAAATAAATTTGAGAAAAGTATCTCCCTAGGAGGAGCTACTAGTTAATAATTCAAGGAAGAGAGAGGCATCTTCATGGCAGGTCCAAGTCTGTGAAGAGAGCATTGAATGAACAGGGAGCCATCACAGAAAAAGATTCTGTTCTTCCTAAAGTCCCAGGGGCAGATTCACACAGAAGAGCAGGCAGATTTACATGGAAGAAGACATCTATCTTATCACTGAAGATGACTTCTGATTCAAAGCCATTAATAAATCAAAATAATCACTTTTAATTGGCTCTGGAAGCTAAAAAGGAAGCCAGTGAAGATTTTTAAAAATCACCCTATTAAATCAGAACACACATACATCCTGTTTCCATTAACAAATCACTGCCAACAACATGGTACAAATGATATTTATATTAACATGCCACACAGCATACAAAGATAACTCTTTCATATAGGCTGAGAGTCAGTAATCTTTAGCAACACATCAAACTAATAAACTCTTATTTTGATGACATAATACATTGGTACCTCAAAATATGTTTAACTCTTCAATTTAGTAAATACCTAGTTTTAGTCAGGAGATAAAAATGAAATAATAATCAGATAGTGGTAACCAAAAATAGCCTTTACAGTTTCAGACTATCTAGAGCAGTAGAAACGAGTAAGAGTCCAGCAGCACCTTAAAGACTAACAAAATATCTGGCAGGGGTGAACTCTTGTGAGTCACAGCTCACTTCTTCTGATCTAGAATATCTGCACATTTTTTCTAGATACAAACAGCCTTCATAACTTTAGGAGTATCTTATTAAGAAACATCAAATGATATGTAACATCTACACCATCTTGTGGTGATGAATGATATTTTAAATTGTTCACATTAGTAGATGTTTTATGAATCAAACAGGATCATAAACTAAATACTATTGATGACATTTTGGACACAATTCATGAAACATCTAAAGAACACAATATCACAACAAGGGATCTAAATAACTGATTTTGTAGGTGGGAATAAGGAATTGAAAATGTAAGGATGGGGGAATGCACTCTCGCATAAAAATGACTAGTCTATACCTATGGATTTATCCCATCATAGTTATGTTCTAGCTTACTAGAAGGCACAGCAAGCAGAAGAGTTATCCAGCTGATGCCAAAGAAAAACCAAAGAGCTGCAAGAAGCATCAAGAGGGATGGAGGAGTACAATCTAGCAAAGGTCATTCTAGACAGGTTTGCTGAAAATCTCCATAATGAAGAGTTGGGAGTAGAAAGTCCCAGACACCCAACTCAAAAAGCAAACTGAAACCAACAGGTCATGATCACAACGCTTAGGGGTCAGCTTCTCTTTGATCAGCAAGGTAGGCAGATTAGGAACTCTCTCGTCTTCATCCTCACTGCTCTTAATTTTAATCCTGATGAGGCCCTATATGCCATTTTTGGGGGAGGAGAGAAAGCTGTACTCTGCAGGCAGAAATCTTTGCACCTTCAGAAAGACTCCAGTGGTTCCAAGCCATTGTCTGCACTATTTGCAATCCTCCAAAAAGTACGTAAGTAGGAAACTGTCCTTTCCAATACTTTCTAGTTTCCAAAGATCAATGAAGAGTGTACTCATTATTCTTTACTATACCAGCTGAGGTTATTACACACATGCAAGGATCCACAAATATGATGTCCGGTAATTTTAGCAAACAGCAGTTCCCTCTGTCTGAGAAGACACTGTTCTTTAGCTACTCAGAGTCACTGCCTGCTTAAATCAAGCCATTTAGTACAGTGTTATGCACTAAAAATTTTGCATTATGAATCTTGCTGTAAAGAGAAAATAAAGGAATTGTAATCATAAAAGAAATTCTTACCAGTACATCATGCACTAAGGCCTGGTAGGTCCAAGTATGGTGCAGGGGAGTGGCCAAATCTATGTTTCTGTCGACAAGTACTAATAGAGGTCTCTGGAAACTGTAAGTAAAAATACTTGGTTAGTGCCAGCATGTGTTTCTGCATACCTAATAATAACAGAAATCTGCAGAATATTTACCATGGAACATGTTTTCATTTAATGACACATTTTAAAATCATGTGAAATGTATGGCTTGAATCCTATGGAGTCTGTGTTTAAGGATGCTCAGAACATCATTCTTTCCTGCTCTATTCCCTGTAGTCTTCTCCAAAGACCTCCAAAATGCTGAAGGTTGCAGGACTTGCTTTGGCAACAAACTAGTTGGTACTGCTCCTGCAACCATGGAATTACCACTGATAGGAGGAGGAGGGGAGGGCGATTTTGCTTGGTTCTCCCTCCTAATTGTAGTCTGTTGGCCCACGTAGCTTTTTGTCTGTGAGAGTTCTACAGCCTCTAGCAGGAGCGCTCGGTGGTATCAGAGGTGATGGCAGGAAAGAACTGCATCCTTATGTCTACTCCACAGGATCTAAGCTTCTGTTTTTCATGTTGGACCAACACCTCTTATAATGAAGAACAAGAGTAAAAAGATTCTGCTTTATACAAATACTGCTAATGCTTAAAATCCTTAGATAAATAATTCAAATACATTTAAAATATCGCTAAATCTTTAATTAAATTAATTAATCTAGTAAAGAAGTACGTTAACCTGCCTCACTGTAAAACATCCATATGTATAGCGCTTCAAAATGTTTCTGAAATATGAAACTAAATGTTACCTGAATTGTCCAGCCCCAAGCGTGTCACCTGTGAAAAGACTGTTCCTAGCGTCTCTGAGGTTTTCTCGGAGTTTCTTATCTAGTTTCTGGGGGGGAGGAAATAGTACTTTTTCCATACATCCACAAAACTAGCTCAAATGACAAGTCAGACTTGTGGACCCCCATCCCCACCATTCCCATACAGAGAAAAGGTATAAACAATAACAAAAGAAGAAGAAAGAATCCTCAGGAGATAGACACCCCTCCCTCACAAATGTTTTCCTTACTGGGAAATCTTATTTTCCCTGTAGTCAAAGCACAATCTGGTATGATGCTGGCTAAATTAACTTTCATTACTCTTGAGATGGCTATATTCTGTACACCTGGTAGATAATATCTATGATACTGCCAGACACACACATGCAAGACTACCCCCTTGCCCTACAACAGAGCCCCACTGTTTCAGAACCCTTTCTCCGTTGCATTTTTTCCTCCCTAAATTTATAACCTAAAATATATTTATGTCATTTCTCTTACTCGTGTTTATACGCTTTATAGAACACTTCATCAACCTGAAAGGAATTCTGGAAATCAAACATCAAGTATGTGAGGAAGCATCGTATCTCCACTACTCCCCAATGTTGGACTGAGGGCTTTCCTTGGAGGCTGTTCCTGTTAGTAAGTCTATTGTGAGTCAGAGGGGGCTCCTAATGGAGAGAGGAGATGGGCTATAACCACCTGGTTCCTCTTGTTCCTTCTCTTCTCTCAGGGCATCTCCCTCTCAGCCTGGGAAAGTCTGTTGCCTTCCTCTCAGGCCTGCTGGAACAGTCCCATTATGCCTCCTGACCTAAATGAGGCTCTGCCTCCTTCCAAGAAGTTCCAGTCCCAAAAGAGAGGAAGGAGATTGTGGCTGCTCCAATGGTTGTCACCCAGGCCTACCCCCTCCTTGCCATAACTAAGCAGGTATTCATTATTGTAGCTGCTTCTGCTGTGGTTTTAAAAAATTGACCACACATCTAACATTTGTGTAAATAACATGCATGGGAAATTTCCCAGAATATGTCTTCTCACTAATGCAGAATTACTACAGAATCATGGTGCTATACAGCTAGTCCTATCACTTCTGCAATATGGCTTGTTCAAAAAACAAACAGAACAACAAATTGTCGGACACTTTCTGTTAAACAGCAATATTTTCTTTAATTTGAAAGCTTCATTTGTTCTTCAGAACTCACCACTGCAACCATTTCTGCTGCTGTTCCTCTTGAACATCTGATTATTGGAATTGCTCCTATTAAAAATACAAACTGGAACTGGTTAAATCTTTTGTCACAATAAGTAGCATATATCTAAGACACAGGAATTTTATATTGCCCACTAAAGAATACCTCTTATAAACATTATTAAGAAAACAACAGTTAAATGCATTTTTATAAAGAAGAGGAAGAAGAGTTGGTTTTTATATGCTGATTTTCTCTACCACTTAAGGAAGAATCAAACCAGTTTACAATCACCTTCCCTTCCCCTCCCCACAACAGACACCCTATGAAGTAAGTGGGGCTGAGAGAGCTCTAAGAGAGCTGTGACTGGCCCAAGGTCACCCAGCTGGCTTCATGTGTAGGAGTGGGGAAACCAACCCAGTTCACCAAATTACCATCCGCAGCTTGTGTGGAGGAGTGGGGAATCAAACCCGGTTCTCCAGATTAGAGTCCACTGCTCCAAACCACAGCTCTTAACCACTACACCACGCTGGCTCTCCTCAAAAGCTAAAAAAATTGCTCAGAAATTCCCTAAAGCCAAAGATGACAAGCTGGCCAATATGACCATGTGACAATTCCAGCTGTATCTGAAAAGTGAGCTGTGACTCACAAAAGCTTGTACATTGCCAGAAATCTTTAAGTTGCTACCACAACCTATGTAAGCTATTGCTGGGGAAATGTGCATGACAGAGAGCTGATCAAAGAGAGCCGATCAAAGATCAGTTATTAGGAAGCTCACCTGGCTTTGTCATTTCTGCCTTTCTATTAAGCTGTAAAAATTATCTGGGGGGTTTCTGAGGTAAGGAAATGTGTTTTTATTCCACCCTGTGAACAATTATTGTTTTAGCCGCTGCACAAATAGTTTAAACCTTACTCTCTTGTAATTTTAATGTTGCTTTTTATCTGCTGCTGTTTTAAACCTATTTTGTAAATTATTTTAATGTTTTCAGTTTAGCTTTTAATATTCTTATTATAGTTTATTTAAGGGCATATATAGTTTTCCAGGCTCTTAATCTTAGATTTGTGCGCCTCCTTTTCGTATCTACTAAATGCATTTCTCCTCTCTTAGCACTGGTGCATACATAATGTTACACCATATTTAAGTATGTTTAGCTTTAAACCAGTTTGAAAGCAGGGTTTAAAGCTGGTTTGCAAGCTCTGGGAAAAGGTAACAACAGGTAGGATTAACTTCAGTGTTACTATAGCACAACATGGTTAATATGGAAAAATAAGGCAGAGGTGAATTCATGCAGAAGAGGAGGAAGCACTGTATCGGCTACTCATGAATGGTTATTTCCTGCCCTCCAAAATACTGATGGTGGAAATCGTGGGACTTACATGGACAAAAACCCATATGGTATAAGGCAGGGGTCGGCAAACTCATTAGTCAAAAGAGCCAAATATCAACAGTACAACGATTGAGATTTCTTTTGAGAGCCAAATTTCTTAAACTTAGGTACACTGTTTATTAACTTAATAAACTTTAATTAAAGTTTTAAGTCTTAATTAAACTATAGGTACACTGAATAAAACTTGATATCATACTTAATAGTGATCTTATTTATTGATAAAAATTAAATTGTAAGTCCCTGCCATTTCTCCCTCCCCATCTGGAGTCCTCGTCTGGAGGCCTGGTCTACTGCCATAAAAGCCTACTGGTAGACCTGGCCTCCGGCTGAGTCCCATTGGGAGGCCAGGTCTACCCATTGGTTTTCTTGGCAGTAGACCTGGCCTCCGGAGGCCCATAGAAGCCAATTGGTAGACCTGGCCTCTGAAGGGGGACTTTTTCCCCTCCTCGGAGTCCAGGTCTACCGCCAAGAAAGCCAGTGGGTAGACATGGCCTCCCAATGGGACTCAGCCGGAGGCCAGGTCTACCAAAAGAAGCCCGCCCTGCCCAACAGCTGATAGGCGGGCGGGGGGGCAGGAACCGTCGAGCTGCCCGCCCAGCAATCGCGCGGCTAGAGGGGAGGGGAGGCTTTAGCCTCTCAACCATTGAGGACAAGGGAAAGGGGGACCTGGCCATTCTCCACGGCAGGGGGGGGGGAAGAGACAGCGCGCCCGCTCGCCTGCTCTCTCGCACTCGTTCTGTCTCTCTCTCAGGCGCGACGGCTCCGCAGCCCGGCTGCCGGTGCGAGCGGGCGCGAGAGCAGGGGCTCTGAACCAAGTTCGGAGAGCCGCACTCGACGGGCCAAAGAGCCGCATGCGGCTCAGGAGCCACAGTTTGCAGACCCCTGGTATAAGGGCTTGCAGAGAGCGGGGGTCCTAGGTGAAATCACCCTCCCTTTCTCTTCTGCCAGCGGTGTTTTTGCTGGCACAAGACATTTAGCTGGTGTAACAGCAGTGCCAGTCCCATTCCCCATCCTCACTGCTGTCCCCAGGTTGTGAAGCTTGTTGTCTACACAGATCATGCAACTCCCACACCAGCCTTTGGGAAGCTGCTGGGGGAAGGGGGCTGGCAGGAAACTGTATCAGTACACATTAATGCTCTCATGTTTCAAAGCCGTGCCTGCAATGGGCCTTTGCAATGATGAAGAATCCTGTATACCCTACTTCTTCAATCTGTATCCAAGAGCTAACTGCTCAGGTTTAACAACAACAACAACCTTACACTTACCAAGTGTAACAAAAAAACAGAAAAGGCTGTCAACAATTGTATCCATAATGGTCTCCATTTCAGTGTCTGTTATGTCTGGTCTGTTAATGGCTAGAATTTTTAAAACAAGAGAGAGTCATTTAAGTTTCCATCAATTTATCTAATTTTCAACATGCCCAAATACTTGGATGCTTAAATCTGGAGATTAGAGCCATGAGCTGACAAGACAGATATTTCTATAAACCTGAAAAATGCCCCAGGTTTTCAGAAAAATCTGAAATGTAACAAAAACAAAACAAAAAACCAATGCATTGGGGGTTAACCACCCCCCAAATAATAAAAGCAGCATTCATAGCTTTCAGTAATGCCCTCAGTGGCCATTGCTAAGCAACCACACAGCAGGTTCCAGCCTTGGTTTCTGTCAGTACAAGGCAGAGAGAGGGGGAACGGCCCTTCTGAAGGCTGCTTTGGCCTTTTAGACAAGTGGGCATATTAAAGTAGGTTGGCTGGTGAGTGGAAAGAACAAAGCAGGAAATGGGTAGAGGCTATAGGAGCTTTCAGGGAAGTAAAAGAGAAAATAGTGGATGAGGAGGAAATTCAATACCCCCAACAACTCCTCGCAGAACCCCCCCCTTTTAGAATATAATCTAAATGACACACATGCTAAGCAAAGAGATTCATTTTAATTAACAGTTCCTACACCAAAAGACAAACGTGACGGGTTGAAAAGCTCCATCCCAGATTTTATGAGGAAACAAGATGATAATTTGGCTGGAGAGAAAATAAACTCCATCCATACTTACTTTCATAATTCAATCAACAGCCTATCAGCATGTCAGTTATGAGCACAAGCAACAAATCAAGCTATGAAGTTGAAATCACGTACTCATTCCTTAAAAGTTATGTAGCAAAATTCAACATCAACATAAAAAAATTGTACATATACACAGAAATACACTGGACACTACTGTGATATTTCGATGCTAGACATTTAACATTTTAAAAATTATTCACCTACCACGATATGAAACAAGCTCCTTATTTTGATTGCAGAGTACAAACATATCATCTTCCAAAGTAATGAAATTAAGATATTGGTCAAAAACCTACAAATCAAAACAAATTGATCATTGACAGTAATAAAATGCTATTATGCTTTGTTGAGACATAGCATTTATTTGTTAAATATACATAACAGAAAATGCCAATATTGAGAAAGAGTAAAATCGTCTCAACTAACCCATGGTTTGGCCATATAACTTTTTTATTTATGAAATCATTCAGAAAAAAATACAATTGTGCAAATAAATGCAGAAGAGTTAAAAGGTGTCCTGTCCTTCATTTTACTGTGGATAAAAATATTTTGTATAATCTCTTTATTGTGTGTGTAAAGTGCCGTCAAGTCGCAGTCGACTTATGGTGACCCCTTTTAGGGTTTTCATGGCAAGAGACTAACAGAGGTGGTTTGCCAGTGCCTTCCTCTGCACAGCAACCCTGGTATTCCTTGGTGGTCTCCCATCCAAATACTAACCAGGGCTAACCCTACTTAGCTTCTGAGATCTGATGAGATCAGGCTAGCCTGGGCCATTATTACCTTGAGTAAAATACACACATAAAAATGGAACTCTATTTAAAAGGCTAAATTAGTTATACATTTAGAGAAATCACAATGGGTAGCCATGTTAGTCTGTCACTAGCAGTAGAAAAGAGCAGGAGTCCAGTAGCACCTTAAAGACCAACAAATTTTTTGGCAGGGAATGAACTTTTGTGAGCCACAGCTCACTTCTTCAGAGAGGAATTTAGAGAGGAATTAGATTAATTCAGAAGAGCTGTCGCCATTATTTGTTGGAATCATGGGTATAGGTATTCAAAACAAATGATGGAGGCAACGGAACATGAATGTTCTATTGCTGTGTGAGATGGATCTTCTGAAGTGGTTCCTAGAGTTTTGCCAAGGGAGACCTCCACAGAATACCAGGGTTGTGATTCGGAGACACGCAATGGCAAACCACCTCTGAATGTCTCTTGCCTTGAAAACCCTACGGGGTCTCCATAACTCAGCTGTGACTTGACAGCAGAAAAAAAAGGATCTGTATGGAAATAATGGAGACTCCCCTATTAACAGAATATAAACACTATACCTTAGCCACCTGTGTTACTGCACTTGCACCGAGAGCAGCATTTGCAATATCTTCCAGTTTACTTCTTGAAATAGCAGAAATAAAATTTAAATAATACGACTCGTAAAGTTGATTCCTAAGATCCTGAAAGAAAAAAGGAATAATATTATTATGCTGCTGTTTTTAGCTAACGAAAATACTTCAACAATAGCTTACTACATAGCAATGTATTTAAAATTTAATAGTGATTTTTTTGTATGAAAAATGATCAAAATAAGACTTTGTAATGTACTGTTGAATGTATGCAACTTGGCTTGCACAGATAACCACTTGCCCCAAAACAGGTTTTGCCCTGAAACATTGAATTTGAATTGGAGAAAAGGTACTGCAAAAAAATTACGTACAATATTGCTCTTTTAAAAGTGTGAACTATGCAGAGATTTTGTTAGGGCCCTGGCTGATGTATGGTTTAAGGAGTTTGAGAAGCAGGCTCTACAGAGGCCCCTTTGGTTAACAACTTTCACGTGTGCTTCAACCTGCAATCTTCCTCAGTACCCAAACAATGTCTCATAGACTGACGCCTAGGGGTTTAGATGTAAAAAGGTTTAATTCATGCAGTTTGGCAGTCCATACCTCTGCAAACAGCATCTGCTGATACAGCAACCGTGAACAGCTAAAAGAATGCTGCCTAGTGAAACATTTTCACATGAACAGTTGTCAGAAATCACTGCTGGAGACATGCTATGTAAAACCTGATCCAAAACAAATCAAACCGAATTGTAACAACTGTTAAAAACAACAACAACAACAAAAACCAGTAGTCTTCTCTGGTGGCTTGTTTCACCAAAGGGAAAAATTGTTAACTTGTTATAATGAATAATTGGGGCGATGGGAGCAGGATGTTTTTCCCCTTGTGAAAGCAATGTGCAAACATACTTGGACACAGATTTGCTGCTGTGCCAGTTAAGCTTTTACAGATAATGCCAAAAGAGCCAGCCCTCGGAATCTGATCTATTTGTCAAATACAGGTAATACATCCGCCAGAATGTAGACTGGGAAACTGCAAGCACAGATGCAAATAATCATAATAAACCACACATTTGCACTGTTAGTAGCAAGACCAAGTAGTTTTGCCTTGCCACCAAGGACATTTAAAGCCCTTCCTGCCCCAACACTATCCCGCATAGAATGTACTTTCCAAGCAGTAGGCAGACATATAGCTAAAACTGCACTACACTGGAAAGCAGATTTTTTTACTGCCACTGAGCACTCACTGCAACCAGGCAAGCAACAGCCCTGACTCCTGAAGCAGCGATCTAGCCCAAGCATTCCCCACAGTAAACCAAGTCTACTTCTTCAGTTAACTTTGTGTTACAATACACATACAATACACACATGAACTCTCAGTTCTTACTCCAGACTTATACTACCTGGCACAGCCTGTCAACATTTTCCTCTGTTGGCATTACAAAATATATTGCTGGGACATCAGGAATAGGATCTCGATCAGAGTGCAGGAGACTGGGGAAACAAAAGAACAAATGCAATTTATAAACATGTTCTCAGCAAAACCAAAACAAACCTAACTAGAAAGAACCAAGGTTTATGGATGCAATGCTGTGCATATTTACTTGGGAGTAAGCTACACTAAACAAAAATGTTGACTTCCACGTAAACAGGCATAACAGCAGGTTGCACAACAATGTAAACATAATCTGCAGAGGAAATGATGGTTGTCTGTTACATTGCAGTTTGATTGGAAGCCAACTTTCTTTGCTCTTCTACCCATTTAACCAAAAGCCAAGCAATTTGCTGGCCCCATCTTAACTGCAGTTGAACACAAAAAAGCTGCCTCATACTGAACCAGACTATTGATCCATCTAGCATAGTACTGCCATCTTGGAGGGGGGAAAAGGCCTTTCCCAGCACCTGCTACATAAGATCCTTTGAGCTGAAGATGCACTAATTTAAATTTTGCTCATTTAAAACATTTCTAAACTTTCCTTTCTACAAATTACTGTGACAAAAATGCTAGGGACTGAACTTGGGATTTTCTACATGCCAAACAAGTACTCTGCTACTGAAGTCATAGTGCATCTCCAAGGATAAGATGGACATCTTTGGGGGAAACCTTGCTAATACACCTATAAAGGATTAGTTAGAAACGAGAAAAAACAGTACCGGGTGTGATTTTCTTAATGACTTGAAAAGATACATGAATATTGCTGGAAACAGTTAAAATATACTTTGTAGATTTTCTTATGTTTAGTAACTTGCAAAATTACGAACTATTTTCATAGTTCTCAAGCAACCCAATCCTAACTGGGGGGGGGGGTAGTTCTGCTGTGGCTGGGGACGGCACAGCCGCACTGCCTCCTGAGTGGCTTGCTGCCAGGTGCCACAAGCTGAAAATACAATGTCGAAGGAAACCTCATGGAACTCTCCACAGAGTTCCACAGGGCTACGCCTGCCTTTTTGCAAGCTTAGCCCGGTGCCTGCATAAAGGGACGTTCCTGGGCTGAAAGGGCTTCGAAAGCTGACTAATGTCAGCTCCGCTCCTGGGAATGCCCCCTTTGACGCCGGCATGAGCTTCCACTGGGAAAATGCAGGGAGAGAATGAAGTCCTCAGAATAATCAATATCGTTTGTCTTCACCTTACTGATCAATCAAAGACAAAATTGGTGGCTTGGGACATGGGACTATATCCCAAGGATCATTAAATCACAAAAATTATTTCAAATAGCATATGAAGTAATGTAACCAAAACAAACTTTTAACACCTAAGCATAAACTACTCACAGGTGTAAAGTAATGCCCATGTCTCTTAGCTCTTTCACGGAAAGCAATGGAGATATTATATCTTGGCCAAATCTGTCATAAATGAGAACCTGCAACATAAACATTTGTAACAAGTTTACTTTTGCTTCCCACCCTAGGAAATCCCACACAGTCATGGGGAGAACCACACATATAGTCAGAACTGTCATTGAATTTTGTCACATAGCCAACTGCAGGGCTGGATAGCAAAGTTCTTTTTCCAAGTACTACTTCTATGCTATCATAATTTATATCACTGGACTTTAACAAAAGCTGTGCATTAACTTTGTGCCATTGGTCTCTACTGTTATTTAGCAGATGAAAAGTCTTTAACAGCATTTAAGATAAGAAAAAACAAAACTAAATCCTTATGTTTTCAAATACCTTATTTTTTCAAAACAAAAAGAACGAAGAGGGCAGATTAACATTTTACAAATACTATATTTTACAAACCCAGGCAATCAAAAAAGGCTAGTCTATCATACAAAATGGGTAGGGAACAAAAGTAAAGAAAGAAAAATGTATTCTGGTGACAAAACTGTTCTATAACTTTCAGAGTGCAATCCTAATTAGTCACACTCTTCCAAGTTCACTGGAGTCAACAGGCTTAGAACAGTATAACTTGTTTAGGATTGCACTGTAATAACACTTTATTACAAAGTCATGTTCATGAGGATTAAACTAGACATGACAGATATCCATCATTTTAAAAGATCAACTGCACTCATGCATCTATTCCTCTTTCCCCCACATAGTTTTGCTAATCAAAACTATCCTCCCTGTACTGTTACCAGAATCTTGGAAAGGAAAAGAAAAGATGGGCAAAACCCCAATGCCCATCATTTTCCAGGGCCAGTAACAGTGTTGAAGGGGAACTTTGGTAGGAGAAACTGTACAGGGGGATTAATCCCTCAACCTTTTGTGGTTTTGATATGAACAATAGTTGCATGCAGCTGCAATTTAACTTTACAAAATGCTGGGAAGATCCAATCATGAATCTTCCAGCCAGTACAATGGCTGTTTTGACCCTAACTAATAAAAGAGGGCAGCTTTATCAATCGTCCACTCCGGTTTCATGCAACAGGCAATACTTTGTTAATCAACCATCTATATAGATGATTTCTTCAGGTTACTTAGGTATGGTTACATTCTCAGATTGGTACATTTCGTACCACAGTTTGAACAATTATATAAACTTTCACCAGCAGCTACTGCTCCAATGTATCAATCTGTTAACTAGCTCTACGGAAGTATCACTTTGAAAATCACAACTATCAAGTTAATCTGAAACTACAAATTACCAAGGATTTACCAAATTACCAAGGCTGACATATTAGTTGACTTACTTTCCATACAGGTTCACCTGTGCTATTTTTAACAGGTGGTACATTAAAATTCAACATACGCTTCAGAGCCACTGAAAAAGAGAGAACAGATTTCTATTATTAAAATTTCTCCTCATCCCCCTCATGGCGATCAAGATCTTAAGCAACTGTGAAAATATATAACTTTTAAAAAGTATCCCAATGCATGTTTTCCACTTGCTCATTCCAGTCTTTCATGTACCATGTTCAAACACCTGCCAACTCTTCTCTACCCTTACTTCATCCACACTGCTTATAACCTGAACCTCTTCACCCTGCTCACCATGGCAAGTATCCTTTCCCCACCTGTCCAATATGATTTAGCTATTGGGATCCTACTTCTCCCTCTGCTTTTCTTCCCTACCCAGATAATGCTGCTGCAGTTGTCTTGTTTGTGGGCTTCCTAGAGGCACCTGGTTGGCCACTGTGTGAACAGACTGCTGGTCTTGATGGACCTTGGCCTTTCTTATATTCTCCTTCCAGTACCTCTCAGCTACAGCGAGTAGTAGCCAGGGAGCAACCTCTGCCATCTACCAACATATTCCAGTCAGCCCACGCAGATCAAAGTGGGAACTCTAAGAGAAAAGTCATGAAATTCTTACATTGCTCACCAGGAACAAGGAAATAGTGAAGGTGGATTGCTGTGTAGAACTTCTGCTAATGAGAAAGACACTATGGTCGTGTTGGTGAACCTATGGCACGCGTGCCGCAGCTGGCACACCGAGCCCTCTCTGTGGGCACGCGCAGAGCCGTCGCGTCTGCCTAGGGCTGTGCCGTGGTGATGGCGCTGAGGGCAGTGCTCCCTCTCCCCAAGCCCATGCTCCCCAAGCCTGCGCTGGCGCCCTCCCTCTCCTTGCACCGGGGCAAGCCCCTCCCTCTCTCTCAGCTGAGCTGCGGCGGCACAAAGCTTTCAAATTTAACATGTTTGTGGATGGAAAGTTGCCTAAAAAATTAAATGCAGTCACATTTACTTTCAGAAGAAACTTCTCCAAAAACGAGGGGATTGTTAAAAGGAAAGTAAAAGGAAGCAGCATGAGGGGGAGAAGCATTTTGGGCTGCAGCACAGGGAACAAAGAAATCACATCCCTCAAACTGAAATCACTTCCACCCATGGAAACTACCGGAGGATCCAAGACTTCATTTTACACAATACACTGCCTACTAGATGGATCATGGCCACCAGTTTAGATTATTTTAGCGGGTTAGATAGATTAGAAAAATGCATGAAAATTAACAATGGAATCCTTAGAACACTTTCAAGAAAGTAAGCCCCACTGATTATTATTATTAGTTATTATGGTTACTGTTCAGAAAAGCATTTGAGTGCGGGGGGGGGGGGAGGCAGAGGTGATACTTTCATACTATGCTAGTGCCCCCCACAGTAGTACCTGTCTGGCAATGGTTAAAAACAGACTACTGAACTAAAGGTACAATCCAGCAGATATCTTTGTATGCAATGTGAGATAAAATGCAGTATAGGTTCATGGTTGCAAACACTTTTGCTATCTGGTGAGAGTTCACCAGTGTGAAACTAATGAAAAAGGAATTGGGGGTCTTGATTATGACAGGTTTAAGCATGCATTATGATTGGCCACAGAAGAGGGATTAATATGTTTCTATGCTAGCTAAAACATACCTAAGACAAAGTAGGTAAAACACTTATGAAACAGTATTTGCAGTTTTTGTTATTCATGTTCAGTAAGAACTAATAATGCAGCTTAGCACAGAGAAGACCATGGGATAAAGAAAGTCTGATCAATCCACTAAAACAAGTCGAGATAAGGAATATTGTAAAGTGGTAGAAGAACAAACAAAGAAACACACCCATTTAGGATGGAAAACTAAGAAACCTAGTGACCAGGAAAGCAAAATCCCACCACTGTAGAACATTCTTAGGATTAAAGATCTTTATTAGTTTTATAACTGAAATCGGATGAAGGATATCTAGGAACAATGGAAAAGAAGGAAAATCTAGCAGATGTGAAACTCTCTTCTCCTTTCCTTTATGACATAATCAGGATTCACTACACTGGTAATAAAAAGGGGCAGGTGTGCACATCAGGTGACTTTTGCTTCTAAATCCAGGTTGTAACTGACAGCACCTTTGACATGGTGACGGTGGGAAGATTTTGTATAGCTCTGCAGTATATGTTGCAGGCAGCTTTACCAAAGCGTTCCACTTACTCTGCTCAACTATTCCTTTCTGCACTTGTTCTGCTCAACTATTCCTTTCTGCACAAACCCCTTTAGGCCTGAACATTTTGTTCCTTTTGTTTTTATGCTGTCCTACAGCACCTGTAGGCAGCACTTTGGTTGCTTCACCTGGGTGAGGTGCTCACAGCCATCACCATTCACATCAAAAAAAATACCCAAAATGTTTTAACATCAATGAAAGGTATTGTCTGGAATCACTATTAAAAGCAAAACAAACAAACAAACAGTCTGTTGAATTGCACAGGCTACACACTTCTCATTTATGGACTCCTTGTTATGCCTTGCCAAGCATTTATTCTCAGACCTTCAAAGAACATGTTAATAGTTTCTCTACACAAGCAGGCCTTCAAGGTTTAAGTATTAACACACTATGACACAACTCTGAATTTGAGGATAAGCATTCATTTTTCTCTTGTGTAGCCCTCTGTACTAAAAACTCTCCAGGTCAGTCACTTGTGCAGTTATAGAAAAGGGCCAGAGTCCAGGAGCACCTTCAAGACTCACAAAAATATTTTCTGGTAGGGTAGGAGCTTTCGTGAGCCACAGCGTGAGCTGTGGCTCACGCAAGCTCCTACCCTGCCAGAAAATATTTTTGTGTGTCTTTAAGGTGCTACTGGACTCTTGCTCTTTTCTACTACTTCACTTCAGAAGAAGTGAGCTGTGGCTCACGAAAGCTCATACCCTGCCAGAAAATATTTCTGTTAGTCTTGAAGGTGCTACTGGACTCTGGCCCTTTTCTACTACTGCAGACAGACTAACACGGCGACCCACTGTGACTTGTGCAATTATGGCAGTCTTTCCTTCCCAGCCTTTTTTGCTTCTGTGCTAACTTCTTTCCCAACTCTACCCGACGATGACCACAGGCTTCCAAATAAGCAGTAGACGGGATGGGTTCATGAGGAGGAAACCAAGTCGGGGGGGGGGGTGGAGGGCGTCCGTGAGGAAAGTCTCCCGCAATCACTACCGCGCCTTGGGCCCCCCGTGCTCAAAAAGGACGCAAAGCTCCCTACTTAATAGCGACAAAAACGAAGAAAACCCTCCTCTCCGAGACGCGAAGCCCCAGAATTCAGGGGGAACGCAGGAAAAAAGGCTCCGAAACCCACCCGGGGGGCACTAATAACGCTCCTTGTTCCGCACGGGATAAACAAAGCCCCCCCCCCTCTCGCACCAACGGCAAACCCAAGGACCGCGGCCGGAGTCTGCGGGCGAGCGAGGAAGCCCGCCACTCACCCGCCTGCTTCTCCCGTATACCGGCCGCCATCTTTCCCCCGGATCAGCCCGACTCCGCCCCTTCCCCTCTGCGCTTACGGGCGCCGGCAGACGTGGCCGCCCGGGGCCGCCTCCCTCCTCGACCGAGACGTGGCGCGACGGGCGGAGCTTCTCCGAGAGCTTCGGCTTCCTCGCCGGCGGAGGGCCGCTTGACGGAGCAGGGGGCACCCAAGCGGCCGGGAAGGGCCTCCGCTTATCGCCCGAGGCCGCAGGAGCCGGAAATGTGGGCCTGGCCTAGTCGGTCTGGTTCCCTCTGCTGCTGCGGCCGAACCTCCACCGCCCTCGCTCTGGTGGCCCCCGCGGGAAGAGCGGCGCTGCAACCATGTTTTGTTTTGGACCGTTTCGGACGGCGACCGCCCTCATCTCTTCTCCCCCCCCCCCATTTAGTCGCTAACGAAGGTGGGCTTTTCGTTGGGTCTTGTTATAAACCGGTCTCGTCTTGTACCATCTCCCCACCCCCGGTTTTTGTTGCGAATGTAAAAAAAAAAAAAAAAAAGCAACCAAACGTGACACCGATGCATCTGCTTAAAGCGAGCTCTGACTCGCGACAATGGATGCGGGAATAAATTATAGTCTTTCAGCTGCCGCTGAAATCCTGTTTTAAAAATCAACACGGCCTTCGAAATGCAAAGTTGGGTTGGAGATTATCCGGGCTGTGTGACCGTGGGCTTGGTCTTTTCTTTCCTGACGTTTTGCCAGCAGCTGTGGCAGGCATCTTCAGAGGAGTAACGCTGAAGGACGGTGTCTCTCAGTGTCGTGTGTACGAAGAGTAATATATAGTCAGAAAGGGGTTGGGTTTGAGCTGAATCATTGTCCTGCAAAAAGTATCAAAGGTCATGTGCTAATCATTGTCCTGTAAGTATCAAGATAATGTGCTAATGAGGGTGTGGTATGTTCTGACGAAACGTCAGGAAAGAAAATACCAAGACCACGGTCACACAGCCCGGATAACCTACAAGAACCAATGAACTCTGACCGTGAAAGCCTTCGACAATATTTTGGGCTGGAGAGTCCAATATTTGCCCTTCCTTGTCGGGCAATGCACACCAGAGGTCTAGAAACCTTCGCAGGAAAGAGTCCAGTTACCTCAAAGTGCAAAACAAGAGAGGGATGAAGATCACCTTTTGAGCTCTGGGTTGGGCCCATTTTGGCCCTGGCGTTTTGGTCGTGTAATGTCAGTGTGGTGCAGGGTTTAAAGAATGGTGGACTCTAACCTGGAGACATTTTGGAGGACTTTCATTCATAGGGTCGCCATGAGTTGGAAGCGACTTGAAGGCACTTAACACACACAATCTGGAGAACCGGGTTCAATTCCCCACTCCTCCATCTGAAGCCCGCTGGGTGATCTTGGGCCAGTCACATTTTTCTGAGAACTCTCTCAGGCAGGCCATGGCAAACTACCTCCAAATGTCTGTTGACTTGAAAACCCCACAGGGTCGCTGTAAGGGTGAGTGGGAGACAGACTGTGTTTGAGAATTCCCTATGGGGGAACGTACTAAAGCTAAGGACAGTAATTGTCCAAGGACAATACACAATTGCCCATAGAGAATAAAGGAGAGCACGCTTGCCCATAGGGAATGAAGGAGTCCAGATCACACAAAGTGATGGTATGGCTTTACTCTGCTCAGACCTCACCAAGAGTATTGTGCTCAGTTTTGGGCACCACAATTTAAGAAAGGTGTAGACAGGCTGGAACATGTCCAGAGGAGGGCAACAAAGGTGGTGAGGGGTCTGGAGACCAAATCCAATGAGGAAAGGTTTGGCCCTCGCTGACAAGGTTGAAGGAGCTGGGTTTGTTTAGCCTTTAGAGGAGAAGACTGAGAGGCGATACCATAACCATCTTCAAGTACTTGAAGGGCTGTCATATAGAGGAGGGTGCTGAGTTGCTTTCTGTTGCCCCAGAAGGTCGGACCAGAACCAGCGGGTTGAAATTAAATCAAAATAGTTTCCGTCTAGATATCAGGAAGAATTTTCTAACAGAGCAGTTCCTCAGAGGAACAGGCTTCCTTGGGAGATGGTAAGCTCTCCATCCCTGGAGGTTTTTAAGAATAGGTTAGATGGCCATCTGTTAGCAATGCTGATTCTATGACCTTAAGCAAATGATGAGAGGGAGGGCATCTTGGCCATAGAGTAGGGGTCACTGGGGGTGTGTGGGGAGGTAGTTGTGAATTTCCTGCATTGTGCAGGGGGTTGGACTAGATGACCCTGGTGGTCCCTTCCAACTCTATGATTCTATGACAGCATGCTTGCCGATAGGGCACTGACAAGTGCTCTTTTTCATTCCCTATTGGCAAGCGTGCTCTCCTTCATTCCCTGTTGGCAAGTGTGCTTTCTCTATGGGCAATCATGTATTGTCTATGGGCAATCATTGTCCTTAGTTTTAGCACATCTCCCCATGATTATTTCTATGTTTTGAGAATACTCTCCCCGATGTGGGAGAACCTGTGATCCATATAATACATTCATGCAAGAATAAAATCTTTATAAGGTACACAACATTCCTGTTTATGTAATCAAAATCTGCTTTACCCCAGACCAATCCCTTTTCTCAGGCTCAAGCCACTTTACATTAAATCTAAAATTCAGTTCTATCATTGAGTTATGGAACTGTTTCTACCCAAGCTGAAAAATCTGCATTCAAATTGCACCATGTTAGTCAAAATACCTTGATTCAGCTGTTCATGCACATGTATATGCAATGGGAAGATGTCTCTGTAAGAGGAAAAACTGCACTCATGCTAATATGGTTGTCTTCATTTTTAATTGTAAATGTTTACTGTCACATTCAAACTTCTATAACCACATAAGTAAACATTTACCTCTTAAAATTGAAAACTGCTATTCTCAAGAGAGACAACAGGGGCATCACATTTATATGGATGGGAGGACCGGTTTCCTTAAAGTGTGAATTTTTAAAAATGACTGATTTGACCTGAGAAACATCCTAGAACAGAACAGGTCTTTAGGAGCTCCTGCTGCTAAGGAAAATATTTCAACTTTTGAACTAGGGTTTAATATAAAGATGCTTTGGTCAAAACTCTTATTGTGTGACTTAAAGCAAGCCTTGGCAGCTGTTTTATGGCTGGCTGTCTTCTGCAGCAGCCATTTTGTGGCTGTGCCCACCATGCTGTGTGAGAACTACAAAGGTACCTAGAGGCTCAAAAAGATTGGGGACCCCTGATAGACACTCATGCCAGAAACTGGCACTGAATCTCTCTTAAATTTGTCACTTTAAATCAGTGGTTCCCAAAGTGGGCAGTACCACCCCCTGAGGGGCGGTGGGATTACCTAGGGGAGTACTAAGAGGCAAGAGGGTAGCAGGGGGGTGCTAGAGGTGGGCCCCTTCAACTGTGTCGTTCGCTAATTTACAATAGATCAAATTTGGTGGAAACTATCAGAATTTTCCCCCAGACTTTGAAAGTTCACAAGTTTTGTTGAATAAATTTCAACTAAAAAGTTTTGATTTGATTTTTTTGGGTGTTTGCACTGATATATTTTTTGGAACCCCCAAGCATATACAAAGAACAGACATTTTCTTAGTAAGCCAAATGAATATTGGATTCAACTATGATATTATTTTCCTGTGTGTGGTGCTAAGATTGTAAGAGCAGCTTAATGCGCTTCCAGGCTGGACACAATCACACAAGAACTTACTATACCTAGAATATGGTCTTTAAGGAATCAAATCTGACTGCTCCTGAATGCATGTATGTCTGTTTAATACTGTTAAACTAATAAAGCCTTGATTTATTGCACTTCATATATACATAAACATGACAATTCTCCCATAACAGATTACTACAAACAATATTAAAGTAACAGGTTTCAAAAAGTATACAATACAAAAAGATGAAAATGTACAAACTTGTAACTATACATGCAAAGTGTTTCACACTTCTAGTAGGTTACATGTTAACGCTAAAAAGTTCCCCTATCAAAATAAGAGATATTCATTTTCAAAGTAAGTAGTTTATCTTTTTTGCCTCCGTTTATCCAATTAACAGTTGCATTATACTTCAATGAATCATTAATTGTTTGTATGCTTTTTATCAAACCATTGAATGAGGACTTCAAGCACCTGTATTTCCATAAGGATGGAAGACGGATCTTATAAGGGCACTCAATATTTCAATAACTGACAATTATGCTTTATAAAGTTTTTCTTCCACTAGGGCCAATCAGGCATGAGCTGGGACATGACGACTTGTACAAGGATCCTATCTCCTTATAGAGCCAGAATACAAACTAGAATCCAAAGTACTGTTGCAAACTAGTTTTACATGTCCAAAAGAGGTTCTGGAGTAATGTTTTGCAAACAGCATGAAAATGTTTGCAAAACGGCATGGGGGAAAGGCACCTGGATACTTGAAGAACAAAACAAAAATCCCAGAGGACACACTCAAGGCATTCAGCATGCATTTCAGAATATAGTATCAAAATATTTACCTTTTAAGAGATGATTAGCTTTTTGTCCACTCTCAGTAACCAGCACTTTATCATACCAATGATTAACAATTAAAATAATAATCCAATATTAAAATTGTTTTTCTATATATAAAACCTTAAAATATTAAGAGGTTTGAGCCAATATTTCTAACTCACTATGGATTTCCAAAAACTAATTTTAGGATTAAATTGTTAAACTACTTTTCAAAGTTCTATTTTATAGGAAATTAAACCTACCATATCAGCTACAGATAAGAATTTCTTTAGAATCTATAAAGGGCAACAATTTTTCATCAGACTTGGTTTGTTTCAATGTTACATAGAATTCCTTTACTATGAAATGAAAGTTTACTATTGGGGTTTGGTCTGTTGCAAGCCAGTGTGATGTTTAATATCACAAACATTAAAATCCTCTTACATTAGTCCAAAAAATTGCCAACCATCATAATGCTTTGCAAGCTTAAGGCCTTGACCATGAAATTAGCGAGTAACACAATAATCAATTTACCAATGAAGCATAGAAAATGTTTACCATTGAGTCTCTTCTGTAATCACAGGCCATCAGAATGAATCTCTTATGAGAAGCAAATTAATCTCACATATGGAATTTAATAAACAAAATGAAAGAGTCTTACATAAAGAAGCCCAACAGTAAATTAATATACTTTTATACTTGAAATGTTTTCACTGAAAGCAGGGTCCACATGTTTTGGCTTGCTTTTATATCTGCAAGAACTCTGCTCATCTCCAGTTTGTCTCCAATGTTACTCTGAGCTTTGTAGGCATGGGGGATGACATCACAGGAACAATACCCCATCCCACTAACTAGCTTCAAATTTAGAACAGAAGTTCACCATGACATCAAAACAGAATAATCCCCAGACTTCCTCTTAAGCTTCAGTCTGGTATAAGAAATCGTCCCTAAGTCAAATGCAATCATGTAGATGTTTCCCAGCCTCCTTCCCAACTCTAGGGCTGGAGCTTGTCATACTTGCCAGAGATGAACAGACTCAACAGCAAGAGCATTTCACAAGTTCACAAGGAGGGAAGAGACCACAAGGGCCATCCAGTCCAACCCTCTGCCATGCAGGATCCCACAATCAAAGCACTCCCAACAGATGGCCATTCAGCCTCTGCTTAAAGACCTCCAAAGATGGGGAGGTCCACCACCCTCCGAGACAGCGCATTCCACTGTCGAACAGCCCTCACAGTCAGAAAGTAACTCTTACTCTACAGGTTAAATGGTGACAAAGCAATAAGTGCTTAATAAAACAAAAGGAAACAATGTTTTGAGGTACCTAATTTTAAAGACATGTACGGGTAAACTTGATATACGGTAACCTAAAATCTTTGAGGAACATTCCCTTCTGCTCTCTGGAATTACTGGTATAGCCTACTTATTTGTTAATTTTAGATTAAGTCTGTGATCACTTCAATAGCAAGAGTTGTCTCTGTATTGTAGTATAAACAGTTCCCTGGTTTCTGCTCTCCCCACGTCAGCACACGCACACAGGTACTCAATGCAGCAGGCCAGTACAAGGAAGGGAAGCATGTTGTGACAAAGAGTTAATCTTTGAGTGACGCTCAGTGGGGGAAAAAACTGGCAGGGAGTGGGTGGAGCTAAGGAGCTTACTCTCTTTTCTGGAAAAAAAGAGGGAGTCTGTTTTTGGTAACCTGCATGTTCAACAGCTGTGTTTGACTCTGGGAATCTGAGCGTTCAGATTTGCCTAAACGGCTGTGAAACAACTGTTGTGTAGTGACAGGCAGAGATTGGGAGGAAAGGGTCCCTTTCTCAGGTCACTGAAAGGGAATAGGCTCTGGGAAGGAGATATTCCAGATATGGGGTTTTGTTAAGGGATTACTGCCACAAAAGTGGGGTAGATCTATAGAGAGAACTGGAAGAGAGATTTGAGGAACAATCTCCATACTTCTTTGTTCTCTGGGGGAGAGAGATTGTATAATCTCCATACTTCCCTGTTAGCTGGGCAGCAGAGTATGAATACGAACATCTATAGGAAATTCGGTGAACTGAATCTAGGAACTTAAGAATTGTAATTCTGTACTAAGCCATCTAAGATCTATGTCTTCTCTGTAGTAAAACTTATAAACTAGCTCTGGTTCGATGCCTTTTTCCCTCCACGTCTATCCCTTGTACAGTGTTTAATAAATCTGTTACTTGGTTGTTAACTTGAAAAAGCCTCTGGTGTCTCATTTCTACTGAGGTAAAATAAGTAAAGGGACTAAGGAGAAAAATTAAAACTCCAATTGAACATTTTGGAAAGCAGTCTCTCGTTCGGTACGCACGAATCGTGATACGTGTAATGTCTTGGTTCCTTTATCCCTACTCAGCCTTTCCCTGTCCACTCAACCACAAAACATGTTCTTATGGCTAGGGAGGGTGGTGGTGGTAAAAAGTAGGATCCATTATGCCCTTAGGGGATCCCTCACAATAGGTTTACAATAAAGGTGTTATTTATTTTTAAGGCTATTCTATAAGAAAATCATGAAGTTCAAATGCCTATCATCTCACTGTAAATATTTATTCTGTAATCCATCTTGAAGCTCAGCAAGAAAGGCAGACTAAATTAAAATATAAACCACTATATTTTGATAAGAATACCTGAATTTCTTCTGTAAAATACCCCAGGCTTCTAGGAATGCTTAAATTTTATGCTACATCTCATTGCACTGTGGCCATAATCCAACACAGTCAAGGTCACCTAAACCAACTAAAATAAATGGCCAATTTCTTCTTTAGAAAAGCTGATTTAAAAGTAACTGCATGGACATACCTGTTCTGTTCAGTAAAGTCAGAAGCCTTCCTCCATCTTAAGTGACCCTTTTGTTGGCATCCCTACATGACTTTGATGCAATTTAGCATATTCTGCTTGCCAACTGGATGGAGTGAGGAGGGATTGAATCAAATCCATAGTGAGTCTTTTTAAGTGCATCCATATTCTATTGAATAGCAGTTGTCCCTCCCCCCACACATTGTCTTGAAAGGTTCCAAACTTCGAGGGGGGGTAAGGAAAGGGGAAGCAGAAAAGCCCCCTTGTAGTAGCAGACGCAGCCTCACATTATTTTGTATCCAAACCACTGACTTAGGTATTTTATATTATGGGACACCTCTTGTGATTCCTTCAGTGCATGCAGCACAGATCTTTATATTTCTTCACCCCCAGCAATCCTTTATGACCCTGGAACTGTTGTTTTGGAACTTGGCTATGGGACTTGTGTGGACTAATATTTATAAAATGTATACCCCCGCCTTTCTGCCCTCATAAGGGCCACAAAGGCAGCTAACAAATTGTTTTTAAGATGTGATTTTAATTATGTATGTTTCTAAGCCAACAAAAGCACACCGAGACCATTAAAACCAAACCTATAATACATGTACAAAAGCATTAAAAACAACAATTAAAACAATTGGGCAGGAAGGAGGCATCACAGAGGTAATGTCAAGTAAACTAAAAAAGAAGTGAAAATAATAAAGAAGATGCAGCAGAAGGGGAATAGACCCAATCTCCTTGGGGAGAGGTTCCAGAGTTTTGGTGCTGTGACTGAGAAGTCCCTCTCCTTGGTTGCCACCCACCTAATCTCAGAAGGCAAGGGCATCTGAATCAAATGTTTCTGAAGATGCTTGTAGTGGTCAGGGAGGGTTATAAGAGAAGCCAGTCCTTTGGATAAATTGGTCCCAAACCATATAGAGCTTTAAGCATCAGCATTTTGAATTGCGCCAGAAACAGACTGGAAGCCAGTGTAGATGGCACCAACTGATATGTGAACACTTTTCAAGGGCAACCCCATTGCAGTAATAACCAGGGCATGCACCACAGTGACCAGATCTTTTCTGCCTAGGAAAGTCCACAGCTGGCTAACCAGTTTAAATTGGTAAAAGTAACTCCTGGCCACAGCTTATCCAGCAGCAGGCCTAGGTGCAAGAACACCCCCTGACTACAGACCTGTTCCTTCAACGGGAGTGCAATCTCATCCAAAATGGGAGACACCTCAAATCCCAGACCTTCCACTCCCCAGTAGTGCTTCCATCTTGTCAGGATTAATAGCAGCCATGTACACAGGTGGGGGCTGCAGGGAGGAAGGGAGGCAATCTTGCCCCCTTTTCTCACCTTAGTGCCGCATCCTGACTAAGGTGTCCGTTAGTTCACTTGGGTCCTATAACCCTAGGAGTAACTTTTCCCAGGGTTGGAGGGTACTGCTGGAGAGAGAGAACATGGCAAAGAAATTTATCCACTAGCACATTCTGTTGCTGGATGCAACACATTCTGTTGCTGGATGCAACACATGGATGCAACACATTACCTGAGATATAGTAGGCTAAAGTTTAATATTGCATAAGGCATATCTACAAATGCAGATAAATTACTCTCCTAGATAAAAAGAATTTTAATGAAATCTGAAGTGCACAAATTTACAAGTTTGATTATATAATGACTCTTTAAACTGGATAAACTGTCAGAAATAGCAAGGCTGACATATCAGTATCTGAAATGACAAGATTTAGATTTTGGGCAACTAAATGGAAAGTCCCTGACTGATGTAATTCAGGAAACCAGCCTGAGCCAGTTTAGACCAAAGCTGATGCAAGGTCCAGCAAGAGGTGCAGTGACTCAGCATTGACCTGATTGGTGGCTGGTAGGAAGGAAATGTATATATGTGAATATCCCTGTAACTAAGGTGTGGGAGATATTAGTGGATGGAAGCAGTGTTGGTGATTGCTGTAAATCTGAACACTGTAAATAAATCAAGCACTGTTTTATGTAGCAAGGATCGTCTGGTGGTTTTTCCTGGGACTCTGACTAATCCGCTAGCTCCCACGACACAGACAGGTGCAAAGTTAAAGCTAATGTTTCTGTGCCTTGTGTCTATAATTACTGGAAGTAGGATATTTTTCCCATTATGGCTAAAATGGAATATGTTTTAGTATATTTTATGCACAGTTTGGACTGGAACCTGGACATTTCTGATACTGTACCTTTTCTGAACTTAAACCCTTTATACAACATTATATTTTCCTAACCTATTTTAACACATTACCATTAGTATATCAGAAGGAAAAGCTTTGGAATGACTGTATAACGGAAATATATAGCTGGTATATGGCACCATAGCTACATAAGACATTGTAAAATGCTCTTGTTCCTTTTAAAAAACACTTCATAAAAATAAAATGAGGTAATGTGTTTAGCTTCCACATAAAACAAACTATTAGAAATACTCATGTGGCTTTTCATTTGGAAAAATGAAAGCATACCACATCAGCAATTCAATGTCACAAAAAAGTGACCTTATAGATATTAAGGTTTACAAATAAACTAAAGAGGGATTCCTGAATAAAGTTGTCAGCAGTTCTGGTTTCTAATTGTTTGTAATATAAATGAACAATACTTAATCCAGCAGATGCTCAGGGGATGACAAGCCATGGTAGAGCATCTACTTGGCATGCATAAGGTCCCAGGTTCAATCCCTGGCATATCCAGGATCAGGACATGCGAAAGATCTCTGCTTCAGACCCAGGAGAGTCACTGCCAGTCAGAGTAGACAATACTGACTTTGGTAGACTAAAGGTCTGACACAGTACAAGACAGCTTTATGTGTTCAGATAATTACTTTATGAAGTGATCATCCGTTGGTTTATGTTAAAAAATAGTAGGCTAAGAATGAGATTTCCAAGGTTGTTTTTTTTTAAAAAAATACAAATCATGCAAAGCAGTGTTTTAAAAGCTTTGTTTGCTCACCACTTTGAAACCAAGTTCAAAATGCAAAGAATGAAATCAATCCATTTCCATGGTCAAGTTGTAAACTTGCGAAGTATGAATAAATGCAAGTTATCCAGAAGCAGCTGGCAATTGTCTTGCGTCCTTCCATCACTCAATTTTCAACATCGACTGCAGACTTACTGATTCTAATCTTAAAGTACTTCTGAGGGTGAAATCCATGATTCTTTTGAACTTCTCATAAGACCTTGTTATTGGAAGCTCTAAACAGTTAAGATGTCTGTTTCCAACAGAGTATTTTACATTCTTGAACTTAACTGTGGGCTCAGGTTCAAACCCAATGGCTGGAATACTGCAGGTGCCAGTTGCAAACAACAATATGTCTTCCAGAGTTACTGCTGATTCACCATCTAGACCAAAAAGAGTCAGAAATTGTTTAATAGCTGCACATAGTGTTTTACAAAAATTCTACATTGCTTTAAATAAAATTCAAACACGTGTACATGCCCCCAAGACCACCTGAGCTAGGGGAATTACACTCCCCTTAAAGTCCCTTACCTTCTGTCTCTTGTAAATAACCCATCCAGAATTCAAGACTTCTGGCTTTGAAGGGGCCTGATAAACAATGGATTGTAAAGAGGTCACCAAGAAGTTTTGCTGACAGTTTCTCAGGTTTGTGACACAATATGCTACAGAATGCATCAGGATTCATCTGCATTTTTTCCCAAACACCAAGAGTTCTCAAACCTTGTTTAAAACTAGAGGAGGGGAGAGAGGGAAGAGAGGAGACAAACAGAAAACATGAACAAACAGTACTATGGATTTTTGAAATAAGTAAAACAGTTTCCTCAGATTGTCAGGTTAATCTGTTTTCATACTATAAAGACAACTTTAAAATTTCTAGTAAAACTAGAATTCACTGCTTTTGCCTGCATTCTGCTTGTACGACTATTTTTCATATATTAAAGGATCAAGGAAGAACATTCCCTCTGGGTCAGATACCAATTTCTGTTATGAAT